>NC_140582.1:50844953-51497036 GCF_964204655.1 Triturus cristatus | reverse complement strand
CCAGCTGATGTAGACATAGCTCAGCACCACATATTGGAAAGACCCTGCAGGGAAGATGTCAGGTTACACAGAGGAAGGAACACACCTTGGGACGATGTCACCATGCAGTAACTGCTTACATGAACAAAGTTATGTAGCCAACAGCTTGTGATGGCACACAGATACCAGGATCCACCCTATGACCAGCACAAGACTACAATTCCCACACACCCAACACATAATCACCACCCAAAATAATGGGGCAGGTCCACCAACAGCAATACCAGACAGACAGTAGTGTACTAAGGAAAAATAAATTGCTTTATTCAGCATCCAAAAATCTGTTTGTCCCTTGAAAGTTCAAAATCTACAATGCCCATAGGCCAATCCAAAGTTCAAATCCAGGTGGGGGACACAGTGGGACGCGTGTCCCCTAGCTTGCCTGCACAGTCAGACTCCTTCGTCTTCCAGAGGGGGGAGGGCATCATGTGGGGGGGAAGGACCAGGCACCGCAGGGACATGAGGGCGAAGGGTAGGCGTCGTGGGTGCAGGGATGGAGGACTCCACCACAGGGGGTGGGGCAGGGCCAAAGGCGGAGGCCAGGATGGCGCTGCACACCTTAGCAAGGTCCTCCAGCAACTCCCCTGCACCCGAAGGAACCACAGGCCCCAAGGAGGGGGGGGTCAGAGGGATGGGTCGCAGTGCCACTGGGGGAGGGTGTGGACGGGGGGGGGACTCAACCAACCTAACCGGGGACTCCCTTGACCGCTTGCGGGGTGGTGTCACTGTGGGGCTCAAGGACAGAGCGGCCATGAAGGAGTCTTTGCCGGATATGTGGCCAGGAGAGCTGAGGGGAGGGGATTTGGAGGGAGTGGATTTGGTGGAATGCGGACTCCCACTCTGGCTGCGTGTCTTACGTTTGCCCCCCGACCCAGTGGGTGTGCCTACTTCACCCTGTGGGTGCGTGCCAGGAGGTGTGCGTTTGACCTTCCCTGCTGGTGTGGTGCCTGTGTCTGTTGTGGTGGGTGCATGCTGACGTCTGGGTGTACGTGGGACAGGCATGGGAGTGGGAAGTGTGGATGGGTCAGGGGTAGGGGGTTGGACGAAGCGCTGCAGGAGACCCACTGCTGCAGTCAGTGTCGAGTCAATGGACCTCAGCAAGTTGCGTTGGTCAGCCTGCAATGAGAAAATGCCCTCCAAGTATGCCTCCATGTTGTTCAGCACTTGGCTGTGGCCATGGAGGACATTAAGCATCGCAGCCTGACCAACCTGCAACTGCCGCTGGATGTCCACAGACTCGGCATTGGCGGCAGCAGTGGAGACAGGGGCAGGGGGTGCGGTGCCTGGCAGGAAGGAGACATGTGGTGACTGGGCACGCTGGGAAGGGACACGAGCAAGTGGGAGGCGGCTGATGGCAATGGAGGGGGCGGGGAGAGATGTTGTGCCTCTGTCAGCTGCTGGTGCAGCCTCCGCCCACTCGGAGAGATCATCCTCGGACCCGTCAGCTTCATATTCTGTGGTGCCAGTGGACAGGTCGTCGGCCTCACTCTCCTCCGCCTCAGTTCCACTCGATGTGCCAGCCACGATGTCACCGCTGGCACTGGTGCTCGGTCCCTCCGCCCCGTCTGTGCTGATGTCTCCCTCCGTGTCCCCCGACGATGCTGTGGGCAAGGTGAAGAGACAGGAATTAATCATACACCTGTATACATATGTCACATGAGTCCAATCTACATAGGTTACAGTGCATAGCCTGAAAAGAAAGATGAGTAACATCTACAAAACAAGGTACATATGTATGGCATGCAACACACAGTTGGTTGACCCACCATGCCACTGAAAAACTATGGGGAGCATGACACAATAGCAAATGACATGAAATGGATTTTGACAGAGGAGCCAGGCCCTGGGGACAATCCAGCAGTGCATCTGCACCACACAGCGTTGCCGAAAATAGGGATGAGCAGGGACCATATCCATGAACTTGAGGCACATGCTGCATAGGTAATACTGAAAACATGCCCACCATGACTGGCCCACTGCACCTTGAGTGTATGTCCAGACAAACATCACACACTGGCCAGACCTAGCAAGGAGATATCAGGTTTTGACATGTAGGCTTTGCCCGCACCAACCACCCCCTACATGAGACAATTTGTTGAGACACAGGAAGCACTTACATCTCTTAGTCTGGGTGAAATACACATGGGCTGGATAAATGCAAGATTGGACACAAAATACCCAAGGTGCGCCTGTCCAAATGATCATGTACAAATGGTCATCATCAGATGATTGTAACAAGACACACAGGCACTGGCCACCGTGAGTATGAACAAGGAAAACCAGGTCAGGCTGTACAGTGGACACTTGTACTACATTTTACGTCAATATACATGGTGCCAGGGGACAATGGCACAGAGCACAACCTATGCTGTAGACACTGAGAGTGTCCACATTTTGAGATGACACACATGACACCTAGGAATATATGCCCCAGGGGACAGTAGTGGCCACACAACAACATGGTCCTGAATGGGAATGACTGCAACACACGCCACCATCCCTGCACTATGCGTATCGCACACTCATGCACATCATGTCACAGGCCACAACATAGGACATGCGTGCTGTAAGGCATGACACTTGAGAGACTAACTCCCATGTCTGGACTCAGCATCAGTCCAACTGACATGGAACCCACAAGTACTGAACTGGACAGGGCACAGGCGAGGTCCCAAAACCTGTTACACACCACCCCCACACATGATGCTACAGGCATTGTTCACGTGGATAAAGTGCCAGCCTACATAACCTTGTGAAGGATTGACTACACACAGACCAGGGAACACATTGCAAGGAGGGGAAGGGAGGCAGGAGAGCACCGCTATACTGTGGGTAACAGGATCTGCACAGCACCTTTAAACCCTGGCAGTGTATCCATGCAACTGTGCACTTACAAATGCTGGTGACACACAACAAACACACATGTACCTACCCCCTTCCTGCTGCTGCATCTCCTGTAAGCGCCTGTCCAAGTCTGGAAAGACCACCGCCAGCACACGCTTGTGGATGTGGGTCAGACGGCGGCGCCCGCGGATCTTATGGGTCTCAGGTGAGTACCCCAGCAGGACCCGTGCGATCCTCCGCGTCCAGCACCGGATATCCTGCCAGCGTTTTCTCACCTGGGCCAGGCGCCGCTTGCGACCCTCCGTCCTCCTCACGGCACTGACGGCGTTCATCCAGATCTGCTTCTTGGCAGAGGCGCCTACCTGTGAGGATGAACAAGTGACACTACATCAATACACCTGGCACATGTCACAGAGACACATATTAGAACAAATTTGCTGTTTACAACAAGGCATAGTATGCATCCAACGCATTGCACCTTTGTCATAGGGACATGATCCTCTGGGGAAGGGCAAAAGCAGTACGTGCCATTGAAAGTACACAGGTGGAATGAGGGCAACGACACAATCAATGATCCAGGCTCACACTGTGCATCACAAGCTACACCAGGATTATGTGCAGCACCTCAAAGCAGTCACATGCCACAGGCCACTGACGCTACCTCAGCAGAGTACACAGACACACACAGGCACAGGACATTCACCTGCCATTGCCAAATGCAGCTACAAACCTCACTCTGCACATTTGCCACTAGACGGGGGGGGGCTCACAGGTGTGGGGCTGGCTCTGCACGTCAGACACACAGCACTGCTCCCTGCTCACATCACATGGGCAGGGTATATCCATCCCTCATGCAGCTTGGGTGCTACACTCCACATATGCACCCACCCACATGACAGGGGACTTACACACACACCGATGTCCAGGGTATGAACACATCATGTGTACACTCTCGGCACAGGTACACAGAACTAACACACATCTGTGGGTACAGTCACCTGTCACACTGGGCTGACCACATAATCACATGAGGACTATAGAGGATACATTCCCAGGAGGATAAGGCAGGCAGAATGTGGCATGCACCATGCAGTGATTGTCACAGTAAACACAATGCAAGTGAGGACGGCAGACATGCACCACAGCATGCTCTGGCTGGGAAACATCAGGCATTCACCCCCCGGGACCCCCCGTACAGTACATTGCATGTGTGTCACACCTGGACACAATGCCAGAAGTCACAGTCACAAAAAAGGGACACAGTCTGTGCTAGTGGACTCTGCACTCACCTGATACCCTGGTCGCCCATACAGCAGGGGGTACTGTGGGAGGATCACATCCAGCAATGCCAGGTTCTCCTCCAGGGTGAAAGGCTGTGCCCTCTCCACAGACCTTGACATGGTTCCAGGGAATCAGGAGCAGCAGCTGGGTCGTAGAATCCAAAGATGTGCAGGCAAGTGCTCCCTCATGGGACCTGGCTGCCTTATATCTGCCTTGCTGGTCTGTTTCATGCACAGGAGTACAGAGTGATTGGTCACTCACATTTGCATCCTATGTTTCCTCCAATCCCTTCAAACCTAGCACAGTCAGTGGATTTTCATTGTTTTTTTTCTTGAGCATGATGTCAACTCTAGAACCACATTGCAACAAAGTAGATTCATACAAACTGACTTTTGCTGTGCACCTGCAGAAAAAAATTCAAACTTTAAACTTGGTCTCCATGACAACCAGCATGCATGTAGGCCTTTATACTTGTCCCTCATGATTCCCCTATGTAATTTGGAGATTCACACACAGGTACGGTGCTTTCCGGGGCCCTAGGGCACCCCAAATTCATAGCAACAGCCCGTACAGGCGTGTGTACGGTCTGTATCACTATGGGTACGCATACGCGAGCACACCCATAGTGATCGTGAGTGTACGCACGCGTGTACGGTCCGTATCACTATGGGTACGCATACGCGAGCACACCCATAGTGATACGGACCGTACACACGCCTGTACGCTCACTATCACTATGGGTACGCATACGCGAGCACACCCATAGTGATACGGACCGTACAGTACACACGCCTGTACGCTCACTATCACTATGGGTGTGCTCGCGTATGCGTACCCATAGTGATAGTGAGCGTACAGGCGTGTGTACGGTCCGTATCACTATGGGTGTGCTCGCGTATGCGTACCCATAGTGATACGAACCGTACACGCGTGCGTACGCTCACGATCACTATGGGTGTGCTCGCGTATGCGTACCCATAGTGATATGGACCGTACACGCGTGCGTACGCTCACGATCACTATGGGTACGCATACGCCAGCACACCCATAGTGATAGTGAGCGTACAGGCGTGTGTGCGGTCCGTATCACTATGGGTGTGCTCGCGTATTCGTACCCATAGTGATAGTGAGCGTACAGGCGTGTGTACAGTCCGTATCACTATGGGTGTGCTCGCGTATGCGTACCCATAGTGATACGGGCCATACACGCGTGCGTATGCTCACGATCACAATGGGTACGCATACGGCAGCACTCCCATAGTGATAGGGAACGTACACAGGCCCTCTGAGCAAATGTACGGGGCCTTTCACACATCACAGTGGTGACAGGCAGCACACAGGAAGGAATAGAGCTGACATACTTGTCCATGGATGGACATCAAGGCATTGTCTGGGCAGTACTACATGTGTGGGGCACAGGTGTGAAAGGCTGTGATGTGGCACTTTACTCCTAGGTCGAGAAGCCAACAGATGTATGATGAGATGTGTACAGATGTTATGTGTGATGGTGCAATGTGTGCCAGGCATGCCCTTAACTCCTTTGACATGTGTCCATGTCGTACTGCACACTTGGGATGAGCGTCACTGGCATGGCACAGTCAACAACACACGCAAGTGTCCCCTAATGCCCGCTACAGGGTTTACCACACCAGACATGTGACTACCCACGGTGCACGATGTGTCTATGTCATGTATGTGTGGTGTGTTCCCATTAGCTTGATGTTGGTGCTCCCTCAAAAGCATCAGCTGTTGCAGCAACCAACATGTGTCTGTGTGTAGATGGACATGGCACACTGTTACGCACACCAGGCCACATGTGGTATCGGATGTGAGGTGCGTATGTATGCATGGGACATGGAGTAGCGTAACAAGGACATGTCTGCATCCTCTCAATGTATGTGTGGTGAGTCATTACATGTACACCTTATCGGCAAGGTGTGTGGGCTGTCCTAGTGTAATGTCATGTGACCTGTGGCTCTAGTGTTCCACTACCTGTCTCTGAAATCGACATCCTACTTCTGCTGATGTGTTGATGTATGTCACTCCTGTGTTGCGTCTGGCTGTTCACTTACACTGGGACACAGCTAATCCCATGCCATGGCATGTGGAGGTTCACAATCTCCGTGTGTAGCTGGGTCTTGGTAGGAGTGTCACCTGGCAGCCATACGTGTCCAGGGCATGTGGCACATACCTGACTCCGTATGTAGCATATGTGTATTGACAGATTAACATGTGCTCAGTACAAATAAATTGTTTTTGTAGTGCACTCACTCTTCCTTGTCACTTCCAAATTACTGCAGAGCCCCGCCTCTTCCCCGACCAATTCCGGACTTGGCTGACATGCGGGAGAATGACTGTATACGGTGCTACCGCTTCCCCCAACCGTTGATTGAGGAGTTGACGGCAAGGCTGACACCACACCTGCAACCGCTGCACAGGTATCCTACGGCACTGACACCCAAGCTGAAGGTAATGGCAGCCCTACATTTTCTTGCCACGGGTACCTTTCAATATACCATAGCTCATGTTGGTGGCATGTCCCAGAGCATGTTCAGCCGTGTGCTGCATGATTTCTTAGAGGCCATGTTGCTTCACCTGGATGAGTTCATCCATTTCCCAACTCCTGAACTGTTGACTGGGGTCAAGCGTGGATTCTATGCCCTGGGAGGGATGCCCCATGTCATTAGGTCCATAGATGGGACACATGTGGCTTTGGTACCACCACAGGCACAGGAGGTAGCGTACAGGAATCGCAAACACTACCACTCCATCAATGCCCTTGTGGTGTGTCTGTCCAACATGGTGATTTCACATGTCTGTGCTCGTTTTCCAGGATCAGCACACGATGCCTACATCATGAGGCGTAGCAGGGTGCCTGAAATGATGACGCAGCTGCGCAACGAACGAGCATGTGTTGTTGGTGGGTACACTCTGTCTGTCCTGTATTTTGCGTAGACTTCCAGCACGACTGCTTCTCCTGTCCTACTTATGTCCATGTGGTTTCCATGTAGGGGACGCTTGCTATCCCAACATGCCATGGCTGATCACACCTCTCCGCAACCCCATCACGCCGGCCCAGCTCCGCTACAACACCGCCCATGGCCGGACAAGGCGAGTGATAGAGAGGACATTTGGCCTCCTGAAGAGCCGATTCAGATGCCTCCACAAGACCGGCGGCGCCCTCCCATATGCCCCGGCGAAGGTCTGCAAAATCTTCATGGTCTGCTGCATGCTGCACAACATGGCAGTTGAGAAAGCTGTGCCACTCATCCTGGATCAAGATGATCAGGACCATCCACCCGTGGAGGACGAAGGGCTTGGCAATGGGGCTAGTGATGTGGAGGATGTGGTTCCGCAAGAGGACATCCGGAGTCGGCTCATACGCGACTTCTTTGCTTATGGTGAGTACCAGTGTGTGTGTGCACGCATTGGTCCCCGTGTGGCATGTGTTGCGATGTGTGTGTCCATCTGCATGTATGCAACGTGAGTCAGAGGTGTGTGTGGATGTGTCACTGGAGTGATGGTGCCAGTGATGAGTGTATTTCCCCAGTCATAATTGTGACCTAGCATGTTGTCATCCTTACATGTGTCGAGTACATGCACATGCAAGTGGCTGTGCTTTTTGTGGCTGACTTCTTGTGTGTCTCTCATCCCCAGGTACTTGCGCATGCCGTCTGCTGGTTGCATTGTTGTGGCACTGCTATTCCTCATGGACACGTCATCGTGTGCTGACTCAGCGTTACACGCACGGACAAGTTTGGAAGTCTCCTTAGGGTAAGGGATGCATCAGGGGTGTATTGGGTGTGGCTGTTGTTTCCAATGTGTGCACACTGTCCCTGTCGATGTTTGGTTCCTCTGCAGACATGTCGCATCACCATGGGACACATGACATGTAGCTGGGTACACCTGAATAGATGGTCAGACTTGTTGACAGTCATCTGTGATGGGATAGTGGATTGTGATGATGGCATCAATGTGTGTTACACTGCCCTCGGACACATACGGTTTGCATTGGCTTGACATGGTGTGGGACTTCCACATCAGGGGATCAATGGTGTATGGCAGCCTCTCCGTGAGCAGCAGGGGGTGTTTAGCTGTTAGCCGACACTTGAGTGCCAGTTCCATGGCTATCACGCATTTGTGCTGCAGAAGGGGGGTTCCAGTGTTGGACCCACATGTTACTCCACATGACCTGTTTATGTGTACTCCGAGTTGCCTCTGCATTCCCGAATTCATGAATAATAAAGGTGTCCCTATGCCTCCAAGGTGCCTATTCTCCGTCAATGCTGGTGTGTTGCCACGGTGCATACGGCATGTCTGGCATGGTTTTCCGTGATAGTGGCTATGTGTCTATGTGTCGAGTAGCAAGATGCAAGCTGTTTGTGTGGGATTAGACTGTGTATTGTGCATGATGTCCATGACTGTGTGGGTATTGTGACATGTGACAAAAGAAAGCTATAATTCCCATCACCCACCAAAGGTGGCTTATCATCATCTGGGAATTCAGGACTGAGCTGAGAGGACCAACCACTCTGATGGTAATGGTGGTCACTCAGTTGTCCCAGTAGTGAAACAAATGGTAGGGTGACGGTTGCAGTGCAAAAATTAAACAAAAAGTGCTATTAAAAATGGCTATCCAGATGCTATAAACTTTATTCTGGCGCTATCGTGATGCCATTGATAAAACCTGTGCGTAAACAGTTCAACAAATAACTGTTAGATCGATGGTCTACATGTTTCGGCAATCTGGACTGTGTGTCCAAGCTCTCATCAGGACCCAAATACGCTACTGCAAAAATGTGATAGACAATATAAACACAAAAATTTAAACACAAAAATTTTTTAAACACAAAAATTTAAGATTTCCACCAGTAAAGTATACCATACAACCTGGTTTGTTCTGTATGTCCCAATGGAACTGTTACAGGTAAGAAACCTAAATGTAAATTAGATAAAAGGAGGTTCAGCTGGGTGTTAGGTGGCAATATGGAACGTACGTATGAAAACATATAGTGTATTCTCATTCGTCATAATCTGAGTATTGACATGACTTGAAGTAAAATAATACTTAAACTGTGCACTTACCCGAATAGTTATGGGTATGCACCTCACCTCGCCTGGCATCTGCTCAGGATATTGAGGCACCGCTCTACAAAAAGTAATTTCAGGTAAACTTATTTAGAATTAATCCCAGTAGACACGATATGTTCAGGTCACCGGAACTACCAGAAATAATCTTATGAGCATTATGCTAGACAAGAGTAAAAACAAGGCAGAGAATTGGTCTAAGAACAGAGTTGGTGAAACACTTCTCTTAATAAATCTTTCTTTCAAGACAGACAGTTGAAAACAATGACCACACTCTGATGTCAGTAACAACCGTGTATATCTGTATATATATGATGGGACACTGTTATGCATATTAGAGAAAACAGGACCATCATACATTGTACGAATCAGAGATATATTTAGCCAAACTCGTAGATTGAGGTATTAAAGTGAAGCGCGCAAAGTCCGCTAATATTAACACACAAAACGGAATGCATTTGTGGTTTGTTGTTTGTCACGCTCCGTAACACGTAAATATGACAGGGCTCCACTGAATCTAGTAGTCACTAGATTTACAATACCAGAAAGACGTAAATATGACAGAGCGCCTTTAAACCTTGTGGTCACTAGATTTAGAATACTAGAAGGAGTATTCAGAACAAGAGTCGCAAACATACTGATGTTGACACGCCTTTTCGCGGCGTTCCGATATGGTAATTACATGGTTATCCAAAAAGATGAACGAGCGCAGCACTCACCTGTCCGTCGGTACCCCGCTCTGTCTTCTGAGCTTGAAGGGGAGGCACTCGACGGACGGGACTTGCGCTGTAATAACGCATCAGGTTGCGGAGTTCCAAGCACTTCCGGGTCAGTGTGCTCACACGTGGTTCGGGCACACCAGCGTGATACCGGAAATGACCGGGAAATGTAGTTCTAAAACAGCCAAATGCAGATTCGTGTAGTTTAAACATGATTCAAGCATTAAAGGACACTCCACATGAGTATTAGGTGTCACAAGCTACCATAGTAGTTGGTTTCAAAGCGCCCATATGGGAAATTATGCGCCAGTTGACCACAAGAATTATATGCATAGTAGAAAATAGAAAATTATCCTACTATACTACATGAACACGTTCAAATAAAACGCCCATTATGATCTGGCATAAATAGATGTGAGGCATAGTTACAATGGAAACTCAGAAGTCTCGTCTCACTAAAGTGACGACCACGGGATTTCGTCATTCAAGCCACAAACGTCACTTTTGAGTTTAAAAACCCACTTCTGTTCTTTTTGGAACAGGAATTTGGTGAAATCTGTGACATGGGCTGGAATGAACGGATGTTCTAAGACCACCCATCTCAAGTCTTCTGGCTTATGTTTAAGTGACAGGAAATGGTTGGTAAGTTTTGTGGCCTGTTTACTACGTCTGATCGTACTTTTGTGCTCATTTATGCGTGTCTTCACCCTGCGTGTGGTCATACCCACATAGCGCAAGGAGCAGGGACAAGTTATTAGATATATAACCTTGTCTGTGTTGCAGTTAGTATGTTTTTTGAGGACCCAGGGGATGCCAGTGCCTATGTCAATCGTCTTAGTGGCTTGTGTCTGTGGACATGCCGCACATTGGCCACATGGGAAATGTCCCTGAACTGGGGGCAGATCCCATAAGGTGTTGACGTTGGTTGAAACTTTGGTTTTTGGTCTAGTGTGAACAAGACTGTCTCTGAAATTGGTGCCTCTTTTAAATGAAAAAAGAGGATAAGGCAAACTCTCACCGCCTGTATTTAGGACCCGCCAGTGTTTGCGCACCGTCTTCTGTACTTGGGTGGACCAAGTACTAAAGGTGTTCACAAACGTCATTCTAGACAACGGAGACTTAGGCACGGGTGGTTCAATAAGGGCTCCTCGGTTATTGTTCGAGGCTCTTTTCCAAGCCCTTTTTACTAGGCGCTTCGGATAGTGTCTGTCTCTCAATTGACTAGAGAGATCTTCAGCATGCTGATTGAAGGTGCTGGTCTCAGAACAATTTCTGCGAATTCGCAGAAACTGTCCAACTGGCAGATTTTCACGCAGTGATCTAGGATGATGACTGTTAAAGCTCAAAAGTGAGTTTTTTGAGAGCGGTTTTCTGTAGAGTTCACTGCCAAGTGCGCCTTTGTTCGGAAAAATCACTATGTCTAAAAAAGGCAAACGATTTTTGTCAGAAGTCACTGTAAACCGCAGGTAGTCATTCCTTGAGTTTAACCAGGCATGAAAATCAAGGAGTGATGATAAAGATCCTTGCCAGACCACCAGAATATCATCAATATACCTCTTCCAGACTTTGATCCGATCCCGGAAAGGATTAGTCTGAATGAGGATATTATTCTGCTCAAAGAGATGGACGTACAGATTGGCCAGGCTTGGAGCAAAAATGCTCCCCATAGATGTACCCGAGACTTGAAGGTATATTGTCTCCTCGAATTTGAAAAAGTTTTCCATCATAGCTAGCCTGGCCAATTCCATTATGAAGTGTACTGGTGTTATAGAGTCCAAATCTCTTGTGTCCAATAGACTCTCAATTGTTTGTAAAGTTTCTATTTGTGGAATCGAGGTATATAAAGATTCCACGTCGAAACTAACTAGGAGATCTGTTGACACATCATAGTTTATGTCTGGTAACAACCGTAAGACATCCTTGGTGTCTTGCAAATAAGTTGGCATTTCCTTGACCAGTGGGCGAAGGAAAAAGTCTACAAAAGTGGAGAGAGGTTCCAAAAGCGAACCTATCCCGGAGATGATTGGTCGTCCTGGAGTGGGTTTTTGATTCTTATGTATTTTCGGTAATACATAGAAATAAGGCATCACAGGATGTGAGGGTGTTAAGAAACAAGCTTCTTGTTCTGTTATCCAGCCAGCTGTTTTCGCATCTTCAACCAAGGCGAGAATCTCTCTAGTGAGTCTAGGGGTGGGATCTTCAGTCAGGCGTTTATATGACCTTGGGTCATTAAGTTGTCTAAGACATTCCCTACGATAGTCCTCAGTGTCTAGAATGACAATGGGCCCACCCTTATCGGCCGGTTTAATAATGATGGATTCATCATTAGCCAAATTAGTGAGGGCTTGTTTCTCACTTTTACTCAGATTGTGATAGACTTTATCTTTTCTAGATTCGAGACCTGTGATATCGTGGATGACAGCTTGTTCAAACACTTTGACTCGATCAGGTATTAAGTGAGTCGGAGGGTTAAATGTAGATGGTAATTTAAGACCTGTATTCTTATCAAAGGGATCATCCGGAGATGTAGAAAGTTCCTTATCTTTGAAGAAAAAGTGTAACCGGATTTTGCGAAAGAATTTGGCCATTTCAACTCTGAGTTGGAACAAGTCTCCCTGATTGGTTGGGACATAGCCCAAACCTTTGTTAAGGACCTGTAATTCAAGTGGCGTCAGAGTCCTAGCACTCAAATTCACGACTAGATCGTTGTGTCCGTGCTGGTCCCTGGTTGTGGTTGTGGTTGCCCTTTCCTGCTGCGAGTATTGGGCAGTTGTTGGTCCATCTGCCAATGTACCTGCGGCTGCCCTCTCCTTTTGCCTCTGCTTCGTCCACGGCCTACCCCTAAAAAAGGCATTTGTCCGGGAAATGAAGGAGGTGGTGCTGCAAAAGGGGGAATGTGTTGAGTAAAGGGGGGAATCTGATACCCCCAAGGGACTGGTGGCCACCATGGTCCTCCTGATTGATAGGGATTGGGCATACCACGTCTTTGGTAAGGACGAGACTGTTGTCCTCCTCCTCTCCTAGGTGGTTGCACATTGTTTTCGGTCTCTGAATCAGTAGAATAAGCATCAGATCCGGACGAGGAGTAGTTAGAGCCATATCTTCTCCCTTTCTTATTAAATTGTGGTGGAACATATTGCTCACTAGTGTAGGGATAGACTTTCTCCATAGAGAAGCGAGCCAGGTCTTTCTTAAACTTCTCTATTTTCGTCAATAGGATCGTGTCTTTGTGTTCCTTATTGGACCTATTTGTCTCTTCTAAATTCCTTTTGAAGACAGCACTAGATATGGTGGTCTTAATCTGGCCTTCAAGTGTCTGTATCTCGATAAGGATGGCGTCCGCCACCCTTTTAGCTGTGTTTATGATGAGGATCAACCAATCGCGTGTGCAACGCCACGCGATTAGTGACCAGTCTTTCAAGAATGCTTTATCTGAAAGAAACAGTCTGGGGGCATTGGTCACTATTAGGCCCATCGGGGCACTATTACTTCTCAGGTACTCAGTCATTATCGCACCGTGGATAAAGGTGCGAGAATGAGAGTTTTTGAGATTAAGCAATGACTGCCAGTCGTCTTGTCTGGTGTTTGTGACTGTGGATAAAGAATCCAGAATACAAGGGTTAGTGCTAAGTATGGACTGAAGCACGTCTTCATTGAAAGAGAGACCAGTAAACTCTGCCATGATGTAATACCGTTGAATAGCAATAAAGAATAAAAACTCTCCTAGAGTATGGAGAAGAGAAAGAAAAAGGGACCCGCAGCCGTGGCTGCTCAGATACTGAATACAAAGAAGTTCTCACAAAATGTGAAAGTGGAGGAGGGTCCAAGGGACAGTTTAAAGACCTGCTACAGCATAAATCCCCTTATCCATATACGTTTTACAACAAATACTGAGGGTCTGACGAACCAAATATACACAACTCTAACACCCTAGACAAATGAAACCTCCAAATTGACTACCGTGAGTGACAAAAGAAAGCTATAATTCCCATCACCCACCAAAGGTGGCTTATCATCATCTGGGAATTCAGGACTGAGCTGAGAGGACCAACCACTCTGATGGTAATGGTGGTCACTCAGTTGTCCCAGTAGTGAAACAAATGGCAGGGTGACGGTTGCAGTGCAAAAATTAAACAAAAAGTGCTATTAAAAATGGCTATCCAGATGCTATAAACTTTATTCTGGCGCTATCGTGATGCCATTGATAAAACCTGTGCGTAAACAGTTCAACAAATAACTGTTAGATCGATGGTCTACATGTTTCGGCAATCTGGACTGTGTGTCCAAGCTCTCATCAGGACCCAAATACGCTACTGCAAAAATGTGATAGACAATATAAACACAAAAATTTAAACACAAAAAATTTTTAAACACAAAAATTTAAGATTTCCACCAGTAAAGTATACCATACAACCTGGTTTGTTCTGTATGTCCCAATGGAACTGTTACAGGTAAGAAACCTAAATGTAAATTAGATAAAAGGAGGTTCAGCTGGGTGTTAGGTGGCAATATGGAACGTACGTATGAAAACATATAGTGTATTCTCATTCGTCATAATCTGAGTATTGACATGACTTGAAGTAAAATAATACTTAAACTGTGCACTTACCCGAATAGTTATGGGTATGCACCTCACCTCGCCTGGCATCTGCTCAGGATATTGAGGCACCGCTCTACAAAAAGTAATTTCAGGTAAACTTATTTAGAATTAATCCCAGTAGACACGATATGTTCAGGTCACCGGAACTACCAGAAATAATCTTATGAGCATTATGCTAGTCAAGAGTAAAAACAAGGCAGAGAATTGGTCTAAGAACAGAGTTGGTGAAACACTTCTCTTAATAAATCTTTCTTTCAAGACAGACAGTTGAAAACAATGACCACACTCTGATGTCAGTAACAACCGTGTATATCTGTATATATATGATGGGACACTGTTATGCATATTAGAGAAAACAGGACCATCATACATTGTACGAATCAGAGATATATTTAGCCAAACTCGTAGATTGAGGTATTAAAGTGAAGCGCGCAAAGTCCGCTAATATTAACACACAAAACGGAATGCATTTGTGGTTTGTTGTTTGTCACGCTCCGTAACACGTAAATATGACAGGGCTCCACTGAATCTAGTAGTCACTAGATTTACAATACCAGAAAGACGTAAATATGACAGAGCGCCTTTAAACCTTGTGGTCACTAGATTTAGAATACTAGAAGGAGTATTCAGAACAAGAGTCGCAAACATACTGATGTTGACACGCCTTTTCGCGGCGTTCCGATATGGTAATTACATGGTTATCCAAAAAGATGAACGAGCGCAGCACTCACCTGTCCGTCGGTACCCCGCTCTGTCTTCTGAGCTTGAAGGGGAGGCACTCGACGGACGGGACTTGCGCTGTAATAACGCATCAGGTTGCGGAGTTCCAAGCACTTCCGGGTCAGTGTGCTCACACGTGGTTCGGGCACACCAGCGTGATACCGGAAATGACCGGGAAATGTAGTTCTAAAACAGCCAAATGCAGATTCGTGTAGTTTAAACATGATTCAAGCATTAAAGGACACTCCACATGAGTATTAGGTGTCACAAGCTACCATAGTAGTTGGTTTCAAAGCGCCCATATGGGAAATTATGCGCCAGTTGACCACAAGAATTATATGCATAGTAGAAAATAGAAAATTATCCTACTATACTACATGAACACGTTCAAATAAAACGCCCATTATGATCTGGCATAAATAGATGTGAGGCATAGTTACAATGGAAACTCAGAAGTCTCGTCTCACTAAAGTGACGACCACGGGATTTCGTCATTCAAGCCACAAACGTCACTTTTGAGTTTAAAAACCCACTTCTGTTCTTTTTGGAACAGGAATTTGGTGAAATCTGTGACATGGGCTGGAATGAACGGATGTTCTAAGACCACCCATCTCAAGTCTTCTGGCTTATGTTTAAGTGACAGGAAATGGTTGGTAAGTTTTGTGGCCTGTTTACTACGTCTGATCGTACTTTTGTGCTCATTTATGCGTGTCTTCACCCTGCGTGTGGTCATACCCACATAGCGCAAGGAGCAGGGACAAGTTATTAGATATATAACCTTGTCTGTGTTGCAGTTAGTATGTTTTTTGAGGACCCAGGGGATGCCAGTGCCTATGTCAATCGTCTTAGTGGCTTGTGTCTGTGGACATGCCGCACATTGGCCACATGGGAAATGTCCCTGAACTGGGGGCAGATCCCATAAGGTGTTGACGTTGGTTGAAACTTTGGTTTTTGGTCTAGTGTGAACAAGACTGTCTCTGAAATTGGTGCCTCTTTTAAATGAAAAAAGAGGATAAGGCAAACTCTCACCGCCTGTATTTAGGACCCGCCAGTGTTTGCGCACCGTCTTCTGTACTTGGGTGGACCAAGTACTAAAGGTGTTCACAAACGTCATTCTAGACAACGGAGACTTAGGCACGGGTGGTTCAATAAGGGCTCCTCGGTTATTGTTCGAGGCTCTTTTCCAAGCCCTTTTTACTAGGCGCTTCGGATAGTGTCTGTCTCTCAATTGACTAGAGAGATCTTCAGCATGCTGATTGAAGGTGCTGGTCTCAGAACAATTTCTGCGAATTCGCAGAAACTGTCCAACTGGCAGATTTTCACGCAGTGATCTAGGATGATGACTGTTAAAGCTCAAAAATCTTAAATTTTTGTGTTTAAAATTTTTTTGTGTTTACATTTTTGTGTTTATATTGTCTATCACATTTTTGCAGTAGCGTATTTGGGTCCTGATGAGAGCTTGGACACACAGTCCAGATTGCCGAAACATGTAGACCATCGATCTAACAGTTATTTGTTGAACTGTTTACGCACAGGTTTTATCAATGGCATCACAATAGCGCCAGAATAAAGTTTATAGCATCTGGATAGCCATTTTTAATAGCACTTTTTGTTTAATTTTTGCACTGCAACCGTCACCCTACCATTTGTTTCACTACTGGGACAACTGAGTGACCACCATTACCATCAGAGTGGTTGGTCCTCTCAGCTCAGTCCTGAATTCCCAGATGATGATAAGCCACCTTTGGTGGGTGATGGGAATTATAGCTTTCTTTTGTCACTCACGGTAGTCAATTTGGAGGTTTCATTTGTCTAGGGTGTTAGAGTTGTGTATATTTGGTTCGTCAGACCCTCAGTATTTGTTGTAAAACGTATATGGATAAGGGGATTTATGCTGTAGCAGGTCTTTAAACTGTCCCTTGGACCCTCCTCCACTTTCACATTTTGTGAGAACTTCTTTGTATTCAGTATCTGAGCAGCCACGGCTGCGGGTCCCTTTTTCTTTCTCTTCTCCATACTCTAGGAGAGTTTTTATTCTTTATTGCTATTCAACGGTATTACATCATGGCAGAGTTTACTGGTCTCTCTTTCAATGAAGACGTGCTTCAGTCCATACTTAGCACTAACCCTTGTATTCTGGATTCTTTATCCACAGTCACAAACACCAGACAAGACGACTGGCAGTCATTGCTTAATCTCAAAAACTCTCATTCTCGCACCTTTATCCACGGTGCGATAATGACTGAGTACCTGAGAAGTAATAGTGCCCCGATGGGCCTAATAGTGACCAATGCCCCCAGACTGTTTCTTTCAGATAAAGCATTCTTGAAAGACTGGTCACTAATCGCGTGGCGTTGCACACGCGATTGGTTGATCCTCATCATAAACACAGCTAAAAGGGTGGCGGACGCCATCCTTATCGAGATACAGACACTTGAAGGCCAGATTAAGACCACCATATCTAGTGCTGTCTTCAAAAGGAATTTAGAAGAGACAAATAGGTCCAATAAGGAACACAAAGACACGATCCTATTGACGAAAATAGAGAAGTTTAAGAAAGACCTGGCTCGCTTCTCTATGGAGAAAGTCTATCCCTACACTAGTGAGCAATATGTTCCACCACAATTTAATAAGAAAGGGAGAAGATATGGCTCTAACTACTCCTCGTCCGGATCTGATGCTTATTCTACTGATTCAGAGACCGAAAACAATGTGCAACCACCTAGGAGAGGAGGAGGACAACAGTCTCGTCCTTACCAAAGACGTGGTATGCCCAATCCCTATCAATCAGGAGGACCATGGTGGCCACCAGTCCCTTGGGGGTATCAGATTCCCCCCTTTACTCAACACATTCCCCCTTTTGCAGCACCACCTCCTTCATTTCCCGGACAAATGCCTTTTTTAGGGGTAGGCCGTGGACGAAGCAGAGGCAAAAGGAGAGGGCAGCCGCAGGTACATTGGCAGATGGACCAACAACTGCCCAATACTCGCAGCAGGAAAGGGCAACCACAACCACAACCAGGGACCAGCACGGACACAACGATCTAGTCGTGAATTTGAGTGCTAGGACTCTGACGCCACTTGAATTACAGGTCCTTAACAAAGGTTTGGGCTATGTCCCAACCAATCAGGGAGACTTGTTCCAACTCAGAGTTGAAATGGCCAAATTCTTTCGCAAAATCCGGTTACACTTTTTCTTCAAAGATAAGGAACTTTCTACATCTCCGGATGATCCCTTTGATAAGAATACAGGTCTTAAATTACCATCTACATTTAACCCTCCGACTCACTTAATACCTGATCGAGTCAAAGTGTTTGAACAAGCTGTCATCCACGATATCACAGGTCTCGAATCTAGAAAAGATAAAGTCTATCACAATCTGAGTAAAAGTGAGAAACAAGCCCTCACTAATTTGGCTAATGATGAATCCATCATTATTAAACCGGCCGATAAGGGTGGGGCCATTGTCATTCTAGACACTGAGGACTATCGTAGGGAATGTCTTAGACAACTTAATGACCCAAGGTCATATAAACGCCTGACTGAAGATCCCACCCCTAGACTCACTAGAGAGATTCTCGCCTTGGTTGAAGATGCGAAAACAGCTGGCTGGATAACAGAACAAGAAGCTTGTTTCTTAACACCCTCACATCCTGTGATGCCTTATTTCTATGTATTACCGAAAATACATAAGAATCAAAAACCCACTCCAGGACGACCAATCATCTCCGGGATAGGTTCGCTTTTGGAACCTCTCTCCACTTTTGTAGACTTTTTCCTTCGCCCACTGGTCAAGGAAATGCCAACTTATTTGCAAGACACCAAGGATGTCTTACGGTTGTTACCAGACATAAACTATGATGTGTCAACAGATCTCCTAGTTAGTTTCGACGTGGAATCTTTATATACCTCGATTCCACAAATAGAAACTTTACAAACAATTGAGAGTCTATTGGACACAAGAGATTTGGACTCTATAACACCAGTACACTTCATAATGGAATTGGCCAGGCTAGCTATGATGGAAAACTTTTTCAAATTCGAGGAGACAATATACCTTCAAGTCTCGGGTACATCTATGGGGAGCATTTTTGCTCCAAGCCTGGCCAATCTGTACGTCCATCTCTTTGAGCAGAATAATATCCTCATTCAGACTAATCCTTTCCGGGATCGGATCAAAGTCTGGAAGAGGTATATTGATGATATTCTGGTGGTCTGGCAAGGATCTTTATCATCACTCCTTGATTTTCATGCCTGGTTAAACTCAAGGAATGACTACCTGCGGTTTACAGTGACTTCTGACAAAAATCGTTTGCCTTTTTTAGACATAGTGATTTTTCCGAACGAAGGCGCACTTGGCAGTGAACTCTACAGAAAACCGCTCTCAAAAAACTCACTTTTGAGCTTTAACAGTCATCATCCTAGATCACTGCGTGAAAATCTGCCAGTTGGACAGTTTCTGCGAATTCGCAGAAATTGTTCTGAGACCAGCACCTTCAATCAGCATGCTGAAGATCTCTCTAGTCAATTGAGAGACAGACACTATCCGAAGCGCCTAGTAAAAAGGGCTTGGAAAAGAGCCTCGAACAATAACCGAGGAGCCCTTATTGAACCACCCGTGCCTAAGTCTCTGTTGTCTAGAATGACGTTTGTGAACACCTTTAGTACTTGGTCCACCCAAGTACAGAAGACGGTGCGCAAACACTGGCGGGTCCTAAATACAGGCGGTGAGAGTTTGCCTTATCCTCTTTTTTCATTTAAAAGAGGCACCAATTTCAGAGACAGTCTTGTTCACACTAGACCAAAAACCAAAGTTTCAACCAACGTCAACACCTTATGGGATCTGCCCCCAGTTCAGGGACATTTCCCATGTGGCCAATGTGCGGCATGTCCACAGACACAAGCCACTAAGACGATTGACATAGGCACTGGCATCCCCTGGGTCCTCAAAAAACATACTAACTGCAACACAGACAAGGTTATATATCTAATAACTTGTCCCTGCTCCTTGCGCTATGTGGGTATGACCACACGCAGGGTGAAGACACGCATAAATGAGCACAAAAGTACGATCAGACGTAGTAAACAGGCCACAAAACTTACCAACCATTTCCTGTCACTTAAACATAAGCCAGAAGACTTGAGATGGGTGGTCTTAGAACATCCGTTCATTCCAGCCCATGTCACAGATTTCACCAAATTCCTGTTCCAAAAAGAACAGAAGTGGGTTTTTAAACTCAAAAGTGACGTTTGTGGCTTGAATGACGAAATCCCGTGGTCGTCACTTTAGTGAGACGAGACTTCTGAGTTTCCATTGTAACTATGCCTCACATCTATTTATGCCAGATCATAATGGGCGTTTTATTTGAACGTGTTCATGTAGTATAGTAGGATAATTTTCTATTTTCTACTATGCATATAATTCTTGTGGTCAACTGGCGCATAATTTCCCATATGGGCGCTTTGAAACCAACTACTATGGTAGCTTGTGACACCTAATACTCATGTGGAGTGTCCTTTAATGCTTGAATCATGTTTAAACTACACGAATCTGCATTTGGCTGTTTTAGAACTACATTTCCCGGTCATTTCCGGTATCACGCTGGTGTGCCCGAACCACGTGTGAGCACACTGACCCGGAAGTGCTTGGAACTCCGCAACCTGATGCGTTATTACAGCGCAAGTCCCGTCCGTCGAGTGCCTCCCCTTCAAGCTCAGAAGACAGAGCGGGGTACCGACGGACAGGTGAGTGCTGCGCTCGTTCATCTTTTTGGATAACCATGTAATTACCATATCGGAACGCCGCGAAAAGGCGTGTCAACATCAGTATGTTTGCGACTCTTGTTCTGAATACTCCTTCTAGTATTCTAAATCTAGTGACCACAAGGTTTAAAGGCGCTCTGTCATATTTACGTCTTTCTGGTATTGTAAATCTAGTGACTACTAGATTCAGTGGAGCCCTGTCATATTTACGTGTTACGGAGCGTGACAAACAACAAACCACAAATGCATTCCGTTTTGTGTGTTAATATTAGCGGACTTTGCGCGCTTCACTTTAATACCTCAATCTACGAGTTTGGCTAAATATATCTCTGATTCGTACAATGTATGATGGTCCTGTTTTCTCTAATATGCATAACAGTGTCCCATCATATATATACAGATATACACGGTTGTTACTGACATCAGAGTGTGGTCATTGTTTTCAACTGTCTGTCTTGAAAGAAAGATTTATTAAGAGAAGTGTTTCACCAACTCTGTTCTTAGACCAATTCTCTGCCTTGTTTTTACTCTTGTCTAGCATAATGCTCATAAGATTATTTCTGGTAGTTCCGGTGACCTGAACATATCGTGTCTACTGGGATTAATTCTAAATAAGTTTACCTGAAATTACTTTTTGTAGAGCGGTGCCTCAATATCCTGAGCAGATGCCAGGCGAGGTGAGGTGCATACCCATAACTATTCGGGTAAGTGCACAGTTTAAGTATTATTTTACTTCAAGTCATGTCAATACTCAGATTATGACGAATGAGAATACACTATATGTTTTCATACGTACGTTCCATATTGCCACCTAACACCCAGCTGAACCTCCTTTTATCTAATTTACATTTAGGTTTCTTACCTGTAACAGTTCCATTGGGACATACAGAACAAACCAGGTTGTATGGTATACTTTACTGGTGGAAATCTTAAATTTTTGTGTTTAAAAATTTTTTGTGTTTAAATTTTTGTGTTTATATTGTCTATCACATTTTTGCAGTAGCGTATTTGGGTCCTGATGAGAGCTTGGACACACAGTCCAGATTGCCGAAACATGTAGACCATCGATCTAACAGTTATTTGTTGAACTGTTTACGCACAGGTTTTATCAATGGCATCACGATAGCGCCAGAATAAAGTTTATAGCATCTGGATAGCCATTTTTAATAGCACTTTTTGTTTAATTTTTGCACTGCAACCGTCACCCTACCATTTGTTTCACTACTGGGACAACTGAGTGACCACCATTACCATCAGAGTGGTTGGTCCTCTCAGCTCAGTCCTGAATTCCCAGATGATGATAAGCCACCTTTGGTGGGTGATGGGAATTATAGCTTTCTTTTGTCACTCACGGTAGTCAATTTGGAGGTTTCATTTGTCTAGGGTGTTAGAGTTGTGTATATTTGGATCGTCAGACCCTCAGTATTTGTTGTAAAACGTATATGGATAAGGGGATTTATGCTGTAGCAGGTCTTTAAACTGTCCCTTGGACCCTCCTCCACTTTCACATTTTGTGAGAAATTCTTTGTATTCAGTATTGTGACATGTGCCATCCCCATGCATCCAACGTTGGCCAGGCCACCATTCACTGCATCCACCTGACTCAAGCTTGCAGGACATGGTTCTGCAACCTGTCCACACATACCTGGGTGCCCCCCAGGACACTCCACATGATCCCTGACCCCTGCGCATGGCTGTCGCTGTACTCAATATGTCTGTCGGCACGGTTGTGCGGCCACCCCCTCAGCTGGTTGGGCCCATCACAGGTGTGTATGGTGCTCCATGTCTGTCTTGCCTAATACATTGTGACCCATGTGTGTCCTATGCCAGACTCAGGCCCCAGGGTGTGGATGGTTGAAGTCATATGAGAACTCAGGCATGGTTAGACTTAACAAGACACATGTAAGGTAATTAATGCAAAATGTAGGCATCATCTCTTTATCGTGTAAATTTTTATTTTTGTTGGGGTACGTGGGGGGGGGGGGGTATGACATGAGAGGCTTTCCGGGTGTGTGGAATCCAAAGTTCACTAGAGGAGTTGGTGTCCTTGCCATTGGAAATCCTTAGAGTCCATGCCACAGTCTTTGTCAACATTGGTCAGACAGTGACCAGCAAGTCCTTGTGGCAGAGAATGTCTTTTGCTGATGTGCTGCTGTTGGTCCAGTGGGCCAGGTGCCAGGCCAGGTGTCCTGGGAGATGGTGCTGTTGCGCCGACCCTCACGGTCTTTTCCGTGGACGACCCGCCCTCCTGCAGGAACCCTCAGAAGCAGGCCGTGACGATGTTTGGGATGCTCCGTCGGATGTCTCCTCCTCCTCCTGATCCCTCCCTGTGGGTGGTGATGTTCTATGCCTGGTGGCACAGGGAGGGTTGCCCATGTTGTCGGCTATCCGACGGAGTGTACTGTGAATTCCCGTGAACACCGTCACGAGCTCAGCCTGTCTGTCCTCCATCCGCCCTTGGTGTCGCAGTAGACAGGCATGTTGCTCCGCATGTTGCTGAGCCTGCTGGGTCTTGATCTCCTCGAGGATGGACACAACCTGGGCCATGCCTGTGGTGTCCTGCCGGTATGTGTCCAGGATGTTTCTGACATGGGAATATACCGGTTCCGCAGCCAACTGGTCAGGCTCACGCCTCCGCCGTCCTCCACTCCCACCACCCCTGCCCACTTGCACCTGGCCTGCCCTTGTGGGCACATCGGGTCTCCGGGACCCCGGAGGGGTGGCATTAGCGTTGTCGCCTGCCTCCTCCTGGGTGCCCGGTACACCGTATCCCTCCTGGTGAGCCTGGCTGCATTGTGGTGGTGGGGCAGGGATCCTGGATGTCTCCTGAGATGTGGCAGGAGTGGGGGTGGTGGTTGGCCCAGTTGTACCTGACGCAGGTGCTGCTGGTGGTTGGACACCAGAGGGGCCAGGTTGGTCGGGGTCGTCCACAGAGTGGTGAGAGTCGTCGCTGCCGGTGGGATCGTCATCCCGCAGAGCCGGGTCCTGTGAGTCTTCCCCCCAGTGTTGGGGGGTGATCCACGACGTTGACCTGTGTGTGAGAGAGACAATGTTATTTATGTTCCATGTTTCATTCGTTTCAAAGTTGGCACATTTCCTTCTGGGAATTTGGATATGTCTTGCATTCCACTCGCAGTGCACTTGTGCATGGGTATGTCCCTTGGCCACAGCTTTTGAGACTTTACCTATGTGTGGCACAGTCTTACTTGCTGCGTCAATTGTGACTGCAGTCAGCAGTGGAGTGAGCAGGTGTGCCGAGCCATGCATTGGCGCCTTCTGTGTTGCACTGTACGTGGGCACATGGAGTTGTTCCACACACTTATATAATACAAGTAGCTGGCGTTGTGCTCGTGCACAGGTTGAGACATGGCCCTGTGTTTTGCCATGGAGCAGAGAGGGGGATTCAGGCACTGGCCACCCTTGTCTACATGCACGCTGTACACCTGCTGACGAGCAGACATTCCCACACCCCACAAGGCTGAATTGGTCTCCCTGTGTCTCCCTTTCTCACTCCCTCTCTGTCCCCCTCTCCCTCCCTCCCTGTGTCAGCCTCCTCCCTCTGTCCGTCTCCCTGTGTCTCCCTCCCTCTCTCTCCCCCTCTCCCTCCCTCTGTGTGTCACCCTCTGTCACCTTAGCCCAGCTTCCTAGGCACACACTTTTAGCAGATCTTTGAATGGCCCTTGGCTTGTTGATGTGAGTTTGTTTCTGATCTCCAGGCACCCATTGGGTGTAGTGTCTGTGTCTGCGCTGCTGCTGTGGTGGTGTGTGCTGCCACTCTTTCACAGTGTTGGCTGTTCATTAGCTGCTGTCATGTGCAAAAACGTGCCTTCACCCCCATGTCTTAATGCAAGGCGTCCGCCATTTGCTGGCAAGTCTTTCCTGTGTGGGGACACTCTGTTTGTCTGGCTGTGACCTAGGCCATATGGGCAGAGGGCATTGTTGTCTGCTTCTGAGTTGCACTATGTGATTATTGGGGCCCACACTCCCGCCATCCGGCTTACCGTGTCTTCTGTCGGTGTTTTCTGTGGCCTGTGACTTGGCATTGTCCAGCTGGGTGCATGGGGCATGGTGGCACTAGTGGCATGTGCGTGTTCATGGAGTGTGGTTGAGTCATGCGATAGCTTGGGGTGGTTGCGTGACTGATTGTGAGTTTGGTTGTGGATGACGATCCCTCCATGTGAGGTGAGTTGTTTGTGTACTCACCCGGGTCTCGGAGTCCTTCTAATCCGTCCACTGCCACCAACGGCAGTATGGCCATCACCCTCTCTTCCCAGGGATGGTATTGTATGGGTCTGCGTGGCGGCCCTCCTCCAGTGATGTTGGCCTGGTTGTGGTCGTCGGTCATTTTGGCTCGGACCCTCCTCCGCAGATCGTACCACCTGGCTTGGTATTCATGCCTGGTCCTTCTGGTGGACGCAACAGCATTCACAGCATCGACAATCCTCTGCCACATGGCGGTTTTTTTCTGAAATGCTGGTCTGTCTGACCAATGTTCCAAAGAGGTGTGGCTCGACTCTGAGGATTTCGTCGACAAGGACCTCCAACTCTTGGCTAGTGAACTTTGGATTCTTGTTAGTGGGCATGGTGAGGGGTGTGGGTGTGGATGGTTGCGGGGGGTGTGGGTGTGGATGGTTGTGGGTGTGTGGGTGTGGTTGTGCAGGTGTGTGTGTGAATGTGATGAGGGGGTGTTTGTGAAGGTGTGTGTGTTAAGGTGTGCAAGTGTAAAGTGTAGTAAAGGTTCAAATATGGTGCTGTAGGTTGTCTGTGGGGTCTGGCAGCAGTGAGTCTGTTGCAAAGGCTCATGGTTTGTGTCTGTGGGCCCTTTTTATTGGTCCATTGGTGGGTGTGGCTGTGTTTGAACTTTGGGTGGGTGTGTTATAAGGAGTGGTTGTGTTTTGGGCCTCTGTTTGGGATTTTGGCAGTTGCAGGTCAGTGACTGTGTTGTATTTGTGCTTGTTGGACATGTTTTGTGGCTTTGTGCCATTCGAATAGTGTATTCTTGTGTTGTTGTGCTTTGTCCTGGTTGTGTACGTGCGTTTTTAGCGTGTGTACGGTGTGTACTTCGGCAATTTTGTTGTACAGTGCTGTCCTTGTGTCTGGCTTGGTACGACTCGTACATGCGCGATGTTGGGTGAAGGTGCTGGTGTTGGGGCCTGGAGTGCGCTCCGTACTTAGAATGTTGGGGTGGGGGTACGCTCCATACATACGCGGGTGAGGGTACGGGTCGTACATACATGGTTGGGGTGGGGGTATGGTCCATTCGTACGCGGGTGTGGGTACACTCCATGCATACACGGGTGGGGGTACGGTCCGTACATACAGGGTTGGGGTGGGGGTACGCTCCATACATACGCGGGTGAGGGTATGGGTCGTACATTCACGGTTGGGGTGGGGGTACGCTCCATACGTACGCGGGTGAGGGTACGGGCTGTACATACACGGTTGGGGTGGGGGTACGCTCCATACGTACGCGGGTGAGGGTACGGGTCGTACATACACAGTTGGGGTGGGGGTATGGGTCGTACATACACGGTTGGGGTGGGGGTACACTCCATGCGTTCGCGGGTGTGGGTACGCTCCATGCATACATGGGTGGGGGTACGGTCCGTACATACAGGGTTGGGGTGGGGGTACGCTCCATACATACGCGGGTGAGGGTACGGGTCGTACATTCACGGTTGGGGTGGGGGTACGCTCCATACATACACGGGTGAGGGTACGGGTCGTACATACACAGTTGGGGTGGGGGTACGCTCCATACGTACACGGGTGATGGTACGGGCCGTACATACACGGTTGGGGTGGGGGTACGCTCCATACGTACGCGGGTGAGGGTACGGGTCGTACATACACGGTTGGGGTGGGGGTACGCTCCATACATACACGGGTGAGGGTACGGGTCGTACATACACGGTTGGGGTGGGGGTACGCTCCATGCGTTCGCGGGTGTGGGTACGCTCCATGCATACACGGGTGGGGGTACGGTCCGTACATACATGGTTGGGGTGGGGGTACGCTCCATACATACGCGGGTGAGGGTACGGGCCGTACATACACCATTGGGGTGGGGGTACGCTCCATACGTACGCGGGTGAGGGTACGGGTCGTACATACACGGTTGGGGTGGGGGTACGCTCCATACGTACACGGGTGATGGTACGGGCCGTACATACACGGTTGGGGTGGGGGTACGCTCCATACGTATGCGGGTGAGGGTACGGATCGTACATACACGGTTGGGGCGGGGATACACTCCATACGTACGCGGGTGGGGGTACGGGCCGTACGTACAGGGGTGTACATACACGGGTGGGGGTACGTCTCGTACATACACGGGTGTACATACACGGGTGTACATTCACGGGTGGGGGTACGTCTCATACATACACGGGTATACATACACGGGTGGGGATTCGACTCGTACATAGGAGGGCTGGGGGGAGTGTTGGGCGCGTATGCGGGCACATGTCTCCATGGTTGCTATGGGAGTACGGTGCGGACGGTGTTTTTTCCATCCGGTTGTAGCATCGGCCGCTCGGGATGGATCGTACTTGTGCGGTCGGACTTCACTTTTCACATTTGTACGGTAAATCGTCCGAGGATGTGTCGGACACATTTTCCGACCCGAGGACGTGTGGGGATTAATTCCCAATGCGATTCGTATGGACTTTTTCCCATGCGAATCGTAGTTGGCAGTTTGTACGGCACTTGTACGATTCGTACGGTAAAAAGACCGGATACGAGTCGTACGGGGAAATTTTTACAGGATCGTAATCGGCACCTAAGTCTAACATATACTGGTATGGAAATATCATCAGCAGGAATATTGTTGTAAAGAATATCGATTTAAGGTAAGTAATATACATTTTTAAAATATCGAAGTTATTATTTATTTTTTGCAAAAAATTAGGGATCTTATTTTAATGTTGTTGGTCGGAGGCTTTCCAACCGATATGAAAGGTTTACATTTTGACTGCCGAATTACAATGTCAGGACCGCTGATCGGAGGTTGGTTGGTTCCGCATCCGCAGCGGTGTCGGTCGGAGTTAACTCCAACCGACATTGTAATTAGGCCCATACTTGATTAAAATATCTTTTTTTAATTATTGTTATGTATTTTAGTATATATTTTAAATGTATATGATGTAATTTATTTGTATAAATATTGGTTATGTCATTTAATATATTTGTTAAATTTGTAGTTGGTATTAAATTACACGTAATACATTTTTTTTGTTTTTCAGTTATGTAGTGGGTGTTTAAATGGGTATAGGGTGGGAAGTAATTTAATTATAATAAATTAATTATTATTTTGTATTTAATATTGTTTATTTGATTTATATATAATATACCAATATTTAGTTAATTAATATTAAGTAATTGATAATTAATTATGTTAATTGTGTAATAAATCTTTGTAGGTGTGGGTTGTGGGGGTTTTACGGGTAAATCATGAGAAATAATTTATTTGTATTTGTATAATGAATATTTTTTCAAATTTTCATTTTAGGTGTGGGTTTTGGAGTTCATGGGGTAAAGGTGTAAAGGTGGGAAGTTATTTCATTTTAATGAATTGATATTTAATTTTCAATAAATTATTTGTTATTAATTGTTGATTCATTTTGTTAGTTGTGCATTGTTTTTTTATTTTAGATTTTAGATGTGGTTTGTGGGTTTTCAATGGGGTGGGAAGTACATTTTAGGTAAATGCTTAACTTTTAATTATTATTAATTATTATTTTGATAATTATTTATGTTAATTGTTTTCATACATTTTTGTTAAATGTTATGAGTGTGTTGTGTGTTTTGTAAGGGTATGTTGTGGGAAGTACATTAATTATAATTAATTCCTAATTAATATTTAGTTAATGATCATTTGATAAATATTAATAGTGTAAATCATTTTTTTCTTAAGTTAGTTGTAAGGTGCAGGTTGTGAGTTTTGTGAGGTTATAGGGTGGGAAGCTAATAAATTACATTTATGTAACACTTTTTTTGTTAATGAATAATTTCTAAATAAAAATGTTTATTTCTATTAAATATATTTCCTTTTTGTATTTACAATAATATTTGTAGGTATTTGTGATATGGATCTAACATTGTAATTTGTTTTTATTTTTTAATTTTAAATATACTTGTATTTTTTTCAACCTATTTATATTTTTCTTTATTTGCTTTGGTTTTTAAATTCTTTTATTTTGTTCAAGATATTTTGTTTGTTTTCAATGTTGCACTTACTGGAGTGGCAATAGTACATTTTACCCCTCCACAATCCAACACTTTCCCCACAGTTGTACTAGTTGGAGTGAGAATAGTGCATGATACCCCTCTACACTCCAGCAGTTTCCCTGCTGTTGTACTGGCTGGAATAGTATAGTAAATATTACCTATCCACAATCAAATACTTTCAACACTGTTGCATTTACTGGAGGGAGATTTGCTAATTTAACCCAGTTTCATTATTTTTGTGGTGCATTAAGTGGGAGTAGTACATTTCTTATATATTTACTATAATAGTTTGCATATTTTTGTACAAATTGTAGTGGGAATAGTATATGTACTACATTTTATATTTAATTATTCATTTTATATTGTTATAATTAATAAAACAAAAATTGCTTATGTAAAATGATAATATTTGTAACTATTAATGTGTATAATGTGTAATACCGGACGCGCCACAACTGCTATCCCCGCTCCACACCACATCATATGGCAGGACCCCTTTCATGCTGCTGCTTCTCTTGAAGCATCACTCCCACTCCACACAAACCTCATCCCGCTTCACCTGCATGCTCGTCAACTCCATATCTCTCTTGAAACACACCACTGAGATCTGGGACATCTTTGACGCACACTCCCAAGACATCTTCTTTCTCACTGAAACCTGGATCAACCCATCATCCACTCCAGCCAGCAACAAGGCCATCTTCCTGGCTACAAGATTGTCTGAAGAGTCAGGCACCACAAACCTGGAGGAAGACTTGTGATCATCTACAAGGACATTATCACCTGACAGCCGCAACGTACGAACCCATAATGCTCATGGAACATATGCACTTCCAATTACATATCAGCCACTCCACGACCATCTCAGGCACCCTCGCTTATTGACCACCACCACCTTCCACCACCTTCAGTAACCTTTTAACTAACTTCAGCACTCCCATTTCCATTATATCCAATGACTTCTTACTTCTCAGTGACCTCAACATTTATCTTGATGACCCAACAGACCCCAATACCACCACCCTCCTAGAGAGCCTCAACAACATTGGACTCAACCAGCTTGTACAAGGCCTGACTCACAATGCCGAAAACACACTCAAGCAAGACTACACAGCCAGCAACAAGATCACCTACAGCCACCTCATCCGTTCACATGGATGAACCACTCTAAGGTACACTCCTAAATCAGTGCACCCCAATTCAGCAAACCAAAGCCAGCCATCAATACAACATAGCAAAGGTAGACTGGACCCTCACCCTCAGATTGAACCACCCTATCCTCACAGGGGACCTACAGAATTACCTGCCCACTTTCAACAACTGAATCTCTGACTCCACCAACACCTTCGCTCCCATGAAGAAATCAGGCATAAAAGAACTCATGTTCAAGCATGCTGGTACCTAAGATCCTGATCCACATCTTGCCGATCTTCGGCACCTACTCCACAGGCATCCTGATTGCCAGACTCCAAAACTCACGAATTCAAGGACCCGCATTGAGTTTTATCTCCTCCTTCCTCTGCAACAGAACTCGACTCATACTCTCTCCCTAAACCTCCGAACACAAGATGCTCATCTATGGAGTCTCCCAGGTCTCCTCCCTCAGCCCAACCCTGTTCAACATGTACATGCACCTCTCACCCATATCATAAGAGCCAACGGCATTAACATTGTCTCCTACGAGACTCAACTCATCCTCTCCCTCACCAACATGAACACCACCACCAAGATCAATTTTACCTCCTGATGTCCAACGTGGGAAACTGGAAGAAAGAGAACTCCATTAAACTCAACACAAACAAAATGATGATCCTGATCTTCAGAAACAAGAGCTCTCTGTGGGACTCCTGGTGGCCACCTAAATTAGGTCCCATACCCATCCCCACAGATAGCACCAGAAACTTCACTATCATCCTAGATGACATACTTGCAACAAACAAACAGGTCAATGCTGTGATTGCATCCTAAAATGATTTAGAAGATTTTCGAATGGCTCCCCATGCACACTAGATGCACGGTTACACAAGCTCTCTTAACCATTAGACTTAAGTATGGCAATACACTCTACATCCGCATCTACAATAAACTCATGCAAAGACTCCAGACCATCCAAAAACTGCTGCCAGACACATCGTAGATCACATCACTCCCTACTTCACAGAATAGCCATTCAGAAATGTTGCCAATTCAAACTGTTCACCCACACCTCCAAAGTCCTCCACAATATTGATCCATCATACAGCAATGACCACCTTCAATGCTACTTGGCTTCCAGACAGCTATACTCTACCACTTTCTCCCTCACATGGTTACCCTTCATCCACAGCAGCAAGTCAGGATGGGGCGCCTTTTCCTTCATCGCCGCCAAGAACTGGAATAAACTTCCTCAACACATCAGGGCAGCTACTTCACTCCTCATTTTCTGCAAGAAACTGAAGACCTGGCTGTTCAACTAAGAGTGCCACCCTGCCTGCGATCCTTCATCACCGCCTGGATACCCTCACTGGTGATAAGCTGCACCATACAAATTGACATAACATAACAACAAGATCTCTTGTCTTCGTCGTATGACATGTGTTCTTGATCCATGGATCTTTTTCTCTTCTATCACTAGTCTCCATCATGTGAGGTGGGTTCTTGATCTATGGACCTTGTTGTTCTCTTCTGGTAAGGTTAGTTTGAACTGACAGTGATCGCTCTTGCCTAGTTTGTAGAGGGATATTCCACGTGTTCAGCCCTGGCAATATATCTGTAGTTTACTGATCAGTCATGAGAATTATGTTGTGGGAGTTCTGTGTACTTCCTTTGTCTCCAGAATTTCTAGATAGTTTTAGTGTTTTCTATGTTGCATTTTTGCTGTGCTTCTGGTGGCTTTATTTGTTGTGTGGTGAGAGCATTGTCTTGTTCGTTCATTCATGAATCTCGTAAAAGCCACCTTCCAAGGGTTTTTTCAGTGTTTTCGTTTCACTAGTCGAGGAGGTCAGTTTGTATTGATAAGCTTTATTTGTTACATCTTTACCGCCTATATTTGGCTTTTGCCATAGTGGTGGAAGATTTGGAGGGTTATGACATATATATCTGTAGTCTTTCAGCTCCTTTGCTACACCAATTCTTTCAGTTCTTGTTTTACTTGCATGGCAGTCTCCACTGAATTGTGGAGGAGGCAGTCTTTCAGAACCCAGTCAATTTCCTTCAACTCCTTGTCAGGTTGCACGTGGTGGACCATATGAGTTCAGGCCTGCTGTGCTCTCTGCCATGGCCCGCCCTCACTCACCAGGAACTTGGCTCTCAGGACTATCTGGAGGCCTCAGGCCACACCATTGCTTCTTCTTTTAGCATGATCGGCCTTTCTGCTTGTCCCTGTGTTCTAGCTAGGGCGGTTCTTCTCACTCCTCCGCTGCCTCAAAGCTGAGCTCACTTCCCTCTAGTTACAGTTGTCCGTGGGGGACCTCAACTCAGGGTGCCTGAGTTCTATGTTTATTTTGTCCATGAATGAAGCTCTGGCTCCTCGGTGTCTGCAGTCTGTTGCCGTCACATTCCTGTTCTTCTCCCCTGCGCCAGCTCACAAACAGTAGCCGTGCTCCAGCGCAGACAACCTTGCGTCATTTTCCAAGAATGCCTGCACTGAGTGGTTGATTGTTTTTGTGCAGGAAAGGACACCTTCCAGCACATAAACAATCATTAAAGTAATTTTCCTCTTCCGATGCGTGCTGCATAACGCAGGGGCATAGTACTTTGATGCATTCCCAGGTTTACAAAATGTTTTAAATCTGGGAATGCGTCATAATCCACGGATGTTGTGTGGGAACACCCACAGCAATGCCCATGGAACGCCCCTTTCACATGGGTTAAGCGTGAAAGGGAAACATATTTACAAGGCCATGAAATGTCATGCAGGATCACTTTACATGACCTTGTAAATATGGGTAAGCTCACTGCACTGCTGGTGCGTCAATAAAAGTGACGCACCAGCGGCGCAATGGGCTTGTAGTTAAGCCCGAAGTTTTCTAATCTACGTTAAATATAGTGTTATATGTTATAGAAGAATTACCAAGGTGCCGATTACGATCCTGTAAAAAAATTCCCCGTACGACTCGTATCCGGTCTTTTTACCGTACGAATCGTACAAGTGCCGTACAAACTGGCAAGTACGATTCGCATGGGAAAAAGACCATACGAATCGCATCGGGAATTATTCCCCACACGTCCTCGGGTCGGAAAATGTGTCCGACACATCCTCGGACGATTTACCGTACAAATGTGAAAAGTGTAGTCCGACCGCGCTAGTACGATCCATCCCGTGCGTCCGATGTTACAACCGGATGGAAAAAACACCGTCCGCACCGAACTCACATAGCAACCATGGAGACATGTGCCCACATACACGCCCAACAACCCCCCCAGCCCCCGTATGTACGCGCCGAACCACCCCCTAGCCCCAGGATGTACGCGCCGAACACTCCCCCAGCCACCGTATGTACGTGCCGAACCCCCAGCCGTGCATGTACACCCCCGTACGTACGGACCGTACACCCACCCGTGTATATGCACCCGTGTACGTACGGCCCATACCCCCACCCGTGTATGTATGGAGCGTACTCCCACCCCAACAGTGTATGTACGGACCGTACCCTCACCCGCGCATGTATGGAGCGTACCCCCACCCCAACCGTGGATGTACGACCCGTACCCACACCCGCGTATGTATGGAGCGTACCCCCACCCCAACCGTGTATGTACGGACCGTACCCCCACCCCAACCGTGGATGTACGGACCGTACCCCCACCCCAACCGTGGATGTACGACCCGTACCCACACCCGCGTATGTATGGAGCGTACCCCCACCCCAACCGTGTATGTACGGACCGTACCCCCACCCCAACCGTGGATGTACAGACCGTACCCCCACCCCAACCGTGGATGTACGACCCGTACCCTCACCCGCGTATGTATGGAGCGTACCCCCACCTCAACCGTGTATGTACGACCCGTACCCTCACCCGCGTATGTATGGAGCATACCCCCACCCCAACCGTGTATGTACGGACCGTACCCTCACCCGCGTATGTATGGAGCGTACCCCCACCCCAACCGTGTATGTACGGACTGTACCCCCACCCCAACCGTGTATGTACGACCCGAAACCTCACCCGCGTATGTATGGAGCGTACCCCCACCCCAACCGTGTATGTACGACCCAAACCCTCACGCGCGTATGTATGGAGCGTACCCCCACCCCAACCGTGTATGTACGACCCGAACCCTCACCCGCGTATGTATGGAGCGTACCCCCACCCCAACCGTGTATGTACGACCCGAACCCTCACCCGCGTATGTATGGAGTGTACCCCCACCCCAACCGTGTATGTACGGACCGTACCCCCACCCCAACCGTGTATGTACGACCCGAACCCGAACCCGCGTATGTATGGAGCGTACCCCCACCCCAACCGTGTATGTATGACCCGAACCCTCACCCCAACCGTGTATGTACGACCCGAACCCTCACCCGCGTATGTATGGAGCGTACCCCCACCCCAACCGTGTATGTATGACCCAAACCCTCACCCGCATATGTATGGAGCGTACCCCCACCCCAACCGTGTATGTACGGACCGTACCCCCACCCCAACCGTGGATGTACGACCTGAACCTGAACCCGCGTATGTATGGAGCGTACCCCCACCCCAACCGTGTATGTACGACCCGAACCCTCACCCGCGTATGTATGGAGCGTACCCCCACCCCAACATTCTAAGTACGGAGCGCACCCCAGGCCCCAACACCAGCACCTTCCCCCAACATCGCGCATGTACGAGTCGTACCAAGCCAGACACAAGGACAGCACTGTACAACAAAATTGGCGAAGTACACACCGTACACACGCTAAAAACACACGTACACAACCAGGACAAAGCACAACAACACAAGAATACACTATTCGAATGGCACAAAGCCACAAAACATGTCCAACAAGCACACATACAACACATTCACTGACCTGCAACTGCCAAAATCCCAAACAGAGGCCCAAAACACAACCACTCCTTATAACACACCCACCCAAAGTTCAAACACAGCCACACCCACCAATGGACCAATAAAAAGGGCCCACACACACAAACCATGAGCCTTTGCAACAGACTCACTGCTGCCAGACCCCACAGACAACCTACAGCACCATACTTGAACCTTTACTACACCTTACACTTGCACACCTTCACACACACACCTTCACAAACACCCCCTCATCACATTCACACACACCTGCACAACCACACCCACACACCCACAACCATCCACACCCACACCCCCCACAACCATCCACACCCACACCCCTCACCATGCCCACTAACAAGAATCCAAAGTTCACTAGCCAAGAGTTGGAGGTCCTTGTCGACGAAATCCTCAGAGTCGAGCCACACCTCTTTGGAACATTGGTCAGACAGACCAGCATTTCCGAAAAAACAGCCATGTGGCAGAGGATTGTCGATGCTGTCAATGCTGTTGCGTCCACCAGAAGGACCAGGCAAGAATGCCAAGCCAGGTGGTAGGATCTGCGGAGGAGGGTCCGAGCCAAAATGACCGACGACCACAACCAGGCCAACATCACAGGAGGAGGACCGCCCCGCAGACCCGTACAATACCATCTCTGGGAGGAGAGGGTGATGGCCATACTGCCGGTGGTGGCAGTGGACGGATTAGAAGGACTCCGAGACCCGGGTGAGTACACAAACAACTCACCTCACATGGAGGGAACGTCATCCACAACCAAACTCACAATCAGTCACGCAACCACCCCAAGCTATCGCATGACTCAACCACACTCCAGGAACACGCACATGCCACTAGCGCCACCATGCCCCATGCACCCAGCTGGACAATGCCAAGTCACAGGCCACAGAAAACACCAACACAAGACACGGTAAGCCGGATGGCGGGAGTGTGGGCCCCAAAAATCACATATTGCAACTCAGAAGCAGACAACAATGCCCTCTGCCCATATGGCCTAGGTCACCGCCAGACAAACAGTGTGCCCCCACACAGGAAAGACTTGCCAGCAAATGGCGGACGCCTTGCATTAAGACATGGGGGTGAAGGCACTGTTTGCACATGACAGCAGCTAATGAACAGCCAACACTGTGAAAGAGTGGCAGCACACACCACCACAGCAGCAGCGCAGACACACACACTACACCCAATGGGTGCCTGGAGATCAGAAACAAACTCACATCAACAAGGCAAGGGCCATTCAAAGATCTGCTAAAAGTGTGTGCCTAGGAAGCTGGGCTGAGGTGACAGAGGGTGACACACAGAGGGAGGGAGAGGGGGAGAGAGAGGGAGGGAGACACAGGGAGACGGACAGAGGGAGGAGGCTGACACACAGAGGGAGGGAGAGGGGGACAGAGAGGGAGTGAGAAAGGGACACACAGGGAGCCCAATTCAGCCTTGGGGGGGGTGGGAATGTCTGCTCGTCAGCAGGTGGACTGCGTGCATGTAGACAAGGGTGGCCAGTGCCTGAACCCCCCCTCTTCCCCATGGCAAAACACAGGGCCATGTCTCAACCTGTGCACGAGCACAACGCCAGCTACCTGCATTATCTAAGTGTGTGGAACAACTCCATGTGCCCACGTACAGTGCAACACGGAAGGCGCCAATGCATGGCTCGCCACACCTGCTCACTCCACTGCTGACTACAGTCACAATTGACGCAGCAAGTAAGACTGTGCCACACATAGGTAAAGTCGCAAAAGCTGTGGCCAAGGGACATACCCATGCACAAGTGCACTGTGAGTGGAATGCAAGACATATCCAAATTCCCAGAGGAAATGTGCCAACTTAGAAACGAATGAAACATGGATGTTGCATGGAACAAAAATAACATTGTCTCTCTCACACACAGGTCAATGTCGTGGATCACCCCCCAACACTGGGGGGGAAGACTCACAGGACCCGGTTCGGCGGGATGACGGACCCACCGGCATCGACGACTCTCACCACTCTGTGGACGAACCCGACCCCGACCAACCTGGCCCCTCTGGTGTCCAACCACCTGCAGCACCTGCGTCAGGTACAACTGGGCCAACCACCACCCCCACTCCTGCCACATCCCAGGAGACACCCAGGATCCCTGCCCCACCACCACAATGCAGCCAGGCTGGCCAGGAGGGACACGGTATACCGGGCACCCAGGAGGAGGCAGGCGACAACGCCAATGCCACCCCTCAGGGGTCCCGGAGACCCGATGTGCCCACAAGGGCAGGCCAGGTGCAAGTGGGCAGGGGTGGTGGGAGTGGAGGACGGCGGAGGCGCGAGCCTGACCAGTTGGCTGCGGAACCTGTGTATTCCCATGTCCGAAACATCCTGGACACATACCGGCAGGACACCACGGGCATGGCCCAGGTTGTGTCCATCCTCGAGGAGATCAAGACCCAGCAGGCCCAGCAACATGCGGCGCAACATGCCTGTCTACTGCGACACCAAGGGCGGATGGAGGACAGACAGGCTGAGCTCGTGACGGTGTTCACGGGAATTCACAGTACACTCCGTCGGATAGCCGACAACATGGGCAACCCTCCCTGTGCCGCCAGGCGTAGAACATCACCACCCACAGGGAGGGATGAGGAGGAGGAGGAGACATCCGACGGAGCATCCCAAACATCATCACGGCCTGCTTCTGAGGGTCCCCGCAGGAGGGCGGGTCGTCCACGGAAACGACCGTGAGGGTCAGCGCAACAGCACCATCTCCCAGGACACCTGGCCTGGCACCTGGCCCACTGGACCAACAGCAGCACAGCAGCAAAAGACATTCTCTGCCACATGGACTTGCTGGTCACTGTCTGACCAATGTTGACAAAGACTGTGGCATGGACTCTGAGGATTTCCAATGGCAAGGACACCAACTCCCCTAGTGAACATTGGATTCCACACACCCGGAAAGCCCCTCATGTCATACCCCCCCCCCACGTACCCCAACCAAAATAAAAAGTTACACCATGAAGAGAAGATGCCTACATTTTGCATTATTACCTTACATGTGTCTTGTAAAGTCTAACCATGCCTGAGTTCTCATTTGACTTCAACCATCCACACCCTGGGGCCTGAGTCTGGCACAGGACACACATGGGTCACATTGTATTAGGCAAGACAGACATGGAGCACCATACACACCCGTGATGGGCCCAACCAGCTGAGGGGGTGGCCGCACAACCGTGCCAACAGACATATTGAGTACAGCGACAGCCATGCGCAGAGGTCAGGGATCATGTGGAGTGTCCTGGGGGGCACCCAGGTATGTGTGGACAGGTTGCAGAACCATGTCCTGCAAGCTTGAGTCAGGTGGATGCAGAGAATGGTGGCCTGGCCAACGTTGGATGCATGGGGATGGCACATGTCACAATACCCACACAGTCATGGACATCATGCACAATACACAGTGTAATCCCACACAAACAGCTAGCATCTTGCTACTCTACACATAGACACATAGCCACTATCACGGAAAACCATGCCAGACATGCCGGATGCACCGTGGCAACACCAGCATTGACTGAGAAGAGGCACCTTGGAGGCATAGGGACACCTTTATTATTCATGTATTCGGGAATGCAGAGGCAACTCGGAGTACACATGAACAGGTGTTAGAAGGCGACCTCAGAGGGGCCCGGAGGGGGCCCTGACTGCCCTGAGACCCACCCTCGAGGTATCGTAGCCGGGCACTGGCGGTAGACTCCTCAGGGGAGGAACCTCGTATCTAGGATCGTACACTCGGCACCACACGACAGAGAGACACCACACGAGGAGTTCTTAAGAGCAAATCTTTATCAGTTCGGAGTGGTAGGATCTTTATGATCCGCAAAGCAAAATATATACAAGTAGAGCGCGGGCTCACAAGGTCTTGGAGGGGGGTTAGGAGGTAGCGGGACAGTCTTTGGAAATAGGAGTCAAATGCAGGAGCGTACCCGGCGCACAGCTCACAATCCTCGAGCTGGGGGATACGCTTGTCGTTGTAGGGTCCGGCGGGACCAAGAGAGTCTGTGGGAGCTGCGAGTCGCTCAGCAGGCTCGAGTACAAGTTCGGAGGTCTTACGATCTTCAGGGAGCCGCGAGTCACTCAGCAGGGCTCAAGCACAAGTTCGGAGGTCTTACGATCTTCAGGGAGCCGCGAGTCACTCAGCAGAGCTCAAGCACAAGTTCGGAGGTCTTACGATCTTCAGGGAGCCGCGAGTCACTCAGCAGGGCTCAAGCACAAGTTCGGAGGTCTTACGATCTTCAGGGAGCCGCGAGTCACTCAGCAGGGCTCAAGCACAAGTTCGGAGGTCTTACGATCTTCAGGGAGCCGCGAGTCACTCAGCAGGGCCCAGGTGTTTCCAAGGCTAATCTGCCGGACAGTCCCAGAGCACCCCTTGTTATAGGGCGACTCCTCTTTGATGTCCGGAGTCTGTGCAGGCAGGGGTCTTGTCACCTGGGGGGTCGCTTGTTGGGGTTTCCTGCCATTGTCCTTTGATCCTTCCAGGGCCGGGTCGGGAGGAGTCCCAGACACCCAGCAGGCGTGGAGCCAGCCCTCGGGGAGGCCGGCAGGTCGATGGAAACCCACCTTCCCAGGGAAGCGCAGAGGTGTGATAGAAACTGCTCCTCCCTCTCTCATCCCAGGCGGAGCGCGATGTTCTCCAGCCGGAGTGGCGCCTCTAGGCCAGGGTCGCGCTGGGGCTGGGCGGCCATCTTGTTGCATGAAGTGGGCACGCAGGCCCGGTGTGGCCAAAAGGAGGAAGGCCACGGACGGGAAGTCCGGGTTGGGTGCGTGTGAGTTCGGGTGGGAAGAATCGGCTAGGCCGTGGGTTTGGGGGCTGGTGTGAGGTGCAGGGGTCAGGTCTAGCTATGTTACGAGGGCCAGGTCTAACACGCGTCCCCCCCAGCTGAAAGCCGGATAGAACTACCCATCCCCTTGGGGGTTCTCTTCGCTGAGGCGGAAGAACCGGGAGAGGCCATCGGCGTTGGCGTGGTCAGTCCCAGGGCGGTGTTCCACGGTGAAATCCATCCCCTGGAGGGAGATCGACCACTGCAGTAGCTTGGGGTTTTCTCCTCGCATCTGCATGAGCCATCGCAAGGGGCGATGGTCGGTTTGGACCTTGAAATGGGTGCCGAACAGGTAAGGGCGTAGTTTCTTGAGGGCCCAGACTACGGCGAACGCCTCGCGCTCGATGGTGCTCCATCTCTGTTCCCTGGGCAATAGTCTTCGGCTGAGGAAGGCTACGGGCTGGTCGAGGCCTTGGTCATTTACCTGGGAGAGGACTGCCCCGATGCCATGCTCGGAGGCATCAGTTTGTACTACAAACTCTTTGGAGTAGTCGGGGGCCTGGAGGACGGGGGCAGTACACATGGCTGCTTTCAGGGCCTCGAACGCCTCTTGGCAGGCAGGGGACCACTGTACCTTCTTGGGCTGCTTTTTGGATGTGAGTCCCGTGAGGGGACCGACCAGGCTGCCGTAATTCCGGATGAATCTCCGGTAGTAGCCCGTGAGGCCCAGAAAGGCTCGGACCTCCGTTTGGGTCGTGGGGGGTTCCCAGGCTAGGATTTTGGGCTGTAGGGGGGCGACCTGCCCGCTTCCGACCTGGTGCCCCAGGTAGGTTACCGAACCTTGCCCAATCTGGCACTTGCTGGCTTTCACGGTGAGACCTGCCTGGTGCAGGGCGGTCAGCACCCTCCGGAGGTGCTGGAGGTGCTCACTCCATTCGGAGCTAAAAACTGCGATATCGTCGAGATAGGCCGCACTGAATTTTTCCAGCCCGGCCAGGACTCTATTTACCAGTCGCTGGAAGGTGGCCGGGGCATTTTTCATCCCGAAGGGCATCACGCGAAAGCGATAGTGCCCATCCGGGGTGGAGAAGGCGGACTGCTCCTTGGCTCCCTCTGTGAGCGCAATTTGCCAGTAGCCGCAGGTGAGGTCGAAGGTGCTGAGGAACCGAGCAGCCCCGAGCCGGTCAATGAGCTCGTCGGCTCGGGGAATGGGGTGGGCATCTGCTCGGGTGACTTCATTGAGTCCCCGGTAGTCCACGCAGAAGCGGAGTTCCGGTGCGACCCCAGGGGCAGCTGCTTTCGGGACCAGGACCACGGGGCTGGCCCAGGGGCTGTCTGAGGGTTCGATCACGCCTAGGGTCAACATTTTCGAGACTTCGGCTTGGATACAGGACCGGACCCGATCAGGGACCCGGTAGGCCCGGTGTCTCACTGGCAGGCTATCCCCGGTATCCACATCGTGGACACACCAGTCGGTGACCTTAGGGACCAGGGAGAAGAGGTCCGAAAACTGCCCTAGGAGCTGGCGGCAATCCTCACGTTGTTGGGGAGTGAGAGACGGGGAGAGGTTCACTCCCTCTACGGAGCCGTCCTTCTCTTTGGTGCACAGGAGATCAGGGAGAGGATCTGACTCCTCCTCGGACCCGTCATCAGTGGCCAGTAGGAGGCTCAGCTCCGTCCGCACAAAGTGGGGCTTGAGGCGGTTCACGTGGAGAACCCGGAGGGGGTCCCGGGGGGACTGGACATCCACCAAGTACGTGACCTGGCTCTTCCGCTCAACCACTTTGAAGGGCCCGGTCCATTTATCCTGGAGGGCGCAGGGTTTCACGGGGGCCATGACCCATACCTGCTGGCCCGGGTGAAACTCGACCAGAGTGGCGTTCTGGTCGTACCAGCGCTTCATCTCCTCCTGACTCGCCTCCAGGTTGGCCTCGGCCATCTCTCGGAACCTCCTAGTCTGATTTCGGAGGGTCAGGACGTAACGGAACACATCTCGGGGGGGGCCTCGGGGCGCCGCCTCCGAGCCTTCCTTGACCAGGCTGAGGGGCCCCCTGACGGGGTGCCCGTAGAGTAACTCAAAGGGGCTGAACCCCAAGGATTTCTGGGGAACTTCTCGGTATGCGAATAGGAGGCAGGGGAGCAGGATGTCCCACTTACGCCGGAGGGGCTCTTCCAGGCCCGCGATCATCCCCTTCAGAGTCCGGTTAAACCGCTCTACCAGGCCGTTTCCTTGGGGGTGGTACGGGGTGGTGAACTTATAGGACACCCCGCATTGTTGCCATAAGGACTTCATGTATCGGGAGATAAAGTTGGTACCGCGGTCGCTCACGACCTCGCGGGGAAAACCCATGCGGGAGAAGATTCCCATCAACGCCCGGCCCACCACGGGGGCTGTGACGGTGCGCAGGGGGATGGCCTCAGGGTAACGGGTGGCATGGTCCATCAGGACAAGGATGAACCGGTGCCCTTGGGAAGTTGGGGGGTCCAGAGGTCCTACAATGTCGATCCCGACCCGCTCAAAAGGGGTACTGACGACAGGGAAGGGTTGGAGGGGAGCCTTGCGCTTACCTCCGCTCTTCCCACTGGCCTGGCACGTGGGGCAGGACTTGCAGTGGGCTTCTACATCTGCTTTCATTCTGGGCCAGTAGAAGTGAGTCACGAGGCGACTGTACGTTTTGTCCTGGCCCAAGTGGCCTGCGAGGGGGACGTCGTGGGCCAAACCCAGGAGGAGGTTTCGGAAGCGTAGGGGTACCACCAGCACCCGGCCGGACCCTAGCTCCACCGACTTCTGTTCGCTGTACAAAAGGTCATTCTCCCAATACACCCGGTGCGTCCCCGTCTGGTCGCCGGCGGCCTGGGCCTCTGCCTGTTGCCGGGGCCCGACCAGGGCAGGTAGCCTGCTCTCGGCAGAACTCCTCTCGGGAGGGGCCCCCTTCGTGGTGCCACTGGGCTAATTCGGGCAGATCGCCTAACTCGGTGACTCGGGGGAGTCGGAAGGTGGGGGTTCGTCACTGGCGATCGACTCTTCTGGTGGGGGAATGTGGGGACCCTCGGCCGGGACCATCCTATCTTCAGGGGTCGGGGCGTCGTCGACTTCCCTCAGGGGGGTCAGTCGAGCCGCCATGGATCGAGTGGTGGCGCACACCCACTCAGGGAGGCCCATCATCCCTAGGTGGGTCTTGCGCTCGACTTGTCTCCAGGGGGAACTTTCCAGGTCGTTCCCCAGGAGACAGTCGACGGGCTGGGAGGTTCTTACCGCGACCTTCAGTTTACCGACCACCCCTCCCCACTCAAAGGGCATCAGGGCTACCTTACATAGGCTTTCTGTGTTGTCGGCGGAAATGACAGGGCAAAACACGTTGGGGAGGACCTGGTCTTCGTGGACTAAATGGCTGAGGACACCGGTGATGCTGGCCCCGGTGTCACGGAGGGCTTCTACTTGGTGGCCATTGATCGTTACGAGCTGCCCATATTTCTTTGTGTTAGGGGGCAGGAGGCTCCCAGGGACCATCTCTCTATCTCCTAAGGATACTAGGGCCATAGCGCCGGTTCCCACTCCTCGGCCTCCTCAACCTCCTCCCCCAGTGCTACATTGGCTATCTGTCTAGCAGGGGGTGCTGCATGGTTGGTGCGTGGGGCCATGGGGCATTCAGGGTCGTTGGCGTAATGCCCGGGCTTCTGGCAACGGAAACAAGTGATGGTTACCCGGTGCCCCCGTCTCAGGGGGGGGCCGGATACAGCTGGTGGGGGTGCCGGGAAAGGTGGAGGTTGGGACTTCGGGGGACTAGCCTGGGACTCTCTCTGCCCTCCCTGGTTTCCCCCCCCTCTCTGGCGGGGTGGTCCCTGACTGGCTCGGGGGTATTCTCCTACAGGGCCCCGGGAGACCCGGGTGTTGGTCCAGCGATCCGCCTCGACAGCCAGCTTTCTTGGGTCCGTGAGCTTGCTGTCAAACAGATGCTGGCGTAGTTCCGCAAAGCAGTTCGCAGCCAGGTGTTCCCACAACATAAGGTCTGTTAGTTCTTCCAGGGTGGTTACCTTGCTGCCCTTGATCCACCCATCGAAGGCGCGGCTGAAAAAATTCACATATTCCACCCAGGTGGTACCCGGGATCTTCCTGCAGTCCCGGAACCGCTGGCGGTACATCTCCGGGGTGAGGCAGTACCTTGTGAGGGGGGCCGCTTTCATGTGGTCATAGGAGGTCTGCATGGAGGGGGGTAGGTCGAGCAGGGTGTCTCTCCCTTCGCTCAGGAATCGTCCAGCTTCGTCGTGGAGCTCCCCTGCTCCTTCTGGGCGGGGGGCCCCAGAATCCACCCAAGCTTTCAGTGCCTTTTGCATATCTTCTTTGGTGTTGAGACCAGTGGTAGCGATTTTGAGTTCCTTACAGAATTGTTTTAGTTCTTTGTGAGTGTACTCTTCCAGCCGTTCCACCTGGAACACAGCACTGGTGTCGTTTTCTGTGAGAACCACGGCGTTTCCTTCTGCCATCTTTGTCGGTAGTGCGTCAGCCGTTCACGGTACGATCTCTAGATGATGAGCCCGAATCCCGTCGCTTGCCACCAATGTTAGAAGGCGACCTCAGAGGGGCCCGGAGGGGGCCCTGACTGCCCTGAGACCCACCCTCGAGGTATCGTAGCCGGGCACTGGCGGGAGACTCCTCAGGGGAGGAACCTCGTATCTAGGATCGTACACTCGGCACCACACGACAGAGAGACTCCACACGAGGAGTTCTTAAGAGCAAATCTTTATCAGATCGGAGTGGTAGGATCTTTATGATCCGCAAAGCAAAATATATACAAGTAGAGCGCGGGCTCACAAGGTCTTAGAGGGGGGTTAGGAGGTAGCGGGACAGTCTTTGGAAATAGGAATCAAATGCAGGAGCGTACCCGGCGCACAGCTCACAATCCTCGAGCTGGGGGATACGCTTGTCGTCGTAGGGTCCGGCGGGACCAAGAGAGTCTGTGGGAGCTGCGAGTCGCTCAGCAGGCTCGAGTACAAGTTCGGAGGTCTTACGATCTTCAGGGAGCCGCGAGTCACTCAGCAGGGCTCAAGCACAAGTTCGGAGGTCTTACGATCTTCAGGGAGCCGCGAGTCACTCAGCAGGGCTCAAGCACAAGTTCGGAGGTCTTACGATCGTCAGGGAGCCGCGAGTCACTCAGAAGGGCTCAAGCACAAGTTCGGAGGTCTTACGATCTTCAGGGAGCCGCGAGTCACTCAGCAGGGCTCAAGCACAAGTTCGGAGGTCTTACAATCTTCAGGGAGCCGCGAGTCACTCAGCAGGGCTCAGGTGTTTCCAAGGCGAATCTGCCGGACAGTCCCAGAGCACCCCTTGTTATAGGGCGACTCCTCTTTGATGTCCGGAGTCTGTGCAGGCAGGGGTCTTGTCACCTGGGGGGTCGCTTGTTGGGGTTTCCTGCCATTGTCCTTTGATCCTTCCAGGGCCGGGTCAGGAGGAGTCCCAGACACCCAGCAGGCGTGAAGCCAGCCCTCGGGGAGGCCGGCAGGTCGATCGAAACCCACCTTCCCAGGGAAGCGCAGAGGTGTGATAGAAACTGCTCCTCCCTCTCTCATCCCAGGGGGAGCGCGATGTTCTCCAGCCGGAGTGGCGCCTCTAGGCCAGGGTCGCGCTGGGGCTAAGCGGCCATCTTGTTGCATGAATTGGGCACGCAGGCCCGGTGTGGCCGAAAGGAGGAAGGCCACACACGGGAAGTCCGGGTTGGGTGCGTGTGAGTTCAGGTGGGAAGAATCGGCTAGGCCGTGGGTTTGGGGGCTGGTGTGAGGTGCAGGGGTCAGGTCTAGCTATGTTACGAGGGCCGGGTCTAACAACAGGTCATGTGGAGTAACATGTGGGTCCAACACTGGAACCCCCTTTCTGCAGCACAAATGCGTGATAGCCATGGAACTGGCACACAAGTGTCGGGTAACAGCTAAACACCCCCTGCTGCTCACGGAGAGGCTGCCATACACCATTGATCCTCTGATGTGGAAGTCCCACACCATGTCAAGCCAATGCAAACCGTATGTGTCCGAGGGCAGTGTAACACACATTGATGCCATCATCACAATCCACAATCCCATCACAGATGACTGTCAACAAGTCTGACCATCTATTCAGGTGTATTCAGGTGTACCCAGCTGCATGTCATGTGTCCCATGGTGATGCGACATGTCTGCAGAGGAACCAAACATCGACAGGGGCAGTGTGCACACATCGTAAACAACTGCCACACCCAATACACCCCTGATGCATCCCTTACCCTAAGGAGACTTCCAAACTTGTCCGTGCGTGTAACGCTGAGTCAGCACACGATGGCGTGTCCATGAGGAATAGCAGTGCCACAACAATGCAACCAGCAGACGGCATGCGCAAGTACCTGGGGATGAGAGACACACAAGAAGTCAGCCACAAAAAGCACAGCCACTTGCATGTGCATGTACTCGACACATGTAAGGATGACAACATGCTAGGTCACAATTATGACTGGGGAAATACACTCATCACTGGCCCCATCACTCCAGTGACACATCCACACACACCTCTGACTCACGTGCCATACATGCAGATGGACACACACATCGCAACACATGCCACACGGGGACCAATGCGTGCACACACAGACAGTGGTACTCACCACTAAGCAAAGAAGTCACGTATGAGCCGACTCCGGATGTCCTCTTGCGGAACCACATCCTCCACATCACTAGCCCCATTGCCAAGCCCTTCGTCCTCCACGGGTGGATGGTCCTGATCATCTTGATCCAGGATGAGTGGCACAGCTTTCTCAACTGCCATGTTGTGCAGCATGCAGCAGACCATGAAGATTTTGCAGACCTTAGCTGGGGCATACGGGAGGGCGCCGCCGGTCTTGTGGAGGCATCTGAATTGGCTCTTCAGGAGGCCAAATGTCCTCTCTATCACTCGCCTTGTCCGGCCATGGGCGGTGTTGTAGCGGAGCTAGGCCGGCGTGATGGGGTTGCGGAGAGGTGTGATCAGCCATGGCATGTTGGGATAGCCAGCGTCCCCTACATGGAAACCACATGGACATAAGTAGGACAGGAGAAGCGGTCGTGCTGGAAGTCTACGCAAAATACAGGACAGACAGAGTGTACCCACCAACAACACATGCTCGTTCGTTGCGCAGCTGCGTCATCATTTCAGGCACCCTGCTACGCCTCATGATGTAGGCATCGTGTGCTGATCCTGGAAAACGAGCACAGACATGTGAAATTACCATGTTGGACAGACACACCACAAGGGCATTGATGGAGTGGTAGTGCTTGCGATTCCTGTACGCTACCTCCTGTTCCTGTGGTGGTACCAAAGCCACATGTGTCCCATCTATGGACCCAATGACATGGGGCATCCCTCCCAGGGCATAGAATCCACGCTTGACCCCAGTCAACAGTTCAGGAGTTGGGAAATGGATGAACTCACCCAGGTGAAGCAACATGGCCTCTAAGAAATCATGCAGCACACGGCTGAACATGCTCTGGGACATGCCACCAACATGAGCTATGGTATATTGAAAGGTACCCGTAGCAAGAAAATGTAGGGCTGCCATTACCTTCAGCTTGGGTGTCAGTGCCGTAGGATACCTGTGCAGCGGTTGCAGGTGTGGTGCCAGCCTTGCCGTCATCTCCTCAATCAACGGTTGGGGGAAGCGGTAGCAGCGTATACAGTCATTCTCCCGCATGTCAGCCAAGTCCGGAATTGGTCGGGGAAGAGGCGGCGCTCTGCAGTAATTTGGAAGTGACAAGGAAGAGTGAGTGCACTACAACAACAATTGATTTGTACTGAGCACATGTTAATCTGTCAATACACATATGCGACATACGGAGTCAGGTATGTGCCACATGCCCTGGACACATATGGCTGCCAGGTGACACTCCTACCAAGACCCAGCTACACACGGAGATTGTGAACCTCCACATGCCATGGCATGGGATTAGCTGTGTCCCAGTGTAAGTGAACAGCCAGACGCAACACAGGAGTGACATACATCAACACATCAGCAGAAGTAGGATGTCGATTTCAGAGACTGGTAGCGGAACACTTGAGCCACAGGTCACATGACATGACACTAGGACAGCCCACACACCTTGCCAATAAGGTGTACATGTAATGACTCACCACACATTCATTGAGAGGATGCAGACATGTCCTTGTGACGCTACTCCGTGTCCCATGCATACATACGCACCTCACATCCGATACCACATGTGGCCTGGTGTGTGTAACAGTGTGCCATGTCCATCTACACACAGACACATGTTGGTTGCTGCAACAGCTGATGCTTTTGAGGGAGCACCAACATCAAGCTAATGGGAACAACCCACATATACATGACATAGACACATCGTGCACCGTGGGTAGTGACATGTCTGGTGTGGTAACCCCTGTAGCAGGCATCAGGGGACACTTGCGTGTGTTGTTGACTGTGCCATGCCAGTGACGCTCATCCCAAGTGTGCAGTACGACATGCACACATGTCAAAGAAGTTAAGGGCATGCCTGGCACACATTGCACCGTCACACATGACATCTGTACACATCTCATCATACATCTGGTGCCCTCTCGACTCAGGAGTAATGTGCCACATCACAGCCTTTCACACCTGTGCCCCACACATGTAGTACTGCCCAGACAATGCCTTGATGTCCATCCATGGACAAGTATGTCAGCCCTATTCCTTCCTGTGTGCTGCCTGTCACCACTGTGATGTGTGAAAGGCACCGTACATTCGCTCAGAGGGCCTGTGTACGTTCCCTATCACTATGGGAGTGCTGCCGTATGTGTACCCATAGTGATAGTGAGCGTACAGGCGTGTGTACGGTCCGTACCACTATGGGTACGCATACGCGAGAACACCCATAGTGATAGTGAGCGTACGCACGCGTGTACGGTCCGTATCACTATGGGTGTGCTCGCGTATGCGTACCTATAGTGATAGTGAGCGTACAGGCGTGTGTACGGTCCATACCACTATGGGTACGCATACGCGAGAACACCCATAGTGATAGTGAGTGTACGCACGCGTGTACGGTCCGTACCACTATGGGTGTGCTCGCGTATGCGTACCCATAGTGATAGTTGTTCTCGCGTATGCGTACCCATAGTGATACGGACCGTACACATGCCTGTACGCTCACTATCACTATGGGTACGCATACGCGAGCACACCCATAGTGATACGGACCGTACACACGCCTGTACGGGCCGTTGCTATGCTTTTGGGGTGCCCTAGGGCCCTGGTACGCACCGTACATGTGTGTGAAACTCCAAATTATACATAGGGGACACATGAGGGACAAGTATAAAGGCCTACATGCATGCTGGTTGTCATGGAGACCAAGTTTAAAGTTTGAATTTTTTTCAGCAGGTGCACAGCAGAAGTCAGTTTGAATAAATCTACTTTGTTGCAATGTGGTTCTGGAGTTGACATCGTGCTCAAGAAAAAAACACATTCAGAACCCACTGACTGTGCTAGGTGTGAAGGGATTGGAGGAAACATAGGATGCAAATGTGAGTGACCAATCACTCTGTACTCCTGTGCATGAAACAGGCCAGCAAGGCAGGTATAAGGCAGCCAGGTCCCATGAGGGAGCACTTGCCTGCACATCTTTGGATTCTATGACCCAGCTGCTGCTACTGATTCCCTGGAACCATGTCAAGGTCTGTGGAGAGGTCAGAGCATTTCACCCTGGAGGAGAACCTGGCATTGCTGGATGTGATCCTCCCACAGTACCCCCTGCTGTATGGGCGACCAGGGTATCAGGTGAGTGCAGAGTCTACTAGCACAGACTGTGTCCCTTGTTTGTGACTGTGACTTCTGGCATTGTGTCCAGGTGTGAAACACATGCTATGTACTGTAGGGGGGGTCCCAGGGGGGGGGAATGCCTGATGTCTCCCAGCCAGAGCATGCTGTGGTGCATGTCTGCCGTCCTCACTTGCATTGTGTTTACTGTGACAATCACTGCATGGTGCATGCCACATTCTGCCTGTCTTGTCCTCCTGGGAATGTAGCCTCTACAGTCCTCATGTGATTATGTGGTCAGCCCAGTGTGACAGGTGACTGTACCCACAGATGTGTGTTAGTTCTGTCTACCTGTGCTGAGAGTGTCCACATGATGTGTTCGTACCCTGGACATGTGTGTGTGTGTAAGTCCCCTGTCATGTGGGTGGGTGCATATGTGGAGTGTGGCACCCGGGCTGCATGAGGGATGGATATACCCTGCCCATGTGATGTGAGCAGGGAGCAGTGCTGTGTGTCTGACGTGCAGAGCCAGCCCCACACCTGTGAGCCCCCCCGTCTAGTGGCACATGTGCAGAGTGAGGTTTGTCGCTGCATTTGGCAATGGCAGGTGAATGTCCTGTGCCTGTGTGTGTCTGTTTACTCTGCTGAGGTAGCGTCAGTGGCCTGTGGCATGTTACTTCTTAGAGGTGCTGCACATTATCCTGGTGTAGCTTGTGATGCACAGTGTGAGCCTGGATCTTTGATTGTGTCGTTGCCCTCATTCCACCTGTGTACTTTCAATGGCACGTACTGCTTTTGCCCTTCCCCAGAGGATCATGTCCCTATGACAAAGGTGCAATGCGTTGGATGCATACTATGCCTTGTTGTAAACAGCAAATTGGTTCTAATATGTGTCTCTGTGACATGTGCCAGGTGTATTGATGTAGTGTCACTTGTTCATACTCACAGGTAGGCGCCTCTGCCAAGAAGCAGATATGGATGAACGCCGTCAGTGCCGTGCGGAGGACGGACGGTCGCAAGCGGCGCCTGGCCCAGGTGAGGAAACGCTGGCAGGATATCCGGTGCTGGACGCGGAGGATCGCACGGGTCCTGCTGGGGGACTCACCTGAGACCCATAAGAACTGCTGGCGCCGCTGTCTGACCCACGTCCACAAGCGTGTGCTGGCGGTGGTATTTCCAGACTTGGACAGGCGCTTACAGGAGAAGCAGCAGCAGGAAGGGGGTAGGTACATGTGTGTTTGTTGTGTGTCACCAGCATTTGTAAGTGCACAGTTGCATGGATACACTGCCAGGGTTTAAACGTGCTGTGCAGATCCTGTTACCCACAGTATAGCGGTGCTCTCCTGCCTCCCTTCTCCTCCTTGCAATGTGTTCCCTGGTCTGTGTGTAGTCACTCCTTCACAAGGTTATGTAGGCTGGCACTTTCTCCACGTGAACTATGCCTGTAGCACCATGTGTGGGGGTGGTGTGTAACAGGTTTTGGGACCTTGCCTGTGCCCTGTCCAGTTCAGTACTTGTGGGTTCAATGTCAGTTGGCACTGATGCTGAGTCCAGACATGGGAGTTAGTCTCTCAAGTGTCATGCCTTACAGCACGCATGTCCTATGTTGTGGCCTGTGACATGATGTGCATGAGTGTGCGATACTCATAGTGCAGGGATGGTGGCGTGTGTTGCAGTCATTCCCATTCAGGACCATGGAGTTGTATGGCCACTACTGTCCCCTGGGGCATATTTTCATAGGTGTCATGTGTGTCATCACAAAATGTGGACATTCTCAGTGTCTACAGCATAGGTTGTGCTCTGTGCCATTGTCCCCTGGCACCATGTATATTGACGTAATATGTAGTACAAGTGTCCACTGTACAGCCTGACCTGATTTTCCTTGTTCATACTCACGGTGGCCAGTGCCTGTGTGTCTTGTTACAATCATCTGATGATGACCATTTGTAAATGGTTATTTGGACAGGCGCACCTTAGTTATTTGGTGTCCAATCTTGCATTTATGCAGCCCCTGTGTATTTCACCCAGACTAAGAGATGTAAGTGCTTCCTGTGTCTCAACAAATTGTCTCATGTAGGGGGTGGTTGGTGCGGGCAAAGCCTACATGTCAAAACCTGATGTCTCCTTGCTAGGTCTGGCCAGTGTGTGATGTTTGTCTGGACATACACTCAAGGTGCAGTGAGCCAGTCATGGTGGGCATGTTTTCAGTATTACCTATGCAGCATGTGCCTCAAGTTCATGGATATGGTCCCTGCTCATCCCTATTTTCGGCAACACTGTGTGGTGCAGATGCAGTGCTGGATTGTCCCCAGGGCATGGCTCCTCTGTCAAACTACATTTCATGTCATTTGCTATTGTGTCATGCTCTCCATGGTTTTTCAGTGGCATTGTGGGTCAACGAACTGTGTGTTGCATGCCCTACATCTGTACCTTGTTTTGTAGATGTTAATGATCTTTCTTTTCAGGCTATGCACTGTAACCTATGTAGATTGGACTCATGTTACATATGTATACAGGTGTATGATTAATTGCTGCCTCTTCACCTTGCCCACAGCATCGTCGGGGGACACGGAGGGAGACATGAGCACAGACGGAGCGGAGGGACCGAGCACCAGTGCCAGCGTTGACATTGTGGCTGGCACATTGAGTGGAACTGAGGCGGAGGAGAGTGAGGCCGAGGACCTGTCCACTGGCACGACAGAATATGAAGCTGACGGGTCCGAGGATGATCTCTCCGAGTGGGCGGAGGCTGCACCAGCAGCTGACAGCGGCACAACATCTCACCCCGCCCCCTCCATTGCCATCAGCCGCCTCCCACTTGCTCGTGTCCCTTCCCAGCGTGCCCGGTCACCACATGTCTCCTTCCTGCCAGGCACCGCACCTCCTGCCCCGGTCTCCACTGCTGCCGCCAATGCCGAGTCTGTGGACATCCAGCGGCAGTTGCAGGTTGGTCAGGCTGCGATGCTTAATGTCCTCCATGGCCACAGCCAAGTGCTGAACAACATGGAGGCATACTTGGAGGGCATTTTCTCATCGCAGGCTGACCAACGCAACTTGCTGAGGTCCATTGACTCGACACTGACTGCAGCAGTGGGTCTCCTGCAGCGCTACGTCTAACACCCTACCCCTGACCCATCCACACTTCCCACTTCCATGCCTGTCCCACGTACACCCAGACGTCAGCATGCACCCACCACAACAGACACAGGCACCACACCAGCAGGGAAGGTCATACGCACACCTCCTGGCACGCACACACAGGGTGAAGTAGGCACACCCACTGGGTTGGGGGGCAAACGTAAGCCTCGCAGCCAGAGTGGGAGTCCGCATTCCACCCAATCCACTCCCTCCAAATCCCCTCCTCTCAGCTCTCCTGGCCACATATCCGGCAAAGACTCCTTCATGGCCGCTCTGTCCCTGAGCCCCACTGTGACACCACCCCGCAAGCGGTCAAGGGAGTCCCCGGTCAGGGTGGTTGAGTCTGTCCACACCCTCCCCCAGTGGCGCTGCGACCCATCCCTCCACCCCACCCCCCTCCTTGGGGCCTGTGGTTCCTTCGGGTGCAGGGGAGTCTCTGGAGGACCTCGCTAAGGTGTGCAGCAACATCCTGGCCTCCGCCTTTGGCCCTGCCCCACCCCCTGTGGTGGAGTCCTCCATCCCTGCACCCACGACGCCTACCCTTCGCCCTCATGTCCCTGCGGTGCCTGGTCCTTCCCCCCCACATGATGCCCTCCCCGCTCTGGAAGACGAAGGAGTCTGACTGTGCAGGCAAGCTAGGGGACACGCGTCCCACTGTGTCCCCCACCTGATTTCGAACTTTGGATTGCCCTATGGGCATTGTACATTTTGAACTTTCAAGGGACAAACTTATTTTTGGATGCTGAATAAAGAAATGTATTTTTCCTTAGTACACTACTGTCTGTCTGGTACTGCTGTTGGTCGACCTGCCCCATTAGTTTGGGTGGTGAAAATGTGTTGGGTGTGTGGGAATTGTAGTCTTGTGCTGGTCATAGGGTGGATCCTGGTATCTGTGTGCCATCACAAGCTGTTGGCTACATAACTTTGTTCATGTAAGCAGTTACTGCATGGTGACATCGTCCCAAGGTGTGTCCCTTCCTCTGTGTAACCTGACATCTTCCCTGCAGGGTCTTTCCAATATGTGGTGCTGAGCTGTGTCTACATTGGCTGGGTGTGTGACGGACTCGTTAGACTTGGGCCATGCATGCTGAGCGATGTCTCCACCTGCATCATTCGTGGCGTCCTTGGTGGTCACTGTACTTGTGTATGTAGACTGTTGTCATGACTTCATGTGTACATGTTTTCTTTTTGGCGCTATGCATGTGTATACTCCCAGCCTCGCACACATGTGGTACATGTACTGCAGGATCTTTGTGCACCTGACTGACATTTGTGGGCATTGGATCTGTGGGTACTCCACCCTTTTCTTTGCAGGGGCACTGCTGGGAGTGTTGGGCACCCACCCCTCCTGTGTCTGGGCACTGCTGGGAGGACTCTACACCCACCCCTCCTGCGTCTGGGCACTGCTGGGAGGACTCTGCACACACCCCTCCTGTGACTGGGCACTGCTGGGAGGACCCTGCACACACCCCTCTTGTGACTGGGCACTGCTTGGAGGACTCTGCACACACCCCTCCTGTGACTGGGCACTGCTGGGGGGACTCTGCACCCACCCCTCCTGTGACTGGGCACTGCTGGGAGTGTTAGGCACCCACCCCTCCTGTGTCTGGGCACTGCTGGGAGGACTCTACACTCACCCCTCCTGTGTCTGGGCACTGCTGGGAGGACTCTGCACACACCCCTCCTGTGTCTGGGCACTGCTGGGGGGACTCTGCACCCACCCCTCCTGTGACTGGGCACTGCTGGGAATGTTAGGCACCCACCCCTCCTGTGTCTGGGCACTGCTGGGAGGACTCTACACCCACCCCTCCTGTGTCTGGGCACTGCTGGGAGGACTCTGCACACACCCCTCCTGTGACTGGGCACTGCTGGGAGTGTTGGGCACCCACCCCTCCTGCGTCTGGGCACTGCTGTGAGTGTTAGGCACCCACCCCTCCTGTGTCTGGGCACTGCTGGGGGGACTCTGCACCCACCCCTCCTGTGACTGGGCACTGCTGGGAGTGTTAGGCACCCACCCCTCCTGTGTCTGGGCACTGCTGGGAGGACTCTACACCCACCCCTCCTGCGTCTGGGCACTGCTGGGAGGACTCTGCACACACCCCTCCTGTGTCTGGGCACTGCTGGGGGGACTCTGCACCCACCCCTCCTGTGACTGGGCACTGCTGGGAGTGTTAGGCACCCACCCCTCCTGTGTCTGGGCACTGCTTGGAGGACTCTGCACACACCCCTCCTGTGACTGGGCACTGCTGGGGGGACTCTGCACCCACCCCTCCTGTGACTGGGCACTGCTGGGAGTGTTAGGCACCCACCCCTCCTGTGTCTGGGCACTGCTGGGAGGACTCTACACTCACCCCTCCTGTGTCTGGGCACTGCTGGGAGGACTCTGCACACACCCCTCCTGTGTCTGGGCACTGCTGGGGGGACTCTGCACCCACCCCTCCAGTGACTGGGCACTGCTGGGAATGTTAGGCACCCACCCCTCCTGTGTCTGGGCACTGCTGGGAGGACTCTACACCCACCCCTCCTGCGTCTGGGCACTGCTGGGAGGACTCTGCACACACCCCTCCTGTGACTGGGCACTGCTGGGAGTGTTGGGCACCCACCCCTCCTGCGTCTGGGCACTGCTGTGAGTGTTAGGCACCCACCCCTCCTGTGTCTGGGCACTGCTGGGGGGACTCTGCACCCACCCCTCCTGTGACTGGGCACTGCTGGGAGTGTTAGGCACCCACCCCTCCTGTGTCTGGGCACTGCTGGGAGGACTCTACACCCACCCCTCCTGCGTCTGGGCACTGCTGGGAGGACTCGGCACACACCCCTCCTGTGTCTGGGCACTGCTGGGGGGACTCTGCACCCACCCCTCCTGTGACTGGGCACTGCTGGGAGTGTTAGGCACCCACCCCTCCTGTGTCTGGGCACTGCTGGGAGGACTCTACACCCACCCCTCCTGTGTCTGGGCACTGCTGGAGGACTCTGCACACACCCCTCCTGTGACTGGGCACTGCTGGGAGTGTTGGGCACCCACCCCTCCTGCGTCTGGGCACTGCTGTGAGTGTTAGGCACCCACCCCTCCTGAGTCTGGGCACTGCTGGGAGGACTCTGCACACACCCCTCCTGTGACTGGGCACTGCTGGGAGTGTTAGGCACCCACCCCTCCTGTGTCTGGGCACTGCTGGGGGGGACTCTGCACCCACCCCTCCTGTGACTGGGCACTGCTGGGAGTGTTGGGCACCCACCCCTCCTGTGTCTGGGCACTGCTGGGAGGACTCTGCACACACCCCTCCTGTGACTGGGCACTGCTGGGAGGACTCTACACCCACCCCTCCTGCGTCTGGGCACTACTGGGAGGACTCTGCACCCACCCCTCCTGGGTCTGGGTACTGCTGGGAGTGTTAGGCACCCACCCCTCCTGTGTCTGGGCACTGCTGGGAGGACTCTACACCCACCCCTCCTGCGTCTGGGCACTGCTGGGAGGACTCTGCACACACCCCTCCTGTGACTGGGCACTGCTGGGAGTGTTGGGCACCCACCCCTCCTGCGTCTGGGCACTGCTGTGAGTGTTAGGCACTCACCCCTCCTGTGTCTGGGCACTGCTGGGGGGACTCTGCACCCACCCCTGCTGTGACTGGGCACTGCTGGGAGTGTTAGGCACCCACCCCTCCTGTGTCTGGGCACTGCTGGGTGGACTCTACACCCACCCCTACTGTGACTGGGCACTGCTGGGGGGACTCTGCACCCACCCCTCCTGTGACTGGGCACTGCTGGGAGTGTTAGGCACCCACCCCTCCTGTGACTGGGCACTGCTGGGAGGACTCTACACCCACCCCTCCTGCGTCTGGGCACTGCTGGGAGGACTCTGCACACACCCCTCCTGTGACTGGGCACTGCTGGGAGTGTTGGGCACCCACCCCTCCTGTGTCTGGGCACTGCTAGGAGGACTCTGCACACACCCCCCCTGTGACTGGGCACTGCCTGGAGGACTCTACACCCACCCCTCCTGTGACTGGGCACTGCTGGGGGGACTCTGCACCCACCCCTCCTGTGACTGGGCACTGCTGGGAGTGTTAGGCACCCACCCCTCCTGTGTCTGGGCACTGCTGGGAGGACTCTACACCCACCCCTCCTGCGTCTGGGCACTGCTGGGAGGACTCTGCACACACCCCTCCTGTGACTGGGCACTGCTGGGAGAGTTGGGCACCCACCCCTCCTGTGTCTGGGCACTGCTGGGAGGACTCTGCACACACCCCTCCTGTGACTGGGCACTGCTGGGGGGACTCTGCACCCACCCCTCCTGTGACGGGGCACTGCTGGGAGTGTTGGGCACCCACCCCTCCTGCGTCTGGGCACTGCTGTGAGTGTTAGGCACCCACCCCTCCTGTGTCTGGGCACTGCTGGGAGGACTCTGCACCCAACCCTCCTATTTCACGATATGTACGCTTAGAACATACACGGGTGTGGGTTCGCTCCATGCATACGAGGTGGGGGTACGGTCCGTACGTACACTGTTGGCATGGGGGTACGCTCCATGCATACGCGGGTGAGGATACGGGTCGTACTTACACTGTTGGGGTGGGGGGTACGCTCCATACGTACGCGGGTGAGGGTACGGGTCGTACTTACACTGTTGGGGTGGGGGTACGCTCCATACGTACGCGGGTGAGGGTACGGGTCGTACTTACACTGTTGGGGTGGGGGGTACGCTCCATACGTACGCGGGTGAGGGTACGGGTCGTACTTACACTGTTGGGGTGGGGGTACGCTCCATACGTACGCGGGTGAGGGTACGGGTCGTACTTACACTGTTTGGGTGGGGGGTACGCTCCATACGTACGCGGGTGAGGGTACGGGTCGTACTTACACTGTTGGGGTGGAGGGTATGCTTCATACGTACGCGGGTGAGGGTACGGGTCATACTTACACTGTTGGGGTGGGGGGTACGCTCCATACGTACGCGGGTGAGGGTACGGGTCGTACTTACACTGTTGGGGTGGGGGGTACGCTCCATACGTACGCGGGTGAGGGTACGGGTCGTACATACACTGTTGGGGTGGGGGGTACGCTCCATACGTACGCGGGTGGGGGTACGGGTCATACTTACACTGTTGGGGTGGGGGTACGCTCCATGCATACGGGGGTGGGGGTACGGGTCGTACTTACACTGTTGGGGTGGGGGGTACGCTCCATACGTACGCGGGTGAGGGTACGGGTCGTACATACACGGTTGGGGTGGGGGTACGCTCCATGCATACGCGGGTGAGGGTACGGATCGTACTTACACTGTTGGGGTGGGGGGTACGCTCCATACGTACGCGGGTGGGGGTACGAGTCATACTTACACTGTTGGGGTGGGGGGTACGCTCCATGCATACGGGGGTGGGGGTACGGTCCGTACATATCCGTACCCACGCTATGGAATGTTTGTGCGGGCCGTACCCAGGCCTTTGCCATGTGGGTACAGCCGTCCCGCCATTGTTGGGGTGACGTAGGTGTGGGCGGGGTACGACTCGTACCCACGCTCTTAAGGCGTGGGTACGGGACGTACCTGTATTGTTGTGTTGCCGGTTCGCGTCGTCAAGCACTTCCGTTGTGGCGGATGCTGGCTTTGCTGGACACGCCCCCACCCCCTCGTAGTGACCAGGGCCTGGGGTTCAGGTATGTCCAGGGCATGTGTGCTGTGTGACTTTGGTGGGGGTTTTGTGGCCTGCCCCTGCTCCTGCCCCCCCCTTCCCACCTCCCTTTGTTGTTCTGACCTTCTGCGGCGGCTGCGTCGTAACCTGTAGAGGAGGTCGACTGCTATGAGGGCCGGGATGACACATAGGTTCGGGTCCATGTCTGTCCGTCGCGTGCAGGTACTCCTTGTTCGCGTCGTCCTGATTTCCCAGCAGTTTTTGGCTGCCGGAAAATATTGTCCGTGCGGGATGACGTCGGTGCGAATCGTACTGCCTGGTTCGTGAATGGCAGGCTGCGTGCGTCCCGACGTCACGTCAGCGCTTTCCCGGATCACATTTGTGTGTTTATTTTCGTCGGTCGGGGTTTTGTACGATTCGTACGGAAATGGTATGTCCGTGCGAATCGTACTTCCATGTTTGTATATTTTTAAGACCGGGTACGCGTCGGACGGGGAATATGCTCCGTCCGACGGTTCGTACCCAGTTTTTACAGGATCGTGATTGGCACCCAAATGTTCATTAAACTGATGTAAATGCTGAAGGCCTCATCTAAAAACCTTTGATGCAAGGCAGCGCAGCAGGCCTTCCTGCTGGGCTGCCGTAAATCAAATGAAAAGGGCAGGAATTCACTGTATCTACAAGATATGATGCATTCCTGTCCTTCTCCCTGAAGGTTCACAAACAGCAGTCGTGCCCCAACGCAGACACCCTTGCGCCTTGGTGAAAGGGTGCCTGGGTTACGGGGATGAGTGGTTTTGTGCAGGGAGGGACACATTCCTGCACAAAAACAATAACTGATGACATTTTCCTCTTTGTAAGTGTGCTGCAGAATGCATGGGAACACCCATAGCAACACCCACGGAATGCCCCTTTCACGCAGTGTTCTGCGTGAAAAGGGCACATATTTACAAGGCCATGAAAAGCCATGTAAACTGGCATGCATGGTCTTGTAAATATGCTACGGCACATTGTGCCACCTGAGTGTCAAAAAAGTGATGTTCCAGAGGCACAAAAGTGCCACTAGGACCTTGTAAATGAGGCCCTGATTGTTTTTCCAACAGCAAAGGTACATTTTAATCCAATATTTGTTAATATTGTCAGATGCCTATGATAATGTTGCACTGTTTACTTCCTTTAGGGCTAGAAGTATTTAACGATAAGTCAGGAAAAGAATCCATGGCAGGTCAGGCGATGGCGCTCAGTAGCACATTTCTTTTGCAGTCTACATTCCCTAGCTTTCTGAGAGAACAACGTAGTGAGATGGAGCAGCGTCAGTGTCCGGACCTCCCCGCAGTGGAATTATGAGTTTGATAAACATGAATTAACACCACTGTCCTGCCTGCTTTACAAAAACTTGAAACTTCAATGATAACCTCTTTGGGAGCCTTGATAACAGCTGCTGGCTTACAACAAGCGCCCAGCCAGAACCCTATCGGCAATAACTGTGTGCAAAACCCTCCACACTCTCCCCTTTTTCCATGTTCACTTTTATGTTCCTATTAATCATTTTCAACAATTCTAACCTACTAGATTCACCAAGTTGACTTTTCTGGGCCTGCTTAAAGTTTGTGTAATTTGCTTCACATAACTACACAGAATGATGGCAAAATTATGTGGAAAGCACGCATAGTTAAACATAATGTAGTTACATGTCATGCTGTGCTATATTTTACTTTGAAATAGGCCTGGGCTAAATTTCCGTTCCGCTCGCGGAAATTGCGATAATTTGACATCTTCGCGTTCCGCGGAGAGCGCGAAAATGTCAAAATTTCCGCATTCCGCAGCTTAGCGATAATTTGTTTCTTGCTCGCGCTGTAAAATAATACATTCTTGCGTGCGCGCGATCGCCTTACCTGAATCCCCGCGTTCGCCGACAAGTTTTCCCAATCAGGTCGCGTTCTCAACGATGTTGGATTGTTGGTAGCCATTTGCGCTGTCTCGTGACAGTTCGCGCCCGCAGTAATGTCATTGGTCGCGCGATCACGTCTTTCTTCTCGCGATCATGCACCGCAAGAAGAGTGAAAACAAGATGGCCGCGCCCGCGAGCAACCGCATGGGTAAGTTGGCGAGCCGCGACCACGCAGAAAATACCGCGAACGGGCGGGAAAAAAACGTCCGCATCTTCGCGATATTTCCGCGTGTTTGCAGAGATTTGTAACATTTTCGTGATAATTTGCGAAAGTCACTTTCGCAAATTCCGCCCACCCCTACTTTGAAACACGTCCTTGTGTCAACTTTTTTCATTTTAAACAAAGACACAACGAACAACAGCAGCTCACGTTCTATTGTTCCTAATATTTTGTGTTACATTTCTATTGCAAACTGCATGTTCACTGCGAATGGCATCTAATTACGCAATGTGGTATATGGCATAATTTCATGAATTTTATGTAACAAGCCTAAGGAGAAATTCCTGAAATTTCGAGAGTTACATCTTCGTAATTTAAATTTCGCCACTTCTTTGTCATTTACATTTTGTCCAGGCCTAGTTTTTTCTGGTAAATTAATATCATGTGCTGCCATGGCAACGTCTTGTCCAGTTCCTGCACATGAACTACAGCTGCCCCAATGCATCCGATCAATACCATGGCAACTCACTGTTAGCTATTTGTCCTTCAAGCCGAGCTGCTGTCCAAAGACTAGGGGCATCAGCTATGGCATTTTGCCGTAGGGCAGCTCAGCAAGGCACCTTAGTGCGCTGCCCTATGCCAAAGCAAAAGGGCAGTAATGCACTGTATTTAAGCAGTACGGTGCATTCTATCCTTTCTGCCTGCGCTGGAGCCGTTTTGGCAGCCTAGCGCCAATGTAGGCACCCTTGCACCAGGTACCTTTATTGCCGGTATGATTGTTATTTTGGAGGAAGACGCCCCTTCCTGCATAAAAACAATCCAATGAGGCATTTTCCTCTTCCTATGCGTACTGCAGAATGCAGCAGACATAGAAAGAGGAAAAACTAGTAGAAATTAACATATTTCTCCTCATTAACCCTCACCTTGGGAGATGTATGGATGTGACGCTTCCCCAGGTTTACCTCACTTTGTAGATCTGGTGTAGCATCAAATTCCATGAGTGTTGGGTCAGAAAAACCACTGCAACGCCTACGGGGCTGCTCCCAGGCGCAGAATAAAGTGACACAGTGATTTGGGCTACATCACCTCACTCATGATTTATGAGGCCACACAAAGCCATGTAGGCTGGCTTTACATGGCTTCATAAATCTGTATGAGATCCCTGCGTCATGCATGTGCCACTTAACGTGATGCAAAAGTGACACACGGCTCTCATAAATACACCCCTTAGTTCTCAGCACCATTGATGGCACATGCAAGCCCCTCTGCTCCAGCCCACTCACCCAGATAGTAGCTAAAAGAGTAATAAAGAGATACTGAGGGGCTGGAGCAGGACGGGCGCTGATCCAGCATAAAAAAGTACAACCCTGTGGGGTGTTTTATAGGGGCCATTTTTATAACTGGGTCAGAGCCTGGAGCTACACACAGAGGATACAATGGCAAGCACTAAAGAAAAAGCAGGACTCAGCTTCCAGGACATACTGAGCTCCCCAAATAAAGACACCCCTCTGGCTAAGACACTGTGCACTCTGAGCACTGCTGACCCTCTCTTTCATGGGGGATCTAGTCCAGGACCTGAAGTACGATCTCTCAATGCTGTGGGATGATGTAGGAAATGACATCCAAACTCTCAAGCAGAACACAAAAGAAATTGCCAGCAGAGTCTTGACACTTGACAAAGCAGGGGATGCCAGTGAAGAGGAGAAGGAAAGTACCATGGAGGCTGCAAGAAATATGGGACGAATCAAATTTGAAGGTTACACCATCACACTATTCCAAGGCCTCTCCATGATAACTCTGCAAAGAAACAAGACTCACATAGTGACTGAATTTCTAAACAGCAAAGATCTAAAATACAGATGGGGTCAACCATTTAGAATCCTCTTCGCCTGGGAAGGGACACTTTATCAATTGAAGTCCATCGCGTACACCTGCTGGATCCTTGAAATTGAGGACTGTCTCACCAGTCTACCTATAGGGGAACCACAAAACACCAAAATAAGAACACAAAGCGCAGGAAGAAGAAAGAGTATACCATCCACCAAGAAGCACACAAAGCCCTCAGAAAACATTGTGGAGGCAGAACGGCAAGCAGTATTTGATAAACTTAAGGAAACAAGTGGAAAGAGGAATTGAAGAGTAACACTGACTCCCACAGCTTATGGGCTCAACCTGGCTGAAAAAGGGAGACCTGCAGATATGGTAAGCATGTAGGACTGGGCAGAGGGGAGTGGATGAGAGAGTTGACAAATGAGGGTGACTCACCAAATGGATGTTATTGAGGAAATCAGTGGCTGTTGGCCCAACTGTGTCAGTGAGCCGGGATGGACATGTTGATTGTTTGTTTAAGGTTTATTAAACTGGGGTATGTTTTTGGGAGGTCGGTCATAGGAGGCTCTACGAAAGCAGAGATGTGAATAAGAGAACAGTCCCAGGAGAAGAACAAGATTAAATTAAAGGGCAGATAACCAACAACAGAAGATATTAAAAACACAGCACTTCCTGGACAACATAGACAGGGCAACATTCATCCTACATTGACTTAAGCAGAAATTCTATAAGAACGGAAATAAGGTGGGAATACTAATGATCTGTAGGCTCTGGACTAAGATAGCAAGGAGTCATATTCTGTACATAGGACCACAATGCAAACAGAGACCAAGTACAAAGGCATGTAGAGAACATTTCGAATTCTCCACTGACTTTTCCCTATAACTCTGAATCACACACAAAAGTACTAAGCACACCCACTGAAAACAGGAATCTGGAATCTGGGTGTGATTATGGACCAGAAACTGGACTTTGGTGGACAGGTCAGTGGAGTGGTTTCGTCTTGTTTTCATATCCTCAGGATACTGAGGAAAGTAAAATCATTGCTTCCCTCAGATGGCTTCCGGCTAGCAGTTTCAGCTCTCATTCTGTCGCGTCTAGACTACTGCAATAGTTTGTACCTTAACTTGAAAAAGAAACACCTGTACAAACTGCAGATGGTGCAAAACGCGGCAGCGAGACTGCTGACAGGCACGCCTAAGCATGCCTCAGTCCGAGAAGGAATGAGGAAATTGTATTGGCTCCCGATACACAGACGTTCTCAATTTAAGGCCCTGTGTACGGTTTTCAAGGCGTTGAAAGGCACTGGCCCAGAGTTTTTGAGGGCTTGTTTCAAGCGATATGTGCCGGGGAAGCCATTGCGCTCCATGGGGGGCAATCTAGTGGTGGTACCCAGGACAAAAAAGGCCAGCTGGGGAGGAAAGCTGTTCTCCTATGGTGCGGCCACCGCATGGAACTGTCTGCCAGCACATATTAGGAAGGCGGAGGAACTTCTCTCTTTTAGGAAGGGATTGAAGACCTGGTTGTTCGGGGACTAGACATTCGCTCTCCAGGGATGCTCAGCATGTCAGCGTCAGGACACCCTCGGGTATAAGTGCGCTTTATAAGCTCCTCCTAATAATAATAATAACTGAAAATGCCGACATTATAACCGCCATTTTAAAACTACAATTACAAACAGCCCCAGAAGGCCCCAGGTACAGATGTTTATATGCTGCAGATCGAAGCATATAAATTCTCCCTACTTCCAGGGACAGAGTAAATCCACAGTCACACGCACATACTCTCATCATACGCTAGGGCCCATTACACTAACATTCATTCTATTACTCTATCCACACTGAATACATAGGAGAAATCCTAAATCAATCTGCATCTAATGCGTGGTCAATGCAACCTTAAAGATATGTCTTGATTCATGATTTAAACATAGGAAATACATTCGAAACTCAATAAATGACAAAGAAATAACCACCCGACACTGTGATTCAAACAAAGGATTGTTTATCTAAATTAGTTTAAATGAAAGTCAATCAATAGCAAAATCGTTATTCTCATAGTTACCTATTCTAGCTAAATGAGTCAGGACAGGTCTCTCAGTAAAGTCTCCCGAGTCGCCGTCCTCTCAATCAGCATCGATCCTCTCGTGCATAGATTCGGGAAGAAGTGGCCTTCGACCCTCTCTAGTCTAACAATATTTATAGTGAAACTAACAAAATAAAAGTAACAAACAAACTCTAAACGTCCGTTGAGCCGCTGAGCAGAGCGAGCAGGAAAGGATGTTGACTTGCAACATTTAAAAAACCTCCGCTCACAAAAATCACAAAAATAAAAACACGGAAGAAGGAAGCTCAAGCTAGAAAATGTTACATCCATGAATGCTCTTCCTCGGAATCATAGTCAAGCCACCGCAAGTTTATCAGAGTTCATTGTGGCTTTATTCTTCTCCAAGGGCAATTGGCAGCAAGCCTGGAGCCGCTGTCCTCACGGAAACTTTTAATTCAGTCAGAGGCCGTGGTCAGGTGGTGTTCAACCATATTCAGCGAGGCCTCTCGTCACATTTCAATCACTCACTCAAGTGCAGGCTGTAAATTTCGGCAATCTTGGATTAGGCCAAAACGGACCATCTTAATTAAAAGAAATACAAAACAACGTTACTACATCGTAATGATTATACAGTGTTAATACCCACTAATACCCTTATGTGTATGAAATTATCTAGCCGTCTGCGACACAAAGAAGCATTAAAGCACGTTATTTAAAAGCGCAAACACGTAACAAATAGCACTTTCGCGACACTTATTTAATTAATTTGCTCACCAATTTAGTTTAGTTTAGCAACATAAATGCATTCCCACGTGTAATTCTCTCATTAGTAATTTTGATTAGTCAGACACTTTAACAAAATTAGTAATTAATAATTAAATATCAGTAATTTTAATTATGACATATAAACATAAAACTGGAGTTTAAATCTCAATAAATTTTCAATAGAAAACTCTGCTCCAGCATATACAGGTTTGTTCTAGACAAGACAGGAGGTCAAGGCACTAGAAACCTGCACCAGTCAGTCTTAGTGTATAGTAGTTAGAGCAAAAATGTGGTGCAAGGAGCCGGGAACGTGACTTTCCTATGTCCCCATTAATTGGGAAACCCAAAAAGACAAAGAAAAAGCTGGCTCAGCAGACAGCTATTATCATGTACAATATTCAAAGTTTACAGTAATCCACAGAAATCAATAGTTGAGCATTAGCAGGGTGTCTTCCAAATAAGTCAGATAAGCGATTGGATTACTGGAGACATATTCTTGTTTTATTCTTTTTATTCTTAAAAACACAACAAAGAATTTATAGACGACGTGGCGTGTTTCGTCCCAACGAGACTTCTTCAAGGCTCTTATGTGTTTATATAATCCACATAAACATTTTCACACCACATATGATGTAACTCCTGCAGCGTGAGCTGAAGTCTTGATTCAAGAGTGACCTCACTCTTGAAGCAAGACTTCAGCTCACGCTGCGGAGTTGCACTTTACTCATCTCATTTCTATATACTTCAGTGCCCACAACACACAGTAGTCATCTATACATTTTCCCCTAATATCAAGATTTTCCTCATACAAGTCCCTCTATTTTGCCATCATATTTGGTGTGAAAAAGTTTATGTGGATTACATAAACACATAAGAGCCTTGAAGAAGTCCCTTTTGGACGAAAAGTGCATCAGCTATGATTTCTGTGTTGTGTTTTTAAGAATCTTGAATAAAAGAATAAAACAAGAATATGTCTCCAGTAATCCGATGGCTTATCTGACTTATTTGGAAGACGCTGTGCTAATGCTCAACTATTGATTTTTGTGGACTACTTTAAACTTTAAAAATTGTACATGATAATAGGTGTGTGCTGAGCCTGCTTGTTCTTACAGTTTTGTTATACAAAATGTTCTGTCATCAGCTTGTGCCTTTTCTAAAACACTTCAATAATGCCATAGGGGAGACCAGGAGGTTGGAATTTTCAAATGGGAGGCAGCCATCACTGCCCTACCCAAGCCAGGGAAAGACCCTCAGAAATGTGTCATACTGTCCAATCTCTTTACTGAATTTGGGCACAAAATCGCTTATGGGTATCTTGGCTAGCTGCCTTGGAGCCTACATACAAATTATGATTGAACTGGACAAAGCAGGTTTCATCCCTGGGTACAGCAATACAGACAACACAAAGAAGATGTTATATATTACAGACAATGTGGATCGCATAGGTATGGAAACAGAATTCCTGTCTGTCAGCGCTGAAAATGCGTTTAACCAAGTTCATAGGCCATTACCCAAGCCCACACTAAGGTGCATGGGATTAAACCCAAGGTTCATATCATGGGAATTCAGTAGTTATAGTGACTCCAGATGAGAATCCGTGTCCACGGTTCTCTAATCAATCCTGTAAAGATTCAGAAAAGGATGAGACAATGGTGCCCCTGTCGCACCTTTTGGTTGCATTGTATATGGAACCTAAGACAATATCCGTCGCATGTAACACAACTATTAAGTGGCTAACAATTAGACACACAGAACCTATGCTCTGCATGTATGTGGGCAATGCGATACTGATAATGACAGACCCCATCGCTACATCCGAGAAGTGATTGAAGCACTAGAGCTTTTTCAGAGCGCCTCTAGCTTCAAAATGAGCATACAAAAATCCCAATTACTCAGCTTAACACAAGAAATGTCGAAGGCAAGACTATAGTCCCAACTATGACTACAAAGGGCGAAATATAGCATTACTTACTTGAGTTTGAAAAATGCTACTACTCTAGAAAAGACAGCACATGAGTACTACATGATACAAACGAAACACCTGAAAGCACATTTTCAGAGCTGGCACAGTGCCAGTCTCATCTAGTTGGGGCACCAAGGCGCAGATAAGATCATAGCACTACCAAGATAACTATACATAGTGCAAACTCTCCGACTCCAACCTCCAAAAGGCACCCTGGCCAACATGCAGTAGATGTTCACTAACTTTATATGGGCAGGCAAGAAGCCGCTATTAGCGACCAAACTGTTGAACCACCCATTTGAAGAGGGAGGTAGGGTTTCCCTAATGTTTTACACTGTTATCATGTGGCTCAAATTAGATTTTTAGTGGAGTGACATTGTGATGAAACTGATAAACACTGGAGTTTTAGATACAAGATCATAGGTGGGAGATACGTTTGGAAGGCGGTCTGGCTCCCTGAGAAACATAGAGTGTGGGACTAGAGTGACACTGAGTGCTAGGGATATGAGGGTAGGTATGCCGGGATTAGTCTCAGGTCCGTCCCCCATGACACCAAGAATTGCAAATCCTAACTTCATCCATGCACTCATACAGAAAGACTTCAGGGAATGGCAAAAGGCAGGATGTTATCAGCTAGGATACTTATATTATTGGGAGGGGATAAAGATACTTCCATTTATATCCCTGGGTGACACATCTCAAAATCAAAGAAGCAGCCAGCAGACCTCTAGTTCTATTTGAAAAATGGCTCATCATAAAGACAAGGGACAAGTGCATCATGTCACAAATATATAACCACCTCTTGCACATTCCGTCCGCTAAGAAAACTGCAGGTGAGAAGAGATGGGAGAACGAGCTTGGCAAATCACAGGATGATCAAGAATGGATTCTGTTTTTTCAACGGGCAATGGTCATGCCATCCAGTCTAGCAATCAAGGTCACACAAATCATGTTGGCCTCCTAAAAGTAGTTTACACCGGAGAGAGTTAATTTATGGATTAAACACTAATTTAAATAATGCTGGTGGAAATTTGGGTGAACTGCTTACTTCTGCACCTATTTTGCACTGCCCTAAACTTAAAAGATGTTAGTTGGAGGTATTAAAGGATATAGGCGAAATGTTTGATTGCCCCCCTCTTAAGGCTCCCAGTGTACACTGTGTGGATGGCAAAACCACATATCCACTCAGATACCTTACAGGGAAGCTATCACAATTCTTCTAGGCATAGCCAAACGTGTGATCCTTGCTCTCTTGGGTACAATTAAAAAAACAGACCACAGACAATGATAGTACAAGTTTTGGGAAATGCTATTACTTTCCATAGCTTGGAAATGGCCTACATGACATTGGAACAAAAGGAACAGGACTTTGAGAAGAAAATGGGGCCCTGTCTCACACTGCTAGTCACAGAATATATGGATATTACCTGCCCCAGGAACCAGAGGGTGCTGCAACTGACAGCTCCCAACAAAGGACAGTAAACAACGAATTATTCACGGAGTATCGAGGGTCACTGAGGTTCATAGTTGTCGTAGACCTATGTATGGACTATGTATAATCTCTCCAGCTGATTAGACTTCCCAAGTACTGGGTAAAAGGATGTAGCCCGGGAGGAGGGGGGTGTTTGGGGATATGGCCTATAATTTTTGTTTATTATTTGGAATATAACTAGCCTTCCAGCCAGAGGATGTAGGGAGGTGAATGTGTTATTTTGAAAATAGGGGGCCCCTGCAGAATTGATAATACACCCTAGCAGGGAAATAACAATATGGGAAAAGGGGGGAAGATAAATTAAAACAAAGTGTGCAGTGAATACAAAGAATTGATGTGGGTAGATCAACTCTAGATTATCAACTAATATTACATTATTTAAATTAGAAATACATTTATGAATATGAAAAAAACTGGCAATTTTATATTACAAAATACTTTTTCTTTTTCTTTTTTGTATTTTTTTGGATAAATAAATATTCTGATTATCTATTTCTTAGTTGATACAAAAATTATTAGTAAACAGAGATGGTTTTCACAATGACTGAATTGTCTAAATGATATACATGACTAGATACATGTACTTCCATAGAACATCACCACATACAGATATTTCCATAGAACAAAACAAAACCCTGTTTATGAGGACTTTCTTCACAACGCGTTTCGGCTAAGCCTTCATCAGGTGTCCGCTCATTGTAGTTAACTTTTTTGTGACTTGACGTGGCTGAAAATAGATGTAAATAATTCTAGATGATAAATCGTCTGAGATCTAGGGTCAAATCTGATTGGTAAAACTTAAATTCCTTTATTTCTAGATTAAATATGTGGATACTTCTGGGCAGAGAGACAAGGTAGTCAGTGATCTTTAGAGATAGTTAACCTTCTTATAATCATGGTCACGAAACATGCTGCCAAAATCTTGTTTCTGTAAAATTCCAATTGGCAGTTCTTCAAGATTATGCTGCCTCTATTTGATGAATAAATGCAGTGACAGCGTGAGTCTCTCATGTTGATACTGGCGCGAAACAAGCAGGTGAATGTGTTGCATTGCTGGGGAACACAATAATAGTTTCATGCAACTCTTTCAACAACAATCTTTTTGAGGTAGGGGGTGTTCTGTTATGTCAAGAAAATCTATATCCCATACCTACGCCAAAAGTTTTATGGTGCTTACCTGGTGTATCAACTAAATAACAAAGGAACAAGATTAAAGAAGAAAATGGTCTTGTTGTTTTGCCCTCTCTTCCCCAACATGATGACTGCACTTTGTTTCACCTCTGTTCATTGTAAACTGGAAGCAGACACCCAATGAACATGTTTCTCCACACTTGTAACTTGCATCACAATTGGTATCACTTTCACTGAGAGATGCTCTTTTGGAAATGTGGCATTTCTGCAAGGTCAACCAAGATTTTAACCTTCTCGTACTGAATCCATTCTTGTTGGCCATGTAGGGCCCGATTCACAGAAATAACTTAAGACAAAATCCTAAACTTACTACCATTTTGGTAATCACAGAAGGCACTTACTCATTTGGGTATTCACAGAAGGCACTTACTCATTTCGGTATTCACAGAAATTAGGATTCCTAACTTTAGGACTCCTAAATACCTTCTGTAAATACCGAACTACTACTCCTAAACTGAGAAAAATCCTAACTTTAAAACTTTCGGTATTCGCTGAAGGCATTTAGAAGTCCTAAAGTTAGGAGTCCTAACTTTACTACTCCTAAACTGAGAAAAATCCTAACTTTAAGACTTTCGGTATTCCCAGAAGGCATTTAGGAGTCCTAAAGTTAAGACTCCTAACTTCTGTGAATACTGAAAAGAGTAAGCAACATACCTTGCCTGGTCCACGCCGCCACCGCCGCCACCGCCAGGAGTCTACCGCCATCACCGCCAGCAGTAGCGGGCCACATCTTCCGCGTCGCCGCCCCGGGACTCGAACTCCCGGCAGCCCCAGCGGCGGCGCGCTGAGCTCACGCTGCGCAAGCGCCAGGAGGCGCCTACAAGTATCGTAGAGGCCTGCTTCGCGGGACGCATGCGGGACGTGCCGGGCGAAGCCCGGGCAAAGGGCGGGCCCTCTGTGGCCCTCAGAGGCCAGAAGAGACAGGACTGGGCCACGGACTTTGTACGCATTTAATGCAGACCCTGTGCATGGTGTTCTGTAACGTGTATAACTGTAAGTGTTATCAGAAGCTAGCTGTCTGGTACAATCCCTGGTAAACGTGCTCTGACTTAAGGATTACTGTTAGGGTTGTTAACATGGCCAAGGTCAAGATGAACAAACCCATCATGGGGGCTGGTTCTATGGAGAATTATCTTGTGCAAAAGGTGAACCAAATTAATAATACCCGTAGAGCTTCCTTAGGGCGAGGCAATGACTCCGATGTATGTGCAGAGCTGCCCTCTCCTTTGGTGTTTATAGCTCCAATAGACGGACAGGATGGGGGTAGTGGGGCTGTTGTAACTAATGAAGCACAAACACATGTAGATCAGACTGTAGATCACTTAGAATTAGTACCTGAATTAATAGAGGAAGAGACATCACTCTTATCGCCCCACCATAGACCAGTGAGATTGTGTAGGAAGGTACAAGCTAAGCGAGGGGGGAAGAACTGCAAGCTTAGAACAGGGAGGGGGAATAGAGTCTCTAATAGTGGGGAATTGCAAAAGGATTTTGAGGAGGGTAGTGGCATGGGTGGAACCAGCTCTAATATTGCCCCAGAACCACTTACTCTCCTACTTCACTCTCTGGAGGGAAAAATAGAGGCAAAAATCACTGAGTTGATGCAACCTTTGCTAGCCAAATTAGACATAATGGCTTTGGAAGTGGAAAGATTAGGTGGGCTGCTAAAATCGCACTTGGTTGGAGCATCAGGTAATTCAGACGTAGCAAATAATAAACTAATCGTGGAGTATCCGGGAACAAATAGAGGAAATTTACCAAATATTTTATTAGATAATAGGCAGATTAATAGGCAGAATATATTGGCTGTTGCTGAATCTGTCCCATCGGATCCCAATATATCAACTATGCAGAATACCACTGATACTGGAACCTCTGAGGGAAAGTTGGCTTACAGCCATGTAAAGAAAAGTCGTCATGTAAATCTTCCACCTGAATGTGCACCTTATGTGGCTGTACTCACAAATGTCCCACCCATTCAGCCTCATGCATATCAGGTGTCTGAAGAGAGTCATGATTCATTAAAGAATAGGTCGGTCTTTTGGCTTAATAAGAACTGTGGGTTTCCCGTTAAATTTGCCGATCAAATATTAACAACAAGAAGGGTGAGTTGGATCGGACCATCTAGTAAGGCAACAAATGGTGATTGTATTATCATCAATTTTAGGCATCCTCAACATGCTGCCACAGTTTTACTTAGAGCCGCTGCATTGGCCAACATACCTAATAGTATCTGTATACGCCCGCTGGTTTTTTTTTACTCCCATTTGATTAGAAATCCACCAACCCCTGGCCCTTTTAGATCACGTATACTCTCACAGTCACTGCCTTCTAATGGAGAATATGTACACAATGTGGGATTACAGAGAGATAATGGCTTTAATATTGTAACTCACAACAGATTTGATGCCCTTTCTGGATTAGAGTTATGTGACTGACATGAGGTATCTGTTGGGCAGGCAACTCGGAGCTCAGAGGTTTTGGAATGTATGGAGAGTATCTCGGCTGTCAGAAACTCTAATAATATAATTTCCTGGAATATTGCGGGTCTAGGTACTAAAATGGGGGACTGCAACTGGATTGAGTACATTAAGAAGTACCAAGTTATCTGTTTACAGGAAACTTGGTCAATCAATTGTAATTACTTCCTGGAAGGGTATAAGGCCTATTATGTCCCGGCAGTAGCAACTACTAGGGGTAGACCTAAAGGGGGCATGGTTGTGTTTATCTCTACAGTACTATGTTGTAAGGTACGGAGAATCATATCAAACCACACTGGCATCATTGGGTTAGTTTTAATAGGAGATAACTGTATGGCCGGCCTGGTCAATTTTTATAACGCCACTAACTGTAGCACTAATTCTAGTCAGATAGTAACACTGAATACTTTTATCAGTGACTCCATGAAGGATTGTATTCATAACCTCATGGTGGTGGGGGATTTTAATGTCCATCCCTGTGGAGACCCTCTTTTTAAAATGATTACGGAACTTAATTGCCCGTACTGTGAGAATTTCCATTTTGAGCACTCAACTGAGGGGGAATATCTCAATGATATGCTTAATGAGTTAGATTTAACTCCTATGATGGCGTTGATGGCCCCGAATAAGCGCTTTGATACCCCAACATTTAAGGGGAATGGTAGGGCAACTTTTATAGATTTTATTCTGTTAACACCTGTTATGCAGTCTTTTGTGGGATTCTTCTCTATTGAAGCTAGTGAATTTAGTGACCATAATCCACTCACTGCTCTTATGAGGGGTCCACTGATAGTTAAAGAAAGAGTGGACTTCTTTATTGGTAGGGTGAACACCACAGATGGCAGACGTCGATTGAGATGGTCCATGGTAACCCCTGATCGGCTGTACAACGAAATTAAAGCCACATGTGCTGACGAAATCACGTTATGCACACAAGAGGGTGCACTCCCAAACATTGCCCTAAATGCTTTCAACTGTCTAGCGGTAAAGGTATCTCAGCTATTATCAGTACCTATAAAAAAATCGGATTTCAAAAAAGGTCCTAGGTGGTTTAATCAGGATTGTTCAAAAGCCGCCAGAAATTTAAGAGTAGCATCGGCGTCTAAACCTAGGATAAAAGCTGATGTTCAGCAGTGTAGAAAGACTTACAAAAATATTATCGCAAGACATAAGGAATCTCTCAGGGAAGAGGCGTGGTCAGAGATCTTAGATCCTGCCACCCTTCGAAGTAGTACTGGATTCTGGGCCTTAATGAGGAAACCATTCTTGGCACAGGACCCGGGAGATGGCACTGAAAGCTATATATCCAAGGAGGAGTGGGAAGTGCACTTTAAAAAGTTGTACTGCTGCACAGGGGACAAGAATACGACTTCTGCCTGCAGCAATACCGGTGCACAGATTGTTTTTAACAGAGGTGAAGTTTTGGAGGGCATACAGGGTATCACAGGCGGAAAAGCTCCCGGTCCGGATGGGATTCCCCCTGATTTATTTAAATCTGATCCTAGTTTTTGGGCACCCATTCTGGAGTCTGTTTTTAATGCTGCTGTAAAAGAAGGCTGCCCACGATCATGGGGTGTTTCTACCATTGTCCCGGTCTTCAAAAAGGGTGACAAAGGTAGCCCACACTGCTATCGACCGATTTCTTTAATAGACTCTATGGTCAAGATTGTAGGAAGAATTGTACTGCAAAGACTGTTAGACTGGGTGGAGGAAAAGAATATTATGTCTCCCTCGCAGTACGGTTTTTGTAAAGGCCGTTCGACAATAACTCAATGCCTTAACCTCTTCCTGATCTTAAGCAAATATACCATAATACAGAAAGGTACCATTCATCTTGCCTTTATGGACTTGTCCTCCGCTTTCGACTGCGTTAACCGGGGAAAGCTGTGGCAGTCCATGAGGTCGAAAGGGGTTGATAGCGGTTTGGTCGATTTTCTGGTTGCCCTACACTGTAACACCAGTGCCAATGTGAGATACTCCTTGGATCTGAGTGTATCAAATAATTTTAGAATTGGAAAGGGTGTCCGGCAGGGTTGTATCCTGGCCCCTTTTCTTTTTAACTTTTACATTAACGACCTAGATGGTGTGTTACAGGATGTTTGTGCTGACTGCCCAAGAGTTGGCAGGCGTGGAATTCCAATACTTCTTTATGCAGATGATGCAGAACTTATATCTAGAACAGAGAGGGGACTTCAATCACTGTTAACAGTATTTAATTCATTTATGAGAGATAGAGACCTCTTGGTAAATAATACTAAATCCTTTGTATTACAAATTGGTCAGCAACCAAAAAAACCCTTCCCTTTTAGGATTGGTGAAGAAATAATCCCCCTAACTAAAACATTCTCTTACTTAGGAGTTCTCTTTGACACAAAATTAAACTGGGAACCTCATCTTGTAAGGAAAAAAGGAGAAATGGTGAGGGTTAATGCTTCCATTTTTAACTTTGCTACTAAACTGGGGAAAAAACCTATTTGTGCTATGTTGAAACTGTACAATGCTAAGTCTGTGGCAACTGCATCCTATGGTAGCGACATTTGGGGGTATGTCAATGGAGAGCAATTACAGATTGTTGAAAATCGATTTATGAAGCGTCTCTTGTGTGTCCCCACTGGTACAGCTAACCTCGTTGTACACGAGGAGCTGGGGTCTCAATATCTATGTGATTTGCTTTCCTTACGCCCTCTGATGTTTTGGCTTAAAATTTGGCTAAATGAGGACAAACCCCTAACACATTTAATCATTAAGGATTTCTTGTCACTGGACAAAGCATTGAGCTCTCCTTGGTTAAGCTACCTAAAATCAAACTTCGATAAACTCGGTCGCCCTGAACTTTTTGCCAATCCACAACTAATCTCAATGGGAGATCTGGAGTCCATTAAACAAGCATTTTTGTTGGACAGGAGGACTGTGAGAGAAGAAGTGGAGCTTCAGAAACCGAGTGTGACAAAGTTTGTTATGCTAAAGACTACTGCGGCCATCGAGCCATATTTGGAAGGGTCTTTGACTTCACATGAGAAATTTTTACTGACCAGATTTAGGTTTAACCTGTTCCATCATCTGCTTATTCGACCCAAGTGTGATATTTTTAATAAATTGGCAGCGCCTGGTGGCTGCGACGGAAAGTCTCCGCAGGATATGCTGCATTTTATTTTTTTATGTAAATTTTATGAATTTCCACGTAAACAATATTTAGTGATTCTTTTAAAAAAACTTGGTTTTAAACAAATCAGGCCGGCACTTTTGTATTTGCAGCTTTTGCACAGTGACAGTATCCTCCAACTCAAGGAGTTTTTAAAACTATGTATTAGACTGAGAAATTGCCTGGACCAGTGAAACTATGTCCCACCTTTGTGCCTATATTTTCAAAGTACTCTCTTCCTGCACTTGTACCGGATGAAATGGTTGGCTCTTCTGTGACAATGTATTGTATATTTTATGTGTCTTTTATGGTTAGCAAATAACCGAAATAAAGTTTTTTGATGATGAAAAGAGTAAGTGCCTTCTGTGAATACCAAAATGAGTAAGTGCCTTCTGTGAATACCAAAATGGTAGTAAGTTTAGGACTTTGTCTTAAGTTAGTTCTGTGAATCAGGCCCTACGACTCTGCACACTTTACTCCTGCTAACTAGTAACTAGTGGTAAAGTGCTTGTGCTCTCCCTTTTAAACCTGATGAAATTGGCATACATCATATTGTCACTTTTAGTTGACTTTTAAGTCCCTCATAAATAGTGCTGCATGTACCTAAGGCCTGTAAATTAAATGTAACAAGTGAGCTACAGCAATCATTGTGTCTCCCACTTAAAGAAGACTCTCAAGCATGTCTACAGGTGTGCCCTTGCAATTTGTGTGCACAGGTTTAAACTGCCACTTCGATCAGGCCTAAACCTTCCTTTTTAGAACTTATGTGTCACCACAAAGGTAGGGCCTAAATGCCCAAAGAGGAGGGTGCATGGTATTTAAAAAGGCTTTCCATGTCTTGGTGGAGTAAAACCTCCAAGGACATTTTTCACTTTAGCAAACAATGGCTTTCCTGTAGAAAAGCACTGGGTTACAGTATAACTATTAAGAATGCCTAACTTCAGTCTGGGAGCAGCTAGAAATATGATTCAAGAACTCAACTGAAGAATCATTTAAAATTCAACTTAATGTTGCAGTCAGATTTTATACTACTATTTTGGAAATCACACTTTTAGCAAGTTGTCCAAGTGTGTTCAATTCTGTGCTGTTTCTCCACCCGCCCTACGCTTGTTCTGCTGACAACGACGTGTGACGTGCGAGGAGGAGGAGGAGCCGGAGCCATCAGAGTGGAGGCAGCCGAGAACTAAGAGCTCCGAACAGCGAGTGGCAGGACGAGGGCTGTGGGCCGTGGGCCGTGAGTTGGCCCACGGACTTGCTTTGGGCTGAGTGCCCGGCCTCTGGGATTGTTCAGCCTCACTCCACTTGTTGAAATTGCCCCCTTTGTCCCGGCTATTCTTCTCTTTAGCTGCAGTGAGTGTCCTGACTTCAAGTATAAAGTGACCCCACAACGAGGGGCACAACGAGAAACGAACAGTCTTTGGCAGTAAGAAGAGAAGACCCAGAGTGCGTGATTCCCTTGCTCAAGATCAGTGAGTAGCTTGCCTCCAGTAACACGATCAGCATGTGGTGGGACGTGGGCTGTGGGCCGTGGGCTGTGAGTTGGCCCTCGGACTTGCTTTGGGCTGAGTGCTCGGCCCTGTTTGGCCTCATTTGGGCTCTTGTGGTCCCGGCCTCGGTCCCTGCCTTGGTGGCCTCGGTGGCCTGCTGCGGTGCCAAGGGAGTGCCGCAGTGGTGCCGCTAGAGCAGAGTGGGGGGCCTGCCTTTACCTGCCTGGCCTGAGGACCCTGAGGACCCCTGAGGACCCCAAAGGCACTGAACTCGAACCTCGGAGTAGCGCATGTACCCCTTGGTTGGGTGAGTGCAGTGAGTGCACCACCGTTAATTGTTGGTAGCAAAGAGTGTGCCTCAGGCGGGGGCGGAGGCGGCTCGGGTAGCACTCGGTGCAGCTTGCGTCTGCCTGTAGTGCTCCACTCATTGGTCATTGTTTTTTGTTTACTCCTAACAAATGTAATATCTAACACTTGACACTCAACAAGTTGTCTGGTGAAGTTTGGTGCCTAGGGAACTGTCAGCTGATAGCTGTGAGAAGCTGTAAGGAGCCGGGAGCTGTGAGGAGCGGCTCCTTAAATCATCTTGGTTCTTCACTAACTGAGAGGGGCTGGGGCTGCAGTAAGTCCTGCTAAGAGCCCTGCTAAGAGTGCCCTCCTTCCGAGCATCATGACCTCCAAAAAATTATGCTTGGGTGTGTGCTATCTTAATCTCCAAGTCGGGCACATTAATTAAAGAGATCAAATAGTGGCACTAGACAACTGCAGCAATTCTGTTATAAAGCCCACCTAGTTATTACAAGCTTTTTTCGCAAGGTGCCCTTGATTGCACCTGAAGTGGCAGCAGTAATTCAAGACGAACAGTTCTCGAACTGCCACACATCAACGCTCTCTGCCCTTTTTTCTGCGGAGTCACTGTGAGACACTTGCATTTTTGCGGGGGCCTGAACCATTCCCAGGAAGGGGTGCGGGCACAGAACAATGATGTTGTCGAGGATGGTCAAAGTGGGCAATCCTCGGTCGCCCCCTCATATGCAATTTGGATCTTGTCTCTTGTGATATCCAACAGAGCCAGCAACAGACTTCTCTGGACAGGTTAAAGCAAGATTGAATGTCTGGTGGGTTTTCTGTTACACCTGATGTTTTCTCATGTACAAGATTGTGCTCTGCCTTTCCAGCTAATCCACAGAGCCAACAACAAATTCGTTTGGATGGTCAAAAGTCTGACTGTATATCTGTTGTTTCACCAGCAGCTTTGTCTGCTCAGGGGGATATCTGTAATCGAACAAGCGGGGAGGGTGGTCCAGATGGTATACTGGACTATGCTCCTTTTATGGTCGATAAGTCGATTGCTTGCGAAATGTTAAATCTAGGGGAAGACTTTACTCTCCCAGGCATTGACATAGAAACCCAAACATGAGGCTGTGAAGTCCCTCACAAGGAATTTCTTCCGGCGAGTGGTCTAAGGGGAAATAATGCTCCAATTATAAGTTCTTCTCGTGGGCGTCTCTCTTTGCCTCTTTTGTATTGTAGTACAAGTCATTTGAGTGGCACTTTTTTGGAGTCCGCCCACGATGTTTTTTTACCTTGTACACAACCAAAGTTGGGAAATGAGAAGGATGTTGTGCCTTCGGAATTTCTTGTTTGCATTGAAAAAAAATTAAATTCGATTTTGTCTTTACTAGAGAAATCTGTTTTAAGTTCTGACCATATATTGGAAATGATCTCTGTAATGTTGTATGAAGTACAAAAGGCAACTAAGCTTGATTCTATTCAACCCAAGCCTACGATACATACCCATTCAAAAGAATTAATAAATGGAAGGCTTTCTTCATCTGTCCCTGTGAGAGAGTCAAGAGATGTTTATGTTCAAGCGGGAGCAACACTTTATCTGTTGCCCCCTAGTGAAGCCATGTGTAATCTTGAAAAAGAAGAATTATGTCTAAGTACTCTATTTGGGGAGGACGTATTGGGACCCCCACCGGAAAAGTCTATAATAAAACCTTTCCCTTTGTTTAATAATGGTAAAAGAGGGGGCAATAGAGAAATTGTGAAAATTAGGGGTTCTGAAAAACTAGGGAGTAGGGGAGAGGGGGAGGGGGAGGTTTTGACTCCCTCAACCTCCCAGGCCTGTTCTTCAGACCTGCCTGTGAAGGAAGGGCCGAAAACATGGAAGAGGGGATGCCCCACAACAAATCATATGGGGGAAAATATGAAAAAGAAACATAAAAAGTTGAGGCGATTTTCTAAACGGAAAATGTCAAAAATGCACTTTCCACGGTTTCTTGGAAGCCAGAGTGATTCTCAAGTATTACAGGAAGAAGGAGACCCCAAACCCCCGTTTGATGAGGATGTTCCTATGGAGCCCCACATAGTGCATATGCCAATGGCTGGGGGAGCGGAGGTGCCTGGAACAGGAGAATCGGTACTAAATTCGATGTCGTAGTCCACTCAAGTATCTCATACTGCCTTGATTAATGAGTTGGTCAATTACTCTGAAAGGGAAACACAAATGGGAGGTGGGACGTCTATGCTCCAGACTTGGTCTGGGGTCTCTGGGCCTGGGGTGGTTGGGAATCCAGTGGAGGGGTGTCAAACCCGGAGCATCAAGCAGGTTGGGTAGAATAGAGCTCTTATAGGGAATACATCTTTACCTATCAGAAGTTTAGAGGCCCCAATTTCCCCGACGGTGCCGTATTCGAACATTCAGCCCAACGATGGCTCGTATGTTGCCAGTCGTGGTGAATGGGTTCCTCTATGGATCCCCCCAAGGGATGCTTCAAAGAATATCAGTATGGTGCAGAGTGCTCTATACCCCATGGTGGATTATGATTAATTTTTTTTGTGGAAAATCTGTTTATTGTCATTTTTAGTATTACAGTACTAACACAAACAATACTTGGTGGGCATTTCACCCCTATGGTGGATTTTACCTGGCTAGTTGACAATAAATTCTATCCGGTAAATCGAGGAACCATTCTTCGTCTATTCTCAGAAATAGAGGCATTAAGGTTGATATCAACTAGGGATATTTTAAACGTGAAGATTAATTTACATGACACTTTCTCCTATTCTAGAGTTACTTTTTGCTCATTGATCATTGGCAACTTGGTTATGCAGAATTGTGAGCATTTCCTGAAATGAGGGCTTGATATAGCATTCCTTCCTGAATATGAGGAATATCGCTATATGTGTTTTCCAATGCAGTGTCCGACAGCTTTTAGGGCTGTTAATTCTGTGGCACTAGATGATATGAGCCCCGAGCTTGAGTATTCTTTGGGCAAAACCAAAAATATTGTGATTTCCCTGGATAGAAGGAGCAGCTCAATAAATCTGTTGTCTGATACGGTAGCTTCTCCTCAGGCCTTTGAACTAGAAGCAGAATCGGCCCAATGGACCTGAGTCGCAAGAGCATTGAATAATTCCTGTCCGAAGCAGAAAGAAGTGCTCCTTTGAGGTAGCTTGGGTGGGTTACTTCTATCTTGGAAAATGGCTGGCTTGGGTCATAACGAGGAGAAATCGAATTATTTGAAAACCTTGAATCCTCTAATCATCTGTTTGCAAGAAACTTGGTCTTGCAAGGATTTTGATTGTGATGGTTACTTTACTTTTTCTTGCCATGCTAAATATTCAGATAAAGGTCACACTAATGGAGGAGTCTCTATTTTGCTTAAGAACTCGATTAACTGGAAACCGAAGGTATTCTGCCATCCTTCAAATCTTTGCATATGCTTAAAGTTGGCTTGTTTGGGAGACCTTGGTAGGCCTATTTTATTCCTTGTGGCAAATCTGTATTTCCCTCCTGGGAGAAACTTTGATCATCTGTTGAGTACTTTTTTCTTATTCATTCATTTCATTTCATAAGGCTTTATTCGGAGCTTAAACACAAAGTCCATAAAAGCACATACATTTACACAACAAATACAACAGTCATAAAACCATGATTATAAAAATACAGTACAAATGACAGGATTTAAAAACGATTAAAAAAGCATGCTAGACCTTGCTTTAATAGCTTGAAGGAGAAAGGTAGCAGTGAAAAAACAAACATCAGGGTGGGGATTAAAAAGCAACTTCATTGAATCTTGTACATTTCTGACTCCATACTTCAAAAAAATGGGTTTTAAATAAGCTGAGCGAAAATTACCATATAAATTACACAGCAATAGAAAGTGCATAGTGCTTTGTGCTGAGGCATTATCGCATGGACATGGACCAATCGGGTGTTTTTTAATGCAGGGGAATGCCACCAAATGGTGCACAATCCCAAACCTTAATCTCGTTAGGACAAACTGATGGGAAGCTCGGGTGATTAAACTCAAATACGGTTGAAAACCCACAGTCTCACAAAATCTTCCGTAGAGCATACATGTAGTAAGGTTGCCACCGACCCTCCCCCGCCTCTCTAATTTGTGGTTCATAAAGACAGTCTTCATCTCTGCTTTGGGCAAACTGGAGGCACCATAACAGTCCTCTTTTAAATTGAAAACGTAAATCTCTAAGAAGCAGTTAATAACAAATATTTGATCCAGGGAATCTTTAAGTGGTCATCAATAGAGAGACAATCTCCAATGATAGCTCTATTTAGGGAAGTCTCTTCCTTTGACCAGATAGCACGCCACAGCATTAGTGGTCTTAGGGTGATCAGGTCTGAAAGATGTTGAATACCAAACTCTCTGTGCACCAAGTCGTTAGAAGCTGATTTAGGCAAAAACACAAAAGTCTCTTAAGAAAGAGATTTTCCTCCACGTGTAAGCTCCCTATTATGGCATGTCTCCAAATCCCAGCACCATAAAGGGCCATTGAAAGACATCTCATTTGGTACATTTTTAACATATCTTTAATCCGTTTGTCCCCAACTTTAGTAGCAAACATGAACACGCAATGGGCACATTTCGCCATCTTGGCCCGAACGTCAGTAAGCTCACTGGACCAACTACCTGACTTAGAAAAGGTGATGCCAAGGTAGTTAAAGGACTCCACCGTTTGCACCTTATGCCCATCAATAAAATAGGCATGGGGTTTTTTACGTCCCACACCACATTCCATGATGTAAGTTTTGGAATTATTGATCAACAGCTTTCTATCCTTGATGAACAGTGAAAACCTGTCCATCAGGCGTTGTAGGCCGATAGGGGTCCTGGACAAGATTACGGCATCGTCCGCGTAGAGTAATACAGGGACGTTAAAATCATTTATTTTAGGTGCATCTGCCGCAACCGTCTTTAAAATTAAATCAACATCGTTGATAAAAAGATTAAAGAGTAGGGGGGCAAGCACACACCCTTGTCTGATACCACGCCTAATCTTAAACTTTGGGGTGCGCTCCCCACCCGGACCATAACGGACACTAGTGCTTAAATTAGCATACAGTCAGGCCAAGAAATAGACAATGCCCTCGGGTGCCCCCATTTCTAATAGTTTAGCCCATAAAATATTGTGGTCCACCATATCGAAAGCACTGCTCAAATCTGCAAAGCAGAGAAAGAGGGATCCTTTCTTGGCCTTCGTATATTTCCCGATTAATAATTCGAGATTAAGACATTGTTCAATGGTCCCTCGTCCCTTCCTAAAGCCATATTGGCAGTTTGCCAGAATATTGTTAGATTCAGCCCATTCTTCCAGCCTAACCAAAAGCACCCTGCTCATAATTTTCACTGAGGAGTCCAGGAGGGAAATTGGACGATAGTTCTTCACATCCCCCCTGTCTCCCTTCTTGTAAATGGGGATAATAATGGATTCCTCTCAAGTAGGTGGAACACCATTACATAAAGCAGCATTAAAAACGTTAGTTAGCAACGGGCCCCATATCTCAGGTTCAGTTTTATATACATCGATGGGCACACCATCGGGCCCCTGGGCCTTCCCACCCCTACTGGAGGTGATACTACCCTGCACTTCGGCGATGGAAATGTCCAGAGGGACGACAGGCCAACCATCTTCGTGTACTCCCCTTCGTCTATCCGAATCAAAGATCGAGGAGAAATGGGTAACCCAGTTCTCCACACTAACGTTGGCCGTCAATTCGGGCATTTTATCGTCCTTTAAAAACGGACAATTAACTGTGGCCCAAAATAAAGAGGAATCCGAAGTTAAGGATGTCTGGTCTAATTTATCCCAAGCCTCTTGCCTTAATTCTGTTTTCCTACATTTGACTGCAGCCTGGTAGGTTGCTCTAAGTTCCCTGATCATGATTGTATCCCTGTTCTTGGCTGCTAATAATGCTTTAAGCCCCTTGAGAGCAATTGTGCATGCATGGTCAAACCACCCCCTTTGTTGAAATTTCTTACCCTTAGAAAGTTTGGTGAATTTACTGTCTATTATAAGATTAATATTGATAAAATTACACACGATTTCATCAGTTGCTTCCTCACTCTCTAAAATGGTAGTGATTTCAGTTAAACAATTTTTAACAATGGAGTTTGACATAATATCCGCTTTATCCCCTTTCCATCTAATTCTGGTTCCATTCGGTCGATGTGGCTCAATATTGGCAATGGTACAAATTTTGGAACCCTGTTGCTCCTTCCAGAGTATAGCCTCAATAGTAATACAATTGTGATCACTGAGTAGATTATCCACAACCACAGGGGCCATACACCATGGACTGAGGCTAGAAGACATGCAAATAAAATCGATCACTGTATTAGCATTCCTTCCCGTGAATGTGGGGATAATTTCTCCAGAGGTATTTTCCAAATTAACCAATATTTCCATATCGTAAGTTGTCAAGATTTTATTCAATGAATCACCATAGGAATTGTGGGGGAAGTGAGGGACGCCATCCCCAAAACAATTGGTAAAGCCACAGACCCTTTGGACGGCAAGGGGACACGCAGCAGTGTTAAAATCCCCCACCCAAATGAAATCAAAATTGATATCAAACTTCGTTATGATATCAGCCAAAGCGGTCTCCAAAGCGAACACTACCTGATACCTAGAACTATCAAAAATGTTATTAGAAAAATTAATTAAAAGGATATTTCTACCCTGCTCCTGATAAAGCCATAAAATCTGGGAATGGACCCCAACCAATACATGTTTCTTGACAGTGATAGGTACTTCCACTGAAATCAAAACCAGGAGCCCACCCTTTGCCCTGCCCGACGGCGAGGCCACAGCTGGTAATTGATAAGAAACAAAACCATTGTAATTAATTGGGTCCGTACACCATGTTTCCTGAAAACAAATTATGTTAAAAGCATTAATGAACTCTAGCCATCCCAAGCAGGCATACTTTGATAAAAGTCCCGCGACGTTCCAGCTGCCAATCGAACAGGTGCTTTTAATAGGACTATTGGATAAAGATATTGGACTAATATGACCATGAGATACATACTTAGAGGAAGAGTCCCCACCCTGGCCATCAACATCGACCTGCCTCACAGCATCGCAACATCTGGAGTTGTCATTGTGGTTAGCTAAGGGGCTACAGTTACCTCTAGGGTCTACAGTATCTGAAACCCTCGATATTGCATCGCCCCCTCCTCCTCCCAAGGAAGCAGCTGCATCCACTGGTTTTGTCAAAACTGACTCCAGTCAATCATTGGAATCAAGTCCACTCAAAGACTGGAATCGATTAGACGTGATGACATTAAAACCAGTGTACAGGTTCATATCTCTGTCCCTTATCCCAACAAGTTTGGCATTAGGCCGATTGATTAGATGCCTATAGAAGTAACCTAAGGGACGAAGAGAAATCCCTTGGTCCCGAAAAGGGACCAAGGGAGGTGTGGATTTCTGAAATTTCTGAAATTGACAACTATGCAATCGCCACCACAGTTCTTTCGAGAGCTACCTAACCAGTTGGTTCTTCTAGTGCTTAATATTTCATCTGCTAGAGCTACTGGGAAACCGCACTCCCGGTGGAGCCAATCCACAGTCTTGTTCTTCAGTGAGGCATGGGATTCTCTATGGCTGTTATTGCGTCCAGTCTCACTTACAGGGGGGACGTTAGTTAAGACTGCCACGAAAGGAGCACAGGCTGGTGGTAAATCAAGCCGTGGGATAATGTGGCTTTTGGTACTATGTCCTGCCTGAATCCCTGGGGCTAGGTTGAAAGAGGACTTGTTTTGCCCCAATATCAGCGAGGTGTTAGATGCAATAGTTACCTCCTCGCGAGATCCCCCGGGGGATGGCTTAGATAGATTAGACATGGCCGTTGGTATAACCTCACTAGAAGTCTTAGGGGGGACTTTACTACTTCCAAAATCCTTATCCTTTTCTTGGGGTCTTATGCTAGAGTTAATATGTGATTCTAACAGACCTCCCAGTCTGACTACTTCATCAGTAATCGTATCAAGTTTGATCAGTAAAGGTTTAACAAGCAGATCAAACTCAGCATCTATAGTGCTGATTAAGAAGTCAAGTTGCTTGCTGTCTAAAGTGACCGAAGTTCTATCCGATGCAAAATTAGAGTCACAAGCAATACTAGTTGATAAGGGGTCTACTCTCTTATTGAGTCGACTCCCCCCCCGCTTTAGTTGGACATTCTTGCTGTTATTCCTGCAGGAACGTAATAATCTCTGTGATCTTGGGGCCGTCAAGCATGGAATCGGTAGATCTGGGGGGACAGCCTGACTAGGTACTAAGTCAATGGAAGCCCCAGGTGTTAAACTAACGGAACTAACTTGGTCTAAAGGTACCACCAAGATAGAACTATCCATGTGGTTAGACTGATTACTAACGTCCTGGTGAGGAACGGACAGTGGGGTAGAAGAATTTGGTGATAAGGGGATCAGATCAATAGGCCCCGGCCGCCCCAAGGACTTTCTTCGTTCTTGGTTAAGCTTATCTACCATCTTGACCAGGTAATTGTCCATGGTCGCTATCACAGGGGTAGTTTTAGCTTTAGACATGATGTATTAACCTTTCTGGCTCTTAGTCTGGTTCAACAACACAAAGGAAACAGGGAGCCCCACTGTAACGTACAACACAGACCCACTTCCCTCTTTTGCAGTTGGTTTCCCACTAAATATCGCTAAGTAAACAACACGCAAGGAGGGAACAGTAAATAGCACGTAATATATCAACCTGGGTGGATGGACACCTCAAAGCAACACGTAATGTCCAGGGCCCCCTCCGGCCCCCTCCTGTCCAGGACTGTTCGCCCTTTGTCCGGGCTTCGTCCGGTGCGTCCCGCGCAGCGGCAGACAAGGGGTAATATGGGGGCGTGAACCAATAGGCGGGTAGGCGGGCCGCAGCACAGCTGATGCCACGCACGGACTCCTGGTTGGAGTCCCGTGCACCAGCCTTTCCCCACACAGCAGCAACACCAATTCGCTCCCCTCAGCACCTCCAAGTCTGGCAGCAGCTCCGATAATCCAAATGCCCCGTAGACGAAGCGGGACCCGCGCCAGCGGGTTCCGCGAGCACTTTTAATGAGGTAGTGGGCGGGTGGGCGAGCCGCAGCGCAGCTGATGCCACGCACGGACTTCTGGTCTCTGGAGTCCCGTGCACCGGCCTTTCCCCACACAGCAGCAACACCAATTCGCTCCCCTCAGCACCTCCAAGTCGGGCAGCAGCTCCGATAATCCAAATGCCCCCGTAGACGAAGCGGGCCCCGCGCCAGCGGGTTCCGCGAGCACTTTTAACGAGGTAGTGGGCAGGTGGGCGGGCCGCAGCGCAGCTGATGCCACGCACGGACTCCTGGTCTCTGGAGTCCCGTGCACCAGCCTTTCCCCACACAGCAGCAACACCAATTCACTCCCCTCAGCACCTCCAAGTCGGGCAGCAGCTCCGATAATCCAAATGCCCCCGTAGACGGTATAGCCATCAGGGAAGAATGTCCCCTAGTGGTAATTGTTGGAGACTGAAATGCCAAAATTTCTAACTTTGCTCTAGAGATTTACCCAAATATCGATAAAGAGGAAACCTGCCATATCCCGGAGATTCTTCTCCGGAAACAAATAAAAACAGATAAACAGGGCTTCTCCTTGTTTGATAGTATTAGAAGCCACAGACCTAGTTATTTTAAACGGGAGAGTGCCCATTGATAAAATAGCCCAATAAACTTAGAACTCCTGTCACACCCAGAGTCTTTTAGACTATGTTGTTGTGTCCTATCAAATGTTTGGGGCCTGTGAAAACTTATTTGTCCTTCCGACCTTATGGAGTGACCATAGTATAGTGGGTATGACAATGGCTTTTGCTCTACCTGTTCTGGATCCGGGGAATTTGGACCAGGGCACAGTGGTCTATAATAAAGCAAATAGATGCTCTTTTTGGACATTCAAAAATATAATTGAAGTGAGCTCAATGGTGAAGAAGGCTCATGTAGAACAGGAGGGTTTTGCTTATTCTAATGTTATACAGCACTTTGAGGCCCAAATGGAGGAGATACGGAATTTAAGTTCCAGATCTGCTGGTCTCAGTGTGTTGAAACAGGGCAAGTCATCGTTAAAACTGTTAAACTAGGAAATTAGTTGACTAGTTTGAAATCAATACATGCAATTTTCAAGAAGTCAACAGCAGGAAATCAATCGCCTGAAGCGAATAAGAAGCCGCCGTAAATTTACCGAAAAGAGAAGGGAGTTTGACGCCAAATGGATTGGGTTTAGGGAAGCCGCAAGGGCCAAAGACTCAAGAAAGTACTGGCACTTGATCGCGGAATACTGTGACTCAAAGCAGAGGGCATTACCTATACCGATTCCAGAAAAGGAGTGGGTGGATTATATCTCTTCACTATATAAAAACAATAGTTTAGTAGCTGCAGTAACGATACCTATGGAGGAGTCTTCTCTCCTGGAATATGGTCCCCCCTCAGAGGATGAGGTAGTAGGATTTATAAAGAACGCCAGAACCACCGACGCACAGGGGCTGGATGCAATTGCGATTGCGTTGATCAAAAAGGAGTCAGCTGCATGGGGATCTTTTTTGGTGCCATTGTTCAAACATTGTTTTCTAATGAGTAACATTCCGCTCTCTTGGCAAGGGAGTATCATTGTCCCTTTGCATAAAAAGGGTCAGAAAACTAAGTCAGCTAGTTTTAGACAGATTGCTCTGTTGGATGCCTCAGGCAAGTTGTTTGCAAAAAGCATTCTATGTCATCTACAGCAATTGGCCCATGATCGGAACATTTTACCTCCAGAGCAAGCTGGCTTTAGAAAGAATCATGGTGCTCTGGACAACATTGCGGTTGTCCAGACCATTGTAGAGAAACATTTAAACCCATAAGTTGTTTCTAAAAACAGCACCCTTGCGCTAGAGTCTCGTCACTTCTTTCCTCTATCCATCATTGTTTTTTTCCAAGTTTCCTAAACATTCTGCTAAAATCACCAAACAGGCATATGTCAATGTCTAGCAGCGTGGCTGGAGAGGGCAGTGTTTTTGGGGGCGGCGGATGTGAGCAAATCTTGTCTTTCGGCTACCACCATCTCCCCGAGAACAAGTCATCTGTCGGCTGCCAGACCCCATCCTTCCACGGAACAAGTCGGTCGTCAACCGTCCCGCCCCTCTTCCCTGCACAGAGAGGCAAAATCTTTTCAGTGTAAGGTTGTTTTGACAATAAGACCATCCTCATTCATTTTATTAGGTCTCGCCCACGCAGCGCGCATGCGCTGATAGGAAAAAGACCTTTAGCAATCAGCACAGCTTTGAGGGCAAAACGTGCACGCGTTGCATTGCTTCCAATGGCAACGCGTGCACGTCTGGCGATTCCCTTGTGGGAGGGAGCTTTCAAACCATATGTTTATAATTAACTCTCTCGCTCCCGCAAGGGAAACCGGCCCAGGCTCCCTCCTCTATCCCCTCCCCCTGCTGCTGCATGAGGCACGCGCTCTTTTATTGCTTCCTAAAGGCAGTGTTCACGTTTAAGTGGAGTCCCTTGAATTTTACGTCCTTCAGCCTTTACAGCAGTCACATTTCTTGCATAGCTACAGATCGTTTTGTTATTCCCTGGCTGACATTATCATGAAAATACTGTTTCGGTCTACAGCAAAGCAATGATGTTCGTGACGTCACCAAGTACATTTTGCTTGCTTGTAAACTGATGTGTCCTTCAACATGGGACATTCACTTGTGCTTTTGGTTGTTGTAGGAGCATAGTCACGTGTTTGGAACACAGTGTACCTGTTTTGTTTTTTCTTAACCGGAAAGTTGATGTATTTTTTTTTCTTTATATCTCTTTTTATCTCCCCCCCCCCCACTTTTAACCCTATGTTCATGCCATGGATGCACTTTGTAATGCCCACTCAACACAGAGACGTAGCCAGGGTGGAGCTGTCTTGTTTACCACTGACTGAGGATGGCAGTGCTCGCCCACATCATTTACATTTTGAAGTGCTGGCACGCAGCACACACTGTCTGCCTCAAACCTTGGCTTGATGCGTTGACAGGGTGGTGCTGGGTCAGGTCATGTCTAGATACGCATAACGTCCTCGCAGAAGGTTTCCTAGGCGCAGATGTGCTCAATCATGGGGTGTTCGCTTTTAGTTGGCCTTCTAAAAGTAGCATGGAGCCATGACTGTCGGGTGACATCATACCCTTCTAAGAGATGTTCTTGGAGTAGAATCCCAAGGAAGAGCCATATAAGACTCCCGAGGTTGCGTGAATTCAAGACTGCAATAGTAGTGGTCCCTTAATGCATTGAACACGATGCACAATGACATCATGGGATTCTTTCAGGAGACTGACGCAGCGCCGCAGTTTATCTCATCTTCTGTGCGACGCACCTGCATCTTTCAACTAGATCGCTATGGCAGCAGTCCTTTTCTTGGGCCTCAGAGGGCCCTCCTTACGAGATGCTTTCCTCTTGGAAATAAGAATGTTTTTCATTATACTGTTGTCCTTTGAGGTGGTGGCCTGTGCTTCGGAAACAAATGAAATGTCGATTTATCCATGATACTTTTATCTCAGTTGCTTCGCAATGTTTAATTGACGTGAACTGTCACATAAGGTGGCACTGATTTTTCTTATTACTTAATTTAGCAGCATCGATTATTTTCTGTTCTCAAATTTGTAAATTCGTATTTTTTTTCAAGTTCCCCTTTTGGTACTAACTAAAAATGTTTTTTTTTTGTGGTTGGAAAGTCAGCAATACGTTCTGCGAGCTGATTGTATGCAAAAAATGAAAAAAAAAACAGTTTTTTACTGGACCTTGTTTTCACGAAGCAGGGCTGCTGTTTTCTCCTGGTAGCTGAATGTTGAGGTTCAAGCCCAAAACAGCTGAACACCTCCCTAAATCGTTCAATCACTTTTAAAGTACTTACAGTAATCAGTACACCCGCATTTTAGGTGTGCATTAACTCATCCCTTTGATCTTGTAGACCTTACTGCTTACAATGGGGCAGATGACACCTCCAATGGAGACCACAATTGTAATAATTTCCCTGTAGCTTTTATAAATGGCGTGTCCGACATGGCAATATGTTGCAGTTTTGAGGAAATGTATTAAACCTCCTTTCCTTGGAAAACACAAAAAGGATTGAGTGGAAATGCTAGAGTCAATCCGACCCCTTGTACATTGTGCACATTCTATAATCTTAGGTAACATGTGCCTTGCCAATTGGCAAAAAGTCGAGAAATTCTCTTGTGACTACACAATCCTTGATGGGGTAAAAGTTTGGGTGTTTGTCAGTTTGACTGTGTAGACAGGAATAGATAATTTCAGCCTCGTATCGGATATGCAAGTCCTAAAGCACAAGTCGGGTTTAACCTGCGCCTCCTGGTGCGCACTAGTTTACACAACTGTTATGTATTGTTCTGTTAACTTTTCATTTGTACCATCAAATCATTTAGACAGACCTTGCCAAATCAGTGCACAAGACTTTCCTGCCATGGCAGAGATGTATTGGCATAGCCAATAGGTCTCGCTTTTGCGACCTTATAAGTATTTAGTTATGCCGCACACTATTTGTGGTGCAACAACATCAACTGTTGCATGGTCAAACACTTATAAGGTCCCAAAAGCGAGACCTATTGGCTATGCCAATGCTTGTTACTACAGTGCTGCAGAAACTATTTGCATACATTTCCAACAGCGATGGATTGATGCGACATATATTAGCATTGCTGTAAGTTGCTGGCCTTGGTGAAACTCTATTTAAAGATATTTCAGGACTTGAATTTTCCTTCCATGAAGAGAGGTGTTAACTGCATGTGACCTTACCCTTGTGGGTACAACTAAAGTGAATAACCACCTTCAGGCTGAAAGATTCCTTATTTGTCAATATTTTTGGACCAGACTGTCAGAGAAATATATGTTTTACCTTTTCCGGTGGGTGACTCTCCCACTGGCCATTACGAATATACATAATTAGAGGGGAGTGCCTTCAGGGTTATTCCACCAGAATATAATTCGGGTCATAATAATGATGTCAAAAATATTGAGGAAAAAATATTGTGAAGGTAAGTTAATATAGGTAAGCATAGGTTTACCATCAATGTCGTAGCTAGACCATGTGCCGCCTGTAGCGGTCCATGCGTTTGCCGCCCTGCGACGGCTTCAGGTAGGGAAGGAGGTCACCACCTCAAAACTTGTACGACCCTGGGCGGAGCGCCCCCGGCCCCCTCTTGCTGCACCACTGTTTACAATGCTTAACTCCACATCTATACACCTTGGGCCTCATTTATGAAAAGTGACGCATCACTGCGTGAAAACAGTGATGCGCCACTTTTCACTGCGCCCTCCCTGCGACTCCAGTGATGCGTCATATTTACAGTATGACGCATCATGTCGCAAGGAGTAACAGATACGTCAGTATTTCTGACGTATCTGTAGGCACAAAAGTGACGCATCGCTGGAGTGTGTCACAAAAGTGACGCAACTCCAGCAATGTGTCCTTTCACATGGGGCAAGCCCCATGTGAAAGGGCCTGCGTCAGTCTTACACCTGCTGTGAGGCAGGCGCAAGAAATTGACGCATTTGCACACTAGAAGTGGCGCAGTGAAATCTCGTAGATTTCACTGCGTCACTTCTACGACCCTTTTTTGCGTCAAAACGCCCCCCTTGCATACATTATACCTGGCGCAGGTATAATGTGGCGCAGGGGTTTACAAAGTGACGCATCTACCTAGATGCGTCACTTTGTAAATATGGCGCAACATGGCGCATGTTTTATGCCACTGGTGCGTCACAAAAAGTGACGCACCGGCGGCGCAAAAGTGACGCAGGGGCTCATAAATGAGCCCCCTTGTACATAGATGTGATATTAAGAATAGTAAATCTATTCTTACCTATATGCACTTACCTTCTCAATATTTTGGCCATAATGTTTGACCCCTTTGTATTTTACTCCTGAATGTTCTATCATGCATCCTCCAACAGCAGCAGTCCAGAGATGCTTTCATAGAGGTATGCTGTGGCAAGTGCCTTGGGGTATATTTATCTTTTCCTTCTAAGTCATCAGAAGCGCCCATGATAAAGAACCGTTTCTTACGCGTTTATTTTGTTTAGCTTTGTGTTTTTTTTCTGTTAAATATAAGAACCAGTGCATATACAGTGAATGTATTTTTCACTATGGCCACACATGATACTGGTTGGGTGAGTGTTTCCTCGATGACCAAGAATAGGGACGAGGAAGAAAGATCGTGAGGCAATACCAAAGTAAAATTATTTCTCTGAGTCCTATTCCTCCTCAACACAGAGCTACAAAAATCCACCTCCACCCCTGGCCATGCAGCCAAAGGAAGGTAATGCTTTGCTTGAAGATTAGAGGTAAGTAATCGGGTCGTGAGTACTGCTTTTCAGCCCCTCATCTAAAGTATTCCATGGCTACTTTACTTTAGGTGTACTCAAAATACAAATGTGTTGTATGGGAAGTTATATTGGCACTGGAAAACTGTTATGAAAAAAGCCTAATGTGTCCCCTCATGTAACCCTGGCATGCTTTGTTTTTGCAGGCGTGGGTGCGGTGGCGCAGCTCATGCAACCGAATGAGAAAAAGCAAATAACAAAAACAAAATCAGCAGTCTACAAAATGAACACCGGAAGCCATAAAAAACACCTTATGTTGTGCAGTCGCATTAAACACCTATCTTTGTGCTGATAAATTGAATAGTTATTGTCTTTTTTCTAATGTATAAGTCTCACTGGATAACCTAGATGGCTCAGTGCCTCGAAGGAATGTTTGGCCTAAAAGAAACTGCTGTTAGAACATCAGTGGTGGGAACACGAATGCAGGCGACTTGAAACAGAAAACGAATTGAAGTTTATCGTTCTTAAGGTAAGGCATATCACATTCATGCACGCGATCGTGTCATGAAGAACATTCTGTATATTTATTATAGTTTCCTGTTTCTTTTAGGCGTGCTGGGCGGCCATCCGCCTTTTAACCAATTTGCCAGAATTTCCCAACCTGTAGTATGCGCCAATCAAATGATACCTCAGCCTCGCAACACTACATAAAGCATTAATCATTTCTGTTTAAACGGAGTACAAACTTTGAAATAGTAGAACTGCAAAATGAAAGCATAAAATACAAAGTCATGATTAAACCTAGAAACATTTAACGCACTCACATCATAATGTCACTTTCTAAAAGATTGCCTTCTAAACATTTTCTAATATAAAAAGACTAAAAATATACATGCATGGTGAATTTACTAAGTGAAACACCCACGATCAGCAGGTAGGTGGCTTTCAGTCGACTGAAATATTTTTCTCTGGTCGCGAAAGTTTCATCTGGAAACAAATGTTTGCTTTGTCAAAATATGCAGATTATGCGGCACATGATGGATTAAGTGGCAAACAAGACAGGACTGCCTGTAGCGGGCATTGAGGCGTTTTCCCGGTAGGCGGAAGGGTGGGGGCCGGTTTTGGGGCAGTGGGAGCCGTTTTTGTTTCTGGGGCCCGGTTCTGCAGCACTGCTGCAATATCGGCCCCCTGTAACAAAAGTAGCAACAGTGCTGCTCTCTAGCACTCTTCCATCCTCCCACCCTCACAGGGGCCGGTCATTTAGAATTGCCAGGGCAGGATTTGTAGTGAAGATTGCTATCTATATACGTACAATGCTAAGTTAGCACAACCGCGTTAGATGTTAGAAAGCCATCTTGCCGCTTTTGCACACAACACTGTAGTCACATGTTATTAATTGAGAAATGCTTGCTCGACTTTGCTTCACATGAGAACTGTCTGTTGTTCACATCCTGAACAGTGAGCAGCGATCTTGGTCTGAACATTGTGTAAAGAAACAGTCTGGGTCGCTAGACGGTGCATGTTGTTGAGTTCAGGTTGATCCGCCCACTATTTAGCCATAACACGCACGCAGCTGCAAATACCTGAAAGTCGGGTGCTTTTAATATTGCAGTGTTGCATGTTTTTCATTACATTTGGAAGAACAGCTTTCCCAGGAGCAGGGTCTAGCTGATCCTGTGATGTGATTCCACTAAGCTGATCTTTATGGTATGGGGTTCCCCATTCAAGCCTAGAGACCTTTTATTAGTCTAATAATAATAATATTAGTTTACTAGCGAAAGGAAGGTGGCTGATATCCACTGTCATTTTAGTATGATTACTCCTTTCATTTTCTATGGTATTGTAACTATGCTGATGGTTTTGATCTTAATCATTTGTCTGCTTATGTTAGCCAAAGTACTGCATCTTAGGACACGAGGTTTATAAAATAAACTCTTTAAACTTTACTGTGACTCTGTTTATTCTGTTGTGGACTGATATGAGAATAATTACGAACAGGTATTTCTGATTCCCACCATTCCTGAGAATACCCTAAGTCGCTTGTTCTGGGTTGTCTATACATTGGGACCGCCGAGATAAAACTCGGATAACGACTGGGACACTGATGCTGGTCGGATAAGGGTTTCTGGGTTCTGAGGTGAGTTTTTGGTACACCACAATTCACTGAGGTCCTGGTTTCCTGTGCATAGTTCTGTGCATAAGCGGAATCCCTGCAACATGGCGCACCTAACGTTTGGTCTATTGATTTGAAACGCCTTAGTAGGGCTTATATTAGTCCACAACACCCTCACTCTGGTTTCCGGTTACCGGGAGTGATGGTTTAACCTACCTGTGTTTCGACTAATAGGTTCTTTCAAGCTTGATCATTAAAAAGGTTATTTTTACTGAACCCCAGTGCTACTGTTGATATCGTTGATACTCTTTAGTGTGTCCTAATGGCGGTCGATATAGCCGCGTACACCTCTACGCCGTTATTTGACGATGTATGGGGTGCCAGATGATAGGAAGGCTGTTATTTTTGTGGTGAGCGCTGATGCGTCTTACCCATATGAGTTGTTTTACTCTTGGGTGACTTTTCCGGTGGTGGGTGACGATGATACGTTTCATTCCTTTACTCCCACGCAGCTACCTGCGGTCTAAACCCCGCATAGGACACAAGAAATTCCTATCTCTGCCTGGCAGCATACCATTTGGTTTAATGGCGCCCTTCCCCATGCGGTTGCACCGGCGAGAATGGGCCCATTGTCTATTGCAGGGGCCACTTGGCCGGTGCTGGCCGGCTATACGCCTCATCCCCGCTATCTCACGGTGGCGGTGGCTGAGTTGCGGGTACTACACACAGCCCTGATTACAGTTCATAGGGCTTTAGTGCAGTATGTGTCATGCAACGTGCAGGTGGGGGCACCTGCTGTTGCGGGACAACCAACGGACCACCACGCGGTGGTTATTAGTCCTGTTATGGTTAATTCGGTAATGGGCAAGCGCCCCCAAAGTAAGGATGATTTTCCTTATTGGCTTGCTGAGAAATTTGACCAACTGAAGGCGGTTTTTCCGCATACCACTCCTGTGGAGAAATACAGGATTCTCACCATTAGTTTGCCGAAAGACTTAGTCCCGGAAATGGCTGATTGCACAAACTGGGGCAAGGTCTTTGCCGCTACCTACTCGAAGTGCTTCGGCACTCCGTCTATGTCTGTACTACCCTCCGTCATCAAACGTGTTCAAGAGAATCACGGTGCGGAGGCTGCTGTTGAATTAGGAATGAGGCTTGTCGGAGTGTTCGATGTGGTGGCTTCCATGGTAATGGGCAACCTCAAAGGCGATGCCATGCAGTTCCAAGTAGCTAAGAAGCTGGACCGCGTGGATGAACTCGACAGGCCCAAGGAGTTCGCTGAAATATTTGCGCAAGCCTATAGGACAGTGGGCCGTAGTGCGTTGGGTGTTAAACCAGCCGTGGTAATTCCTGATATAGTACAGCAAACTAAGGTGAGCTCGTCTACTAAAGACAAACGGCCAAATTTTCCTAAACAAAGTTGGCGAGCAAAGAAACAGGGGAAGCAGCAACAGAAACAGGGGTCTCGTCCTGCCTCGCCCGTGCAGTCGTCCAGCGAACGCACATATGATCTGCGCGATCGATCTCGTATTAAGTCACCTGATAGATTTCAGGTTTCTGAACAACGCTCTCCTCGTTCTTCACAGGAAACATCGGCTTCACAATCCGGTGGCGGAGACCGTGGGAAAGGAAGGGGTGCCCAAAGTCGTGAGCAACCCCGCCAGACTGACGGCAAAGGCAAGCAGGACGAGTCTGCACGTCAACGACCCCCGTTTCAGAAGAAGAAAGTTGCTGCGCTAACAGTGAGGTATGCCACAGATGGTGCAGACGCAGCTTCAGAACCTGACATGGGCACTAACGCTGCTCGACAGTGCTGCGGAAGTTACAGTAGTGCGACAAGCACTGCGTCCATATCTGGTGGCGACAGCAACTGATACATTCATAACTGTAGAAACTGCTGACACTAGAGTGGCTCCCCCTGACAGACTATATAATATAGTCCTTTTAATTGAAGGTGACATACAACACACGATTAAAGGGATTTTTTGGGATAATCTGACCTCTTCATATGATATTCTATTGGCAGAGGCTGATTGGCCCCCGGCTTTCATTTTAGATGCTCCTAGAGGGGAGGAGGTAATCCTCCCATCCTTCGCGCACACAGTGCCAAAGGACCAAGCTAAACATTTCGCCGAGGAGTGGGCTCTGGTGCTTGCACCTGCGCTGTATCGTAATCAGGTGGGCTGGGATAAATTGTCCCCAGCCATGAAATTCCGTTGCGGTCCACGCCCCAGCCACAACCCCAATATCCCATGCGTCGCGAAGCAAGACCTCACGTCGCGGCCATCCTTGAACAATTGGAATATCAAGGTGTAATTGAAACATGTGTGTCACCGATGAATAATCCTTTATTCACTGTGACGAAGCCTGACGGGTCGTACCGCCTAGTTTTGGATTACCGGCATTTAAACTCTCATTGCCGGACATGCGTAGTACAGAATACCCACAGTTCGGCTCTCGTCGATAGTCTCGTGAGATAACGGTTTAAAACCACACTTGACATTTCCAATGGCTTTTACAGCCATAACCTGTCCTCTCTTAGTAGTGAATGGACGGCATTTACCTCGGGTGGCAAACAAAAACATTTCAAAAGATTACTGATGGGCTATAAAAACAGCCCTGGTGTCTTCGCCGCTCGCGTGGTCTCTCTGTTAGAGAGCATAGACCCTCATGCGTACTCGTATGTGGATGATATTTATCTCACAGATGACGAGTTGGGACCGCATCTCCATCGCGTTGATCGCATTGTTGTTTTGTTTGCAGACTTCGGGTACAAATTCAACTTTGCGAAGTCTCACATTGCGGAATATACAGTGTTGTTCTTGGGATACGAACTCAACAATGAAGGTCGAAGATTGGCTCTGCACTTACTAGAGAAATGCGCATGCCTACGTGCTCCTACGACACTGAAGAAATTACAATCTCTGCTGGGCTTTCTGAATTTCGGTCGAACGTACATTCCTGATTATGCCCAGCGTATCAAGCCGCTTTATGCCTTGGTACAACCTACTTTTTCCAAATCATGTTGGCTGCCAGAGCATTCAGCTGTATTGCAATCATTGCAATCTGACCTTCTTGCTTCAAAAGCTTACTGACGCGTGATAACCACACTAACCTGGTAATAAGAATTGTGCCAGGCGCAGTGGGTTTCACATACTTAACGTTCAATGAGGCCGACACCGCCCCCATTGCCTACAAATCACACTTGTACACTTCGGCTGAACTCCGATTTTCTGCTGTCGAGAAAGTTCTGACGGCAGTGCAGATGGCGATTCTGAAAGAGCGAGCGCTATCGCAAGGTAAACGCATGTTGGTGGTAACACCATATCCTGCCCTTGAGGCGGTGACAAAAGCAAGTGTACCTAATTCTGAGGCTTTGCATCCAAGGTGGATACAATGGGCCACTTCCTTGACATCGCCTGACGTCACATATATCTTTGACGTGGCACTTCAGACTCAGGAGTTTTTGCAGTATGAATTCGTTCATCCAGCTCCTCTGTCTTTGCGCCCGCTCGAGGATTACCATTGTGTCATTTACACTGACGGTTCTTCGCAACCGGCTACTGGATCGAAGCATGCCTATTCAGCGGCCTGCGCAATTGTGGTCGGTACTTTCGTGAATGGTGAATTCCAATCCGATGTCGTGCATACGCAGTCATTGGGTGATTGTACCGCACAGTTGGCGGAGCTTTGTGCTCTGGTCCTTGCACTAGAGTTTGCAGATCCCCGAGTCACTACTCTTATAGTAAGTGACTCATTTTATTGTGTCCAATCTTACAACGACAATCTACATTTTTGGTATCGGAATGACTACCATGATTCCAAAGGTAGCCCGATTAAGCATAAAACGCTTTGGGTTCGAGTGGCAGAACTTAAAGAACATCTGCCTCTCGTGAATGTTATTCACACTCTTGGTCACCAACGAGTTGGTGTCCATGCTGTCGGCAACAGCCTAGCTGACGAAGCAGCAAAAACAGCAGTGGCGACATACTTAGTAGCAGCAGTTACAAGATCACAAAGTAAGATCGATGACATCTTGGCAGCTATTGCTGCTACAGAGAAGGGAACAAAATATCCAAGAGGTTTCCCTTCTCGTTACCATTATCGCTTAAGTCCTGATAACGTCCCATTGGTGAGGATTAACGACGTTGGTGATAGATTGATACCCAACGCGGACTGCAGACCATCTTTGATATTAGCAGCTCACGAGGGCATGGCGTCTGCGCATACCGTCGTTGCAGCTACTGTATCTCTGTTGCAACAACGTTACTGTTGGTACGGTTTATACAAACAGGCTCGCGCTTATGTTCTTAATTGTGACATTTGCCAGCAGATAAAACCTTCAACTACGGCGCGCCCACCACAAACTCAGTTGTACATATCTTATAAACCACTGGGTTGTGTTTATTTAGATCATTGCGGACCATTTACCTCTGATACTGCGTACAAATACATCTTGGTTGCAGTGGATTCGTGCACACGTTTTCTGTGGGTGTGGCCACAAAGGAGTGCTGATGCCCGTACTGTCATCAAGGATTTGCGTGTCTTTGTTGGAAATTTTGCATGTGGTACCTTTCATTCTGATCAGGGCCCTGCATTCGCCTCTAAGGCGTACAAAGAAGCCATGAGAAATTTGGGGGTCCAAGTCAAATTTTCGTCTCCATACCGACCTGAGGGTAATAGTGTGGTGGAGCGAATGAACCGTGACTTAAAGCAATCTTTGACAGCCAGGGTTATTGGTACTGGCCAGAACTGGCTAGCCCACTTATATGACGTGCAACATGCACTTAATATTCTCCCTAGAAGGTCTCTGGGTGGGCGCACCCCACACATGATGCTCTTTGGCATACAAATGTTTGTCCCGGACCTTGATGGTCTAGACATGGCGGCGTCGGCCGCACCCTTTGACGTAGATGATCACTGTGCTGTATTGCAGAATCTTCAAGAAGCCAGAGACAGTCTAGCGAAGGAACACGTACCCTCCACATCTGATGCTGCGCTTCAGATTCCGGTACTCGGCTGGCTACCTCGAGTTGGTGATCTGGTCCGTGAGAAGGTGGAGAACAAGAAGGAGTTCGGCTCCTCTTATCGTGCACCAGTTCCAGTGCTTGAAGTACAGGGTACATGTACAGTCATTTTACCTCCACTTCCTGGTCGAAAGGATAACAGGTACATCTCTATTGACAATGTCAAGCTACAGCGAGTGGCCGATTCTTCTTAGTATGACACCGGCAATTTCTTGCCCTTCGATGCTGAGAAATTCGGTTGTGGCCCCAGCTTCTAACACCTTGCCTGATGTTGCCGTCGAGATGCATACAGTTACTGGTCCTTTATTGCCACCGACACCTGGTGGTCAACCTGAAGATATTGAGTATGCTTATCCTGCGGATGTCCCATTGCCTGTTTTACAATCGACCACCATTACCCAGTCACGGTACTCCTTTGACACTAATTCAATGACTTCCATTGCCCCATCCAAAGTTTCAATTTTTGTTGCCTGGTTCAAAAGACATTTTTTAATTCCCCCTTGGGCTTACATTTGGCTGGTGCTCATATGTATTTTTTTGTTTATGTCCATTGGCTTTGTAGTAGTGTTTTTTTAGACTTATCAATGGACACTACCTGAAAGAACGCTCTACAATTCGACTAGTTGATGGAACTTTGGCCCCCCACTCCTCATCACATATCATGAAAAGGGACCAGACTGAAGTAATCAATGTGCCAAATGTATTTTGTGTTTCTATCGGTGATGTAGTTAAGCAGAACATCCACTCGGATGATTGGGATGTACAAGCAATAGAAGCACTGTTTTCTGATTTGAAATATTATGCTGCACTTGATGCTGAAGATTTGTATTTAGATACTAATTATGATGCGCAATTCTGCTATCAACATTATGGCACACATTTCCTACACAAAGCAAATACGTTTAGAAATTTCGTAAATTATACACAATGGGAACACTGTCCTGCTCCTAGGCTGGGCAGCTCCACCACGTCAGTGGACAAATTCACATATTTTTCTGATTTCAGTGTGTCAAATCCGGCCTCCTTTTATTTTAAGGTTGCGGCTGAGTCTGCTTCTAAAGTTAGACTGACACACACCAAATTATTGTATTCCAAGTCCTTTATGGACAAGTTGGCAATTGGAGGATATGATCTGTGGAAAGCTACTATTGATCTTAAATCGGTTTGGGGTTCTAAACCGTGGCAGGTACAGGGAACAGAAGCTTTGCATCATGCCTGCCTCATCCCGAACCACATGTTATTTTTGAATTCGTCAATTTTTCAGACCACCTGTTTTGGATTGGCTACTTCTAAAAAATGTAATTCTCCCTCCACTCCGGGTCTGGGTGCTTATCCTAATTGGGATAATCATACGGATCTGTCCCTTGCTACGTTGCAGTCATACATTTCCAACACATCCTTCAATATTTCTGAATTGAATCCGGAAGGGTGGTTAGTGTGGCAAACGAGCACAGATTCCTGTCAACATCGGTTTCTGGGTTTAACACCGGAGTATACACAAGTTCGTGTAGACCCCCGATTTGAATCTTCTCACACTGTTACTACCACTCAGTAGGGAAGTTATGCCAATCGTGGCTGCAACATTCCACCTTAGCATCTGTTAAACTTCATTTATCACAATTGAACGACAAAATAGATTTGAATGATTTTGTTAAAGGTCCTGCGGTTGGCAGGTCCAAAAGATGTGTATATGCTATTTATAACGAAGTTTGGAAGCTATCACAGATTGAGGCTGCATCCAGATTACGAGCTATTGATCAAGCCAATATGGAAAAGGTATTGGCTGTAATAGATAATAGCATAAATACCCTGTCTTCCAGAATTTATACCTTAGATAATATTGTTTCATCTGTGGTAGACATTGTGCAGGATGACTTGTCTGTATTGCATCATGGTCAGAATCAATTGCGTTCCATTATGCAGTTTGCATGGACATTGCAAATATTAAAGGCTGGGAAAGTCCCTTGGGATTACATGAATACTTCATCTTTGTTCCTCCCTTTTAATTTAACAGCGAAACAACAATTCATGTCCATGAAAGATGCAACATACTCCTTGCTGCACATTGAAAAGTTACAACCTTTACCTTTCTCTGTTGCCAAATTAAATTCTGCTGTGTGGCTTATCCACGGGTTGATAACGTTACCATTCCCCCTGTTTAAGTTCAGTTCGTGCATGAAACATTATGCCCTTGGCAGATATGAAAAACTTGGTACTGCCTTCCTGCACGAGGTTTGGTCACTTCCATTCACGTATAGATGCGTGAGGGACGGAAATGAGGTTTATTTAAAAGGTGAAGAGTGCACTTCCACGCCAGATCACTCTGTAGTGTGTAGGCACATTCAATTGCATGGTGCATGTAATGTGCACGCTCCTAATTTAGCTTGCGTCCTGAAAGGGATCCCTGTGCCAGTTATAACACTGTCTTTTACGCTGCTTGCTAACGGTAGTTATTTGCTATTAAATAATGAAGCTTGCTGTGGGATGCCAGTGGGAATTCCCTACATAGTGACGGTATCACAGAGAGTAGTTTGCTGTAATAACGTCCTTTTCCCACCCCCGCATGGACGGCTCAATGTATCCATCTGGCCTTCCATTCCAACCTTGAAAGCAGAGTTCAATAAGATGAGCAGAATAAGGGCTCTATTGTCTCAAAAAGAAGTCGCGTTGACTTCGTCCAGGGAAACATTTGTCCTTCACTCCTTCACGCAGCAAATACGCACACAGAGGTGCAAGCGCTTTTGAATACTGATCTCCCACTTCATTTTGAGGCTCTGATTCAGACTATCTTTAATGCCTCGTCAACAAGTGGCCTGGCTCATTTTTTTTAAATTGTAGGCTCCGGCCTCGTGACCTCCTTTCTAACTATTTTTGGTGTGATCCCGGGATTTTTTCCTTCTATTTTTTCCAGCGTCTTCAGAGGTCTCCCTTTGCTTCTCGCCCTCATAGCTGGGGTGCTTTTGTTGATCTGCGTACTACGCTATGGATGCACAACTTGCGTCACACGACAGCAGGTCCCGGCTGCTCCATCTTCGTAACCGGATGCTTGAATACTATGGCACTTTACCACTAGCGACCTTAAGCATAGACTATGGATTGTCCTTCCGGTTTCCCTACTTTGCTTATGTGCAGCCTGTCTTTCATTGCCTAGATTGTCCATTCCAATGGGCTCTGGATTTGTGCCTGTCGAACTCGGTGTCTCCTGCCCCGGATTATGATCGGCTATTGAGCCCCTTAGTGGCTCATGAGTTGGACTGTTCTGGCGTCAGGATTATGGCCTGTGGAGCAGCGCATGGAGTCCTTGAGAATTGGGACATCGGAACGGCTGCAGCTGAATTCTTAGCGAGAAGTTATCTTGAAGAACATACCGGTTGCCCTCGAATGGTGCTGGAGGCTCCGGTTATCGAGGAACACGTGTGTTCCTTCCCCTTGCTGAACTGGATGGCAGATAATTTTGCAGAACGTTCCAATGATTTCCTCTTGGAAGCTGTTGCAACTTATTGTGCTAATACATTCATGGATTGACTTTTTTGCCCCTTCATTTCGGCATACGTCCTTCAATGATGTTTTTTTTATCCTTTAAATGTTTTTTTTTTTTTTTCAATCCTTTTTATTTTTTTTCTTTGTTTTCTTTTTCTTCTTCGAACTTTTTCACTTACCTTATATGGACTTACAATTTATGCCCTTGATTCCGTTCTATCAAACTTGAACTCTGCGTTCTTGCAAGTGCGCCCCTACTGGTTAGTGGGGGGTGTAGTGAAGATTGCTATCTATATACGTACAATGCTAAGTTAGCACAACCGTGTTAGATGTTAGAAAGCCATCTTGCCGCTTTTCCACACAACACTGTAGTCACATGTTATTAATTGAGAAATGCTTGCTCGACTTTGCTTCACATGAGAACTGTCTGTTGTTCACATCTCGAACAGTGAGCAGCGACCTTGGTCTGAACATTGTGTAAAGAAACAGTCTGGGTCACTTGACGGTGCATGTTGTTGGGTTCAGGTTGATCGGCCCACTATTTAGCCATAACACGCACGCAGCTGCAAATACCTGAAAGTCAGGTGCTTTTAATATTGCAGTGTTGCATGTTTTTCATTACATTCGGAAGAAGAGCTTTCCCAGGAGCAGAGTCTAGCTGATCCTGTGATGTGATTCCACTAAGCTGATCTTTACGGTATGGGGTTCCCCATTCAAGCCTAGAGACCTTTTATTAGTCTAATAATAATAATATTAGTTTACTAGCGAAAGGAAGGTGGCTGATATCCACTGTCATTTTAGTATGATTACTCCTTTCATTTTCTATGGTATTGTAACTATGCTGATGGTTTTGATCTTAATCATTTGTCTGCTTATGTTAGCCAAAGTACTGCATCTTAGGACACGAGATTTATAAAATAAACTCTTTAAACTTTACTGGGTCTCTGTTTATTCTGTTGTGGACTGATATGAGAATAATTACAAACAGGTATTTCTGATTTCCACCATTCCTGAGAATACCCTAAGTCGCTTGTTCTGGGTTGTCTATACATTGTGACCGCCGAGATAAAACTCGGATAACGAATGCGACACTGATGCTGGTCGGATAAGGGGTTCTGGGTTCTGAGGTGAGTTTTTGGTACAATTCACTGAGGTCCTGGTTTCCTGTGCATAGTTTTGCGCATAAGCAGAATCCCTGCAACAGTTTGTGTTCCCAGTCCGGCCGTGGTGGCAAAAGCGGAAAATCTTTACTAATGCGAAAATGGCTACAGAATCGCATAATTCCAGTTGCCCTGGTTAGTAATTGTGGAGGGGGTTAAGCAATGTGTAAAGTATTTGTGCAACACTGTACACAGTAACGCAGTGATGACACATTAACAAAGGAACCCATACTAGTTTAGAAACATAGAGTAACTTTTAATAAATAAGACAAGACCAAAACGACAAAATCCAATCAGTAGAACAGGAGAAATTCAGTTTTAAAGATTTAAGTAAAAATAGCACCAAAAAGCAGAAAGTGCCAAATATGGATATCTGGTTGCGCCAATCTGGGGCAAAGAAACAAAGCTGAGGCCGACCGTGATAGAGCTTTGGTTGGCTACTGGATCCCACTCAGGCCCGTTGAACAAAGTACGTTAAATCCTGGTTTGGGGAGCATTGTGAGTGTCTTCATGAAGATGCGTAAGCTCCGAGAGGCGTCAAGGCTTAGTTGCAATGTCCTGTGTTGTCATCGAGAATCCAGCCGACTAGGGCTTGCGATGCGAAGTCTGGCGTGGAGTAGACGTTACGCAGTCGTGGTAATATGTTGGTTCTAAGGAGCTGCAAGTTTGTGAAGCAGAGTGTGGCACCGTCATTGAAGCTGCTTTCGACGAGGATCTGTGCCGAGGTCCTGCACCAAGAATGCCTCGCACAGTGACGGTTCCAATGAGGCAACAGACTACAATGAGGGTCTTTGCGACGGAGAAGATCCACGCAGCAGCGTGATGCGTTGGTCCTGCTTTCTGTTGTGAATGCAGTGCAGTAGAGGATGTGCGTTGATTCCGCTGGATCCACAGAGAATGGAAGCCCACCTTAGGTTCACTTCCAAAGGTCGTGGAGTGTGTTGGCACCACTTGGCATGGTAGACTCACAGATGGCATAGTCCAGATGCTGGGGTCAGGTTGAAGGAGCCTTCTGTCCTAGAGGCTCAAGTCAGGAGGTCAGCCAGCTAGCCTATGGAGTCCCTCTGGTGGTCTTGGGTTCAACAGGTGCAGGTCTAGTTCTTCTCACCCAGGAAGGGGGGTGGCAAGCAAGAGGTCAGCACAGTAGGGCAGCAGTCCTTCAGAGCAGCAGTACAGCAGAGTGTCAGCCCTGTTAGCAGCACAGCAGTCCGTCTTTTTGGTCCAGGTCCAGAAGTGTACTGAAGAGTTGATGTCTCATATCCAATACTTATACCTAGTTCTGCCTTTGAAGTGGTAGATGTTTTTGGAGGCTCCCCCGTGAAATGCACAGGTGTCCTGCCTTCCTAACCCTGTCTATAGACTAACTACAAGGGGTATTATTATTATTAGAAGCTTGTAAAGCACCAGCTACCCCCAACGGCGGTGTCCCGGCGCTAGGACAGACGGTAGATGGGAGAACTCATAAACAGGCTAAGAATTAGAAAAGAGCCGGGTCTTCAAGTCACGTCGAAAAATAGATACGGATTCAGCCATCCACAAAGACAATGGCAGGCTGTTCCAAGTTTTGGCCATGACCACTGCAAAAGCTCTGACGCCCATTCTGGTGCGGCAAAAACGGGGAGTCACCAAAAGGCGAAGATGATTAGATCTGAGTGAGCGGTTAGCCTGAGCATGCTTAAGTTGGGCTCTAAGGTAAGCTGCGCCCTTGCCCTGCAATGCTCTAAAAGCCAAAACCATTGACTTAAACTGGATACGCTTGGACATTGGAAGCCAGTGAAGCTTCTTCAGGTAAGGAGAAATCGAGTGGCGATAAGGGTTGTTATAGATCAGCCTGGCTGCCGCAGTCTGAACAATCTGCAAGCGTCTGTTCAGGTACGCAGGAGCTCCAGTGTACAGACTGTTAGCATAGTCCAGCGGTGAGGTAATCAGTGCGTGAACAATGGTCCGGCGAGATTCCCGAGGGAAAAAAGGGAGAATTTTACGAATCATGAGCATTTTACTGAAACAGGCAGCAGAAACCTGCTCCATTTGCGCTTTACATGATAACTCAATATTGAACCGGAATCCAAGGTTCTTGGCTGAATCCACCCGTTCCGGAGGGGGGGTTCAACTCCAATGGCTACCAAAGTAGGGGTGGAGGAGGGCTTTTTTAATTGAAAAACAACACCTCAGTTTTATCAGAGTTGAGTCTGAGCATATTAAGGGCCATCCAGGTGGAGATATTGCACAGGCAGCGTCTGAAATTTGAGAAGGTGGCATCCGAGTTATCCTTAAATGAGAACACCAATTGGGTGTCATCAGCATAGAAAATCACTCTGACTCCACAAGATTCTACCACTGAGGCCAGGAGAGGGAGATATACATTAAAAGATAGCGGGCTCAACGTGGAGCCCTGAGGGACTCCGCAGTTCAGGGGTTTCTCCTCTGAAACAAAAGGCTGAAGGGAGACCTGTTGAGAGCGACCACTTAAAAAAAATCAAATTCAGGATAAAGGGGTACCTTGAATCCCGAGGCTGAATAGTCTCTCAAGCAAAATAGCATTAGAGGCCGTTGAATGCTGTGGCCAGGTCGAGAAGCACCAGCGTTGCCGCTTCACCTGTATCACACATTCACAAATGGTTTCAGAAACCTCCAGCAATGCAGTCTCTGTGCTATATCCGGATCTAAACCCGGACTGTGAGTCGTGTAGAAGATGGTATGACTCAAAATAGCTGGATAATTGCTCCTGGACTACTTTTTCTAGAACTTTGGCTGGTTTAGGTAAAAGGGAGAAAGGGCAATAGTTTTTAAAAATAGAAGGATCAGCATCCGATTTAAAAAAAAAATAGGTATTAACATGGCCTGTTTCCAGGCTGAGGGAAAAACTCCAGTACGCAGTGAGGAGTTCCAGATCCAGTATACAGCCTTTTTTGCATAGGCAGGGCACAGACTATTCAAGTGAAAGTACGGCTGTGTCCAGATGCTCCCTCAGATTATGCAAGTGATGGCGCATCCAGGCAGATCCAAGCTCTCTATGGTGTGTGTCTGTCTAAGAGGAATACAGAAAGCCCAACTGTCAACTCCAACCTACATGTGACCCAGATTCAGACTGCAGTCACCAAATGGCTAAGGCAGGGAAATGTCAACTTTCTAAAGTGGCATTATCAAAATTGTCATTAAAAATCTGACTTTAACATTAGAGAGGGTTTTCATTACAATTCCAAAGACACCAAACAAACTATTTACCTGCTCCTGTTTGGAAGTTACAGCGTATTAAATGTAATTAGTTAACTCCAATGTTATCCTATGGGAGAGGTAGGCCTTGCAGTAGTGAAAAACAAATGTATGTTTTCCTCACTACCACAACATATAAAACCTAAAAGTACATATCCTACTTTTTTTAATACATTGCACCATGTCCTCTGGGCTGTCCAGGGCCTACTCTTGGGTGACTTAAATACATTAAAAAAGGAAGGTTTGGTCTGAGACATGTTTGAAAAGGTTACCTATGTTGATGGTTTAATCAGTGCTGCACACCAATAGCATTTACTTTGCAGGCCCTGTGTACCTGTAGTGCCACTTTACTAAGGACTAATAAGTCAGTTAAATGTTCCAATTGGGCATGAACCAATGTTACCATGCGTTGAGTAAGCACATGCAATTAGCACTGGTTAGCAGTGGTAAAGTGTGCAGGGTCCTAGGGCAAACAAAAATAGATTAACAGTAATGGAAGAGAAAGGTAAAATGATTGGGGGAAGATCCTCCTAAGGCTGACAGGTCTAGCCAAAAGGATTGCTTGTAGATAAACCGAGAAACAGTGCCATTAATGCTGAATATGTTTAATAGCCTTGCTTTTGCCCCTGTTCCCACGACATGGTCGACCTCCATAATAGTACCAATTTTTCAAAAGGGGGACCACTCCCTGCCCAGTTGTTATAGGCCCATTTCACTAATCGATACCTCTCTAAAGAAAATGGTAGGGCCTTATATAATCAAATTAACAAGTGGGTTCAAGAGAAGTCAATAATCCTAATCAGTATGCTTTTATACCTAAGGTGGGTATGATAGATCAGTGTCTGAACCCTAGGTTAAGTATTGGGAAATACACTACAGACAAAAAATCCCCCATACACCTTGCCTTCATGGATCTGACCACAGCATTTGAATGCGTAAATTGTTCAAAGCTGTGATCTATCTTAATTTCCTTTGGCTTGGATGAAGCACTAGTGTGTTTTGCATACTTGCATAGAGGCATGAAAGCAAGAATAAGAATTAACACCAAAGGGGAAGTGTCAGAAGATGTTGACATCTTGAGAGGCATGAGGCAAGGCTGTGTTTTAGCTCTAATCTTATTTATTTTGTATATCAGTGATCTCCACCCTTTTTTACTCAGTACCACTCCTAATGTCCCTAAGATTCAAGGTTCTTTTTTTACCAGAATTACTATATGCTGATGATGCCGTATTGATGGCCTGCACTCCACAGGCGCTCTCCTTTTAAGTGAGCGGCGTTGTCGATCTGCAAACTAATTTCAACAAATCTTTTATTATGTTGTGTTGCCCAGAAAACCATAACATGCCATCCCTAAAAGTAGGTGACTTAAGTTTACATTGCACATGCACTTTTTCTTATCTTGGCATGAATGGCTCTGGGGAAGCACAAATAGCAAATACTGGGAGTAAACTCTCCAGAGCCACAGGCTTGCTACTTAGTTTACCCCATCCTAGGCAGGCTAGTCCTCCTGCTCCAGATCTGCAGGTCTCAATGCCTTCCCGTTGCCACCTATGGGGATGAAGTTTGGGAACCGAGAACTGTCACTAAATCCAGTTTGAGGAGCACAGATTCTGCAGGAAGATCCTGGAGGCACCGGTTTCTAGTTCCAGCTTCGTATGTGTGAGTTGGGCATCCCTTATGTTGAGGATTGCATTAGTGCCCACCTATTGCTCCTTTGGTTAGCAATTTGGAACAATACAGAGGGAGCCCTCATGAAAGATGTCATAAAAGATTGCCTCTCCTGTGACAAAGGTATAAAAATCCCATGGTTGATGTAGATTGAGTCTCCTATGCACAAGATAGGCTGCAAATCACTGTTTGAGAATCCAAGGGACCCTCACACCATCATTAAAAAACAGCTGCAGACCTTTTTGTTGAAATGCACACATGCAGAAAGGATGAAGAGGGAGTCAGGCAAATCCAAACTGACAGCTTATCTGGGCCGACACCCGGAAGGGCATCTCACACCCCAAAGCTACTTGAACAGCCTCATGGGTCACTGGGAGCATAGTTAGTTGTTCCGCCTTAGGGATGGCACAATCAAATACCTGCTTAGCGTCAGACTAGGTTTTCAAGCAAATCCAGATACTAGCTCCTGTCCATGTAATGGGAGGTCCGTACAAATGATATTACATTTTTCCGTGTTCTGAGATTTTTATTTATTGTACACTAAAGGTATTTTATTACCATTATTTAAAAGACAACACATTACTGATTCTAAAGAAGCTTATGATATGTTGCACTAGCTGAATAAAGAGGGTGGGCCCGATTCACAGAACTAACTTAAGACAAAATCCTAAACTTACTACCATTTTGGTATTCACAGAAGGCACTTCCTCATTTCGGTATTCACAGAAGTTAGGAGTCCTAACTTTAGGACTCCTAAATGCCTTCTGTGATTACCGAAAGTCTTAAAGTTAGGATTTTTCTCAGTGCTCAGATTCAGAAGAATTTTGGGACCATACAAAAACTGTGAAAATGTGCCATATAAATGCGCTTAATGTAACATAAGTTGTAGGTAGTCAGAAAAATCGAATAGTTTATAGCTTTTATTACAGTGATGCTTTAGTGTATGTGTTAATTTATATCATCCAAAGTTGCCCTGCAATTTATATGCAGTGGTCACAAAAGAACCAAAAAAGCACTCCTGACTGCTTGTTCCGTAGTAAAAGATAGCTCTAATTGGTCTTTAGTGAGTTTCCTACACCTTTTGGCTCCTGTGCCACTGCACCTGTTGCACTATGCAAACCAGGACCCCAGTGGTCGCAAGGTAACTGCACTTGTGACATCTCATTTAGTAGTAAAATGAGGCAATAATTGGTGCTCAGTTGGTTTCCTAGAACTTTTTGTCCTTGTGCCACTGCACCTGCTACACCATTCAAACCATGACCCTAATGCCTGCAAGGTAATTGTATTTGACTGCTTGCTTAGTAGTAACATATCGCAATATGTCGGTGTTCAGTGAATTTCCTAGAGCTTTTGGGCACTATGCTGGTGCACCTGTTGGACCATTAAAATCATGACTCAAGTGTCTGCAAGGTAATTCACTGTGGTTGCTTGTTCAGCAGTAAAATATAACAATGATCGGTGTTCATTGGGTCTTCTAGACCTTTTGGCCCTTGTGCCACTGCATCTAATGCATCATTCAAATCATGGCCTTAGTGCCTGCAGGGTAACAGCACCTGTGACTGCTTGTTTAGGTGTAAAATATAGGAATAATCGCTTTTCAGTGGGTTTCCTAGACTTTTTGGCCTCTGTGCCACTGCACATACTGCACCATTCATATCATGCTTTAGTACCTTCTAGGTAATTGCACTTGACTGCTTGTTTAATAGTCACATATAGCAATAATCTGTATTTAGTGGCTTTCCTAGAGATTTTGACCCTAGTGCCACTGCACCTGTTGAACCATTCACATCACGGCCCTAGGGCCTGCAAGATAACTGCACCTGTGACTGCCTGTTTAGCAGTAAAATGCAGCAATACTTGGTGTTGAGTGGGTTTCCTAGAAATTTTGGTCCCTGTGCCACTGTATCTCCTACACCATTCAAATAATGACCCTAGTGCCTGCAAAGTAATTGCACTTGACTGCTTGTTTACTAGTAACATATAGCAATAATTAGTGTTCAGTGGGTTTACAAGAGCTTCTAACCTCTGTGCCACTGCGCCTGCTGAACCATTGAATTCATGGCCATAGTGCCTGCAAGTTAATTGCACTTGTGACTGCTTTTTTTGTTTGTTTGTATTTTGGGTTTACATTTGCATGATTTTCCAAACTTGTCTAGAAGAGGAAGCAGCTTATACTTCATTTACACTCCATTATGCCTTTTTTTTCTTGTTTGGAACAAGTTAAAGCTGCCATTTTGGTTAATGCGTGCTCTTGTTTCCCATGGGCCAGATGCATTTAAAGCAGGACATGGCGCAGACGAGACTGCACTAAGGAGGGGGTGCTGAGGGTTTTTATTGCTAATTCCTGATTTTGGTGTGGTTTAAGCCTGTGAAACTTGAATGTATTTTGGGTTTGCATTTGTGTGATCTGCAAAAATGTTTCCATGGGAGAGAGAGAGCAGCTATTAATTATTTTACGCTGCCATCGGCATTTGGCAATTTTTTATTGTTTGGGAGAGCTAGAGCTGCCATTTTGGTTAGTGCATGCTCTTTCTTCCCAGGAGCCAGATGCATTTAAACAAGGTGGGGCGCTGGCACGAAGCAGATGTTTGCAGCGAGCACGAGAACACCTGCCAGTGCATGTCCATGTCCCGGAAGCGGCCAGTGCCAGCCACTATGCTCTGGTCAGCTGAGAAGATAAACCTCAGTTTACTTATATCCCTGAACATTTCTTTACTCTAGCTCCTGCAAAGAAATTGTCTACCTATGGCCCTGGAAACCTCAGTCTTCAAAGATGATGTTTGTGCTGAGTGTGGTTTTCATATGAAGTTCATGCAATCATGCAAATATTATATCTCTTTGCCTAGGTCTGAGAGTAGTATGACTCCTGGTTTCTCAGCAACCTTGTTTGATGGTCAGTCCCTGCCTAAACATGCTGATAACATTTGCGATCTATTATGTGAGGAGAATCCGGATGTACTATTTTTGAAACCTGGTTAACTGAATCCTCTGGTCCTGCAATCTTCTCAGCAATTCCAAAGGGCTTTAAAATATGCAAAGAGAATCGTTTGAGTGGTAGAGGAGGTGGAGTTGCCATGATTTTTATGGACAATTTTGATTGTACACTACTTCCTATAGTGCGTTTCAAAGGAATGGAGGCACTTGGTTTCTCCCTCTCACCTAATCAATCCTTTGCAGAAGTATTAGTTTACAGATCTCCGGGCTCGGCAGGTCTTTTTCTAAATTACTTGTATAGCACCTTGACACATTTGGCCTTGAGATACTCTCACTTTATTCTTTTGGGAGACATTTATCTCCATATGGATATTACTGAGAAGAAGGAGGTAGTCTCCCTTCGGGAGAGCATTCTTCCTTTACCTTGTCCCAATTTGTGTTCAAGCCTATGCATCGAGGTGGTCATGTTCTAGATCAGCTATTTTCTAATGTCACATTGGAAGTGGATATTCCCACCCCGCTAGTCTAGCGAGACCACTATCTGATTAAATGTATATGGACTGGTGTTGGGAAGACTCACCCACAATGTGGGTCAGTGTATCGGGTGTCAAGAGCTTTTCACAAGATTCAATCAGATGCCCTTGGCAGGGCATAGGTGGAGAGAATGCCTTCTCTCTCTCTCGTGATGCAGTTACTTATGCTGATATCTGGATAATTGGATTGGCTCCACTACCCGTGAACTGGTGCCCGAACGTCTGCGATGGTCACGCTGTGCTAAGCTTTCCTGTCCCTGGTACACAGACTCCCTCAAAGAGGGTAAGAGCGAATGTAAACATCTCAAAAGACTGAGAAGGTAATCCTATAACCCTTCTGCCAAAGCTAGGTATAAAGCTGCTTTAAAAAAAAAGCATAAAGAGATCAAAGTTGCAAAGAAATCCTATTTTGATGAAAGAATTATAAAAGCTAGCAAGAAGTCTAGAGATATTTTTTAAAATTTCACAACATTCACGTACCCGGAGGCCTAAGTTGGGTGTCAGGAGCCCACTGTGGAATGATGTGAACAACTGGCTCACTATCTCCAAAACAAGATTATAAATATTCAATTTAATTCTATTCGATACTTTATTTCCGCTTTCACAACCTTCAAAGTTCATACAACAAACAAACAGTTTACTACCAAGTTAAAATAAAAAAGCCAATACTACTATAAATAAGCTTAAAAAAAGTGAAACCTGATCATATACATTATAATAAAACGGAAAGTTTGAGCAATATTATATTTGAATCTGATGATCTTACTAACCTCCTTTGCTGTCAAGCTCATGTAATAACAATTATCTTCAATGACCCTTTAAAGAGCTAGTGCATCTTCTGATTAATAACACATATACAGAGATAAACCTTTCACTAGCCTGTCACCTTTAGCTTAGTAGACCTAATTCTCCATGCCCATAATAAGAATCTAGCCACACTAAACACAATTAGCTCTTTTGTATCGCATCTGAAAGTTCGGGATGATTCCCAGTAATGGGCAATCACAACAACCTGCACACTGGAATGAACCATTTCTTATGGGGTATAACATAGATGGGACAAAAGAACAAAAAGTGATCGAAGGATTCCTCTGTTTACAGACAGAAGGGGCAATTAAGGGTTGAGGGGCTATTTTTGTCCCATATAGAAGTAAAATAATTTAAGAGCAAAATTACAAATCTTTACTTTTAATACAAAGTTTTAGCCTGAGCTCGGTGTATTCTATCCAAAAAGGGCTCAAACCACGGTCCATTTTTGTAACTCAAGAACTTCTCGGTTAAGCTCCCCAATATTTGATCTTGCCAAATTTGTTCCTGCATACATTCCCAACAGGCTTGTTTCATTGTTACAGTAGTAACCTTTGTCATTTTATTTGACCTCTTGTCCAATATAATAATCTGCTCTAGGGTTTTCCAATAATATCACATCATCAATTCTTTTTAATCCTAGCTCAAATCAAAGTGGGGTAAGAGAGGTACTTCTTGGGCGAAAAAAAAGTGACCTAATAAACTGATTTTCAGCAACACTGAGTGAAGATGTGTCTGTCCATCCCCAAAGTTCTGCACAGTATACTGCCCCTGACACGGCTGTGGCCCTGTGTGATTCCAGAGCTGGGGTTACTGCTGGAGGTAGCCTTACAGTTCTTCCCTATGGCCCTTTGGAGCAGAATCTTTTTACTTTTCCATTTCTGTGGTGCCCAGGACATATTGTTGGACAGTCTTACTGCCAGGTAATCAAAGGACTTTAATCGCTCCAAGGGTGCCAAGGATGTTTCTTTAGATTTGGTGTTGATGAAGCCTGTCTAGTGTAGTATAAATTATTCACTCTTTTGCCCCTTAAAGGTTCTCTAGATGTCAATTCACTTCCCTGCAGCAAGTTACAGTTACAACCAGCTTCCAAGGGGGTAGTAGGCATCTCCCTGCCCATTCTAGTAAGTTCAGAGATGTTTGGTACATAGGGCCTATTTGAGGTATGTGTTATTAGACCATCATATAGAGTGACTTCCAGGTTAATATTATGTCTAAGACAAGTTGAGGAATCTGCCTCCATGATTGGAGGCAGTTTAGAGCTAAGTGCCATTACTAAAGTTGTCAAATTGTCTACCTTTTCATGAATCATCTTTGTCAAGTCCTGCTATCTATTCTTGTATAACTGCTATCTGTTTGTCCGGAAGATCCTTCTCTGAGGCTTAGGATTTATTGTGAGCTTATGTAGGCCATGTGAGTGCAGTTCTATGTGCTTGTGGCTCTTCCCGGCCCCCAGGGCTTCAAACCGGTTACTACACTCAAACATTATTACAGATGTGGCAACAGATGGATCAATTAAATCGATAACTATCACTTCTTGTTGTCCTGCTGGTGATTTGGGCCTAATTCTTATGTCAATTACCTATGCCTTGGACCGACCACTTTGCAATTTTTGCAAATATAGCCACCAATAATCACTGTAAGAATAATCCTCAACCTATACCTAAACAATCTTTTAAAGATTGGAAAAACATAAATCAAGAAGCTTTGAAGCTCATACTAGAACAAACCCACCCAGTGTTCGCTTCAGACCCCAATTTAGCGCTCCAGCAATTATACGACTGGATGGGCCAGGCAACACACCAATCAGCCCCTTCTAAAGAACACTCTAGTAATAGAGCTAAACCCACCGCACCTTGGTACAACGACAAACTAAGGACACAAAAACAGATAAATCGTAGCAAGGAAAGAACTTGGAGAAAAGACTATGATACTAGCAGTAAATCTGTCTATAAGGAATCCTTAGCACTATACAAAAACATGATAGCGGAAGCAAAAAAAGAATACTACAGTGATCAAATTGAGAAAGCTAAGAACTCCAGCAAACAACTATTCTTAATCACCAAAGCATTATTAGGCAATTCCCCAGATCTTACTCCCCCCCCGTCACAATTTTTGTGTGACTCTCTTGCCTCTTTTTTCTACACTAAAGTAGACGATATCTACCAGGCGTTCTCTTCCAAATCACCTTCCGGCTCAATCTCATCTAACACTCTCCCCCCAGCTAACACGTTCCCTTGCTTCCAACCAGTCACCCCGGACCAAATAAAAAATACATTATCTACCATTAAATCAGGCTCACCCCTGGACCCCTGCCCTTTATCTGTACTTAGACCAGTAATGGATGCCATTATACCGGCACTCACGCAGGTTTGCAATTTAATATTGCTGTCGGGCAATTATCCGGACCTTCTCAAAAACACTTTACTAAAACCTCTGTTAAAAAAACCCTCACTGGACAAAAGTGAGTTAAAAAACTATCGACCAATTGCTAGTCTACCCCTCATGGCAAAGATGATTGAAAAAATCATGAATACCCAGATTTCCGAGTTTATTGAAAAACATCAGCTTCTCGATAACACACAGTTTGGGTTTAGAAAACATCACGGGACAGAGACAGCCTTGATCAAAGCCGCTGATGATATCAGGGTCATCAGGGACCAGGGTGGCACTGCCATACTAGTTCTGCTAGATTTATCAGCGGCTTTTGACACGGTCGACCACAACATCTTGGTCGACCGTGTCCAAGGACTTGGAATCTGCCACGCTGCCAAAAACCTAATAGCGTCCTTCCTAGCCAAAAGAACGCAGGCTGTCATTCTGGGACCCTTTCAATCAGCTCAACTCTCTGCTCCCTGCGGAGTTCCTCAAGGCTCATCCCTGAGTCCGACACTTTTCAACATCTATGTGTCGGACCTTGCTAAGACCATCAAAGCACATGGGATGAGCCTAACCTCCTACGCCGACGACACCCAACTAGTGTTGGCGATTAAAGGCGACGGAGAGCAAGTAGCTGAAAAATTTAAGAAAGGGCTCCTAGATATAGGAGACTGGATGGCTACAAACTGCCTAAAGCTAAACTCGGAGAAAACCGAGGTACTCATCTTCGGTCCACTCTCTCCAGCCTGGTCCACCTGTTGGTGGCCAGAGACCTTCGGTACTCCTCCTACGCCCACCTCGAAGGTTAGGAACCTTGGTGTCACCTTTGATGATGGACTAAATTTCATGAACCACGCCAACAAAACAGTATCAACAGCACACTTGAAGTTAAAAATGATCCGGAAAATACGCCCTTTTCTCCCTGACTCTGCCATTAAGACACTGGTTTCTGCCCTGGTCCTCTCAGCCCTGGACTATTGCAATGGACTATTCCTCAATGCCCAAACCAGAGTAATTGCAAAACTTCAAACAATACAAAATGCGGCAGATCGCCTTCTTACAGGCAAAACAAAGTTTGAACCCATTTCCAAAGACATAAAAGATCTTCATTGGCTTACTGTGCAAAAACGAATTCATTTCAAATCACTCTGCATAGTATTTAAAACAATCAATAATCAAGGACCACACTTTCTAAGAGACCAATTACAATCTTACAAACCCACAAGAGCTTTACGATCAGCTACTCTCAGCCAACTGATCGTCCCTCGCACCAAAACAGTTACCTGGGGTGACCGACGCTTTTTGGTGGCGGCCCCCAGACTCTGGAACACCCTGCCCCTTAACATCAGACAAAGTGTTACACTGCTTCAGTTCCGTAAACTCTTGAAAACCTGGCTGTTCTCTCATTAACCTCTTTTCTTTTCTTCCCTCACATCTGTTCAATTACATGGTTTACCCCCTCACATTTCCTTAGTCAATATTGGTTTTAGCGCCAAGACGCCTACGGGTATATGCAGCGCTTTACAAATATTAAAAATAAATAAATAAATAAATACACTATTTCCAGTAATACATATACCATAATCCTATGCACACGCTATATTCTTTGACATATTGTGAAATCGTTCTATCACTGTATTATTATCACATATTAGACACACAATAATCATAGTTGTTGAGTGTTCTTTTGTTCTTTATTATTGGTAGGATTGCTGAGCCAACACGTGTTTCGTCGTGGGTGATATCCCAACCGACTTCTTCAGGGCTGTCGAGCAGGTGGACGATATCTATGGCGTTCTCCCCGCCGGTTCTACTTCTGTCCCGGTTATGATTAGGTGACTTCCGATCTTTCCTGTAGTGGATGTTGCTAGCTGCAGTGTCCCTAGATTTGTGTCCAAACGATTTTCATGAAGTATTTTTTCTATTTAGGTTTCCTTCTTAGGTATGGATGCCCAGGTGATTATCCCGTAGTTTGGATCTAAGCGAGTGCGCCTTAGACCGCTGTTGTCTCCGTGCATGTATTTAGTAAGCCTGGGCGGTGAACCACGCTCCGCTCGCGGAGTTTGCGAAGTTTCGGTAACTTCGCGATTTGCGTAGAGCGCGAAGTTGCCGAATACTACGCAATCTACAGCGCAGCCTAGTTGTTTTGCTTCCTCGCATGCTCAATATGTGTTCTCGCGCGCGCAGTAACGTCTTACTGTGATTCTGCGTTTGCCGACTCGATTTTCTATCCGTTCGCGTGCGCCACGAGATTTGTAATATGGCCGCCCGATCCCGCGATCCCGCGAGAGTGTGCGAACACGTCATTTGGACGTGCAAGCTGACTTCCGGTGGCTGTCTTGGTAAGACATGCAAAAACTACAATCTGGCGAAGAATATCTCTCAAGCGTCATAAAACCTTCTCGAAAATGATCATTTTGCTCAGAAAAACTCCTCAGATTGTGATTTGGCTGTAGTCTTTTGTGCAAGAAGTCCTGTATTTTTAATTTCTTTTTTTCAAGAGGAAGGAAGTGCCCCTGAGTCTCCAACTTCCTAGTTGCTAGTTGTGTAACTTTCCAATCCTTTTGTAGCCCTGTTGATTTTCATTTTTATATTAAAGCTGTGTTGTTTAGCAGGCCTCCTTTGTCTGGTCATATATAGGCCTGCTTCAGTTCATTGTTGTCCATGGCCTGTTGTGACTGTGAGTGACCATGTGGCTTGTGGCAATTTTTTGGTGGTAGTTTAGTAGTGTGCTTCTTTTTCCATATAGGCCTGCATGTCTTTTCTTTGTTCCCCTTGGCTCATGCTTGTTGTTGTTGTGGCCTGGCCATGTCTGTGGTGGCCATTTTGTGAAGACAGGCAGTGTGCTTTTGGCATAGGCTTACATTGTCTGTCTTCCATTTCTTATTGTTGTGGGTGGCTAGCGGCCATTTTGTGGAGCCATCCAGGCAGTGTGCTTGCTTTTGCCATTCAGTTCCAAGTTTGTGGCCTAGTCTACCAGTAGGCCCAGAGGTAGTCATCATCAAATCATGGGTGCATAAAAACTGTTTGTGTTGTCTGTTGAATTTTAACACCATCGATGGCATTGGATTGATTTGCAAAATGTAGTTTTTGAAGTGGAATTTCAGTTTTTGGGTGTGTGTTAATGAAATAGGGCTTTTCAGCCAGTAGGTAACCCTGCGAGTTCAGTTCGCGTACTTTTGGCAACTCTGCACAGCGCGACAACGCGGACTTACAGTTTTTATCTTCTTTGCTCGGTCAATATGCGTGGTCACGCACGCGATAACGACTTTTTGTGCAGTTCGCGATGCCGAATTCACAGAATTTGCAACCTGGCAAACAATATCTCGCGTGCAACATAAAACCTTCTCGAAAATGATTATTTTGTGCATTTTGCTAAAAAACTCCTCAGGTTGTCATTTGGCTGTAGTTTGGAGTATGGAGTCACTTTTTATTTTTTTTATTTTTTTTAAAAGAGGAAGTAAGTTCCACAGAGACTCCAACTTCCTGTTCCTGTCCTTTGTATTCACTTTCTTGTTATTATTGTGGTAGGTGGCCTGACCATGTGGGTGGCAGTCATTTTGTGAAGCCAGGCATTGTGCTTTTGCTATAGGCCTGCATTGTCTGTCTTGTATTCCATAGGCCTCCAAGCTTGTGGCCTAGTCTGCCAGTAGGCCCAGGGGTACTACTCATCAATCATCATGGGTGCATGAAAGTTAAGCAACTGTTTTTGGGTTGTCTGTTGAATTTTAACATCATGTATGGCTTTGGATTGAATTGCAAAATGTGGGTTTTACTTTTTTCCTAGGGTATATTTCACTTTTTGTAAGTGGTAAATAAATGCCTTTTTATGCGTATGTGTTCGTTGTTGTTGCTCCCTGATGCTGCATCCATCCCATGTGATGCACACATTTTTATTTAGGGCAAACAGGCACCTCTACATTTATGTTTTTGTTCTTTGCTATTCTTATTCTTCATGAGGGTACACAGTGCAGTACACCAGGGGCCCTGGCCTTGTTGTCAAAGTCTCATAAATGGCTACACTGTTGTTGTTCACTGACTTAATAAAATTTAATAATTGTGACCACCCACCACACATTAAGAAGTTATATATTATATTAGTTTGATTTTACTATCTTTTGACTGATGTTCTTCTGGCTTCTTTGCTTTTAGGTGCACAAAAGACTGCGGAGAAGGTGTGTCATCATTAGGCCTGGGCGGTAAATTCCGTTCCGCTCGCGGAATTTGCGGAATTTCGGTAATTTCGCGTTCCGCGGAGAACGCGAATTGCCCAAAATTCTGCTTTCCGCGACTTCGCGAAATTTTTTCTTGTTCGCGTTCTCAAAATGCGTGTTCGCGAGATATTTCTCCCCGAGCACGCAAACAGCAACTGTGAACAGGAAAAAAGCATCGCGAACAAGCAATTCCGCGTGTTCGTTGAATTTCTGCATGTTCGCGGAGATTTTTTACCGTTTCGCGGAGATTTGCGTAACGCGATTACGCAAATTCCGCCCACCCCTAGTCATCATCTCCCGTTGTGGTGCCAGACCGACGTCCTGCTGCTGTACACAACGTGACATGTGAGTGACCTGACCAACCATCTCTGCAACTTGTGCAATTGAGTGCTGCTGACATCTGAAGAAGATGCCCCCAAAGAAAGCAGGTAGCAGGTCCTCCAGTACCAAAAAAGTTGCCATTGAGAAGAAGGAACAGAAGAAGAAGGAAGACTCACTTAAGTCTGGTGTGCCGCCCAAAACCTTTTTCGGGACACCAATAATGACGCCTCTAGCAGAGGTGTCCGGGGGTCAAGCTGGGGGTAGCACCTCCGCATCAGTGGGCCCAACCCACCAACCCAGGCCCAAGCAGATGAGTGTGGAAGAGGTAGCCAGCCTAATGGAGAAAAGCAGTGATGCTGAGCCTGAACTAAACTTATCGCTATCTCAAAGTAGTACACAATCAACGCAGGAGGGAACACAGCAGATAAGTGGTCAACAACAACAGCCACAACCACCGCCCGCAATAGTAGTTGTTGTTCCTCCCGAAGTAGGGTCAGTTCAGGAAATTGAGCCTTATGCAGAGGAAGAAGAGGAAGCCACTCCTTCAGAAGTTCCATTGTCTTCCAAATCCCCAGAAAGGAAAAGGAGGGTTAGTCCATCAAGTTCTTCGCCAAGCCCCCCTTCTGATGATCTAGATGCCACTTGGAAGCCACAAACTGAGTCTGAGAGGGAGACACGTCCCAAGATCAGTCAGGGGAAAAGGAAGGTTCCAGAAAGCCTTACACTTATGGAGGTTGATGTAGAAGAGCAGGATGCTGATGATGATGAGACAGTCATCACAAACATCACTCCCGGCCCAGAGGAGATGGAGATCAACATTATTACCCTATCCAAAATGGCTGCGAAGGATGTAGCACGCATACCTCCAACACAGGTAACACCAACACGACCTCCAGCTTCCATATTTACATTAGCAAAGGGCCAGCAGTGTCCTACATCCAGCACAAGCACCACCTCAGCAGAAGTAGGTAGTGGTACTGCACAGAGTCAAATTCAATGCACACCCTCCAGTTCATTCGGCATTGGAAGTGGCACTTCCAGCAGGAGACAAAAGTTAAGCTCCCCAGGGTGGGACTTCTTTACGGTTAGCGAAAAGGAGGAGAACCTTGCTATATGCTCCATTTGTCATACCTCTGTTAGGCGTGGTAAGCTTGGTACAAACTATGGTACCGGAGGTCAAATGACCCATCTGAAAAAACTAATGAGAAGGAATGGGATGACCCAAACCTACATGACGCACAGCAGTAGACTAAAGATAGTCTCAAACAAATTTTAATTTTCACCTGAATAATTTAAACAAAAATATACATGTAATCATATCCTGTGCGGTTATCACAGTAAATGGCAGCATAATGAGTTGTTAAACAGGAAATTTTAAGGTTTCGAAATTTTACATAGATATTCTTTTCTTTGTGATCCTATAGATGCACAAATAACAAGCATAGAAAACACAAACTAAATCTTCATTGCAGAGAAAAGTCCCAATGCATTTCGGGTTATTTGAAACCTTCTTCAGGGGATTAAGATGAGATAAATTTCCAAGTGGTCCACCGTAATGTAAACTACAACAGAACAAAGAGCATAATTTATATATTTAAATGTGACATTTCAGGATTATAATTAGGATTTGCACTCTGAGAAAAGGTCAAAAACCAGAGATTAAAAATATACTGTTGTGAGGTGCGTGCTGTGATAAATGTAATCATCAGGAGAAGTGCTTAACAGTGTATTTGTGAAACAAACACACAAAGTAAAAGTGAAGACCAAGCAGTGATACGGAATAAAAATTTTGACGGTGCATTGGTAATCGGGTGCCCATAAGTGTTACTGTAAAGTAAAAGTTTTCCCTTTGGACTATTCATCCATCAATGGTGGAGGCACTACTTAGGTATCGTGTCAAAGAAAGGCTAAGGTTAGAAAAGATTTCTACCATACCAAAACCACTAGACATAAAAAATGTGGAACTACTTAACAGTGTGCACAGAGGAAGTCGATATATAAATGAAAAACAATCTTTCCAAAGAAAGTGTCACAAAAGTGATCCGAGACACAGCAATATAAATAGACAAAGAGAATACATAAAGGAAATTTAGTGACTTAATCCATATTTTATTAAAACAAATTTAAAATTAAAATTAAAGTGCGCATTATAGACACATACAGAATAAATCAATACAATAAAAAATCCTAGTTATAAAAACCAAATGTCTTCATATATATATGAACACAATTTTCATTAAAAATCAGCTATATATCTCACAATTACAAAACACACAAGTTAATCGGAAGGACACATAGTATGATAAAGGCACCTCACTTGTGCTTCAATCTTGTTGGTTTGTGTTACCTTGGGACCAGTACCGCTAAGCTTACTAAATCCTAATTTTCGGTAATTGGTCCCAGGACAAATACAACTTAGGTAACAGGCGTCGACGCGTATCGGTGGAACAAATAATAAAGCCACCTTCTTCAGGACAAGAAATTGGGGTCCTTCCTTCCGTGAATCAAGCTTCTAAAAATGCCTCAAATTTAGAAGTTTTAGGGAGAAATCTGTAAACCGTGAGGGTTCATACACCACACGTCGTCTCCAATTTATAATTCTGCTTGCTCACAAAGGTGAAAGGGAATGGTGTAGATGTGTTCAGATTAATTTGTATTTTCTGCACAACGTGGACCGATTGTGATGATATACTCCCTTATATTATAACTGAGGCAAAGACACTGTAGGCGTTACACCCTCTCGACACCCCGTATTTAGCTACCCGGTGGTGCCAAAATGTCGGCGATGATAATTAATGCTTAAAATCCGCTTATTCAAACACTTCGCCAGTGTCGCCCTTTCATCTGTTTGATGCTGGGAGGCTGTATAGCTCTACTCGCATCGGTCCTCGATTTGCTCCCTCGTCTTTCACGGGAAAAGTGTTATGCAGTGCTCAGCGGTAAAAGGTGAAAGAGTGCAGAAGAAGCCGTAACTATGTGTGACAGTTGGAGGAACTGAACGAAGCTTAGGCAACGAAACCCATCAGGATTTGTAAGGCACAGAGATACTCACTAAGGGGCGGATCCTAACTTTCAAGATAGTGAAATGCTGACACAGCTTTCCGGTGAGATCTCAATTCTGTATAACCGAAGAAAGTTTAGAAACGTAGTTTAAATATACTTTCCAAGAGATGAAGAAAGACTAAGTGGTATCGCCCTATGCGTGATCACCCGTGTGTTCTGTGATAAAATCTTACCCGATATTCTCAAACTACGATAACTCAAGACGACTGAAATATAAAGGACAAAGGCATTTGTACATGAATCCTGAAGAAGCCAGGATTGTTTGAAAGTTCAATTGAAGCGCAAAACTTCACGATTAGAAGAGCTTACCGGCGAGTCGGTGAAAGTTCAGCGTTCTCAGTGTACCAGCGAGATGAGAAAGCGTGCGTGTAGACGCGTGCGTACTTATTACGTATTTAAAGGAACCGTGATGTAAACAACGTAGCTCAGGTGGAAAAAACTTTATTAAAAATGTGTTCGGATAACAGAACAGAGTTGGGCAAGTTCATCCATTATATAAACAAAGGAGAAAAATGAATAAAGGACACTGTAAAAAAGGCGATCTGCCTAAATCAATGATGAAGAAAATGTAAAATGGGAAAAGTAAATGAAAAGAGTGCAAATCCTGTACAGACAGTACGCTTGTGCCTGCAAACATTAGCTTATTCACATCACAATTGTTTATAAAAAGCACAACAATTCCACATGATCATTGAGCCCGCCTGGGGCTAACGTACCAAGTCTTTACGTGCTAAACATGTGTTAAAGTCTGTACCTGTAGTTAAGTGAATTTTTTCCAAGATGGTGAAACGTAATTGTGGTATGGTGTGAGAAGTGTTGACCCAATGTGTTGCTAAGCATGATTTGAAGTTTTTATTGCGTATGGTGCTTTTATGTTCAGCTATTCTCGTTTTAATTTTCCTGGAAGTTCTACCTACATAAACTAGCCCGCAAGGGCATTGAATCGCGTAGATTTCTCCCTCAGTGTTGCAATCAGAAGAAGCATCAATGTAATTTTCTGTCCTGTATGGGATGTGAAAATGTGTTGCCAAGGATAACGTTGCCACATTGTCCACAGTTGTGGCATTTGCCCATTCCTTTGTGGGTTTGTTTGATGGAAGGACGTCCTGGTTTAAGAAGTTCTCTGAGGTTCTTAGATCTAGTATGTGCAAATAAAGGTGGGCCTCTGTACAAGTCAGTAAAATCCCTTTCTTGAGCGATGATCTCCCAATGTTTTTTAATAACCTTCTTAATTTGTGAAGCTTGTGCTGAGTATTTTAGAACAAATACCTCAAGTTGATCTGTCTGTGTGATGGGAGTAAAAGATCTTCACGATTTTTGAGAGCCACTATCCTTTCAGCTTCTGAAAGTACGTCCTCAGAGTAACCTCGTTCCTTGTATCTCATTTATTGTTCTTCTGTGAATTTGATGCATGATGTTTTGTTGGATGTTATCCTTTTAATCCTGATGAACTGTGACACTGGTAAATGTTTTTTGAGAGAATACGGATGTGCACTGTTGAAGTGCAATGCGTTGTTGACATCTGTGGGTTTTTTATAAACTGCTGTTTGAAAACCTGTAGGTGTTTTTAAGATTTCAATATCAAGAAAGTGAATTTTATCGGTTTGAATATTGGAAGTGAACTGAATTCTCGGATTGCACTGGTTGAGATCTTGGATACAGGATTCCAAAGTGATTCGTGACCCTTTCCAGATAACTAGAATGTCGTCTATGTAGCGTAAAAATAGAATTGCATGCTCTTGCCATATTGGGTTTTGAAGGATATGTAGGTGTTCAAAGTGTGCCATGAAGGTATTTGCATATGCTGGTGCCCCGGGAAATCCCATGGACGTTCCTGTGTTTTGTAGGTAGAAGCGCTCCTTCCAACAGAAATAACTGTGATAGAGTGAAAAATGTAAAAGCTCCAATAGGAACACACCCATGTCAGGTTCAAAAAGAGATTGTAAAAGTCGCCACTCCACCGCTTCGAGACCTTCATTATGAGCTATGGATGTGTATAGAGCTACCACATCTATCGTACAAAGTAAAATGTCTTCTTCTAGATGGTGTGGTGTAGTTTCCAGTTTCAATAAACAATCAGTAGTATCTTTGACGTAGGTCTCCCATGATTGCACTAGTGGTTGTAAATTAAAATCTAGAAATTGTCCAATTGGTTTGTGTATTGTTCCACATCCTGCCACAATTGGACGAAAAGGTGGATTAGTAACACTTTTGTGCACTTTAGGGAGCATGTATATGTGGGGTGATTTGGGGTTGTCAACTAGTAGAAATTTCCTGGTATTCTCAGTGATCAGGCCGTTGTCAGTGGCTTTTTTTAGTAAAGACCCTAATAGATCTTTGAATTCTCTAGTAGGGTCATTATCCGACTGAATATAGGTGTCTTGGTCATTAACATGCTTACCGACATTGGGGGGCGCTAGGTGGCGTTGGAGCAAGATGGCCGCATCGAGGTGAAGCTCCCGTAGGTCGGCCCGTCGACCCGCTGATAACTCCTGATAAACGGATGTCACCCCTTCCCAACTGCCTCTGTGGGATACTGGCGGCGTGAGGCACCCTCGCTGTGAATTTCCACGCCGAGAGTCGCGGAGCGCCGGAGCTGTGCCCCTGTCGGGCTTTGACCGGGGAGCTGCCCTAACTGCCTGGAGCTGTGCGGTGAAGTGCGGGCTGGCGCGAGCTCACGGATCCCACGCGGCGAGTGGGCCGCGGCCTGCGGGGACGTGCTGAAAGAGCTGCGACCGGCGGTGAGAGGTGTTCGGCCTGGTGGGGCACCCCGAGAGGACTCTGCCGACTGCCCATCTGTGTGGTGAGTGGACACACTGTCTGGGGCCACTGGCGGCCTCTGTGGCTGGCGGGTGCGGAGAAGGACGGAGGCTGCTGGGGTTGCGGCTGGCCCGAGAGGAGCGCCGCGGCCACGAGAGACGTTGCAACCTGATTGCTGGGGAAGGCGGCTGCTGTAGTTGCCCGAGCGTGGTGCGAGCTCAGAGGCGGTCTGCCTGTGAGGGGCTGTCTGTTGGGGGACCCTGGACTTGACTTGCCTGGCGGGCCTGCGGAAGGGGCGGACCGGGACTGCTGAGGCGCTGCTGCTCCCCGCGGCCTTGCCCGGCCCTCACTACTGCGGACAGAGGCGAGGGACCTGACCTGACGGGGCCCGGCTTCGCTGAGCAGGGAGGGGGCGCGCCTTGCCTATGCGCTGGGGAGCTGGCCCCGAGGATCCCGACGGGGGAGAGTTGCTGCTGGGAGCCCCGCTGAGAGTCCTGGTGCAGACTGCTGTCAGAGGGTGAGCGCGGCGGCCCAGAAATCGCTGGGGGGACTCGGCTGGAACTGTTGGTCCTCTGGGGCTGCCTGTGACCTGTTGCCGTTCGCCCTCCTGGCTGGCACTACCCGAGAGTCCTCGAACACTTGCCCCTGCCCGCGGATTGGAGTGCCTCGCTTGATCCCGGAGACATGGGTAAGCCCAGGGCCAGGGTGGTCTCGGGCTGTGGGCCGGTGGGGGCGCCCTCTGGCTTGCCGCAGGAGGCGGCTGGGGACCCTGTGCAGCGGCAGCTGCAGGAAATCCTAGCAGCTATATCCGACCTGAAGACCACCCTCCACCAAGACATTGCGACGGTGTCGGTCGGGCTCGGCCTGCTGCGCGATGAGCACAAGAAACTGGCGGGACGGGTCAAAGACACTGAAACGCCTTTGGCGGAGTTGGTGCCGGCTAAGGCGGAGGTGGCCCAGCAGCTGCACGAGCTCACGACAAGGGTGACCACCCTGGAACGCCGGGGGGACGACGCGGAAGGACGAAATTGAAGGAACAACGTCCGGGTGGTGGGGCTGCCGGAAGGCGTGGAGGAGAACGACATGGTGGGGTACCTCGAGTCATGGCTTAAAACGGTGGTGGCCCCGGAGGGACTGTCTGGCTTTTACACCCTGGAGCGGGCCCATAGGGTCCCGGCTCGTCCCCCGGCACCGGGGAGACCGCCGAGGCCAGTGATTGCCCGTCTACTCCACTACCGCGACCGGGACCTGCTGCTGCAGAGGGCAAGAACAGCGGGACCTTTTGTGGTGGGGAATAGCAACGTGACGCTGTTCCCTGACTATACACTGGAGGTCCAGCGGCGGAGGGCATCTTACTTGGAGGTCAAGAAAGCTATGAGGGCGGCAAACCTACAATACTCCCTCTTGTTCCCGGCGCGACTCCGCGTGGTCCTTGAAGGCGCATCCCATTTTTTTGACTCGCCTGCGGAGGCCTGGGAGTGGATGGAAAAGCACACAGGGGGACTGTCAGCTGCGGCCCGCGGCGGAGGGCCGGCGCCCCGAGGAGGCCGCTCTGGAGGGTCTGGCCTGAGGCGACGACGACGGAGTGCCAAACAGGGACCCTCGACGGCGCAAGCGGAACGGGAAAGGGCGGCGGCCTTGCGGGCGGTTGAGTCGGTCTCTGGCTCGCCTGGTCCGCTGGTACGGGCTGCGGAGGAGACTTCTGCGGAGGAATCAGCAGAGAGTGGAACGGATGACTCTTCGACCAGCAGCACAAGACTTCCGGTGGTCACGCCGCAGAGTGTGGATGATATAGTCTGACTTAGGGCCGGATCAGGTTTGGAATAGGTTGGGTCCCTTGCTGCAGCGCACTGGCTCACGTGCGAGCTGGGAGGCTTTTGGGAGGGGGGTTCTTCTTCTCTAGGCGGGTGCTGTGGGCTGGCTGATCGGGGTACCACCCTGGGCCAACTTCGCTCGCCCTTGCCTCTGGAGTAGTCGGAGGGATGCGCAATCAGTTACAGGATGTTTGGATGGGTACTAGTTTGGAGATAACTGTCCTTGGGAGGGGGGTTGGGGAGTTGTGGGATGTTTTTTGGGGTTTCCGGCATGACTGCAGTGAGCTGACCTTGAGACACTGGATATATAACAGACCATGGGTACACTGAATGACCTGAAGTGCATAACGTGGAATGTACGGGGCTTACATACCATGAGCAGACGGCATAAGATTCATGCCTACCTGATCAGACGGGGGGTGCAGGTGGCGTTCCTCCAAGAGACGCATATTGCGGGTGGCGAGGGATTGGCGCTCCGCCGCAGATGGAGGGGACAAGTGTACCATACCTCCTTCTCGGCATTTGCACGGGGGGTGCTGGTGTGGATCAGGGCTGGTGTCCCCTTCCAGATGGCGCGACAGGTCGTGGACCCAGAGGGGCGGTATGTACTCGTGCAGGGCAGGCTGGATGGGCGGGACCTTACCATGGGTAGTGTTTACGCCCCAAACACTGGGCAACAGGCCTTCTTTGATTCATTGTCCAGTAAGCTTTCCTCATTCTTGACTGGCCCACTCATGATTGGGGGTGATTTTAACTCGGTGACAGATATAGCGCTTGACAGGTCCCACCCGCCGCTTTTGATAGCGCCGTCTGTCGGGGCGGCCAGGGCCCGCGGTGCATGGAAGACCAATTGGGGGTTGGTAGATACTTGGAGGGAGCATCACCCGGATGAGAGGGATTACTCATTTTTCTCCATGATTCATGACTTGCATGTGCGGTTGGATGCAGTGCTTTATTCCCCTGACATACACGTGGCTGTCCAGAACAGCGAATATTTGTCCAGAACCCTGTCAGATCATAATCCCCTGTTGTTGCAGCTGTGCTGGACCCCACGGCGCCCGCCCGTTTCTGCGTGGCGGCTCAACCCGGAGCTGTTGGACGATCCGGTTTACCGCGATGCGATCGGTGAGGGGGTGTCTCAGTACTTCCGAGAGAATGAGGGCACTGCCTACACATGGGCAGTGGAATGGGACGCCTTCAAGGTGGTAGCGAGGGGGCTCTGTATTGCGCAGAAGATAGGGGTGCGGAGGGACCTCCTTAAGGACATTGACGCTGCTGATCAGCGCCTCCGCGTCCTAGAGCACGACCGCCCGGAACATCCGGAGAGGCAGGGGGACTTATTGGAGGCCCGCGAAGCGGTGGCGGTGGGGGTGGAGAGACTGCGATCTTATGACCATAAGCGCTACCTGACTAGAGCTCATGCGGAGCGGGATAAGTCTGGTGCGTTGTTGGCGTGGCTTGCGAATCCCTTGAAGCAATCGAGCCCTACATTGGCGCTGATGGACCCAGCAGGGGAATTGTGTCATACCCAGCAAGGTATAAACTCCATATTCGCTGGCTACTACGAGGCGCTGTATACCAGCAGAGTAGAATTAGATGATGACCGGCTGGAGCATTTTCTGGTTGATGGCGATTTACCAGCTCTCAACAAAGGGGAGGAGGATGTCTTGGGCCAGGAGGTCACGCTTGGAGAGGTCCGAGGGGCGATCAAGCATATGGCACGGAAGAAATCCCCCGGGGTGGATGGGCTCCCTATTGAATTTTACGCGGCTTATGCTGACGTCTTGGCGCCTAAGCTGGTATCCCTCTGCAATCAGTCACGGGCTGCGGGCAGGCTCCCTGCTACGATGCGGGAAGCGCTGATTGTGCCTATGCTGAAGCCGGGGAAGTCCCCCTCTGAGGTGGCCGCATACCGCCCGCTGGCAATGCTCACCACCGATTACAAGATCTTGAGTCGGATATTGGCCTCCAGACTCCTGCCCTACATGGCTCGGCTGGTGCACAGAGATCAAGCAGGGTTCATCCCCAAGCGCGATATGGCCGGTAATGTCCGGCGTCTCCTTCGGGTACTAGAGGCTGTGTCGAATAGCTCCCACACTGCTACCATTTTCTCGGTCGACATGGAAAAAGCCTTCAACAGCTTGGAATGGCCGTATTTGTACCGGGTCCTACGTGCCTTTGGTCTGGGGGATCGCTTTGTGTCTTGGACGGAGCTGTTATACAGGGGATCCACGGCCCGTACTAGAACGGGGGGACTGGTGTACCCCCCGTGCGCAGTGGGCAGGGGAACGTGCCAAGGATGTCCCTTGTCGCCACTGCTGTTTGCTCTAGCCATAGAGCCGTTGGCGGCTCAAGCCCGAAAGGGCAGTTGGTTTGAGGGCCTTCAGGTGGCCGATGATACCCACTATATCGCGTTATACGCGGATGACCTCCTCCTGTTTTTAAGCAATACCCGGGGTGATCTGGAGGGAGCCAAGAGATTGCTGGGTTGTCTGGAGGACTTGGCAGGCCTGAAGGTAAACTGGGCTAAGTCGTGCCTCTTCCCCGCCTCCCGGACGACGGGAGGCCCCAGCTCTATGGAGGGGGTCAGCTGGGAATATAGTTGCATCACATATTTGGGGACCCGCATTTACCATGACCGCGCGGACCTAGTGGAGGGTAACATCGGCAGGGCGATGCGTGGTCTTCGGGGTACTATGGACTTCTGGCAGACGCTGCCATTCTCCCTGATGGGACGAGTGGCTCTACTTAAGATGGTGGCACTCCCTCGGCTGCTATATTACTTCAGGACGCTGCCAGTCTGGGTCCCGGCGTCTACATTTAAACGGCTCCAGCAGATGATCACGGGGTTCTTATGGAATTCTGGCCGGCGTCGAGTAGCTTTGCACAAGCTGCTGAGACCACGGGGGGAGGGCGGTCTGGCGGCACCCGACCTGGAGACTTATTATTTGGCTGCTCAACTGCAGTGGCTGACCCAGGCTGTGGCCCGAGAGTTCCGGGGAATTGGTGAGGGTGCGGGGGGGCAGATACCGGCCCCTATCCTGGCAAAGATAATCCTGCAGCAGCCGCTCCGCGTGGGGGATTTGCCTGCTGAAGTGCAGATTTTTCGGCAGTGTTGGTCTCGGAGTCAGCAGAGAGCGCGGGCCGCTCGTCCCTATGCGCCCGAGGTACCGCTCTTGATGTGCCAGCAGCTTCCGCATGGGGGCAACTGGGCGGCGTTGTCGGGATGGTGCGACGCAGGGTTGACAACGATAGGGGACTTATACGAGGATGGTGTGCTTCTGCCCTACGACTCTGTACGTGAGTGTTATGAGCTGCCGTGCGGGGATTACTTGCTTCACTCGGCTCTGGTGTCGGCCATTCAGCGTCGGTGGCGGAGCGGGTTATCGGAGCCACAGACCTCCATATCTTGCCAGTATGTGGTATTGGCGACGGGCACACTCAAGGCGGTCACGTGTTTATATCGGCGGATGACGACGGAACGACTGACCCCTCTTGACGGGTTAAAGCAGCGCTGGGAGGAGGATATTGACAGGGAAATTCCTGATAGGGTGTGGGCCGAATTGCTAGAGCGCCCTTGGAAATGTTCTAGGAATGCTCGCTTTCAGCAGATTCAATTCTTTATTTTGCACCGGGCTTATCTTACCCCCGCTAAGATTCAGAGTTATTTCCATACTCTCACGGCGCTCTGCCCTCGCTGTCGGGCGGAGGGTGCTGACCTCTGCCACATGCTGTTGGGTTGCCCCCAGGTTAGGGACTACTGGAGGGGGGTGTGGACATTGCTATGCACTATCACGGACAGGGAGATTGACTTTGGTATCAGCCCGAGCTTATTACATTGGTTCCCCCACACCTCCAGGAATAAACTGACTAGTAAATTTATTGACCTGGGGCTGGTACTAGCCAAGCGGGAAATAACGGCTAACTGGAAGTTGCAACGGGGACCACGATTGCAGAAGTGGAGGGCGGAATTTACTAGGTGGGCAGACTGTAAGGCGGTCCATCGAACGCTGTCGGCTGCCCGGGCGCATAGTGACAGGGCGATGGAGTCGGCCCGAGCTTGGGGTGCGCTGGTGGAACTACTGAAAGTTGCTGACCCTGTTGAGGATGAGGCCTCTGAGGCAGAGGTCGGGCAGGTCCCGGCCTCTCCTGCATCTGCATAGGGTAGAGCGTTGAGATTGGGACATAGCACAACTGGGTGGTCGGTGGTCCTGGATTGGGACGGTCAGAGATGTAGAGTCCACGACTTGAATGTATTACCATGTATCCTGTCAAGCAGTCATGCCGGAGGGGTGGGTGGGTGTAGGGGGGGTGGTCGGGGGGACGGTCGTAGCAGGGGGTGGTTGTTTGAAGTTTGAATTTTGTTTGGCTGCTCCAATTTCATGGGGGTACCCTCTGAGTGGAGACCACGCGCCCTGCGAGTATATGATATGCCTACGGGGGTACGCCGGGTGGCGGGCCTCTAAGGGTTCTCCTGCAGGGTAGCTGGGGGGGCAACGATTTACCCCATGTACTGTGGACTCATAACTGGGAAATTTATGCGATGGGAATTGTATATTGACATGCCCAGGTGGGGGATAGTCGTTGATTGTACTGCTTTCCGAGTGTTTAAATGCCAATAAAAATATTTAACAAAAAAAAACATGCTTACCGACATTATCTTCATAAAATTCGGTGTCTAGAATGACTAAGGCACCTCCTTTGTCTGCCGGTAGAAAAGTTATGTCCTTGTCTTGGTGAAGTGCGTTGAGTGTCCGCAGTTCCTTCATAGATAAATTGGTGTGTTTGGGTTTGGAATATCTAATGTGTTCCAAATCTTTTTTCACCAATAATTCGAAGTTATCTAAGGTTTTATGTGAGAATGGAGCCATGAATTTGCTCTTGGGGCGAAAACGTTCCTTAGGTCTCTCTTGTTCTTCTGAAGTGTTGGTAGAAAAGAACCATCTCAATCTGAGTTTACGCATGAATTTGAAGAGAGCTATTTCTGTCTCTAGTGGGTTGGATGTGTAGGTGGGAACAAAGGATGTTCCTTTATTAAGTACCCTTGTTTGTTCTATGTTCAAGCTCTTTTTTGAGATGTTTATCACAAGAGATTTGGTTTTTTCAGATTCCTCTGTGGTCTGCCTGTTTCGGTGGTTTTTTTTGTTTTGTCCCCTGCGGATACGGTGTCTGGTGGGTGAATGCTCCTGTCTGGAGGTAGATTCGATGAATGTCCCTCTGCTATAAAACACCATGCAATCCACTGGGAGGAGCACCTTCGTCGCATAAAAACTGGAACCATTGCTGTTGGTGGGGATAAACGAGTAGAAGAAGGTCCGCTCACGGTGGAACAGGAAGAAGAAGAGGGAGACATTCTCTGTGGTAGTGGTACACAAAGTAGCCCTGACCCCAGCACTGCAGTGGTAAAACCCACATCCTCAGCAACATCTCAGTGGCATAAGAGTAAAAGTCAGCCTGAGACACCAAGGAGTACTGCATTTAAAAAAAGTGCGACGTTGAGCATAACAGGAAAGAATACCACACAACCTATCATTCTTAGCATGTTTACTAGGCCGGAGTGGCAGTACGAACGCAACCACCCAATAGCAGGTTTGTACAATGCGAAGCTGTCTAAAATGTTAGCGCTGGACCTTCTCCCTTTTTCTTTTGTTGAAGGGGTGGGTTTTCTTGAATTTGTGACAACCATCTGCCCAAAATGAAAGGTTCCCAGGCGCTACTATTTCGCCAGAGTTGCTGTTCCAGCACTACATCACGACGTGCTGGAATTGCTTGGAAAAGCCTTAAAACAGAGTGCTGTTCAGAGTATCCACTTGACAACAGACATGTGGATCAGTTGCCAAGCCACTGATTACATGTGCATCACTGCACACTGGGTCTCTTTTTTGGGTGCTAGAGATAAGATATCTGCAGGTGTTGACACTGCTGAGATTTTTAATGACACTCACAAACATGCAACTGTAGCCATGTTTGCTATGGAGAAATCTCATACTGCTGCAAACATTTTGGATGAGTTTAACAGTAAGGTCTTTGAGTGGCTGCAAACAAGAGGGCTTAACATTGGTTTTGTTGCCCCGGACAATGGCAGTAATTTAGTTAGGGCTATGAAAGATGGTGGCTATTTCAGGGTCCAGTGTTTGGCACACTGCATTAACATTGTTGTTCAAGACTTTCTTAAAAATGAAAGCAAAGTCAGCAACTTACTGGCCACCTGCAGAAGAATATGCACACATTTCAACCATTCTTTTAAAGCCCGGAAGCAGCTGAGGGTCTTTCAACGTGAGCATAAAATGCCAGTCAAAGCACTCATCCAGGAGGTGACAACACATTGGAACTCAACTTATTACATGCTTGAGCGTCTGTTTGAGCAGTACATACCACTCAATGCTTATATAATGAAAAGGTCAGGAGATCCTACTGTGAAAGGCATGACTTTTGAGATGGCCCAATAGGACCTCGTTAAATGCCTGACAGAGATGCTACTTCCTTTTGAGGTCTTCACTCGTGAAGTCAGCAGGGAGGACTGTACTATGGGCCAAGCTATCCCAATGTTGTACATGCTAGAGCAAGAGCTGAAGGAGGTGTCTGAAACGTACGCAGGTGTGGATGAGAAAGTAGAAGCATATTATTTGGCGGACACCTTAGCCGTTCACTTATCTGAAAATAAGAGGATTCAAAATAACATTGTGTCACATCGACATTACATTACTGCCTCAATTTTGGATCCACATTACAAATTATTTCTGAACAGTAATGAAGTAATTCCTTTTATCAAAAGTGGATGTTGCCAAGTACAAAACTTTGATAGCTGAGGAAGCCACTGACTTCGAAAACAAATGGCTCTTAATTAGAGGCCCACCACCCCAGGTCAGAACAAGTACTACAGGGCACCCAGAGTCAAGTTCTACTTCAGAGCCTGAGAGCAGTGCGTTTGCCTCCCAGCAGTCACCAACACTACCAGCAATAACATCAACACCAGCACCAACAGGATCATCAGCCACATTAAAAAAACAGCAAGTGATTGGTTTCTACGGAAAGGGTTTTGTACGTCCATTGCTGATGCAAAAACGCCAAGCAAATCGGAGCACCCCTGAACATTGAGCAGATGGTCCAGGCCTATCTGGATGACACAACAGAGGTCTTCATGGAGCAAAGCCCATTGGTGTATTGGTATGAGAAAAGAAGCCAATTGCCAGTGCTCAGCAGGCTGGCGATAAAGTATCTGGCTTGCCCTGTTGCAAGTGTCTCTTCTGAGCGTGTTTTCAGTGCTGCTGGTGCCATTGTAACTGTGAAAAGGACCAGTCTCTCACCCAAAAGCGTGTGGAGGTTAACCGTGATCAAAATGAATCAGCACTTTATACCACCGGAGTACAAAATACGTGAATCACAGCAGGAAGAGGAGAGCGACTTCGATGACATAAGTAGTGGGTTAAATGACCTACTTCTGTCTGAACCACCAGAGTTTGAGGACAAGCTCCTCTTCCCTGACAACTAGACTTTCAAATTGTTCTTCCTTCCTTTAGTTTATTTGTGTGTGTATCTGTTTTTCTAGTTCAACTCTAATCACAACAAATCCATCAACACCGTCTCCTCTTTTTATTTCCCTATTGGAGTTGCACGTCTGTGCATAACTGTCCACTCCACTCCTCAGAGTCCTGCTCCATCTTCCTTACTCTCCCTAAATACATTTCAAGCAAGCCAGACATTGGATGGAGATGGAGAATAGTACAATAAATGTTGCCTCTAACAGTCCCTCCATAAGAAGTGAAACGTGACTACAGCTATCTTCCGTTTTGTTTTGGACCCGAAACGCATCACTGTCAGTAGGCTAGGCATCTGATCTGACAGCCAAAGAGAAGAGCAAGACAGGTAATGTTTAATGAAGGATGGCATGCATTGCATTGGATGCTTTCTGACTCAGAGTGAATGTGCATGAAGTCGAACTATAGTAGTTTATCTACAAAGTAAAAGTGACTCAAGTGACAGTCAATGTTTCCTTGTTGTTTAATAACCACATTGTACTCCTACTACTGCAGGTGCAGGCCAATATCGGTGGCAATTTTTTAATATGGAATATAAACTTATTCGGAGTCACTACAGACTGAGTTGGTTTTGGAGAACACGTACCACACGGTCATGATGATGACCATACTATCTTTGCATTCAGTCAGTCAGTTGGATCAGAGATAATTGATGGAATAACTGCGTTTCATGGACTGGCATAAAAGGTTAACACAACAATTCAAGAAGAACCACAGCAGACCTAGGCTATATGTCCGTGTAGTGGTGTGGAGTAGAGTGTAGTGGTATGATTGACAGTGGCGCATTGATTTAGTCACTTGATTTGGAAAGTGCTGGGTTGCTGTATATGCCTTTTGTCTGACTCTGTCAAAATTTAAGGTAAATGGAGGTTGGGTCATGGGCATGCCCGGTGCCGTGGTGGGCCTGTTCTGTGCTGGCTCCTGTCCTGTTGTTGTTGTAGCTTAATGCTGTAGAGTAGACACGATGTATCCAAGCCACCTCAGTCTGAAAGTGTTCTCTCAAGAGTCTTGACTTCTCTTCTTGCATTCCACTGTAATTGAGCTTTTTTTTAATTCAGTTATTTTTCAATACCCCTTTTGTTTTTCCATTTACACTTACAGGCCGGCCTTTACCCTGTGCTATAGTTGGAGAAACAACTCACACTTACCCACAGTGGTACCCAAGATTGATGTGCAGAGTGTCCATGGAAAGGAAGAAACAAGATGAATGACGAGAATGATGTAACCCACAATTGGACAAGGATAATACAGTAACTTTAGTATCATTCATCATTCGCCTTTTAATTTATTTGATTCCTTTTTTCTCTTCAATCATTACGACTGTGTATTGTGGTTTGTTTGGCAATATATCCCTACAACTATTTTTTCATTTTCTTTGCTAGCTCTAAGACTAAAAGTAAGCCCGGTGCAGCATGTAATTTGGGTCTCTCTGAGGGCAGACAGGCAAGGCAAATTTCATATTAATGATTTCTGCCCTGTACTGTCTAATTGTGTAGTAGTAGCTAGTAAGTACTGCTCATTAACCATCAAGTTCTCTTCATCATCATGCATGCATTTCCTTTTTCTCCCTTTATAGATTTCTTGGATAATGGATCATGATCGTCTTCCAAGATTGTGGTTTACTTTTGTTGTGTCCATGAATACTGTCTGTTTTTCTTTGTCAAACCTTTCCCCCAAACCCCCCTTCCCATCCATTCATCAATCCCTAACCCTCTTCCCCCGGGATGTGTGATTTATATTGAGGTGTAATGTGATTACATTAAATGTACACCAACAATTGATCACACGCTTGCTGGGGCAGATGTGGTGAAAGCAACACTAATTCAATTTCAAGGCAGGGCAAGGATCTTCTTCTGCTTGCCCACCCATGCTGTACTTTACTTCGTTCTACTACTCCTTCCACATTCTCTCTCAGGCAAGTGACTGTCTTTTTTTTTTCAAATGCTAGTGCCAGTGTCTACTACTACCACCACAGCCATGGCATCTTCTCCATTCTCTTGGGAAACCATGCAGCCATCGCTGTGCCGAACTTAATCATCATCAATCACAGGTAAGATAAGTTTGGTGTGAGGTATAATGGACTAGGAGGAGAGACTGACAGTACTAGTAGGACCAATAAAATAACTCAGTGAGGGGTACCACATCTATCTGTTTGTGTGTTACAAAATCGGCAGATATTTTAAATCAAACACTGGCTGCGGGCCTACAGCAGCAAGGAAACCATGTGACCTAAATTCGTAAAACAGTAACCCACCCACAAAACATTAACATCGTATGTTTAAGTAAATATAATGTATTACCTTAATAAAAATAAACTATCCCACTCTGACCTGACCCACCCCTCTCCCTAACCCCAACCAATGTCCAAAAGTCCCAAATGTTCATAAACCCCAATGCCCAAAACCCACCCACCAACAAAAGGAATTAAAAAAGGGCCAATTCAACGAGGTCCTAAATTCGGTGGGCTTTCAGATGTTTATCGACCAGGATCTTCACCCGCTCCTCTAGGTGCTCCTCCAAGCATGCCATCCGGAGGAGCATCTGGCAGCGAAATGCCCTGCAGTTACATCCAGGGTGGGGGGCAGCAGTGCTTGATGTTATTGAAGCACGTCGGCGGGCGGCTGCCTGACCACGGCGCCGTAAAACTAGAGGCGGGGCCTGGCTGGGGCCCAGGGCATTGCAGGAGGCTGCAGCCGCCTCCTCCTCCTCCTCCTCCTTCTCCTCTGTCTGAGCCACCAGCCACCGGTATTCTTCACAAATGGCCTCCAGTTTAAGGCACCAGGCCCTGGCTGCCAACTCCTTCCACGTGGGTTTTGGTTGGGAAGGAGGATCTATATCAAGAAAGAAAAATAATATTGTAACCAATACTCTTAGCAAAACAGTAACACAAAATTCATTCAGCACATAGTGGCACAGTATCACTAGCAAGCACAGTACATAACATTTGTGGTAAGTATCTATCCTCCTACTTCCTCGGACTCTAACATTTGTGGGAGTTTCAGGCATTATACTAGCACTATGGACTCCAGTACACACCAGTCGTCTTGTTCTTATCTCTAGTTTAGCAAAATTATATAACCTTGTTGTAGCCGGCATGCCAGCTCAGTCAGCTAAGCTTGCACCCAAGAGAAACAGATACGAGTCACATGATGCAGACTCACGTTAGTTTTATTTACTATTACTGTCTGCAGGTGGGGAAGCTCATATTTTTGTATTACGGGTGGCACTGGCCATACTCTCTCTGTTACATGAGGGCAATTGCTCAATTTCACTTTCACCCTGCCCTGGGTACTACAAAAAGGCAGATTGTTTATCTGATCCAATGATCATTGCTTATATTATAGATGGGAACACGACATAAGGTCAGTAGCGGTCGGTGGTGGGAGTGCTACCGGGCAGGGTCAGATTAGTAAACTATGGATTACAGACAATTACAGGTAAGTTAACAATACATATAAATAAATAAAACAAATTTTGTTGCATGCACTGCATCGCATTTGGCGGTGCAGTGCGCACAATGAAATTTGTTTTATTTATTTTTATGCTTACTTACCTGTATTTGGCCATAATACATAGTTTACTACCGCCCCACCCTGCCCCTCCCCACGTCACCGCCCGCCAGCACTCCCACCACCGACCACTACTGCATAGAGTACTTTGTTTTCATTGATTGTGTAACCAACAGATAGGCCACCCTTTGCAGGCTGGCTGACACAATCGAAAATACATTAACATAGGTAGGGAGTGGTCCTCGGAGTCAGAGGAAGGCGCTTGATAATATAAATATATATACGATGTGCTTGCAAGCTACTGTGAGTCAACTGTATTCTGAAAATACTACTTATATTCCCCTCCGCTTTGCTACTCTGGCGCAGTTTCTTTTACATTCTCTTCAAAGTAAGACTCTCCAGTGACAGTCTCCACCTATGCTGTCTATGATGATAGTACATCCAGGCATCCATCCATTAAAAGTAAATGTCTATCATTCTTTTTTATATATCTCTTAACAAACCTTAGTTGGTTTCACCAACAACCACCCATGCGTCCGCTGCTACCTTGCTTGCCTTGGCTTTGAGTTTGACCCAAACACCGCTGATGATTCTTGCTATCTAGTATCCACCCATACTGTGTCGCCCACCCATGCAGGCATCTTCTTTCACCTTCCAACCATCCTTCAACAACCCATGCATCTGATCTGATTCCTATCAGCCACCTATGCATGCTTCCAACATATCCTTCTCTGCCAGTCATATTACATCTTGCCCATCCTTCCTCCTTCCACCCTTCTTTCCCTCTTTGTTCAACATATCCATCAAGGTCATCTGATCTGGGTTTTAGTCTTCTCCATAAAACCTTCATAGCTGAGTTGGAGTCAGATAGAAGAGGCCATTGGTTACTCAACTCACGCTGCTAATCCTATTGCTAATGCATTGCTAATGCTAAGTAAAAGGTGTCTTCTTCAATCCGTTGTATAATGTTCACTACAACTTAATAAGTCTCACATTACAGTGAGTGAAGTGAACACCCTTCCAGCTAGTAGTAATGTCAATAAGTAATGAATATAACTTACCACCGCCCGCCACTGCTGCTGGCTCCCCCCCTGTAGCTCCTGCAGGTGCCGCCTGTTCTCCTGCCCCCTCCGAAATGACCACATCGCCATCGCCGCTGGACCCGCCGGCACTGGTGGTTGGTAGTATGATTAGAAAAAACATTACACATTTTTAGATGCCTGTACACCTCCCCCTATTTTATTAGTTTTCACTAGATTGAAAAAAAAGTTAATACAACATACATCATCACTAGTCTGAATCCGGTACTAGAGTAGAGTCAGTAGACAGACACTAGAAGTATTATTATGGTCCCTAGGGTCATCTAGTCCTACTCTACTCTTTGGAAAGTTAGCCTGAGCCATGTAACCATTTTAGATTCATCATGTCTACTCTTTTGCGCATATTACCTCGCAGCTTTTTGTGCAGTAGACGCCTTTGAGGCCACATGAGTGTTGCTTACAAGTGAAGAGGTCGAAAAACAAGCCACTTTGTTGTGGAGTTCGGTTAGTCCGTATTGCTTAGCCATCACATGTACATGTTACACTTTTTGGCATGACTGCAAAATGCTTCCATAATTGCATTATACTATCTAACGCGCACCATTTTTCTCATAATAGGCGGAAGATTCCCTTCTACAAACCGGAGATTTGCGGAGCTTATGATGCATGTAACCAGTATTTCTACGTTCTACGGTGAGGGGTCTTCCAGAATCCACACAGATCTTTTGTCTTCTATCATGCACTTGTAAATGTTTACTTTTTTAATCTTATACTTTTTGCTGTTGGAGCTGGCTGTAGTAATAATTTCATAGAACGACGTACAGAGCTTATTACTTATTTGAAAAGAAACCTTTTGAACTTACTCATAGACTCTGTGGTATTTGGTGTGGTGGGGAGGACTTACACAAGTGAGTGAGCAAAAGGGTGTTATGTTCTGGGTTGTGTCATCATCATTGGGTATCTTCGTGTGGGGGGTCGGGACCTAATGAGACACTATAGCTAGTCGGTCAGGGGATTGTGGGTTCTTCTGACTGAGGTGTGAGTAAGGTCCAACCCCCCATCACCAACATCCTATTTTCTTGTGCATAGTTCTGTATGTGGCTGTGCAGAATCTCTACAACAGTAGTAGTATGTACTATCCTATCCAAAATACTACTCAAATATCTGGTTGGGCAATTGTCAAAGCCTCAAGATTAAGAAGACTAGAAGAGGACAACCCAAAGGACAGGACACAGTGGCTAGAGCTATTGCTATTGGTCAATCTGAGTTTTATTCCAAAGAAAACCTTCAATAAAGAGTGGCCAACTGGGCAAACTTAGCTACAGACAGACTAATAGTAGTAGTAGTACAGTCATAGTAGAGGCAGTTAGAAGGAACTTAGAGACAGGGATAACCAGAATTTGGAAACAGATAGTCAAGGTCAAAGAAGCTTTTGTAAAAAATAGAATTAGGAAGTGGAACCATAATTAATAGTTCGGGAAAAAAAGGTGCAGTAAAAGTTAGGGAAATATAAATGTTAATATTAACCACTGGGGGACTTACTGGGCCAGCAGCAGGGGCCTCGGTAGAGGAGCGGTCCTCTGGTTGTTGTCCCGCCAACTCGGACCCTGTCTTCTTGCCCGTGGGTGGTGCTGATGATCATGTAAGATATAATAAAGAAAGAGACAAACATTAAGGAGTGCTGTGAAAATAATAAATCATTTAAAAAAAATCAAAAAACATTTTAGGAAAAAACTATTGCAATAAAATTGACCTATCTAATCAGATGGATCGACTACTGGCTGCTTGCTGGATTCACGGATCGTCTACTTATTTAAGAACACTCCAGTGTTCCATAATCATTCTGATTCCAGAACACTAACGAAGACTAAGTACCACCTGACTAGACCACCTATTCCAGGCGGGCCAATTGTTCACTAAGTCTGCATTTCCATTTTTTTTAGCCATCAAAAATGCATAGATGAGATGGAGGACACATACATAAATTTGTGCATACAGCAAATTGTGGGTTGGTTTCGTATGATCTTGTTCTGCTACTGACTGACACTACTAAGCCTACCACTCACTAAACAAACTACAAAAGTTTCTACGGAGGACTGGGGTAAGCAGCACTCAGTGACAGAGGAGGCGTCACGCAGACCGTAAAAAGATTATGAACTAATATTAACTAAACCTAGTATCCCTCCACCACTATTTCACAGGAGGGCAATGGAAGGAATAGAGTCTCTCTAGCAATAGCATTACCTAACATCAGTTCTCTAAAGTAAACTCTTACATTAATCAGCCCAAGCTAGCGCAAAGTTGCAAACAAGTAAGAGTAGCGCCGAGCACCTGTGTCCTACAATCACAGAAGATTTTGAAATGTAATTTACCAGCAATGTTAGCAGCAGTAATCTTGTCATTCATCAAAGATTTATGCAGAACAATACTTATACTACTATATATTAGTTACTCACCAAGCCCCACGACCTCGACACCTAGCAGGTCCAACAGGTCCTGCTCCCGGTCCAGGATGTCAGACCACCGGGGGCCAGCTGGTTATGGGTGCGCCAGACCCCTGAGCACTGAAACACTGCCCGGCACACCTTCGCCCACCGACGGTGACGCTCCTGGGTAGGGTACCAGGAGCCTGGCTTGACGCCTGCTGCCAAGGTCAAGGGGAGGTGGCGCTGGATAAAAAAACAAGGGCGGCCACCTCCGCCTCGCCAGAAAGCTGCCGGGCCTGCACCTCTGCAGGGTGCATTCTGCTGCAAGGCAGGCGGCTCTTGGGCGCAGGCGCCTTGCCCTTTGAGCTGTTAGTGCCCTTGGCCATGGTTCTGGGGTGGGTGGGTGGGAGGCAGAACAGAAAAGTTAGAAGGGAAAAAACAAAGTTAGGGGGAAGAAGCAGTAGCTTAAAGAAAGAAGTAATATAACGTTTAAAAAAACACAGTAAAAGTAGAAATAAAATGCAAAATATAAACTCAGGGACAGAGAGAGATAGATGATAAATAAAAAAAGTCAGAAAAACTGTGTAAAAAACTAAGGATTGCAAAGATTAAGGCAGAATAGGAGAGTAGGCCCAGAACCATAGCATAGAGTGAAAAACAAGATGGATGCGCCCATTGCGCGATATTTCTCGCGAACATGCAATAATCGTCGCGAACAACTAAAACACACTTCTGAACATGACATGCGCATCGTGAACACGCTATACGCGACCTGGAACAGGAAATAAGGCATCGCGAACGGGTGCCGCAAGCAACTACATACGCACGCGTAGCTACGCGTAGCTCGTGTAGTGCAATAACATCTTCGTGTAGCTTCGCGTAGCGCGACTACGCATACTACGCCCAGGGTTAGTATTTAATGATGACCCAAAGTCATTTAAGTTCAGGTTCAGTTAATTAAAATATTTTTCCAGTACACACAATTTGAAACTAGTTCATGGTTAATGAGCAATATAACCGGGCCATGTAGATTATTTGACAGTAGACCTGCAGGTCTAGTACATTTTTATGATTTTTCGAGGCCTGAAAAATATGGCAATAATTGATGTTCAGTGGGTTTCCAATAGATTTTAGCCCCTGTGTCACTGCAGCTGCTGAACCATTCATGTCATGAACCTAGTGCTTGCAAGGTAATTGCACTTGTGACTGCTTGTTCAGTAGTAAAACATATCAATAGTTGGTGTTCAATGAGTTTCCTACAGCTTTTGACCCTGTGCAACTGTACCTACTGCACCTTCTGCTCCATTCAAATCATTACCCCGGCACCTGCAAGGAGACTGCTCTTGAGAATGCTTATTTAGTAGTAAAATATTGCAATAATCAGGGTTCAGTGTGTTAACTAGACCTTTTTGTCCCAATGCCACTGTTCCACCATTCAAATCATCACCCTAGTGCATGCAAGGTAATTGCACTTGACTGCTTGTTTAGTAGTAAAATATTGCCAAATTTGGTGTTCAGTGGGTTTCCAAGAGCTTTAGACCCAATGGAAAATCCATTGATTGCAAATAAGTGCGCTAGCTGCCCTGATGACAATACGGCTAATGAACTAAGAGGCAAGTCAGCAGTTTTGTGTATCCTATATGTGGCTAGATGCTTATTATATATGGAGCAAAAGTTTAGTCTATTAAATCAAACAAAAGTGTTTTTTGTACAACAAGCATGCTAAACTTGATTATTTGAAGGTGCTCTCTTATGTGATGAAGAAGAAAATGGCGGCTCGGTTAAATAAAATATTTGTCCAGGATCACATATTTTGAAAAGAGTTTATGGGTCAAAAGCAATATAATTAGGCTGTGTAGGTTATTTAAGTCCGTAGACCTGCAGGTCTACTAACATTCCTGTAAAATATAGCAATATTGGTGTTCAGTGGGTTTCCAAGGGCTTTTGGCCCCTCTGCCACTGAACCTGCAGCACCATTCAAATCATGGCCCTAGTGCCTGCAAGGTAACTGCACTTGTGATTGCTAGTTTAGTAGTAAAATATTGCAATAATCAGTGTTCCGTAAGTTTCCTAGACCTTTTGGCCCCAGTGCCACTGCACCTACTGTGCCATTCAAATCATTACCCTAGTGCTTGCAAGGTAATTTCACTTGTGATTTTTCAAGGCCTGAAAAATATGGCAATAATTGGTGTTCAGTTGGTTTCCAAGAGATTTTAGCCCCTGTGTCACTGCAGCTGCTGAACCATTCAAGTCATGAACCTAGTGCCTGCAAGGTAACTGCACTTGTCACTACTTGTTTAGTAGTAAAATTTCACATGAAGCAGTGTACAGTGGGTTACCTAAGCCTCTTGGCCCCTGTGCCACTGCAACTGCTGCACCATTCAAATTGTTACACTAATGCCTACAAGGTGATTGCACTGGTAACTGCTTGTTTAGCAGTAAAATATAGCAATAATTGGTGTTCAGTGAGATTCCCAGTCATTTTGGCCCCTGTTGAACTCACAAAAGAGAGAAGGACAGTAAAAAGCAGGGCCAGGGATGAAAACCTAGGATACGTTATAAGGTTCCTGTTCCCTGTGCTATCTAATAGTCATTACTAAGCGAGAAACAAGAGAGAGAAGGAAAATAGAAAAAAATTTCTTAATACTGACCTCACCCACTATGCAGTAGCATGCTTCATCATAGGGCCGCTGCAAACGTCCTGGTGCAGACCATCACACTTAACGGAGCGCTTTTTTTTGTATATATACAGTGGTGAGGGAGATATATAGATAGAAGGTAGAAAAAGGGAATTTAGTGAAAGAGAAAAATATCTCATTGAGAAGGGATCACAAGTGCAGAAAAAAAGATGAGTTAAATCTGTATAAGGAGATACCTTTCTATTACCTTTATTCTTGGTTCCCCTTGGCAGGATCAACATTTGAAGTAATTTGGGGATATGCAGGAGGGTAACTGCCCCTAGATCCCTGCTGCAATTTCCAACATGTTTCGGCCTTCCTATTTAGCCCCCTTGGGTCTACGAGGCCTTCTTCAGGGTGGGATCCCTTGGTGCTAGTGTTATTGGCCCACAATGTGGTCTTTGTGGCAAGCAAAATTTCTATCAGTATAAAATGTTTTACTTAATACACCTTCTACTTTTCCAGTAGGATGTACGTTTACTGTAAGGGAAACAACACACACAAATTATGTTTCGCTCCCCGTCAGAAAGCTCTCTTTACACCATTATCAAATAATCCTCGATAGTAGTACATCTCTGTGTTGTACTTTGTGCCAGTTCACCTCCTGCACCATTGAAATAATGACCCTGGTGCCTGGAAGGTAGTTGCACCCGTAACTGTCAGTTTAGTTGGAACATATATCAATAATCAGTGTTAAGTGTGTTTCCTAGACCTTTTGGGCCCAGTGCCACTACACCGGCTGCACCAATCCATTAATGACCCTCGTGCCTACAAGGTAACTGTACCTGTGACTGCTTGTCTCGTATTAAAATATAGCAATACTCTGTGTTCAGTGGGTTTCCTAGACCTTTTTGAACCTCTGCCCCTGCATCTGCTGCACCATTCAAATCATAACCCTGGTGCCTGCAAGGTAATTGCAGTTGTAAATGCTGGTGTAGTAGTACAACATCACAATAGACAGTGCTTAGTGGGTTTCCTAAGTCTTTTGGCCCCTGTGCCATTGCACCTGCTGCACCATTCAAATCATGACCCTAGGGCCTGCAAGGACAAATGAGGAAATCCTATATATCCAATTGTATGTGTGTTTTAAAAAAAAATGGACAGTTGCAGATGGAATGCATAATTGTTTTGTAGCTCAACATGAACACAAAGGCTTTCACAAAAAGTACCTTCAAACTTATCCAACTCTCCAAAATGAGTTGCCAAAGATGTCACAAAAAAGCGCATTCTTTACAAATTAAAGTGAAAACCAAGCATTGTTAAATTGTGTTACAATGTGCCTGGCTTTTTCCTGTGAAAATATCTTATCCTTTTCTTGACAGTGAATGGACCATAAACAGTGTAAATTGCCAAAGATTTCCATATGTTAGACTGACGATGGGACTGAAATGCAGTTTTGTACTTTTGTTCTTAAAAAGGCAGTTTCACCAATTTAATGAACTCACGAAGAAGAGAAATTTTGCCCAAAAAATATGTTTTGTGCAGATGAAGATCGAGATACTTTTGTGACGGCTATGTCTAAAATAAAAATAAATTAAAAGGGAATAAGCAGGCTCCTTGTAAAAAGTACACTGCATTCCACTATCCTGATAATGCTCTCATTTTGAAGTAAGTCAAAAGGAAAAGAATCACCCAACTTTAGTATGGGGAGGTACAAACTCAAGCTGCACAGCATAAAGCCAGCAAAACAAAAGCCAGAAAACGTGAGTTGCAAACCACAAAGCCAATAGCAAGCCATGGGCGTAATGCACTCCCAGGTCAACGTTCTGGAAGTCTCAAAGATGTCTTTTGCATACTAAGCGGCTGCCTAATAATGATGGGTTTCCACTGCTGGAGTCTAAGCCCCATACAAAAATGATACTTTATTTTCTGAAAAGCACCACTTCTGCCAGAAACCACTACTGCCAGAAACAACACAAAGCAATATCAACAGTAGGAGAACATGATTTGTACCACTAGCTACTGGTACTCATCGTCAATTCATAGTCCGCAAGAACTGCAACGAATAATCCATGGCGTGGTGGTCTTTTGTACAAAGTAAAAAAAAACAGCACAATTCATGCTCTCAGTCAGAAACAAAAAATGTGAGCGTCTGTGATTAGGTAATTTTGCGGTCCCTTCCGGTGGTACCCTAAGTAATTGTGTAGCCTTGCCCAAATGTCGCTCTGACCCTGATCTATTGCTTTTCCAGGCAGAACACAAGCTAGACCTGCTCTTAAAGCTCAATTCAGACCTCTTCATCAGACCCATACAGATAAACTGTCTACAACAACCACATTCAGGCCCCTCTAGAAAGCTTCAAACAGACCACCCATCTCAAAGCCCTATTAAGGCCCCACTCTTGATGGCCCATCTAGCCTTCACTCTCAAAGTCCTCCCAGACTTCCTCTTGAGTCCAGAAAGCACCTTTTTACTCTGGTAGGCATAACCCCATTACAGAGGCCCTATGAAGAGGCTCTTGACCCTACATGAAGTTCACACCCTCACCCGCATTTTAAAGCCCTATTCAGGTACCCCTCTAAATGGCATATTTGGACCCCATTTGAAATGCCACTTAAGCCAATCCACACCACAATATAAAAACAACATCTACTCTAAATACTATTGGTTTTTACCAAAGCGTCTTCCTTTATGCTATCATCTAAGGTCTGGCATGTTGTGCAGAATTGGCATTTTGCCTAAATATCATTCATTTTACTGCTTGTTATAATTTGATTGTTTTTATTATTTACTGCATAGATGTGAAAAAGAGATGCATTTGGAGGAAGAAGGCGGCCGGCTAACACGCTCGGTCGGGAGCTCCGACCCACCAGCCAAATGAAAATCAAAGATTAACCTTTCCGCAACGTTTTTACGGACTCTTGAAAAAAGGGATTAAAGCAACTGGAAACTCACGACGAAAAGGAGTTGAAACGAAAAAACGAAATGAAACGAAACGAAAAAAAGAACGTTCGAACGGCACACAGAAATACACAGAGAGATATGGTAAATAGAAACCGGCTGAACCTGAGCATACCGTTGAAGCTGGGACTCCCGCAGCAGTCTTTCCCGAACACCAGAGCCTGGGTGAGTGCACGAAGAGCGACGTGGAGCTGCCAGAGGGCGTTCCAGAGAGTCACTTTCCAGTTCCGGCTTACAAGCGGCAGGGTCAGCGGGGGAGAAACCGATAGACAGAGGGCCACACAAAGCAGCGAGCCGAGCGGGCAGAATAAGCCTCTGAAACCAAATCAAACAGCAGGGGAACTGAAAGGAGAAATTAAAGAGCATATTATCAACATCAATTTGCAAGCTGTAAACTTAGAACACCCTCGTCTAATGAACTCTAAGAAGGACATTTCGCTACTGATAACTGAGGGAAAAGCATTTTCCTCTGTTTCACAGATTAACAGAGATCAGGGAGTTTCAGAAAATCTGACAAAATCAGAGAACATTACCAACGCAAAAAGTATACCCAGTGGTGGGGCGGGCAGATTGGAGAGAACAGCGCCAGACTTAATTGCAAGCTGTTTTAATCAAGAGGACATTGGAAAGAGCAAAGAGGAGAGACACACCCAAGCACAACCTAAAACGTGGGTGTATAATATAAGATCCAGGAAAATAGAAAGAAACCCTGATTCAAGTGCAATAACAGAGGCAGAGAAAGACAAAGATCTGGAAGGAGAAGGAAAATCCTCTTATTGCTTAAGGAATCGCAAATTAGTATCACAGTTTGAACCGATAAAAAAGGGTGTGTCTCCAGGAACAACTAAACGAAAACAAAGAGTGTTACCTAAACTAGCAGAACTGTCTGAAAATGTTAAATTAAGATCTACGAGATCAAAGCTCTCCACGAATCAAAAAATTAGAGTTACTCCCTCCCTGTGGTCTTACTTTAAGGTTCAACAATCAGTGCAAGTAGGAGGTGGCCATTTCTCTATACAGAGCGATCCCACTGAACCACCAATAAGCACTGGAGCTCATTTAGACAGATCACCTACACATAAGAAGGACCTAGGCAATGTGAGTGGTGAGGAGACTTCGAAGATTACCGGAAGAGAAAGGTCAACTATCCTGGTTAACGCAACCCCGATAACTACACATTTAATGGAGGTAACATTACCACAAACTAAACCCACAGAGAGACCTATAGAACAAGAAGCATTAGCAACAGCAACAGAGCAAGAATTAATTACAACCGAAAAAGTCATGGAGGTATTTGCTGAAAAAATAATGACAGCAATGACAGAAAAATTCTCAGTCTCTGAGGAGAATCAAAACAAGATACGCGAAGTATGTGAAGGTTTAGACCAAAAATTAAATGTCTTGGGAAAGAGAGTTACCGCAGTAGAAGCAGCAGTGGAATCCCTTAGTAAAAAGGTTAGCACGAATCAAAAAGAAATTCGAAAACTAAAAGACAATGAGAAAACAATCAAAGAAAAGTTGGAATCACTGGAAAACCAAGGGAGAAAAAATAACCTTAGGATTTTAAATGTACCGGAAAATATGGAAGGATCGGATATAAAATCGTTTATTGTCTCTCTTCTTGAAGAATTTTTCCCGTGGGCCAAAAGCTGCAACTTGATGGTGGACATTCAGAGGGTCCACAGGGATCCTTTCAGAAAAAGTAAAGAAAAGAAAAATCCAAGAAAAATTTTGGTCAATTTTTTGACCTACACCCTTAAAGAAAAAATACTGAGTGAGGGTTTAAAAAATGGAACACTAAACAAAGACAACTGGTCATTCAAAATCCGCTCAGATATATGTAAAGCCACACAAGATAGACAGTGGGAATTGGGACAATATATGCAGGAGTTGAAAACATTGGGGGCAACTGTCCAGATGAAATTCCCAGCAGCATTAAGAATCATGTGGCGAAACAAAATGCACAATATTAGAGAACCTCAAGAAGTAGAAAACCTTATAAATCAGATAAAAGATCAGATCCAAAGGGAGAAATCAAATTAATTTAAACACAAGAGATATCCCTCCAGAATAATCTAATCGAAGAAGGAAAGAAAATCTTAAACATTTTTAAGTAAGAAAACTGGTAAACCGGAGCTCGAATCGGGTGGAAAATTCCATCCAAAAGAAGAAGGGAGCCTTCCTCAGGGGGGGGGGAAACGAACCTCGCAGAAACACTATAATGTAAAAAGAAATACACGGGTGGGGAGCAAATTAGGGAAAAAAATTAGAAAAAATATCCTCATAAACCAAAAATGGAGTCAAAAGGATGTCAAACAAAATGCATACAAGAATGCCTTAACACAACCCTCTCTATAAAACTTTTTAAGAAGAAATCACGAGAGAAAAAACAGTAAAGGTTCTCTCATGGAACGTTAATGGACTAAGAACTCCCAACAGAAGGAGAAAAATTATGGAATATATAAAAGAGACGGAGAGTGAGATTATTATACTTCAAGAAACTCACCTTGTTAGTACTGAGTGGGAACAGATAATAAAAAGATTAAACTGGGTAGAAACATGTATATATACTACCCAAGACTGTAATGTGAAGGGGGTAGCAATTATCTTAAAAAAATCCTTAAAGGCAAAAGTGATAAGTAAGAAAGTAGACAATAAATTAAGATGGGCCATAGCGAAAATAAGAATAGAAGGAAACATACTTAACATAGTAGGATACTATGGCCCAAACATAGATGATCCTACACCTCTTCAAAATTTATATTCGGAACTATATACTGGATCCAAAAAAAGATAGATCACCCCCAAACAAACACCTTAACCTACCCAAGATGAGGGAATGGCTAAGCATATACAAAAAAGATTTAGATTTGGAAGATATGTGGCCACAAAAAAGAGATAAAGTATATCCCTTCACCTTCTATAATAAGAAATTAGGACACAATTCAAGGATAGACTTTTCCTCTTAAATAGATCCTTACAGAATATAGTTAATTGTATTGAACACATTCCTGCACACTTATCTGACCACTCAGCGGTAAAATTAACTTTGCTTCTACCTAAAGATATAACTCCTTCTAGATGGACAGTAGATCGATCTTTACTACACAACCAACAATACATTAGCCAGCTAGAAACGGTTTCACTACACTATTTCGAAGACAATGCAACAGGCACCTCAAAACAAACAACTTGGGACGCTTACAAAGCCGTGATAAGGGGTAAATTACTCAGCTTAGGAGCACATAAAGTAAAAGCTAAGAAACTGGAAATCAACAAAATGGAATTAGACATCAAAAATGCGGAGTTACAACTAGAGAACGAAACCTCCCCAGAAAAAAAGGAAGATTTAGAGATAAAACATCGAAGATTAAAAGAAAAGCTAGCAAATTATTTAGAAACCATTGTGAGAGAAAAATGGGAAAACAGTAAATTAGCAAATTATTAGGGGTGGGCGGAATTTGCGAAATTAACTTTCGCAAATTATCACGAAAATTTTTAAAATTATCGCAAACAAGCGGAAATATCGCGAAGATGCGGAAGTTTTTTTCCGGCATGTTCGCGAGATTTTCTGCATGGTTGCGGGTCGCCAACTTACCCATGAGGTTGCTTGCGGGCGCGGCCATCTTGTTTTGAGTTGTCTCGCGGTGCATGATCGTGAGAAGAAAGACGTGATCGCGCGACGCATGACGTCACTGCGGGCGTGAACTGTCGCGAGACAGCGCAAATGGCTAAAAACAATACAACATCTCATGGAGAACGCGACCGGATCAAGAAAACTTGTCGGCGAATGCAGGGATTCAGGTAAGGCGATCGCGCGCGCGCGAGAATGTATTATTTTACAGCGCGAGCAAGACACAAATTATCGCCAAGCTGCGGAAACCGGAATTTTTGACATTTTCGCGCTCTCCGCGGAACGCGAAAATGTCAAATTATCGCAATTTCCGCGAACGGAACAAAATTTTCGCCCAGGCCTACAAATTATGGATATGGGGAAGGGTGCGGAAAACTATTGGCATGGAAAACAAAATGTGAACAATCTAGGAATAATATACCATGCATCCAGATATCAGAACAATCACTAGAAACATTCGAAGATAATATAATAAGACAGGAGTTCTCAAAATTTTACTCTGGCATATATAAAGAAGATATAAATCCAACCAAAGAACAAATCGGTAAATATTTAGAAGCTATTCCCCTTCCAAAATTAACAAATGAAGAAAAGACAGAGTTAAATCAAAGGATTAAACCTGAGGAAGTCAGAGAAGCGATAAGCAATTTAAAAAGAGGAAAAGCCGCTGGGCCAGATGCCCTTCCAAATGAATTCTACATAACACTAAAAGAGCACCTAGTTCATAAACTAACAGACCGAATGAATAGCATATATATAGATCATGAAAAGATCCCAGATTCTTGGAACGACGCGATAATCAGTATTATTTTAAAGCCCGGGAAAAACCCAAAAACATGCGAGTCATATAGACCAATATCGCTATTTAATTGCGACTATAAAATTTTCACACAAGTCATAGCAAAACGACTCGCTAAGGTTATGCCTGGATTGATTAATTTAGATCAGAAAGGATTTATAAAAGGGCGGCAAATTCATGAAATTACTCATGAGTTGTTTGCAGCAATTGATATCGCCACCTCCAAAAAACTCCCCCTCACTATAATCACCTACGACGCCGCTAAAGCGTTCGATAGGGTAAACTGGGATTTCCTAAACGAAACAATAGGAAAATATGATCTGGGGAAAAGTGTCGCTCATGCGATAAAAGAAATATACAAGAATCCAAGGGCTAAAATAATAGTCAACGGCAACCTGACTAACAACATTAAAATACAACGTGGTACAAGGCAAGGTTGCCCGTTGTCGCCGTTACTTTTTAATCTTTATATCAAACCACTGGCCACTCTGATTAGGGACCAACCACAGATCTCTGCTTTTAAATATCAAAACTGGTCAAAGAAAATAGCATTATATGCTGATGACTTAATGGTATTTACAACAAGCTACGAAAGTGCCTACCAAGGATTGGATAAGATGATGAGTGACTTTGGTAAAGTCTCAGGCTATCTAACAAACAAAGAAAAAACTGAAGCAATGAGCTGGAACTGTAATCCACTTTCACCGTATAGTAGGGACAAACTAAAATATCTAGGAATCACCCTGGTAAAAGAAATGGACAAAGTCCCGCAACTAAATTTAACGATAATTGCTAAAGAAATGAGAAGACTACTTAAAACATGGTCAAGCCTACCATTAACTTTCCTGGGAAGATCCAATGTAATAAAAATGTCTATTATCCCAAAATTCACATACCTTTTCAATACCATACCATTGGATTCTAAAAAAGAACTCATGAAGAAGATTCAAGGCGAAATTGCAAGTTTTATCTGGGCCTCAAAAGGAACGAGAATAGCCTGGAGTAAACTCAGGAGGAAGAAAGATCAAGGAGGGATAGCTAGTCCTGATTTATTTGAATATTATAGATCCTTCCAATTTAAGAATTTTAGATCATTATTAAGAAAGTATCAAGACTACCCAAGTTTCCTGCAAAACATGACCGAGAAAACAGACCATTTCCTGTTTAAATTCGGACATCCAAAATTTTTCAAAAAAATAAAACTGAAGATTTTATATAACGCTGCTAGACTTTGGTTCCAAATAAGAAGCTCAGTAAATATACCGTATTACAGTACAAAAGCACCAATATGGGATTCTCCAGGGTCACCGGAATGCTTAAAAGACTCTTTAGCAGTGCCACTTAAAGCAGCAGGAATAGTACTATGGGGACAAATATTAAAAGGAAATGAGATAATTCCATGGAACTTGATATATGAACTAACAGACGGTAAGATATCGAAATTTAAATATTACCAGCTATCAAATTGGGCCAAGTCGCTACAAGAGAAAAATACCGGAAACGAGACACTTGAAAGCGAAATGATAAGAACCACACTAATAAGAAAAGAAATATCAAAGTGGTATTGGACACTTATTGAATCAGGAGAGGAAGATTTCTCAATCCCGGAAAAACTTTGGAGGAAAGACATACCAGATCAAGAGATAGATCTACAACTGATATGGCAAGAATCTATGGGGAAATGCTGGTTCTGTATAAAATCAGCACCATTAAGAAGGAATCACTTGTTTACAGTTCACCGGGCTTACTGGACCCCAAAGACACTGTCTGAATTCAAAGGATCCAATATTAAGCTCTGTCCCAAGTGCGGAGAAGCAAGAGCGGATGACATCCATATGTTTCAAAAATGCCCCGCAATAACCAACTATTGGGAGGAGATTGGTAAGACAGTGAATACGATACTAAGAACCAACATAACTGTAAGTACCTCTCTCATTTTTTTTGGGATACACAGTAACACAGGTGCTGATAGAAATAAGTTAAATAAAAAACAGGAAAATTTACTCTTTGTATTAATGCTATTAGCTCGGAGAGAAATCTGTATTAATTGGGTTAAACCGGTCGCTCCAAGTTACACAAACTGGTTAAATTACACCATTAAAATCAACAATCTCGATAGAAACAGGGGCTATACGAAGAGAACAAATTTTTGGGAAATTTGGGAACAACATTTTCAAAGTAACTAAAATTTTTTACTGGGTCATGAACAACAAATCCAATGATTAACGCGACAAACCATAATACCAGGCAGAAATGATTTCTGCCGAGTAGTCAAACTGGCTAGCTCCCCCCCACCAACCAATGGTAATATTGGAAACGATAAAGGGTAAGTGGAGAAAAACTGATGGAAAAACAATGAAAGGGATACTCCCCAAAAAGGCAATCTCGGAAAGTGATGGGGCTGTGAAGGCAAAGATTAACAAAAAAGATCATCAGACTCCAGAAACCTCCTTACCTATACAATCGCAAAATGAGGATTAAAAAAAAAGAAAAAAAAATAGTTGTGAAAAAGAGAAGGGAAATGGTGCACACATAGGTGCCACATTTTCAGATATCCATATTTGCTATATTTTTATATTCCCGTTGACCTTACGTGAGAGATTTAAATATTTTCAGTGAACTCATGTACATAGCTCTTTAGGGACATATCTAAGGTATCACTCGTATGACAAAGCAATTATGGCCCTATAATGAGTTACATTGTAGGAATGTTGTCAAAGGCGATGATCTAGAAGCTGCCTTAAAAGTTGCAATGCTCCTAAAGCAACTTTGCAAGGCCAATAGACTCTTTCCCATGTCTAACAGGATCATCCTTGAATCGTGGTGCCATAATAAACAATGTTAACGTTCATGCTTGTCTGGATCCAATGTCAGATATCTTGCAGAGTTTGTACCATCAATTAATGGGGAGCAAAATGTCAGCCCACCAATCATTGATTTTTTAGGAGTTACTCCAATTTTTATCAGCCAGTGTTACAGCCATTGGCTGTTGGAATTGTCCTTTTCTTCATTTATTTGTTATCCTTTGGACAATTGCCTTTCACACCGCACACAAATGGAATCAGTCGTGCCTTTGGAAAGAAAAATGAAGGGACAAAAAGATCAGTGGGATTTACTCCGGTAAGGCAAACGAGCATCCCCACTGCCTTGAAGCAGAAAGGAAAAAAACCCATGATAATAACGTTATATAATCATTTTATTTTGTCCTCCTAGTGCAGCAGCTTTGCGTGATGGGGCGGGGCTGCAGAGCAGGGGAGGAGTGTTCGCACCCTCCTAAATGCACAATGACTGTTTGGCCAGCCCGAGAACGCCGGCCAAACAGTCATGTTCACATTCCCTGTTCTCCATGCAAGCTGCATTACCCAGGCCCCCAGTCACTGTCTGAGCGCTGAACCATGTCGCTCAGACCAATGATTGGTCAGGGGAGCCTGGATGCCTACCAATCACAATTCTGCATTGCAGTGCTGTGATTTGTCAGAGGCGCCTGGCTGCCTGCTTCCTGTTTCAATCCGAATGCGAGGAGAAATGACGGAGAGACGAGGCAGTAAGGTAAGTTTATTTTCTTTTTTGAAATATCCTGCCCCCCCTCGCCACCCCTGATCCATGCCGGCTGCTACTGAAAAAGTGGCCTAAAAAATTTAAATCAAAATGCAAGGATTATAACAGTGCAGACCATAATACATTTATTGTACAAATGCAAGGGGAGAGATCAATGACATCTTTAAGCAAGCGTAATTAAAAAATATCAGAATTAGCAAATGAATACAAGAGATTTACACAATGGGAATGGCTTTATGTTCTGTGTCCTCCACGAAAGAAAGGGGGAACTTTGAACAGGGAAAAGTTAACTGGAATAATTCTCAGAATATCTCAGGCTAGCATGTGAAGTACAAACAAAATGCTCAGACTCAAATCCACTAACATTTTGCACTTTGATTGCGCCACTTTTTGTGCTCAGCCACGATGCAAAATGTTAGTCGACATTTACAAACCCACACAAGGGCTGATTTGCATCACTTTTCATAGCTTGGAAGAATAAAAGTAAAAAAGGTGCTGTGTTGCTGTACAATCTGTCGGGTAGGCGTTATATGTATGGCGCATGGGCGTTACCATGCATACACCCTATTTTGAGGTAAACCTCGTTTTACTAAAGATAGTAAACCTGAGTTTGTGCCAAGGTGGTGTGCCTACCTGAGAGAGGTGTAGCAAGGAGAAATATCTTCATTTCTCCTTTTGACTTACTCTTTCCATACATGCTGCATTCTGCAGCACACATAGATGGAGGAATGTCTCTCTAAGGTTTTTTTTTAAGCAGGAAAACAAACTTGTCCATTATGATGGTGTCCTTGCACCATGCGCAAAGATGCCTACGTTGGCTTTAGGCTGCCAGAAGTGCGCCATAAATTCGCTATACCCTCATTGATACAGCACATTTCTGCTCTCTTCCTTTCATGCAAGGCAGCACATTGCCTTGAGTTAAAGCTTAGGAAATACGGGCCCTCTTCTCATTAAGTTAGGCAGGATGCGTCCACTGCATAGAAAGGGTATGGTGCAGTATTGGGACCATAAAGACCGAAAAAACACCATGGACTTCAGTAAGGAAGATAATTGGACAGTGTAAACAATTTCTGAGTGATTGACATACAAATTTCCACAGAATAGAAGGATAGGAGAGACACTTAAAACCTTATAGGAGTAAACCAATAAAAGACAATGCACAGTACGATAAAAATGTAAACAAATATGTGAGCAATACACAATTAACAAGAGGCAAAAAGGCTTGTGCATACCACCTTAACTTCAGCTGATGTTCTAAAGATCACCAGAAAATGCCTATGTGGTCTCAGTGGCTAAGTCAGAGCTGCAATGGTCTTGGTGGTCGTATCAGGCTGGTTAAGGGCGAGCTGCCACTGCCTTGGAGATCACATCAGACCTGTTGGGACTGCAACTGAGTTTATGATCATATCAGAAGAGACGAAATTGCATCTGCCTCGTCCTAGCCCAATCGAGGACCTATCCACCTCTGCAACTGCAGGAGGCTGTAGCAGCAGAGTCTGCATAGGAATTCATTTTCACCACAAATGGTAGGCAAACAGAGGCATTCAGAAAGGTCTATGGCTGTACTTTACAATCAATCAAATAACTAGTCTCCCTGGGTGAGATGACTGACTCATCAAAAAGAAAAGACCTAGCTCAGACAGAAACAGACGAGGAACGAACATAAACAACAGTACGAAATAGAAACACAAAAAGGTGGCCTTAATTTAATGAAACGTTGCCGGACTGAGCTAATGTAATAATATAAGGAGAGATAATCACTAACCTCCTGGTAGCTGAAACCACCACCAGGCTCACCACCCGCCCACATAGGCTTGGACAGGATGATCAGTCAGACCCAGTCTCCATCTAGTTTGCCTGGCCTCCCAGCTCTTCCTTTAACCCCTTCAGTGCCCGCCCCTTTCCCCGCCCTGTGCCGGCCGTTGTATTAGCGGGCGGGGTTTATGACGAGCTGGTCTCGTCATGGGCACAGCGCAACCGCGGCCCATGATGAGACCAGCTCGTCATAGGCATTGAAGAGGTTAACATGCTGGCTTTCTATTCACTCTCCAGTCACTAAGATAGAGCAATCAGGCAGAGGAGACTTGTATTGCCTCGCTGCGGTACCACCACTGACACAGAAGTTGGGGTGTGGAAAACCAACTGGACTGTTGTGCCATTGTCTTTGAACATGGATCACTGCTTGCATGGTGATGAGTACAGTAGCTGGTCAGGGAACATAGGAGTACATGGGGGTGTGGCAGCTAATTTTCACCCTTTCCATTTTCCACTCAGATTGCCCATTGTCCCACTTCTCCTCCCAGTGTGCCTTGTGTTCCTAGCCTATTAAATTTTACTTTTCTTCCTTCAATCTGCCTATTCTCGCAACCATTCTGTCTGCTCTTCCAAGTCTGCCCAGTCCTGCCTCTCCACTCTCCCTCCCAGCCTTACTGTTCTCCCTGCTGCTCTACTCTTCCCCTGACTTGTCCTCCTCTTCCCACTCTGTCACCTCTTCCCTCAGACACCTTCTCACTCACAGTTTTTCGCCATCTCATTCTCTCAGCTCGTCCTATTTGCCCACTTGCTTCCCCATCCAATGTATTCAAGCTTCCCACTGGCTCTGTTCTATCTCAATCTGTCTGTTCTCCACATCATTTGAAAAACAAAAATGGAGAGAAAGGGATTTTATCAATGGAAATTGTGATTTCTTCTTCAAAGAACTGGTACAGGAGACTTCAACCTATCTCCAGGATACCAAGAGCCTATTGAGATTACTCGAGGGTCTAACAGTGGATGAAGACACAATTCTGGTTAGCCTTGACATAGAGAGTCTCTATACGAGCATCCCTCAAGATGACACCTTGGAAGTTCTGAAAAAATCCCTTGACATGGCAACATGGACATATAGAACCCCCAAAGGTTTCATACTGGAATGTGCCAAACTAGCCCTTAAGAAGAACTTCTTTGAATTTGAAGGGAATCTGTTTTTACAGATAGGGGGCACTTCGATGGGGAGCACCTTTGCTCCTAGTGTAGCGGGGCTCTATGTGTTCGATTTTGAGACCAAATTCATACTAACCGATCAAAATCCTTTCCAGTCACATATCATCTTTTGGAAGAGATATATAGACGATGTCCTTGCCATTTGGCAAGGACCTATCGAAACCTTGAATGACTTCCTATCTTGGATTAACATTTGTGATAACAACCTCAGGTTCACACATAATGTGGACCCCAAGACAATGATCTTCCTGGATGTAGTCATTATGAAAGAGAATGGCCGTCTGGAAACGAAAACTCACCACAAACCAAGTGCGAAGAACAATCTGTTGAGATTTGAGAGCTTCCACCCCAGAGCTCTGAGGGAGAATCTACCTTTTGGTCAGTTTCTAAGACTACGCAGGAACTGCAGCAAAATTGAAGATTATCGAAGCCAGGCCAAAGATCTGACTATAAAACTTACCGATAGAGGCTATCCGAAAAGAATCATCCAAAACTGTAAAAAACGAGCAAGGAACCAACCGAGAGAAGTTCTCTTGGAACAAAAGAATCACCCAGAAAGTGAACCACCTTTGACTTGTGTAACAACCTACAACTCAGCATCTAATTTGATGACCAAATCTATCAATAAACATTGGTCAATCATCAATACTGGCAACCTACACTGGGAGAAACCCCTCTTTTCTTTCAAGAAAGCAAGGAGCTTAAAAGACACCTTGGTGAACACCCGCCCAATAACCACTGAGAAGGCTAATCCATCAACTGTATTGAATGCCTGGGGTTTACCTAACATTGTAGGCCACTACCCATGTGGTAATTGTAGTGTCTGCCATCTGACCAGTAACACAAAAACTCTTGATCTTGAACCAGGTAAGACTTGGACTCAAAGGACACACACAAATTGTAATAGTACCAACGTGGTCTACCTGATTAAATGCCCGTGCAATCTTAGATATGTTGGCATGACGACACGGAAGATTAAACAGAGAATATGCGAGCATCGTAGTAACATCAGATGCAAAAGGATTACGACTAAGCTAACAGAACATTTCCTTGCCAAAAACCATACCACAAACGACATGCGGTGGACAATCATTGAACAAATAAAATCTGGTGACAAGGTACAACAGAGGCTGTTCGAAAAGGAACAAAGATGGGTTTATAGGCTATCTACCCATACCACTGGCCTCAATGAGAACATTCCTTGGAATACCGTGTTGCCGAGATAAGTATTTGCTTATTACTGGATTACAATGTCTCATCATACTTACCTTTTAAACTGTCATTTGAAGTACAGTATTTTATCACATTATTGTACACTGTATAGCTTATGTTCTCACAGAATACCAAAACACCTATTACTGGCCAGTATGAATATACTACACTATTAATGAGCCATTCGAATGAGATTTATGGTTATGTCAGACATTATTATGGTCAGGAGCAAATTATAGGCCCCCTTCACACTTTCTTTGAGGCCCGTGGGATTACTTCTAAAGGGATTATTTTCCAACTGTTGGCTCAATTCCCCCTTTTTATGTCACTGTAACCCCTACTATATCTTAGTACAGAAAATGTGTTGTGTGTGATCGTGATTTGATCAGGGGTACGATTCTCGATTTAACCTGCCTTATCATGCAGTGGTCCATTTTCAATTATGAAAGTAAAGTTTACTTTCTTATTTTTTGGCGAGTTGAAATCGTACTCCTATATAAAATAAGTCTAGCTGTAACTGTGGCATTAATTCTCAAAGTTCATGGCGAATTGTTGTTGAATTGCATATCTTGTTGTTTCAAAAAAAGAAGCCTTACTTGTAACTTTATTGTTTATTGAATTCTGTCCTGTACATCGATTTCATTATGTCTGCACGTCATTACGTGCCACGCACGCCAGCGTCTCCCCACGTGACCCGGAACTAGCTTCCTATCTGGGAGGCTCTGACCGGAGTCCCTATCATTCGACCGGGAGATCGGGCATTTCACGATTAGGCGCAATAGCAGACTGATTTGTGGTTCTGAGTGAGTACCTGTGGTAACGCGGTCTTTTCCATAACCCGCTTAACAACATTGATAGTTAAGACGTGATTAATGTTACTTTGTCTTTATTTAGATTTAGAAGCTACGAATCGCGTGTTCCCGTTCCCCAGGAGATGCGATAACATTGCTCTCTAAGTAAGCTTGTTTTCTCCCCCTAGCTCGACGTTCGGTTCACTTCACTTTTAACAATAATTTCGTAACTAGCATGCCCACCACATCGAGTGAGGCTGCTTGTTGTTTGTTTTCACCCACCACTATATTTTAGTTACATGTGGGTTTATTTTAACCAGGGTTATCGGGATATCTCCCGTTTACCCCTTGGTTACACTGGTGCACTAGTATGGTTGTACTCGGAGTTGAGTACTTAGACGCCCACTCTTTTGAGACCTGCATGAGTGGCGATGGGTCAGATGTGTGTGGTCTATGCTCACTGCAGATTGAGATATATGACTATAGATCAGCATTATCAAGTATGTTTGTGATTGTGTGAGCACACACCCTCACTTAAGTGTTTTTCCGACCGTGTGATGTACACTACTCTTATTGGCATTAAGTAGGAGCACTGACCTTACGAATAGAATGACGACTATATGTATTACATGTTTGTCTTGTGTTCGTTTGTTTTCCTTCACAGATTTTTCCTTTCAAAGACTTGAAGAAAGGTTCCCTAACCGTGAGTAACGGGTTAGGTTTCTACTCTTGACCGAGGACAGGGCACACCTTAGCGAGTGTGTACCTCCCGAGTCATGTTTTATTGGTCCTGATGAAAACCTTAGCAATCGCAACAATATGGTTGAAACATGTAGACCCTAATTATCTTTTTTCACTAAATCCTTAGATACCAGGGGTCAATTTAACCCTTCTTGGTGTCTTCACTATTTTTAATCATTGTCCCGATTACCCCAGAATAAAGTTTTTCAATTGGGTTAAATTCGGCCAATTTTTATCAAAAAAATTCACTATTCACCTTCAAAAAAAACCAGCTCCACTGTAGTCAGGTGTCGCAGCACACCCGGATGGCACTCGGCTATCTGGGTGGGACCTCGATGATGAAGCATGTCACCAACCAGGTTGGTGAGTGAGAGGTCTTCTTAAGAAACAATTTTTTCTTCTTTTGCTCCTCATACCAATACTCTATAGACAGCTCTCTGTCTTTTGTGAGTACTCCCTCATCTTGTTTGATATTATGTAATTAGGGGAATGGGAGTATCCCCCCTTCAATGGTTTCCATTGATAAAATCCCTTTCTCTCCATTTTTGTTTTTCAATTAATGGCAGCGCACAGCTGTGAGAGCTCTCCACGTGTAGTGTTTTCTGAGTCGTAACTATGGGGGAAAATCAAGGGCTTTCCTATTCCTCTGAGGAGGTAGAAGCTATACTAGGAGACCCTTCTCTATTCGCTGACGCGAGCATCGCACAAACTATCTCTCAGACCACTGACTGGGAAAAACTGTCAGAAATGAAAAGAGATCGTATACGAACAATATTACATGGAACAATATTGAAAGAATACCTGAGAAACAATATGGCACCTAAAGGCCTCCTGGTCACCAATGCTCCACGTATCTTTCTCGATGATGCAACGTTTAGGAAGGATTGGGCTCAGATCGCGTGGCACTGTACACGCGATTGGATTGTATTGATCATCAAGACAGCTCTACGCCTTTCTGATGCAATCATGATTGACATACAATTAACAGAAGGCCAGATAAGAACTACAATATCAGGATATAAAAAACGATTGGATGAACTCAATAAGGAAATCAATGAGTACAGAGATCATCTAACACAACAGAAAGTACAAAAATTCCAAAAAGACCTTAAACGTTTCTCATACACAAAGGTTTATCCATATTCAGACCCAGATTACATCCCTTCCACTAAAAATGAACAGGATTTGGATACCTCGAGCACTGATTCTACAGGCAGTAGCAACTCAAGTACAGGAAGCGGGAGACAACGACAAAGGGGAAGAAATAAAAGCCAGAACAACTGGCAAGGATTCAACCCACATGCCCCTTTTATCCCACCTGGATTTCAGGGTGCATTCAATCCTCATCAACATCAACCATACCCGGTTTATGGTTGGCAACCACCTTTTCCGCAACCTCTATTCCCCCCTAACACCTATAGGCCGCCTTTTTTAGGCAGAGGCAGGAGGGGAAAGGGAAAAAGAAGAGGTATGAATCAAGTGCATTGGGAGGAAGACGACCCGGTAGGGAACAACACCAGGAGCAAGACGCAAGCACCACAGCCAGGACCGAGCACCAGCAGAGTCTAGTGACGAATTTATCAACTAGACCTCTCACTTCAGTGGAAGAAAGGATTTTGTGTAAGGGACTTGGTTTTGTTCCAACTTCACGTTTTGATAAATTTCACCTTCATTGTGAACTAGCCGCCTTCTTCAGGAAGTTGAGATTAAAAGCTTTCTTCGAAAAAAACGACATATCAACCAATACAGAGGAGTACAATGAAACAGGACTACGGATGAAGTCCACTTTTATCCCTCCTCCACATGCCACTCCTGTTGAGTTGGCAGCATTTGAGCAAGCTGTTTACAAAGATATTGAACAACTCACTGTGAAGCAACCTTTTTCCAATATGAGTAACGAAGAAGATCAAGCACTAAGAAATTTAAAATCCTGTGACACCATAGTGATTAAGCAGGCAGATAAAGGAGGTGGAGTTGTTATTCAAGATAAAGAGGCTTATCAAGCTGAATGCTTAAGACTATTGTCTGACAATAGGAACTACCTGCCTATTCGACTAGACCCTACCAATGACTTGAGACAAGAAATCACCCTCTTGGTTGAACATGCAGAAAGTATGGGTCACATCTCAAGACAAGAAGCCACTTTTTTGACCAATAGTGAAGGCAAGATCCCATACTTTTATACCCTCCCTAAGATGCATAAAAACAAAATTCCACCACCTGGGAGACCGATCGTTTCAGGTATCGGATCACTTTTGGAACCTCTTTCACGCTTTTGTGATTTCTTCTTCAAAGAACTGGTACAGGAGACTTCAACCTATCTCCAGGATACCAAGAGCCTATTGAGATTACTCGAGGGTCTAACAGTGGATGAAGACACAATTCTGGTTAGCCTTGACATAGAGAGTCTCTATACGAGCATCCCTCAAGATGACACCTTGGAAGTTCTGAAAAAATCCCTTGACATGGCAACATGGACATATAGAACCCCCAAAGGTTTCATACTGGAATGTGCCAAACTAGCCCTTAAGAAGAACTTCTTTGAATTTGAAGGGAATCTGTTTTTACAGATAGGGGGCACTTCGATGGGGAGCACCTTTGCTCCTAGTGTAGCGGGGCTCTATGTGTTCGATTTTGAGACCAAATTCATACTAACCGATCAAAATCCTTTCCAGTCACATATCATCTTTTGGAAGAGATATATAGACGATGTCCTTGCCATTTGGCAAGGACCTATCGAAACCTTGAATGACTTCCTATCTTGGATTAACATTTGTGATAACAACCTCAGGTTCACACATAATGTGGACCCCAAGACAATGATCTTCCTGGATGTAGTCATTATGAAAGAGAATGGCCGTCTGGAAACGAAAACTCACCACAAACCAAGTGCGAAGAACAATCTGTTGAGATTTGAGAGCTTCCACCCCAGAGCTCTGAGGGAGAATCTACCTTTTGGTCAGTTTCTAAGACTACGCAGGAACTGCAGCAAAATTGAAGATTATCGAAGCCAGGCCAAAGATCTGACTATAAAACTTACCGATAGAGGCTATCCGAAAAGAATCATCCAAAACTGTAAAAAACGAGCAAGGAACCAACCGAGAGAAGTTCTCTTGGAACAAAAGAATCACCCAGAAAGTGAACCACCTTTGACTTGTGTAACAACCTACAACTCAGCATCTAATTTGATGACCAAATCTATCAATAAACATTGGTCAATCATCAATACTGGCAACCTACACTGGGAGAAACCCCTCTTTTCTTTCAAGAAAGCAAGGAGCTTAAAAGACACCTTGGTGAACACCCGCCCAATAACCACTGAGAAGGCTAATCCATCAACTGTATTGAATGCCTGGGGTTTACCTAACATTGTAGGCCACTACCCATGTGGTAATTGTAGTGTCTGCCATCTGACCAGTAACACAAAAACTCTTGATCTTGAACCAGGTAAGACTTGGACTCAAAGGACACACACAAATTGTAATAGTACCAACGTGGTCTACCTGATTAAATGCCCGTGCAATCTTAGATATGTTGGCATGACGACACGGAAGATTAAACAGAGAATATGCGAGCATCGTAGTAACATCAGATGCAAAAGGATTACGACTAAGCTAACAGAACATTTCCTTGCCAAAAACCATACCACAAACGACATGCGGTGGACAATCATTGAACAAATAAAATCTGGTGACAAGGTACAACAGAGGCTGTTCGAAAAGGAACAAAGATGGGTTTATAGGCTATCTACCCATACCACTGGCCTCAATGAGAACATTCCTTGGAATACCGTGTTGCCGAGATAAGTATTTGCTTATTACTGGATTACAATGTCTCATCATACTTACCTTTTAAACTGTCATTTGAAGTACAGTATTTTATCACATTATTGTACACTGTATAGCTTATGTTCTCACAGAATACCAAAACACCTATTACTGGCCAGTATGAATATACTACACTATTAATGAGCCATTCGAATGAGATTTATGGTTATGTCAGACATTATTATGGTCAGGAGCAAATTATAGGCCCCCTTCACACTTTCTTTGAGGCCCGTGGGATTACTTCTAAAGGGATTATTTTCCAACTGTTGGCTCAATTCCCCCTTTTTATGTCACTGTAACCCCTACTATATCTTAGTACAGAAAATGTGTTGTGTGTGATCGTGATTTGATCAGGGGTACGATTCTCGATTTAACCTGCCTTATCATGCAGTGGTCCATTTTCAATTATGAAAGTAAAGTTTACTTTCTTATTTTTTGGCGAGTTGAAATCGTACTCCTATATAAAATAAGTCTAGCTGTAACTGTGGCATTAATTCTCAAAGTTCATGGCGAATTGTTGTTGAATTGCATATCTTGTTGTTTCAAAAAAAGAAGCCTTACTTGTAACTTTATTGTTTATTGAATTCTGTCCTGTACATCGATTTCATTATGTCTGCACGTCATTACGTGCCACGCACGCCAGCGTCTCCCCACGTGACCCGGAACTAGCTTCCTATCTGGGAGGCTCTGACCGGAGTCCCTATCATTCGACCGGGAGATCGGGCATTTCACGATTAGGCGCAATAGCAGACTGATTTGTGGTTCTGAGTGAGTACCTGTGGTAACGCGGTCTTTTCCATAACCCGCTTAACAACATTGATAGTTAAGACGTGATTAATGTTACTTTGTCTTTATTTAGATTTAGAAGCTACGAATCGCGTGTTCCCGTTCCCCAGGAGATGCGATAACATTGCTCTCTAAGTAAGCTTGTTTTCTCCCCCTAGCTCGACGTTCGGTTCACTTCACTTTTAACAATAATTTCGTAACTAGCATGCCCACCACATCGAGTGAGGCTGCTTGTTGTTTGTTTTCACCCACCACTATATTTTAGTTACATGTGGGTTTATTTTAACCAGGGTTATCGGGATATCTCCCGTTTACCCCTTGGTTACACTGGTGCACTAGTATGGTTGTACTCGGAGTTGAGTACTTAGACGCCCACTCTTTTGAGACCTGCATGAGTGGCGATGGATCAGATGTGTGTGGTCTATGCTCACTGCAGATTGAGATATATGACTATAGATCAGCATTATCAAGTATGTTTGTGATTGTGTGAGCACACACCCTCACTTAAGTGTTTTTCCGACCGTGTGATGTACACTACTCTTATTGGCATTAAGTAGGAGCACTGACCTTACGAATAGAATGACGACTATATGTATTACATGTTTGTCTTGTGTTCGTTTGTTTTCCTTCACAGATTTTTCCTTTCAAAGACTTGAAGAAAGGTTCCCTAACCGTGAGTAACGGGTTAGGTTTCTACTCTTGACCGAGGACAGGGCACACCTTAGCGAGTGTGTACCTCCCGAGTCATGTTTTATTGGTCCTGATGAAAACCTTAGCAATCGCAACAATATGGTTGAAACATGTAGACCCTAATTATCTTTTTTCACTAAATCCTTAGATACCAGGGGTCAATTTAACCCTTCTTGGTGTCTTCACTATTTTTAATCATTGTCCCGATTACCCCAGAATAAAGTTTTTCAATTGGGTTAAATTCGGCCAATTTTTATCAAAAAAATTCACTATTCACCTTCAAAAAAAACCAGCTCCACTGTAGTCAGGTGTCGCAGCACACCCGGATGGCACTCGGCTATCTGGGTGGGACCTCGATGATGAAGCATGTCACCAACCAGGTTGGTGAGTGAGAGGTCTTCTTAAGAAACAATTTTTTCTTCTTTTGCTCCTCATACCAATACTCTATAGACAGCTCTCTGTCTTTTGTGAGTACTCCCTCATCTTGTTTGATATTATGTAATTAGGGGAATGGGAGTATCCCCCCTTCAATGGTTTCCATTGATAAAATCCCTTTCTCTCCATTTTTGTTTTTCAATTAATGGCAGCGCACAGCTGTGAGAGCTCTCCACGTGTAGTGTTTTCTGAGTCGTAACTATGGGGGAAAATCAAGGGCTTTCCTATTCCTCTGAGGAGGTAGAAGCTATACTAGGAGACCCTTCTCTATTCGCTGACGCGAGCATCGCACAAACTATCTCTCAGACCACTGACTGGGAAAAACTGTCAGAAATGAAAAGAGATCGTATACGAACAATATTACATGGAACAATATTGAAAGAATACCTGAGAAACAATATGGCACCTAAAGGCCTCCTGGTCACTAATGCTCCACGTATCTTTCTCGATGATGCAACGTTTAGGAAGGATTGGGCTCAGATCGCGTGGCACTGTACACGCGATTGGATTGTATTGATCATCAAGACAGCTCTACGCCTTTCTGATGCAATCATGATTGACATACAATTAACAGAAGGCCAGATAAGAACTACAATATCAGGATATAAAAAACGATTGGATGAACTCAATAAGGAAATCAATGAGTACAGAGATCATCTAACACAACAGAAAGTACAAAAATTCCAAAAAGACCTTAAACGTTTCTCATACACAAAGGTTTATCCATATTCAGACCCAGATTACATCCCTTCCACTAAAAATGAACAGGATTTGGATACCTCGAGCACTGATTCTACAGGCAGTAGCAACTCAAGTACAGGAAGCGGGAGACAACGACAAAGGGGAAGAAATAAAAGCCAGAACAACTGGCAAGGATTCAACCCACATGCCCCTTTTATCCCACCTGGATTTCAGGGTGCATTCAATCCTCATCAACATCAACCATACCCGGTTTATGGTTGGCAACCACCTTTTCCGCAACCTCTATTCCCCCCTAACACCTATAGGCCGCCTTTTTTAGGCAGAGGCAGGAGGGGAAAGGGAAAAAGAAGAGGTATGAATCAAGTGCATTGGGAGGAAGACGACCCGGTAGGGAACAACACCAGGAGCAAGACGCAAGCACCACAGCCAGGACCGAGCACCAGCAGAGTCTAGTGACGAATTTATCAACTAGACCTCTCACTTCAGTGGAAGAAAGGATTTTGTGTAAGGGACTTGGTTTTGTTCCAACTTCACGTTTTGATAAATTTCACCTTCATTGTGAACTAGCCGCCTTCTTCAGGAAGTTGAGATTAAAAGCTTTCTTCGAAAAAAACGACATATCAACCAATACAGAGGAGTACAATGAAACAGGACTACGGATGAAGTCCACTTTTATCCCTCCTCCACATGCCACTCCTGTTGAGTTGGCAGCATTTGAGCAAGCTGTTTACAAAGATATTGAACAACTCACTGTGAAGCAACCTTTTTCCAATATGAGTAACGAAGAAGATCAAGCACTAAGAAATTTAAAATCCTGTGACACCATAGTGATTAAGCAGGCAGATAAAGGAGGTGGAGTTGTTATTCAAGATAAAGAGGCTTATCAAGCTGAATGCTTAAGACTATTGTCTGACAATAGGAACTACCTGCCTATTCGACTAGACCCTACCAATGACTTGAGACAAGAAATCACCCTCTTGGTTGAACATGCAGAAAGTATGGGTCACATCTCAAGACAAGAAGCCACTTTTTTGACCAATAGTGAAGGCAAGATCCCATACTTTTATACCCTCCCTAAGATGCATAAAAACAAAATTCCACCACCTGGGAGACCGATCGTTTCAGGTATCGGATCACTTTTGGAACCTCTTTCACGCTTTTGTGATTTCTTCTTCAAAGAACTGGTACAGGAGACTTCAACCTATCTCCAGGATACCAAGAGCCTATTGAGATTACTCGAGGGTCTAACAGTGGATGAAGACACAATTCTGGTTAGCCTTGACATAGAGAGTCTCTATACGAGCATCCCTCAAGATGACACCTTGGAAGTTCTGAAAAAATCCCTTGACATGGCAACATGGACATATAGAACCCCCAAAGGTTTCATACTGGAATGTGCCAAACTAGCCCTTAAGAAGAACTTCTTTGAATTTGAAGGGAATCTGTTTTTACAGATAGGGGGCACTTCGATGGGGAGCACCTTTGCTCCTAGTGTAGCGGGGCTCTATGTGTTCGATTTTGAGACCAAATTCATACTAACCGATCAAAATCCTTTCCAGTCACATATCATCTTTTGGAAGAGATATATAGACGATGTCCTTGCCATTTGGCAAGGACCTATCGAAACCTTGAATGACTTCCTATCTTGGATTAACATTTGTGATAACAACCTCAGGTTCACACATAATGTGGACCCCAAGACAATGATCTTCCTGGATGTAGTCATTATGAAAGAGAATGGCCGTCTGGAAACGAAAACTCACCACAAACCAAGTGCGAAGAACAATCTGTTGAGATTTGAGAGCTTCCACCCCAGAGCTCTGAGGGAGAATCTACCTTTTGGTCAGTTTCTAAGACTACGCAGGAACTGCAGCAAAATTGAAGATTATCGAAGCCAGGCCAAAGATCTGACTATAAAACTTACCGATAGAGGCTATCCGAAAAGAATCATCCAAAACTGTAAAAAACGAGCAAGGAACCAACCGAGAGAAGTTCTCTTGGAACAAAAGAATCACCCAGAAAGTGAACCACCTTTGACTTGTGTAACAACCTACAACTCAGCATCTAATTTGATGACCAAATCTATCAATAAACATTGGTCAATCATCAATACTGGCAACCTACACTGGGAGAAACCCCTCTTTTCTTTCAAGAAAGCAAGGAGCTTAAAAGACACCTTGGTGAACACCCGCCCAATAACCACTGAGAAGGCTAATCCATCAACTGTATTGAATGCCTGGGGTTTACCTAACATTGTAGGCCACTACCCATGTGGTAATTGTAGTGTCTGCCATCTGACCAGTAACACAAAAACTCTTGATCTTGAACCAGGTAAGACTTGGACTCAAAGGACACACACAAATTGTAATAGTACCAACGTGGTCTACCTGATTAAATGCCCGTGCAATCTTAGATATGTTGGCATGACGACACGGAAGATTAAACAGAGAATATGCGAGCATCGTAGTAACATCAGATGCAAAAGGATTACGACTAAGCTAACAGAACATTTCCTTGCCAAAAACCATACCACAAACGACATGCGGTGGACAATCATTGAACAAATAAAATCTGGTGACAAGGTACAACAGAGGCTGTTCGAAAAGGAACAAAGATGGGTTTATAGGCTATCTACCCATACCACTGGCCTCAATGAGAACATTCCTTGGAATACCGTGTTGCCGAGATAAGTATTTGCTTATTACTGGATTACAATGTCTCATCATACTTACCTTTTAAACTGTCATTTGAAGTACAGTATTTTATCACATTATTGTACACTGTATAGCTTATGTTCTCACAGAATACCAAAACACCTATTACTGGCCAGTATGAATATACTACACTATTAATGAGCCATTCGAATGAGATTTATGGTTATGTCAGACATTATTATGGTCAGGAGCAAATTATAGGCCCCCTTCACACTTTCTTTGAGGCCCGTGGGATTACTTCTAAAGGGATTATTTTCCAACTGTTGGCTCAATTCCCCCTTTTTATGTCACTGTAACCCCTACTATATCTTAGTACAGAAAATGTGTTGTGTGTGATCGTGATTTGATCAGGGGTACGATTCTCGATTTAACCTGCCTTATCATGCAGTGGTCCATTTTCAATTATGAAAGTAAAGTTTACTTTCTTATTTTTTGGCGAGTTGAAATCGTACTCCTATATAAAATAAGTCTAGCTGTAACTGTGGCATTAATTCTCAAAGTTCATGGCGAATTGTTGTTGAATTGCATATCTTGTTGTTTCAAAAAAAGAAGCCTTACTTGTAACTTTATTGTTTATTGAATTCTGTCCTGTACATCGATTTCATTATGTCTGCACGTCATTACGTGCCACGCACGCCAGCGTCTCCCCACGTGACCCGGAACTAGCTTCCTATCTGGGAGGCTCTGACCGGAGTCCCTATCATTCGACCGGGAGATCGGGCATTTCACGATTAGGCGCAATAGCAGACTGATTTGTGGTTCTGAGTGAGTACCTGTGGTAACGCGGTCTTTTCCATAACCCGCTTAACAACATTGATAGTTAAGACGTGATTAATGTTACTTTGTCTTTATTTAGATTTAGAAGCTACGAATCGCGTGTTCCCGTTCCCCAGGAGATGCGATAACATTGCTCTCTAAGTAAGCTTGTTTTCTCCCCCTAGCTCGACGTTCGGTTCACTTCACTTTTAACAATAATTTCGTAACTAGCATGCCCACCACATCGAGTGAGGCTGCTTGTTGTTTGTTTTCACCCACCACTATATTTTAGTTACATGTGGGTTTATTTTAACCAGGGTTATCGGGATATCTCCCGTTTACCCCTTGGTTACACTGGTGCACTAGTATGGTTGTACTCGGAGTTGAGTACTTAGACGCCCACTCTTTTGAGACCTGCATGAGTGGCGATGGATCAGATGTGTGTGGTCTATGCTCACTGCAGATTGAGATATATGACTATAGATCAGCATTATCAAGTATGTTTGTGATTGTGTGAGCACACACCCTCACTTAAGTGTTTTTCCGACCGTGTGATGTACACTACTCTTATTGGCATTAAGTAGGAGCACTGACCTTACGAATAGAATGACGACTATATGTATTACATGTTTGTCTTGTGTTCGTTTGTTTTCCTTCACAGATTTTTCCTTTCAAAGACTTGAAGAAAGGTTCCCTAACCGTGAGTAACGGGTTAGGTTTCTACTCTTGACCGAGGACAGGGCACACCTTAGCGAGTGTGTACCTCCCGAGTCATGTTTTATTGGTCCTGATGAAAACCTTAGCAATCGCAACAATATGGTTGAAACATGTAGACCCTAATTATCTTTTTTCACTAAATCCTTAGATACCAGGGGTCAATTTAACCCTTCTTGGTGTCTTCACTATTTTTAATCATTGTCCCGATTACCCCAGAATAAAGTTTTTCAATTGGGTTAAATTCGGCCAATTTTTATCAAAAAAATTCACTATTCACCTTCAAAAAAAACCAGCTCCACTGTAGTCAGGTGTCGCAGCACACCCGGATGGCACTCGGCTATCTGGGTGGGACCTCGATGATGAAGCATGTCACCAACCAGGTTGGTGAGTGAGAGGTCTTCTTAAGAAACAATTTTTTCTTCTTTTGCTCCTCATACCAATACTCTATAGACAGCTCTCTGTCTTTTGTGAGTACTCCCTCATCTTGTTTGATATTATGTTCTCCACATCAACCCAAGACAATCTCGCTGCTCTCCTTCAGTCTCTCAACCTCAGCATCCTTACTCACCACTCCTAAGTATCTCCCGTCTTCCCCAACTGTCTACTCTAGATTCCAGTCTCTCTCTGTACCTCATCTCTCTGATCTCCCTGAGTCTGTCTACTCTCCCGCAATCTCTCTGATCTCCCTGCCAGTCTCTCCACTTTCCCTTTCATTCTCTACAATCTTTCAACAGTCTTTCTACTTTCACCTACACTCTGTCTGCTCTTACCTTACCTGTCCTCTCTCAAGTCGAGACTCCCTTCCTGCCCACCAGCCTGTCAGATATCCCCATGTGTCCACTAACCCATGTCGTTATGCTCAGTCTCACTGTTCTCCCTATAGTCTCTACTGTTCTCCAGTCTATCTGATCTCCCTCCAAATCTCTGCTTTCCTGGTCACTCTTCTAGCCCTCCAAGTTTGTTGTTTTACATTTTTAGTCTGGCTGCTGTCCCTGCCAGGTGTCTACTGACCATTCCAGGCACTCTGCTGCAAGCCAGTCCTGCTAATCATTCCACTCTCCCTTTCACTCTGCCCCCCACGATTTTGTCTGCTCTGCCTCACAGCTGACTATGATCTCCCACAGGCTGTGTGCCCCCTGTACCAATCACTCTGCTCTCTTAGTTTCTTTACTCTGCCTCTTATTCTGTTAGACTAGACTGTTGTCACTCCCTTCCAGTCTCAAAACTCTCTATGTCTCTCCACTCTGACCAGCCTAATTTTTCACAGAGACTCTCAACTCTTTCCATCTCTCCCCTGTACCTTCTAGTTTGTCTACTTTGTCCTCCAATCCATCTGCTGTGCACACCAGCCTGTCCTCTCCTGCCTCAGACTGTCTGTTCTTCCTCTACTTTCTCCACTTTGTCATCCATTATGACCACTCACTCTGCTCTCTCCACTCCCATGAGTCTCTTTCTGCCCTCTCAGGTCTGGGTGCTCCCCCTTCTATTCTCACTGCTCTACCCCTGACTCTCCACTCTCTTTCAGTTTCTCTGCTGTCTCCCACCTCCTCCACATTTGTTCATTATCTATGCTTGCCTCTAAATCTCTTCCTAGTCACTCTACCCACCCAGTCACTCTGTTATCTAGAAGACTATCCACTCTCCAACTTAGTCTCGCCGCCCTCCCAGTACCTATGCTCTACCTCTGAACTGTTTTCTCTCTTTTATTCTCTTCACTCTCCTCTGCCCTCCATTCTCTCTGCCAACCTGTCCCCAATCCCTCCCAGTCTCTCCATTCTCACTCCTATTATGTCTGCTTTCACTTTCACTTTGTCTGCTCTGGCCCAGCTTGTATTTTCTCATCTCAGCTTAATTGCTCTTACGTTATTCTGGCAGCTCTCTCCTTCAGGTTGCCTAGTCTCCCCCGTATATACAGGCTCCACCTCAAACTGCCATCCCTATCAATATCTCAACTTTCCACACCACCTCTCTGCTCACCTTATCTCTCTGCTCTTACCCTACATTATCTGCTCTACCTCACAGTCCCTTCACTATCACTGGTTTTCCCTATCTCTGCACCAGACTGTCACCTCTGTGCACCCAGACCGCCCTCTCCCACTTCATCTTGTACACTCTACCCCATTGGCTCTGCTATCTACCCCTGTCTGTTGGTTGTGCCCTAGCATCGCTGCTCTCCCATGTTTCTACTCTGTCTTCTCCAGTCTTTCCACTCTTCCAGTCTCTCCACTCTTCCCCAGACGGCCCTTTCTCTCCCATTTCTCTAGTTTCCCCCTAGTCTGTCTCTTTCTACCTTCAAAGTTGCAGGGCATGCTGTGCAAGGAAACATGCTGGGGTGCTTTGAAAATACATTACCTTGAATACCACTGGGTCTCCAGGTTTAGTAAATGTCTAAGGTTGGTAGGGATCCCTAGTTGGCCACTGACACAGAGCAGTACCTCTGCAGCCATTCATCATGGCTAGTGGGAGGAAACTGGGGATTCTTTGAGCTTAGTTTTGACTCATGGGTCAGCAGAGAAGGGGTAACCTGACCTTTCTGCTCCACCCTCCCCCACCCGCAGGCAGAAATAGAGTCTGGAACCAGGGTGTGGGGACCTAATTGTCTAGCACTCCCACCCAACTCCTTTTCTCACTTTTTTCCTGTGGTAGTCGGGCGGGCGTTCAATCCCACCTTGGTGGGCAGACTGGGGTGTTTATCAGGGGGTCCAAAAGCCCACCAGCCCATCAGGGAAAACAATTTAGAAACAGAATGAGATGCTGGGCTTTTCCATGCTGGCACTGCACTGAATCACCCACCCCCAGGTACCAGTCTGCCTGTTACATGGGATATTAATCCCCTCTCTGCTGGCCCATTCATCAAACTAGACCCAAAAGAATCTGAATGGCTTAATTTGCTATGGGGATGTTGGTGCTCTAAGCCCAGGGGGACAGAAACACTGTTGGGGCTTTCGTATTTTGAGGGCAGAGTCCGATGCCAGGAAGAAAATCCCCCACCTCATTCTTTAAAAAAAAAGAAAGAAAATCTCTCCCCAGCACCTAGTGCGCTTTCTGCCTCCCACTGGACAGAATGAGGGTTAATAATCCACTCACCCTAGAGGGGCCTGAAATATTGGTGGGTCATTAGTAGTGGTATTAATGCCAGATGCCAGGGTAGGATGCCCAAACCATATTCCCTTATCTCTGGTGGGCTTTCAGCTCCTTCTCCCGAAGAGGTCATATTGGGGATAAACTCACCAATTTGCCACCGGGGGATAAAAAAGACTGTTGGAAACTTTAGGGTTGGGGTTTGGACTGATAACGGGGCAGTGTCTAGTGAGATTTTGGCTTCCTCAGTAGGGTGGATTGGATTAACTACGCCAAAATGAAACCCCAGTGGGGGCAGAAATATTGTTGGGTGCTTAGGGTTGAGGGTACAGCCCAATACCAGCACGGGTCACCCAAACCCTTTCTTTTTTTTATAAATAAAAAAATCTCTAGATCTTTTTGGCTTTCTGCCCCTATTGGAAAAGCAAATTGGTCTAAACCCCCAATTACTTTCCCCAGGAGCCAGAAATACTGAATGTGCCCTTTTTTAGAGGGAGGGCTCCTAGGAATACCAGGTGGTCTGCCCCCTCTCAACAGTCATGCTTGATAACTAGTGGGTGAATCCCTATATAGAGATCATCATAATACAGCGAACCCCATGCAAGGATCTACTAGGGACTGGTACAAGTAGAAAGGGAACATTCTCTCCATTACAATGGTAGCTCTATATGTTCACTGAAAAAGGCACAGGTTTCAGGGACGTTACAGTTAGTTGGATATTTCACTCGTACAAAAACAGAGAAATTTGGCCGTCATAGTTAGTTCAGCTAAGTATAACGAGCGCCCCCACAATGTACTGCTGATGACATCACATATTACATCACTCATGACCTCTCAAACGACATCACTGATGACATCATCCAGTGACTATGTGTTTCTGTAAAGTGTAAATCTGTTATATATATATATTTATATTCACTGAAAAAAACATACGTTTCAGGCATTTTATAGTTAGAAATTAGATTTAAAAAACCTTAGAAATTCACTAAAAAAACCATAGGTGTCAGGGACGTTATAGTTAGGAATTAGCATTTAAATAAACCTTAGAAATGCACTGAAAAAACCATAGGTTTCAGGGACGTTATAGTTAGTTGGACATTTAACCCATATAAAACCAGAGAAATTAATCTGTTATAGTTAGTTGAGCTAACTATAACTCGTGCCTCCGTAATGCACTGCTGATGACGTCACATATTACATCACTCATGACATGGTCAGTGAAATCACTGATGACATCACTGATGACATCTCAAATGACTTCACTGATGACATCACTGATGACATCATTTAGTGCATGTGTGTTTCTGTAAAGTTTAAATATGTTTTACAAATATATATATGCCAAGGTGTATTGAAGAATGAATGAGTCTATAAGACTCAGGATGGATGATTAAGTGTGACTAACTGTATAAGTGACTAATTAATTGTGTCTTGCTTAATGCATTTGTTAGCAACTGATTTAGACATTCACACAGTTTAGGTTGTTAGTTGGTGTGTAAGCAGTTCCATGGATTGGTTAGCAACTAAATGAGGATCTATATGAGCTATTCATTGCTTGTCTGAGTACCTGTATGAGTACCTGAGTGTCTACGTGGGTGGGTGGGGATGTGTGACTCTCTGCATAGATGCGTGACTGGCTAATTCACTAGGTATATGTGTTCAAGTCTGTATCTGTGAAGGTCTGTATGGCTGAGTGAGTGTGTGTATGAGTGTCTCGGTGAGTGAATGGATGCATCAGTGGAACATGTGAGTAACTCCATATGTGAAAGGCAGTTTTCATGTGCGTGTTGGATTATATAAATGACTAAATGTGAGAATGAGTGATTGTGAGAGTGCCTGTATGGATCAGTGTGTCCTTGTATTAGTTATTGTATTAGAGTGTAAGTATGTGTTAGTATATGTTTAAATAAGTGATGTGGTATGTGTATAAATGTACAGGTGAGTAAATGAAGTGTTATTGATTATTTCCATTACTAACTAGGTGTGTGAATAACTCTACGAATGAGAGGCAGTGTGTGAATGTTTGTATAGATATGTGACTAGATATGATAATGCTGTATTGATGTCTGACTGTATGTATAAGTGAGTACATAGGTGAATGAATGGATGTGTGTAGACCTACAAATTAGAGAGTGGATATGCACTAACTGGTATTAGTGTGTTCACGGTTTCAAAAATTGTAGTCTGTATTTTAGACTGGGTGTATCAAGTGTTATATTAGGGCCTGATCAGATGCATCTGATTTTCACGTGGATGATGTCATCAGTGATGTCATCAGTGATGTCATTTGAGATGTCATGAGTGATGTCATGAGTGATGTCACTGACCATGTCATGAGTGATGTATTATGTGACGTCATCAGCAGTGCATTGCGGGGGCGCGAGTTAAAGTTAGCTCAACTAACTATAGCAGACGAATTTCTCTGGTTTTATATGAGTCAAATGTCCAACTAACTATAACGTCCCTGAAACCTATGATTTTTTCAGTGAATTTCAAAGGTTTTTTTAAATGCTAATTTCTAACTACAACGTGCCTGAAACCTATGATTTTTTCACTGAATTTCAAAGGTTTTTTAAATGCTAATTTCTAACTCTAACGTGTCTCAAACCTGTGTTTCTTTCTGTGAATTTCAAAGGTTTTTTAAATGCTAATTTCTATTTATAACATACATTAAACCTATCTTTTTTTCTGTGTTTTTTAATTATCATCCCATTCTCAACTTGGTGAAAACTGCAAATTTCACCACTCTTCCATCAATACCTTACGCCAACAAAATCGCCACAAACAATAGCCATATCTAACACTAATGAAATGCACAGTAGGCGTTCCCGTGCAAAAAAAACCATGAAAACACCACTTCCCCATATTTTCAACGACCAGCCAAATCTGCAATGCGATCCAAAAAGCAGGCGATAAGCCGAGTTAGCAGTAACAAATTAACATCAACCTTTAACTGGTGTAAGGAGGTCGACTATCTACTTACTCCGTTATTTCGACCCAACTCACAGCCACATCTAAAGACCAACACATGATACAGCTACTGATCAAGCAGCTCCGACACCCAACAATGCCACAACACCCAGCCTCACCACCACCAGAACCTCCCCCCCCGGACCTTCCTCTACTACCACCGAGGCAGCACAAAACAGAACAACGGACCTTCCCAAAACGCCATGCCCCTCAGCCACACAATAGCTGAATGTTGGGAGATGAGCAGCCGACTATATATGAAGGAGGCAAGTCACCCACCACTAATAAAGCATACAATGCCAAGTGTAACACTCATGTGCTGCACAGACCTCACTATGCAAAGCACAAACCTCTCCATGTGGAGATATACTATTGATACTTGTAGTGTAGTGCACAGTGGACGCATCCATGCTACCTCAGGCAGTGGGGAAGATCTCGGTCATGTTGCTGTGCTGTCCCCCCCTGGAAGCGAAAGCGGAGTGGGCTGCTCCAACGTGCGCCACTCCAGCGTAGGAGTATGAATAAATAGACCAGGCCCTAGGCATGGTTCACTTGTGGGAAGACTAACGAGTGTCAGAACGGCAACCCTCACCCTGGCACGTGGCACCCGCCATAACCACGAGCCTCCTTGACCCAGGGCCCCTGCGAACCCAGCGGCACAGCACCGCAGACTTATGTCTGTACCGACTACTGCCTTCAATCTACACTATGGACAGCACGGCTCACAATTCAGATGTAGGGGCAATTGCAGATATCGCAGTACAGTTCGCAAGACACGTTGCTCCCAGTGCCACCCACCCAGACCATGCATCATCACAGGGTGCGCACACGCTGTGTGCTTCAGGTACTACTAGCTCACTACACCATAAGTCATCGCCACGTGGCCTTATCAACGCAGAATTCATTAGACAAAACACATTGCTCCCTGTGCTGCCTGCTGGGACCACATCTCATCGCAGGGTACGCACATGCTGAGTATTGCAGGTGCCACTAACTGTGCAGCTCAACTCAATGCCACATGGCTGTGCGCCCATCCTGACCGCTGCCTTTGCCCTACACTGGAGTTACATGGTTCACAATTCAACATTAGTAGTGACGCAAATTGTGTAAGAGACTATAATGCGTTAAGAAGACCAAATGCTCCCAATCTGTGCAGCTCAAGTCAACGTCACCTGCCTGTGGGTCTTTGCTGACCGCTGCCTCCGGCCTACACTGTGGAAGACCGGCGACACGTGGTGCCAACTAACCTTGTTCAACACAAGCCGATCCCACATGAGTAACTGTGTCCTGAGTCCTCAATGGCAGCGAACACAGCACCAGACTCCCTTCTATCACTGAGGGGTATTTCCACATGGAAGACCAGCAACACGTGGTGCCACTGAACCTGTACTACGCAAGGTTTGTTTGGGTCACCAACGTATGCACGTGTCTATGGACCCTACCTCACCGCTACCTCTGCCCTACACTGTGGGTGAGCGGCGATAAATGGTACCACTAATTGTCTTCAACACAAGCCGATCCCACATGTGGAACTGTGTCCTGAGTCCTGAATGGCAGTGATCCCAACTTCTTGCCAGCGACCACAGCACCAGACTCCCTTCGATTAGTGTGGCGTATTTTCATCAATGTGGAAAGTATTTCAGAGGAAAAGATAACGCAAAAGATACATTTTACACAAACTGTCGATTTCCCATTCCACGTCCAGTAATTTCCAAAGGAAGAGTGAACAGTTTTATGTCAGCAATGAGACATACCATTATTCGAAAATCACCCAAAAATACTTTTAATTTATAAAGAACAGAAGCATCGAAGTACAATAATGATTACAAGTTCAATTTTCAAAGCTTTATTCGACAGCATGTCATAAAAGCATCATAACATCCTAACAATACCATAAATATAAATACTATTTTAAAATACAATATATAAATTTTAAAATTACATTAAATCATAATGCTGGCGAATAGTTCCAATGAAATTAGCAACATCAATTTATCTATTAAAAAGTAAAATCTTAATATTTAAAATGGATCGATAACATTTTAGTGTCAGATACTCATTTACCAGCTTCTAACATTTTTAGGGTACGAGTGCGTATTATCCATGCCCACCCCAAAAATTTTGCAACAGCAATAACCAAACAAGGGGTACAATCAGATTCAAGTATCCTTAGGGCTTCCTTATATCTGCGTATTCCCAAATTTAAACATACTGGTTTTATCCACCTATGACGTGGAGCGACATACAATGGACAGACAAACAATAGATGGCCAGGATCCTCAATCAAATCTCGACAGTAAGGACATTTATTGTCCTGATTAGGTAACCATCTATGGGTGAATGCTTTTACAGGGAGAGACCCAATTCTAAACTGAAAATACAGTTTTCTATCAATGGGCCTCTCTATAAAATCCCAGAATGCCTCACAAGATGGAATAGATTTAACGTCAAAATAACGACCTGTTAGATTGGAATTCTGGCCAGAGCTAAAAGCAGATGTTAAAATCATATCCCAGTACATTTTTTTGAATGCAGACTTAGATGGGAAATTTAAGCCATTTAAATCATTCCATAGATGCCCCAAGTCTAATTTTGTTAGCAAATCTCTAATTCCTTTGAGCCATGTGATGGAATGAAAACGATCAGCCCTAATGATATCTTTTAGGGCAATGGCATAATGCGCTAGTTCCGGAGTGACCATAATCCGCCGCCAATAAAGGAGTGGGCGCAATCGTGCCAAATCCTCAACTCTTTTCCTGCCTAGATCGTATGCTAATGGGATCATTGGGGTACTTCGGGGAACTCCTGTTAAACAACGTAAAAACTTGTTTTCTGCTAATCTTAGTTGATTCAGATTACCAAAGCCCCATAATTCCGATCCATATAATGAAGCACTGATAACTTTCATATTATAAATTTCCAAGGCTGGAGTGATGGGTTTAGTCAAGGAAGATTTATATTTGGAAACAATTGCGCCCGCTAGCTGATGAAATTTTAAGACAGCCATGTCAATATGGTTGGTCCATTTCATATTGTTCTGAAGGGATATCCCTAAATATGTAAATGCCTCAACTTGCTCCAGCGGGGTGCCATTAAAGTTAATAACACCTCTAAAATTTTGCCGCTGATTTAAACACATGAACTTAGTTTTGGAGGTGTTTATCTCAAGACCACGTTCTCGACAAAAGTCACCAAATGCATTTAGCGCCTTCTGCAGGCCACTAGGTGTCCGCGAAACTATCAGCGTGTCGTCCGCAAACATGAGAACAGGCACGCGAGCCCCAGCCAATACAGGGGCATCTGTGGGCGAACGGCTCAAATATTCAACAATGCCATTTATAAACAGGGAGAACAACGTGGGCGCCAAGACACATCCCTGCCGAACACCACGCTCTACAGGAAATGTGTCAGTCACCTCCCCCTGGGTTCCCCACCTAATTCGTGCATAATTGTTCTCATGCAAGCGGACAAGTCACGTTAGTAGTTCCGGTGCTATCCCTGCTTCATCGAGAACCCTCCAAAGTTTAGAGCGGGGCACTAGATCAAATGCAGATTTTAAATCTATAAAAACCGCATAAAGGGTCCCATTAGTCAGCTTCACATTCCTCCAATAGAGTGCTAAGAAATAAAATACCTGGTCAACCGAACTAGTACATGGTCTAAACCCAGCCTGGAACGGGGACAAAATATTGTTTTCTTCAATCCAAGTTTGTAATTTATTTTGTACTAATCGACCTATCAGTTTTTGAGCAGAGTCAATAAGACTGATAGGTCTATAGTTACTTGGTAGTGATTTATCCCCTTTTGGGGATTATTTCAGCCCCTTTCCATGAGGGGGGAACAGGTGCACCCATAGCTATGGAATTAGCTAGCCATTGAAAATACTGACACCAGGATGATCTATCAGTTAAAAATTCGTCCGCGGGTATCCCGTCCATCCCAGGAGCACGGCCCCCGGTTATACAATCTAATGCTAAATTAACATGAACACCTGCGTGCGAAAGTAGATAGCGGGGGGAAGTGAGTGCTCTCCTTCAGACGAAGCTGAAGCATATTGCGGTCTGAAGAAGTCAACCCACTGGTTATTTGCCACGTTATTTTGGGGTGATGGCGCAACCCCACCTCTATCCCACTTCACTATTGCCCAAAACTGTTTTTGATCCTTGGCCAGACAAGCAGATTTCAGGTCTTGCCAGTGCTCCTCGTCCCACTCCTTCTTAGCCACTAGCTGTACGTGTCTATATAGCTTTCTAGCAGATCTCACATCTTCGATGTTTCTTGATCTAAGGGCTACACTTAAACTCTGATGAGCTGCTCTACAGGATTTATTGAACCATCCCGCCACAGGTGGTTTGCCCTTATTAACTTTCCCACCCTCAGGGGGCTTCATGAAAAACTCTTGGAGATTTGAAAAAAAGGTGGTATGGACCTCATCCATAGATGAAGGGAAGTTATTATCAGACGACTGGGCATTTAATTTAGCCACTTCGTCGATTACCACTTTTTTGAGATCCTTTAATTTCTCCGGCTTTTCTATAAATCTACCCCATTTAATATGCCTCATATTGTTTGATACGACAATATCCAGGCTAATTTTCGCCCCACCAATTTTGGGTTCTATGAGCCCATTGGGAGCTTGTAATTCCAAACACAGGGCGTTATGATCGCTATCTTCCCATGCGATTATAGTCATATCATTCAATCTATGCCAAATCCTTATATCCACCAGGAAATAATCTATACGGCTAGTGGATCTACCATTATCAAATGTACTAGCACCCTGGCGGTCTGACCGGGTACGCCCATTGGCAGCTCTGAGCCCTCTCTCTAGACAGAGTGCTTTAAGTTGAATGGCCGCGGCGGTCCATCTCTTGACTGGGGGAAGATCCAGCTGGGGAACACCCCATCTACTGTCCTCCTCTTCAGCAAGGAACTGGTCCTCAGGGCCAAGGGGCTCGAACGTCGTATTAAAGTCACCACCCACTACAATGAGCTTCTCCGATGGTAGTGCAGAAAGGTGATCATCTAGGGCAGATGTCGCGTCGGATGAAGTGCCTCCAACCATCCCTCTAGCATAGATATTAGATATAACCATTCCCTGGTCATTAGGCCAAGTGATGTTTAATGACAAAATGTCGTTAGATTGAAGACTATGTTGGTTAATCTTACAACATAAGGATTGGCGGATCCAAGTTATCAGGCCACCTGATGGACGACCTTTAGTTTTTTTGGTAGCAGGTATATAGAAATTAAGGAATCCCAAACAATAGACCGGGTCCAAAGACCACGACTCTTGGAATAAGATTATGTCGAACTGGTCAACAAAACCATGCCATTCAGTTGAATGTAACTTATTGCCTATTCCTGCAAGATTCCAGGATAAAAAGGACAGGCGTGACTCAGGTTCAAGAGGACAAGGAAACTCATTTAATGTTAATGGACTTTGGAGCTCACCATCAATCCTATTCACATGTTCAACATTACTACATGGGATACCTAATGATTCATTTGTTAATGCCTTTGATACTATGTTTCCAAATCCTAGGTGGCTGAGCGATGTTAACCTATACGATTCAATTGCATTTGGCTGTGTTATACTAGAATTGCATATTACAATATTATCTTGACAGCTAGCTGAGGCTATGGGAGTAGATAAGCTATCATACGGTACCAATGTTTTATTCTCGAGTCTAACCTCCCCATCAAGTCAATCGCAATCATTTAAATCTGACAGGACCCCAAACCTGTTTTCTAAACTGATGTTCCACATCCTAATGGAGTCACTCCCACCCCCTATACTAGGCATTGGGGTCCACCCTTGCCTCGCTGTCGCTCGGTTGGCTTCCCGATTCCTCCCACAATAAAAATATTTTAGTGTTAGAGGAATGATAGCACCATGTCTTCGTTGAGGGGGAAATATATTGTTCAGAACATTGGGGAGAACTGCTGGGTTAGAAAAATTGAGAACCACACTGTCCCCTGCGTACTTTTTAGGATTATGGCCTAGCCATGAGACTCTTCTTGCCATAATAATTTCTCCAGCTAATTGTCGCGCTCCCCCGGGGGACATCCTCATATTTTTTATCATCCAATGCAAAGATTTGCTAATGAGAGAAGATGTGGTTTCTATTTTGTCGAGCGGCAAAGTAGGAACATTGGCAAGGACCAATGTAGTGGGGAGGGCCTCAACAATACATTGGAATTGGTCGTTCGCTGGACGTGAGGCAAAACGGTCGAGAGGGGGACCTGATTTAGATACCTTCTGGGAATTCTTATCAATTCTGGATTGCAAAGGTGAGGGATTCACTATCTCTTTTTGCGCAGCCCTTCCTTCCACTCTAGCGGGCAACACATTCAAGGTAGATCTACTTGGTACTGGGGACTTAACTCTGGTCACTTCTTCTACAGGTCTATTTAATAAGGCACTCAATCTAGCTACCTCTGCCGTTAGTTTGTCGATTTTGGCTACCAAAGGAGTAATGATGCTCTCAATTTTAGTATCAATCATACTTGCTATTTTTATAGACAGTTCGTTCTCAGAGTTTTTAGCAATTTGTAACTCTGGTGTCTCTGCCTTATTCAGGCTTTTGGTTACGGAGGTTGCCTTTTTCTTCCCTGGGCGGGTCCCATTGTTTCTAATCTGGGGTTTCCTACAGGCTCTGACTATCCTAGTTCTAGGGGGAGGAGCGGGAGATTTGAGATCAACTGATTCAACATCCATATCCAAGTCTAAATCAGGAATAGATTGTGAGTTAACAGTTGGGTGGACACTTAGCTCAAGAATGTCGCTGTCTAAGACCTCTGTATCAATTGGAGTGCTACTGTTAACCAATGAGGGAGAAGCCAGCAGCGAATCAGACAGGGGAATCGGTAAAGATAGATTAGAAGAACAATTTAGCCCCAATGAGACTCTCCTGTCGTTGTTAATTTTACTAACTATCTGCACCAAGTAATTGTCCATAGTGTTTGAATTTAAGGACTTTTTTGATTTCGACATACTACTACAGAGCTGTAACAGAATCTAATAGCAGCTCGTATTGTAATAGTGGAAACTGTAAGTGGTTCAGTCAACAATGGTCCCTGGCGGACTTGGTATCGATGTAAAACTCACTCAACCACAGTCAAAAGAGAAGTGGCCTGTCCCGTCCTTATTCGTCCTCGGACGGCCTCAGACGGCCCGTCCTTTGCCCGGGCTTAGCCCGGCGCCACCCGCGCGCGTCCCGCGCAGCGGGATGAGAGACTGGTTTTATAGATTGCGTGGTCCAATAGCGGGAGATCAGCCACAACACACCTGAGTGACCGCACCCGCTCCTGGGAGATGTAGTCCAGGTAAGCTCTCCTCAGCGGTTTCACCGGCAGCCCAGCAGCAAAAGCAGCCTCTCCGAAGATCGCACAGGGTAAGTTCATGCAAATTGCCCAGAGACACGAAGCGGGACCCGCGGCAGCGGGTTCCGCGAGGTTTTTGTAGTGATTGAGGGCGGGAGATCAGCCACAACACACCTGAGTGACCGTACCCGCTCCTGGGAGATGTAGTCCAGGTAAGCTCTCCTCAGCGGTTTCACCGGCAGCCCAGCAGCAAAAGCAGCCTCTCCGAAGATAGCACAGGGTAAGTTCATGCAAATTGCCCAGAGACACGAAGATAATGATTACAATACGGAGATTTTGAAGATGTGAAATGTAAATATGAACATACAATATGATGCACATAACTCAATTGCTGTTTCTCACTATGTCACGTCATATATTACCAACTCAGAATTGAAAGAAATGTGGGAAGAAATTTCACAGGAGAAGACACTTAGGAAAAAAATGTACAGCTTCAGTTTGAAGATACTTTCACATCGAGAAATTGAATCCTACCAATGTTCGGATCGATAGACATCTGCAAATTTATATTCAAAGTCAACAGGAACCATCTGGATAAGTCTAGGTTTTCCTGCGGCACGACATCGAGTTTTAATATAAATGTTATAAAACAAATTTGTGATGACATAGACTTACGTTTCTTTGCTAGTCAAGAGAACTGTACAGAAAATAACAGTTGGATAAAGTACTTTTTGGTGAAAATCTCAACTATGTTTATATTTATTTTGCGACGTATTCATTATAAAATTCAAACTAGGTATGTATATGTACTACCACTAACCCTGTTCAACACAAGTCGATCCCACATGTGTAACTGTGTCCTGAGTCCTGAATGTTAGTCACCCCCAAGTCCGTGGCAGCGACCACAGCACCAGACTCCCTCTGATCAGTGAGGCATATTTCCATATGCCAGGCCAACAGCACGTGGTGCCACTAACACTGTTCAACACAGCCGATCCCACATGTGTAACTGTGTCCTGAGTCCTGAACGGCAGTCACCCAAGTCCGTGGCAGTGACCACAGCACCAGACTCCCTTCAATCACTGAGGCATATTTCGATATTCAAGGCCAGTGAAACCTAGTCCCACTAACCCTCTTTAACACAAGCCGATCCCACATGTGTAACTGTGTTCTGAATGGCAGTGACCCCAAGTCCGGGCAGCAACCACAGCAGCATACTCTCTTTGATCAGTTAGACATATTTCCATATGCAACGGCGGCGACACGTGGTGCCAATAACTCTGTTCAACACAAGCCAATCCCACATGGGTAACTCTGTCCTGAGTCCTGAATGGCAGGGACCCCAACTTCGTGGCAGCGTCCACAGCACCAGACTCCCTTTGATCAGTCAGGCATATTTCCATATGCAAGGCCGGCGACACGTGGTGCCACTAACCCTGTTCAACACAAGCCGATCCCACATGTGTAACTGTGCCCTGAATGGCAGTGACCCCAAGTCCGTGGCAGCAACCACAGCAGCATACTCTCTTTGATCAGTTAAACATATTTCCATATGCAACAGCGGCGACATGTAGTGCCAATAACTCTGTTCAATACAAGCCGATCCCACATGGGTAACTCTGTCCTGAGTCCTGAATGGTAGTGACCCCAACTCCATACCACCACACTCCCTTTGATCAGTGAAGGGTATTTCCATATGAAACTACATACTCCAGTAGGCAAGTAAGTATCACAGTCCTACACCCTACATATTGTCCTTTTAGAACCCTTGTTTCAAGAACTTTTTTTTATATCAGTTATAGCTTTACTACAGTGATCAAATTAATCTTCATATGAAAACTAAAATGGAATAGCAGTCTACACTGCAGGCAGTACAGCTCGCAATTCCATTTTTAAATGCTAATTTCTAACAACAAGATTCTACTCAGAAAATATAATTATTTCATCATACGCCTACACTGCACTCACTAGGGCTCCCAATGGAAATTATTTCTTCATTCATTAACTACAGAGTCCACTAGGCAAGTAACTATTACAGGCCTCAAATCTACATAATATCCTTTTAGTATCCATTCTTCTTGAACATTTTTTATATCAGTTATACCTTTAGTAAAATCACCAAATTCATTTTCAAGTGCAAACGAACACTCAGCAGTCTACACTACGGGCAGCAGACCTCGCAATTTGAATTTTGGACACGTGGTGCCAACTAACACTGTCCAACACAACCTGATCCCACATGTGTAACCGTGTCCTGGTCCTGAATGGCAGTGACCCCAACTCCATGGCAGCCACCACAGCAGCAAACTCTCTTTGATCAGTTAGACATATTTCCATATGCTGTGACCCAAAACTTCATGGCAGTGACCACACCACCACACTCCCTTAGATTAGTGAGGAGTATTTTCATATTGAAGGCTGGCGACAAGTGGTGCCACCGAACCTGCACTACGCAGGCCGGTGAGGCCACCAACGTATGCACGTAGCTGTGGGCCCTTGCTCCCTGCTACCTCCGGCCTATACTGCAATCAGCAGGCCTCACAATTCAGATAGAGTTGTGATTCCACATGACGCAGTCCTATAGCCAAGACACATTGCTCCCAGTGCGGCCCGTCCACACCAAGCATCATCACAGGCTCATACACTCTCAATACTTCTGGTGCCACTAACCCTGTTTAACAGAAGCCGATCCCACATGTGTAACTGTGTCCTGAGTCCTGAATGGCAGTGACTCCAAGTCCGAGGCAGCAACCACATAACATACTCCCTTTGATTTTTGAGGCATATTTCAATATGCAAGGCCGGCGACATGTAGTCCCACTAACCCTCTTTAACACAAACCGATCCCACATGTGTAACTGTGTCCTGAATCCTGAATGGCAGTCACCCCAACTTCGTGGCAGAGACCACAGCACCAGACTCCCTTCAGTCTTATTTGTTTTCTTTAAATACATTTTTTTATATGTAAATCTATACATGTCTAAGACTCTTCTTTGACTAACTGCACAGGGACTCTTCCGGGCCCAAGAAGGTTGTTGGGGGTATGATGGTAATGTGGGAAGAGGGTGCATTACCTGCTGATGTGGGGAGAGGCAGCGTCAAAGGGGTATCTATCACAGAAAGAACTCCTATATGTTTTCACAAATACCTCACACAAATGCCAGCTGACGGACTGAATCACAAAATGATTTTTCAATACTTATGTAGTGTGAGTAATGAACAGTTCGCACCCACGTTCACAGAGGGACAGCTGAGGCCCGTCCACTCCACTCACAGATGCAGTACTGCGAGCTGTCTGCGCCATTGAAGCTATCCCTGCCCTGTTCCATCGTACGCCATGCCACGCCATGCCACGCCACACCACTCAGATTATGTTCCGATGATGGCCCCACATACCTACCTGTCGCAGGCGTACTTGCTGTTCCTGTGCAGGTCAGTGGTCTAGTTCTCCACATCTCCCGCCCACTCACTGAAAGCAGCTTTTCCCACACACCACACCTGTCCGGCACATGCGTCACAGGCCATGTGACCATGCAAATATAATAGATCGACAACGTTACATCCTTTATTGCCGGTGCTGACTAGATGCTGGATGCTCCACGTGTTTCAACCATAAAGAGTCTTTCAAAACTTGCGCAGAAGGTTACTCGCACCCTAATCTGTATAGCCCTCAGGGGCCTACCACCCCCTTGTCACGGACTTCAGATGCACAGGGTTAGTGCCACCCGAAGCTCATATGGCCATCAGGAGCCTACAACCACGTGGTACGAACTTAACTTCCACAGGCTTAGCAGCCCCAAAAGTTGATGTGGTCTATGCCATTGATGACTCAGGACTCAGTGACATGTGTGAGATCTTCCGGGCCATGGAGAAGATGATGTGGTCTCCGCCATTCATGATTAAGGACTCAGCGACATCTGTGCAATCCGTCAAGCACCTGATGTGGTCTCCGCCATTCATTACTCAGGACTCAGAGACATATCTGGTATGATTTTTGATGAGCACGTGAAGTGCCCACTGCTGCACACTCCAGTGGCACCAGGTAATTATTTGCTCATGGATGCGCAGGGGCGGCAGGGTCTCTCCCTCTCTCTCTCTCACTCTCTCTCTCTCTCTCTCTCTCTCTCTCTCTCTCCCCCTCTCTCTCTCTCTCTCTCTCTCTCTCTTCCTTCTTTTCCTTCTATCTCTCTAACTCTCTCTCTTCCTTCTCCCTTTCTCACTCCCTTTCTTTCCTTCCCTCTCTTTTTCTCTCTGGCTTTTTCTTCCTTCTCTTTTTCTCTATGTCTCTCTCCTTTGATATGCGCATTACACACGTCCCTATTTTGTGCTTTATTTTCCAGGCTCTGTCGTCCACATCCATGGTCCCCAAAGCAGTGTTCCACCTTGTTATTTTATATTTTTTTGGATCAATTTTGTTTACTTTATCGTTGATATATGTTAATAAAAAAACTAAAGTTTGGAAAAAAAATAATAACGTTGCTGTTTGTTTTCTTAACAGTTGTGTAACTCTTTCTTATTCTTATTACTGTTATTTGATGAAGTCCACCATGGTCTTAAATTTTGGAGGACTTATTGCGGGAATACTGGTGATGTCTACAGTTTCCACCAACTTCTGAATAGTGTGTTAGATTTATCTCAACTCTACTTCCATTAAAGTGCTGATGTTGAAACGCAGACTAGCCGTTCACGTGCAAAAAGACACGAGGTACACCTTGTGATTTATTCTAAATACTAAAATCCTGTATTGAATTGCACTGACGTAGTGGCTGCACTCACACTGTACACACAATCATTTACAAAACCTCATTGTATTTATATTGATTGGGAATCGTGCGTCAGGTGCTGGATCTTGACGAGATACACAGCCTAGTTCATATACTGTCCTGCATACTCAAAAAAATCACATCACAACTTTCACACCAACTGCAATGCGAAACAAATTCTGGCGATAAGACACGTTAGCACCAGGGATTTTACACCTGCTTTCTGATGGTGTTAAGCAGGACGACTACCTGCACCATGAAAGAGAACACAGCCAAGAGCCACACCAGAACACCCACAGGTGCCATTGAATAAATGAGCATGATACAGGGATACCCATGAGGGCCACAAGACTCTTCGGAACAACTCCGGGACTGCCAACGCCCCCCAAACCTGCATCTGAGCAAGTGTGTCCCTCTGGTCATTGTGTTAGCATGATATGCACCAGCCCTGCATCATCACAGTGTGCTATCACCTCAGCGTTGGCAGTGAGCCAGGACATGTAGCTACGCACGCATCCTCCTGCATGCACAACTGGCGTGTGCTGGTCTGGAGTACACAGGTCAGCGCAGGGGTGTGCCTATCTTACAACGGGAACGGGGTGTCTCGGACATCTCCGTGTACAGGACGTGCGGTAAGTGTGTCTCTGTGTTCTGGTGTGGCCTGCCACAAGGGTCACAGCAGGCAATGTTGTAAAGTGGCATGCACCACCTCCAAACGGCACTGTGATGGTGTAGTTGGAATGCAGCAGCACATGAGCAAATAGGCATTACAATGGTGTGCCGTACGAGTGCACGAGATACAACAGCGCACCGTACAAAGTGTGGGAGCTCGTGGGAGGGAGGAGCAGCTGTTTGCAATGTAACAGACAGTGAATTCGACCATGTGCCACATGCTGGGCATCTCATCCATAATAACCACGGTTGCAGACATCCCACAACACCAACAACCCGCCTTTGTACACATCCTCTATGAATGCAGCGTGGTTTTCACTTCTATGCTCGTTCACTGATGTGATGTTGGTGAGTTGTGTGACTTGTGCTCCTTGTTGGTGTGTTTCATTTTGGCCATTGTTTGTCTATACTTGTGCTATACTTAATTGTGCATGTGTGCCATTCTGTCCATCTCCCCCTGTCCCCCGTCCCCCCACTCCCTGCTTCTTCCTCTTCCTGGTGCTGTTCTGTCTATAATTTTGTTGCTCCACACATAAATACATGTAAAGAACAAATTAGAATAGTTCTTTGATTCTTTTAGGTTTCAAAACTTCTCTCTCTTGGTTTCTTTTTAATTTTCCATATAAACAGTTTTTTTAATATTCCACAACACATAGAAGTCAGAAGTGCAACACACGTTCTAGAACATTCTACAACACGTGCAGGTTAAAAGTTCATCAATCTTTTTAAACCTAACCATATTTTTTTTGCAACATTTTCTCGAACATTTAAAGGCACGTGCATTTTAAAAGTTCGCGATTGTTTTAAGTTCGACCAGTGCCTTCCAAATGCAAGCAGCAGGTGTGGTTGAGTTGACAACTTTTATCCTATGATATGTACTCCACATTGAAACTGCTTTTTCTTAACCAATCACAAAGATGCTTTTCCACAAAACAAATGTGCACCCTACTTTTAAAAAAGAATGCTTTTCGTCTCCCAATCACGTATCGTTTTGTATAGCAAAAAAAAGTAGTTCCCCATCTTTAAACATATCTCTTATTCTACCAAGGAACTGCATGAGCTACAGACATCTTTCCATACCTTCCAGCCATACCTTCAAAATGCTATTGTGGATTGTAGAACACAGCTATATTTTCTGGAGCAAGAGGTATGCAGAACAGAGACATATTGACTTAGACCTAGGTTTACAAAATGTGGACATTAAATGGTTTGCACAGAGAGGATTGAAGTGGCACCAATTGTTGCTTTGGTTAAAACCTGTTTACATCTCCAACACCCTGACCTCATGATTGTGCACTGTGGTGGAAACGACCTAGGCACATTGACTAGGGTAGGTTTGGAAATGCTTATGAAGGTCTTTGTATATTCCAATATATGCCAAAGACAGAAGTGGAAATGGTCCAAACAATTTGGTCCTCAGATTGAAAAATCTAGGAAGAAACTCAACAAAGCTGTGTCTGCATACCTCAGAGACCACAAAATGTGGTCCATCTACAACAACAACATACGTTTTGATATGGCTGATATCTACAGAAGTGATGGAGTACACTTCACAGATCACGTAAATCGAGTTTTCCTGAATAACTTGAAGCTGTGCATCCGCACTTATATGTAGCTCCAACTAATCAACACAAGGGCTCTTTTTAGAGCCACCCTATGACTGACAACTTAGGCTCGCTAGTAAAGGGCCAGGTAACGACAACTCATGGACCCTCGCAAAAATGTATTCTCCACACAGCTGTGATGCAGTGGCCAGACCATCTGACTTTGCAGCACAGAGCTCTCGCTTTGATCACCACCTCTACTCCCCCATAGGGGTGAGTAGTTTGCACTTTACAAATACCGTATTGATTTACCTTCGCACTCCCTGTACAACACCACCTAAGCACCATATACAAGTTGGACAAGTGTGGCACAGCGCCCAGAGCACATGACTTCACAGCATCGCAAACACAGGCTCACGGTTTCATACCCGACTCCAGCAGCAGCTCAATTTAACAGCATAACACTCTAGGCAATACCTCACTTAATTTAACATACCCAGCACTTTCAGACCAGTAGGGGTCATTAGTTCACCGGCTTTACCCCGAGTACGTCATCAGCTCAGCTTACGCCCCCAGCACCATCAGACCCACAGAAGTGAGTAGTTTGCACTTTAAAAATACCGAATTGATTTGATAAGCGCAAATTTACCTTCACACTCCCTATATAACACCCCCTAAACACCATACACAAGCTACAATGTTTGAAAGAAAAGTTCCTCCGAGTAGGTATAACTACATACTGACACTACTTAGAACAGTGGTTAGAGCACATGACTTTACAGCATATGACACACTGTTTGGACTCACGCTTTCTTCCCCGAGTCCAGCAGCAGCTCAGCCTAGCATCATGAGACTGTACACAATACCTCACATATTTTCCGTACCCCAGGACTTTCAGACCAGTACGGGTCAGTAGTTTGTCCTAGTAGGTATAAACACATGCTAACACTACTTCCACAAGTGTAGTGCAGCGGCCACGGCACATGACTTCACAGCATAAGACACACAATTTGGGCTCACGCTTCAATCCCCGACTCTCGCACCAGCTCACCTTAGCAGCATCAGACTCTATGCAATACCTCACTTAATTTCCGTAGCCCAGCACTTTCACTCTGCTAGGGGTGAATACTTTGCTTCACACCCCTTCTATAGCACACCCTAAACAACCCACAGAGGTTTCAGTGCTCCTACCCTCCTCTTTCCCACTTTTTTCACCCTTTTTTCCCCTTACTCTCTCTCTCTCTCTCTCTCTTTCTCTCTCTCTTTCTCTCTCTCCCTCTCTCTCTCTCTCTTCCTTCTTTTCCTTCTATCTCTCTAACTCTCTCTCTTCCTTCTCCCTTTCTCACTCCCTTTCTTTCCTTCCCTCTCTTTTTCTCTCTGGCTTTTTTTTCCTTCTCTTTTTCTCTATGTCTCTCTCCTTTGATATGCGCATTACACACGTCCCTATTTTGTGCTTTATTTTCCAGGCTCTGTCGTCCACATCCATGGTCCCCACAGCAGTGTTCCACCTTGTTATTTTATATTTTTTGGGATCAATTTTGTTTACTTTATCATTGATATATGTTAATAAAAAAATAAAGTTTGAAAAAAAATTAATAACGTTGCTGGTTGTTTTCTTAACAGTTGTGTAACTCTTTCTTATTCTTATTACTGTTATTTGATGAAGTCCACCATGTTCTTAAATTTTGGAGGACTTATCGTGGGAATACTGGTGATGTCTGCAGTTTCCACCAACTTCTGAATAGTGTGTTAGATTTATGTCAACTTTACTTCCATTAAAGTGCTGATGATGAAACGCAGACTAGCCGTTCACGTGCAAAAAGAAACGAGGTGCACCTTTGTGATTTATTCTAAATACTAAAATCCTGTAGTGCAGTAAGTGTGTCTCTGTGTTCTGGTGTGGCCTGCCACAAGGGTCACAGCAGGCAATGTTGTAAAGTGGCATGCACCACCTCCAAATGGCACTGTGATGGTGTAGTTGGAATGCAGCAGCACATGAGCAAATAGGCATTACAATGGTGTGCCGTACAAGTGCACGAGATACAACAGCGCACCGTACAAACGTGTGGGAGCTCGTGGGAGGGAGGAGCAGCTGTTTGCAATGTAACAGACAGCGAACTCGCCCATGTGCCACATGCTGGGCATCTCATCCATCATGACCACGGTCGCAGACAGCCCACAATACCAACAACCCGCCTTTGTACACATCCTCTATGAATGCAGCGTGGTTTTCACTTCTATGCTCATTCACTGATGTGATGTTGGTGAGTTGTGTGACTTGTGCTCCTTGTTGGTGTGTTTCATTTTGGCCATTGTTTGTCTATACTTGTGCTATACTTAATTGTGCATGTGTGCCATTCTGCCCATCTCCCCCGTCCCCCCACTCCCTGCTTCTTCCTCTTCCTGGTGCTGTTCTGTCTATAATTTTGTTGCTCCACACATAAATACATGTAAAGAACAAATTAGAATAGTTCCTTGATTCTTTTAGGTTTCAAAACTTCTCTCTCTTGGTTTCTTTTTAATTTTCCATATAAACAGTTTTTTTAATATTCAACAACACATAGAAGTCAGAAGTGCAACACACTTTCTAGAACATTCTACAACACGTGCAGGTTAAAAGTTCATCAATCTTTTTAAATCTAACCATATTTTTTTTGCAACATTTTCTCGAACATTTAAAGGCACGTGCAGGTTAAAAGTTCACGATTGTTTTAAGTTCGACCAGTGACTTCCAAATGCAAGCAGCAGATGTGGTTGAGTTGACAAATTTTATCCTATGATATGTACTCCACATTGAAACTGCTTTTTCTTAACCAATCACAAAGATGCTTTTCCACAAAACAAATGTGCACCCTACTTTTAAAAAAGAATGCTTTTCGTCTCCCAATCACGTATCGTTTTGTATAGCAAAAAAAAGTAGTTCCCCATCTTTAAACATATCTCTTATTCTACCAAGGAACTGCATGAGCTACAGACATCTTTCCATACCTTCCAGCCATACCTTCAAAATGCTAGTGTGGATTGTAGGACACAGCTATATTTTCTGGAGCAAGAGGTATGCAGAACAGAGACATATTGACTTAGACCTAGGTTTACAAAATGTGGACATTAAATGGTTTGCACAGAGAGGATTGAAGTGGCACCAATTGTTGCTTTGGTTAAAACCTGTTTGCATCACCAACACGCTGACCTCATGATTGTGCACTGTGGTGGAAACGACCTTGGCACATTGACTGGGGTAGGTTTGGAAATGCTTATGAAGGACACCTTTGGACAATTGATGTTACTTTTCCCTCAAACTGTCTTTGTATATTCCAATATATGCCAACGACAGAAGTGGAAATGGTCCAAACAATTTGGTCCTCAGATTGAAAAATCTAGGAAAAAACTCAACAAAGCTGTGTCTGCATACCTCAGAGACCACAAAATGTGGTCCATCTACAACAACAACATACGTTTTGATATGGCTGATATCTACAGAAGTGATGGAGTACACTTCACAGATCACGTAAATTGAGTTTTCCTGAATAACTTGAAGCTGTGCATCCGCACTTATATGTAGCTCCAACTAATCAACACAAGGGCTCTTTTTAGAGCTACCCTATAACTGACAACTTAGGCCCGCTAGTAAAGGGCCAGGTAACGACAACTCACGGACCCTCGCAAAAATGTATTCTCCACACAGCTGTGATGCAGTGGCCAGACCATCTGGCTTTGCAGCACAGAGCTCTCGCTTTGATCACCACCTCTACTCCCCCATAGGGGTGATTAGTTTGCACTTTACAAATACCGTATTGATTTACCTTCGCACTCCCTGTACAACACCACCTAAGCACCATATACAAGTTGGACAAGTGTGGCACAGCGCCCAGAGCACATGACTTCACAGCATAGCAAACACAGGCTCAAGGTTTCATACCCGACTCCAGCAGCAGCTCAATTTAGCAGCATAACACTCTAGGCAATACCTCACTTAATTTAACATACCCAGCACTTTCAGACCAGTAGGGGTCATTAGTTCACCGGCTTTACCCCGAGTCCGTCAGCAGCTCAGCTTACGCCCCCAGCACCATTAGACCCACAGAAGTGAGTAGTTTGCACTTTAAAAATACCAAATTGATTTGATACACGCAAATTTACCTTCACACTCCCTGTATAACACCCCCTAAACACCATACACAAGCTACAATGTTTGAAAGAAAAGTTCCTCCGAGTAGGTATAACTACATACTGACACTACTTGGCACAGTGGCCAGAGCACATGACTTCACAGCATATGACACACTGTTTGGACTCACGCTTTCATCCCTGAGTCCAGCAGCAGCTCAGCCTAGCATCATGAGACTGTACACAATACCTCACATATTTTCCGTACCCCAGGACTTTCAGACCAGTACGGGTCAGTAGTTCGTCCTAGTAGGTATAAACACATGCTGACACTACTTCCACAAGTGTAGTGCAGCGGCCACGGCACATGACTTCACAGCATAAGACACACAATTTGGGCTCACGTTTTAATCCCCGACTCTCGCACCAGCTCACCTTAGCAGCATCAGCCTCTATGCAATACCTCACTTAATTTCCATAGCCCAGCACTTTCACTCCGCTAGTGGTGAATACTTTGCTTCACACCCCGTCTATAGCACACCCTAATCAACCAACAGAGATTTCAGTGCTCCTACCCTCCTCTTTCTCACTTTTTTCACCCTTTTTTCCCCTTACTCGCTTTGATGGATTCACAAAATGGCGGCCAACACTTCCTAGTTGCAACCACTCACAGCGCTCACAACCAATAAGCAGCAAGCTCGTGCTCGTAACGCCTCAGCCAATCAGATGGCAGAATTCCCAAATAAAGATATCTGTACATTTTGATATTTCTCAAAAACTTTTGAACAGATTTACACCAAATAAACAAAAGTGTGCTTTCTAGACCAAGACCATTCTCCCTGCCAAATTTGGGGTAATTCCGTTCACCCGTTCGACCTGTAGCCTTGTCTAAAAGTTCCCATGGAAATTAACATGGAGAAAACAGGTTTTGAGACCCCCCTTTTTTCTCAGCCCCCCCTTGACGAATCACCCCCCAGACTTCCCACATTAGAGCTGATACGAACAAAGAATTAGTTTGGAAAATTTCATGAAGATTCATCCAACGATGCCAAATTTATAAGCAAAACAAAACATTTTCTTAGATTCAATCAAGGAGAAGGAACAACACATTTAAATGACAATAATATCTATATTAGAATTAAATCCTCAAAACGAAAAGAAGTCATTAGGCAGATAGTTCATGATTCAGATCCAATCTTCTTTATTGTAATTCTAGTCAAATGTTTTCATGAAAAGTCATTCGAGTTTTTAAAATTAAAGACTTGCAGCTTTCTTGCATAAATCATATCACTCTTTCTTGCAATATTTAATTCAGCCAACGTGTTTCGTCTTAAAAAGATGTCATCTGGGCGTCATCTGGGCTGAAATAATAAAAAACACAAATATAACTATTCAATTGTAACTTCAAAATAGAAACATATTCCTTAAAAAGTATAACTCTGCCTATATCCATTCTAATATTGAGGTAGTATCAGATGGAGGTACTATATTTAAAAAACTATGGTTTTGGATTATTTCAATGTGTACACCATCTTTACATGACGATTAGTTTGTTGCCTAAACACATTATCTATATTCATTACACCATAGAGAAGGGCCTGTAATAAAAGATAAAACATTCCTATACAGTTGACACAAATCTCAATTTCTATAAATTAAAAAGGTATTATTTATCTACTCAAATAATGACTATAGAGTAAGTCTATCATTTTGTGGTCTACAGTGGTTTAAGAACCAGTAATCACTATTAAATTGAAACAGAAGGTCTCCATCCTTAATAGCCGTATCACGCCCCCAAATGGGCCGGTCAAATGTCCCGAGGCAATATGGATTTTGAAGTCCCGATGAGTAAAACCACAGATGGTGCACTAATATCTGTCCATTAAAAGCCCTCGGATAGGCCACCACCAACAGCGTCCACTTTCAAACCCCAATTTGTTCTCCACTGTGTGGCTCGACAAATGTCCTGCTGCATGGACCCCTAATCTTAGTGGGGTGGTGCAAGCTCGACGGCCGGGCCGCCATCAAATATCAATGCTCCAGTTGCCTACCCACACTTGAGCAGCAGGCGAGACACAAACTAAAGGTAGAAAGCCTTTAATCAGGGTCCAAGCAGGCTCCTATTGGCAATTTTCATCAGACAGCCATAAACGCGAATCGCCTGACGCGTTTCGAGAGTGTATTTCTCTTCCTCAGAGGCAGTCGCATTAGTGGATGCGTGCGTCAGTCTCCATCCTTAATAGCCGTATCACGCCCCCAAATGGGCTGGTCAAATGTCCAGAGGCATTATGGATTTTGAAGTCCCGGTGAGTGAAACCACAGATGGTGCACTAATTTCTGTCCGTTAAAAGCCCTCGGATGGGCCACCACCAACAGCGTCCACTTTCAATCCCCAGTTTGTGCTCCACAGTGCGGCTCGACAAATGTCCTGCCGCGTGGCCCCCTAATCTTAGCGGGGTGGTGCAAGCTTGAGGGTTGGGCCGCCATCAAATATCAACGCTCCAGTTGCCTACCCACACTTGAGCAGCACTCGAGATACAAACTAAAGGTGGCGAGCCTTTAATCAGGGGTACAAGCAGGCTCCTGTTGGCAATTTTCATCAGACAGCCATTAACGCGAATCGCCTGACGCGTTTCGAGAGTGTATTTCTCTTCCTCAGAGGCAGTCGCATTAGTGGATGCGTGCACCAGTCTCCATCCATAATAGCCGTATCACGCCCCGAAATGGGCCGGTCAAATGTCTCGAGGCATTATGGATTTTGAAGTCCCGGTGAGTGAAACCACAGATGGTGCACTAATTTCTGTCCATTAAAAGCCCTCGGATGGGCCACCACTAACAGCGTCCACTTTCAATCCCCAGTTTGTGCTCCACTGTGCGGCTCGACAAATGTCCTGCCGCGTGGCCTCCTAATCTTAGCAAGGTGGTGCAAGCTCGACAGCCGGCTCGCCGTCAATTATCAACGCTCCAGTTGCCTACCCACACTTGAGCAGCACTCCAGACACAAACTACAGGTAGCAAGCCTTTAATCAGGGGTACAAGCAGGCTCCTATTGGCAATTTTTATCAGACAGCCATAAACGCGAATCGCCTGATGCGTTTCGAGAGTGTATTTCTCTTCCTCAGAGGCAGTTGCATTAGTGGATGCGTGCGCCGGTCTCCATCCTTAATAAACGTATCACGCCCCCAAATGGGCTGGTGAAATGTCCCGAGGCATTATGGATTTTGAAGTCCCGGTGAGTGAAATCACAGATGGTGCACTAATTTCTGTCCATTAAAAGCCCTCGGATGGGCCACCACCAACAGCGTCCACTTTCAATCCCCAGTTTGTGCTCCACTGTGCAGCTCGACAAATGTCCTGCCGCGAGGCCCCCTAATCTTAGCGGGGTGGTGCAAGCTCGACAGCCGGGCTGCCGTCAAATATCAACACACCAGTTGCCTACCCACACTTGAGCAGCACTCGAGACACAAACTAAAGGTGGCAAGCCTTTAATCAGGGGTACAAGCAGGCTCCTGTTGTCAATTTTCATCAGACAGCCATAAACGCGAATAGCCTGACGCGTTTCGAGAGTGTATTTCTCTTCCTCAGAGGCTGTCGCATTAGTGGATGCGTGCACCGTTCTCCATCCTTAATAGCCGTATCACGCCCCCAAATTTGCTGGTCAAATGTCCCAAGGCATTATGGATTTTGAAATCCCAGTGAGTGAAACCGCAGATGGTGCACTAATTTCTGTCCATTAAAAGCCCTCGGATGGGCCACCACCAACAGCGTCCACTTTCAATCCCCAGTTTGTGTTCCACTGTGCGGTTCGGCAAATGTCCTTCTGCATGGCCCCCTAATCTTAGCGGGGTGGTGCAAGCTCGATGGCCGGCCCGCCGTCAAATATCAACGCTCCAGTTGCCTACCCACACTTGAGCAGCACTCGAGACACAAACTAAAGGTGGCAAGCCTTTGATCAGGGGTACAAGCAGGCTTCTGTTGGCAATTTTCTTCAGACAGCCATGAACGCGAATCACCTGACGTGTTTCAATAGTGTATTTCTCTTCCTCAGAGGCTGTTGCATTAGTGGATGCGTGCGCCGTTCTCCATACTTAATAGCCGTATCACGCCCCCAAATGGGCCGGTCAAATGTCCTGAGGCATTATGGATTTAGAAGTCCCGATGAGCAAAACCACAGATGGTGCACTAATTTCTGTCCATTAAAAGCCCTCGGATGGGCCACCACCAACAGCGTCCACTTTCAATCCTCAGTTTGTGCTCCACTGTGCGACTCGACAAATGTCCTGCCATGTGGCCCCATAATCTTAGCGGGGTGTTGCAAGCTCGACGGCCGGGCCGCCGTCAAATATCAACGCTCCAGTTGCCTACCCACACGTGAGCAGCACTCAAGACACAAACTAAAGGTAGCAAGCCTTTAATCAGGGGTACAAGCAGGCTCCTATTGGCAATTTTCATCAGACAGCCAGAAAGGAGAATCACCTGACGCGTTTCGAGAGTGTATTTCTCTTCCTCAGAGGCAGTCACATTAGTGGATGCGTGCGCCGGTCTCCATCTTTAATAGCTGTATCATGCCCCCAAATGGGCTGGTGAAATGTCCCGAGGCATTATGGATTTTGAAGTCCCGGTGAGTGAAATCACAGATGGTGCACTAATTTCTGTCCATTAAAAGCCCTCGGATGGGCCACCACCAACAGCATCCACTTTCAATCCCCAGTTTGTGCTCCACTGTGCAGCTCGACAAATGTCCTGCCGCGTGGCCCCCTAATCTTAGCGGGGTGGTGCAAGCTCGACAGCCGGGCTGCCGTCAAATATCAACACTCCAGTTGCCTACCCACACTTGAGCAGCACTCGAGACACAAACTAAAGGTGGCAAGCCTTTAATCAGGGGTACAAGCAGGCTCCTGTTGTCAATTTTCATCAGACAGCCATAAACGAGAATTGCCTGATGCGTTTCGAGAGTGTATTTCTCTTCCTCAGAGGCAGTCACATTAGTGGATGCGTGCGCCGGTCTCCATCTTTAATAGCTGTATCACGCCCCCATATGGGCTGGTGAAATGTCCCGAGGCATTATGGATTTTGAAGTCCCGGTGAGTGAAATCACAGATGGTACACTAATTTCTGTCCATTAAAAGCCCTCGGATAGGCCACCACCAACAGCGTCCACTTTCAATCCCCAGTTTGTGCTCCACTGTGCAGCTCGACAAATGTCCTGCCACGTGGCCCCATAATCTTAGCGGGGTGTTGCAAGCTCGATGACCGGGCCGCCGTCAAATATCAACGCTCCAGTTACCTACCCACACGTGAGCAGCACTCGAGACACAAACTAAAGGTAGCGGCAAGCCTTTAATCAGGGGTACAAGCAGGCTCCTATTGGCAATTTTCATCAGACAGCCAGAAACGAGAATCGCCTGACGCGTTTCAAGAGTGTATTTCTCTTCCTCAGAGGCAGTCACATTAGTGGATGCGTGCGCCGGTCTCCATCTTTAATAGCTGTATCACGCCCCCAAATGGGCCGGTCAAATGTCCCGAGGCATTATGGATTTTGAAGTCCCGGTGACTGAAACCACAGATGGTGCACTAATTTCTGTCCATTAAAAGCCCTCGGATGGGCCACCACCAACAGCGTCCACTTTCAATCCCCAATTTGTGCTCCACTGTGCGGCTCGACAAATGTCGTGGGAGCTTGATATGATCATTATATGGGAGACACCGAGGCCGGAGGCACGTATTAATTTCCAGCGAAAGCCTCTGAAGAAGAAAGAATCAACTTTTGAAACGCGTTAGGCAAGATACGCAGAGATGGCTCTCTGAAGGAACGGCAGACAGGTGTCTGCTCATTCCCATCAATAAAGGCCTGCCACCTTATGCCTGTGTTGAGTGCTGCTCAAATGTGGGCAATTTGGAGCTAGAATATATATATATATATTAATAATTAATTTTATGCACTTGCACTTTCTCTTGACATTTGTGGTCTCTTTTATAAGGGCATATTAGAATTGAGCAGTATTTCTCATATGACATACGGAGCAGAGCAGTAACCATTTGGTTTGATATATTTTGCTAATGTGTTCGTATTTGTCAAATAGTTGTATTTAAACTATTTATAGTATTTATTACAAACATTGATTGGGAAATTTGATTTGATGTATCATACATTGTGGTAGTATGTTGTCTAGCTCACCTATTAAAATCTATATCAAAAGGTGGAGTAGAGAGGTAACTGGATAGAACCTACCTCCTGTATAGTTATTAATAAACAGTGTGATTCTACCCTATCTAGATGTAAGAATATAATATTTATTTATTATTTTAAGTGATAATAGGTGAGGGGCGTTTAGTGATAGGGTGGAATCACATTGTTTATTAATAGCTCTACTATTAGCCTTTGTCATTGTGACCTTTCTGTTAAGGGAATCACTATAAAAAGCCTATTTGGTTCCTGGGTGTCATGTGATCAAGGCTGTGGTAACGCAGCCGAAATGCGTCATGCTGACTGACTTGGCAAATAAAGCATAATAATCTAATCTGCACTTTTGTGGTCCGTACCTGTGTTCGAGTTACCAAGGGAAGTGGCAATCCAGGATCGTTTGGTTTCATGCTGATTTGGCGGAATACGGACGTTTCTGCCTTTACGGACCCTCCTTTCAAGTTGTGGCTTGCTGTCTATGCGGCCGACATCACGGATGCGATTTCAATCCAAACCCAGAAGGAGTAATTTTGGAGCCAGCCCCCCGCGGTCGAGACTTGTTGAGCATGGAACGCGGCTGTCCCAGGGAAGCCTTGGGATTTCAACTGAGTTGTAGGACCCCAGCGAGGTAACCAAGGAACTTTGGGTTAAGCTGTGACACGCTTTCAAGCAGTACAGGCTGTGGTGGGTGAAAGGATTGTGCTAAAAAGACGGCACAATCTTCAAGAGAGAAAGGTGTGCTCATTTGCATTAACAGACTTTGCCAGTCATTATGTCGACCTCAGCTGAAACACTTTGGATCCGCATGGCGGTGGCCGATGCTTTATTTTTGAATTTACCTAATCTGGATGAAGAGACTCAAAACAAAAACACTGAAAGTAAAAGCACCTATGATATCAAGACAACTTTGCGGAAATTGGAGAAATTACTCCATACTGAGATTACTAAGTGGTGAGAAAAGCACTCACTAGAGAAATACAGAGAAGTGGGTAGAGTGCCAAGGGGATTGAGGGTCCTCATAGCTCCATCTTTTGAGAACCCTAATCCCATGATGTTGAAAGAGTGGGCTACGAATAACTTAGAGGCCTCAATGAACATGGTCTCCATATGAATCAAATACGCTGAGATAGACCGCAATGAGATAATGAAAGAGATCGACAAAATAAATCAAGAACTAGAACAACATGAACTTAGAGGATTTTATTAAGAAGAGTAGGGAAGAAATTGATGGTCATTTAATCAAACATGAGGAAACAATTAAGTCACGCAAGATATTACAATTTGCACGTGACAAACGTGATTATGAGACAGGCAGAATATTCACGTTTGCGCATAAATTTGACACAGTTAAAAGACAGGAATTAATGTCTAAAAAATCCAATAAACCCTGAAATTGTGGCACAAAGTACATCGAATGTCATGTTATCTGATACTGATATTAGTTCAGTGGCGAGCAGTACCGACTCAGATGATAGTGGGCCCAACACTAAGTTAACTTAAATTCTCAAAAAATATACACCGTCTGAGGAACTCGGTTTTTTAGTAGAAGACCGCCGTCAAACTTTACGTCCACGACCACAACCCTTGAGGAAAAACGTAGTAGAAACAACAAGTGAAGGCAACAAAGGAGAAAATGCCGGCTCACAAGGATACACCAAGAGAGGCAGAGGGAAAAAATGGTAAATACATCTCCACAACTTACCACTCCTGACAATACAGTGGTAAACTTATCAGATACAGTCCTCACTAAAGCAGAATCTCAGTTGTTATCTTTGGGTTTATCTTTTTGTCCACGTAACTCTTTCAACTATGTCCAGTCTCGCATTGATGTTTTCAAATTTATTCGCAAGCTCAAATTGAAAAAAACACTTTAAGTTGAACAAAGCACAAGAACAGGCTACCATGATTACTAGCACCAGCAGGCCCAATAGTAATTTTCAAGTCTCTGACACCAACTTACTACGAACTATACATGCGTTAAACGATGATGATGATTGTGCTGTAGGGTGTACCCAAGATGATTTATTGGCAATGGGCAGCACAAGTAGTCTTCCCTGTATAGCCCTTTTCGGCCACCTTCAACCTTTATTCCATTGATGCCGAAAGATGCTATAGATGCTCTTAATGATGTTGTGATCGAAGACCTTAAAGTTTTGAATTTTAACAAACTGCGCAAACGCAAGAAATACAAATACATGGAAATACAGTATTCAAATCTTATGCGTAAACTCATAAACAACTCCAACTTGATCATCAATAAAACAGATAAAGGTGGCAACATCGTAATCTGGTCACAAACTTTATACATGGAGGAAGCAGGCCGACATCTGAATGACAATACCTGTTACTGGAGAAGTAGGTTCAATGACATCAGATGTATAAAGGAGACAGTGATTAAAGAATTGGGACAGTGGAAAAGGGATGGTTTGCTAAGCAAACATGAATATAATTTCTTAAAAAATGATTTCCCAGTTACTCCAACTTTATATTAAATCCCAAAAATACACAAAAAGGTAACACCAATACCAGGTTGCCCAATAATATCGGCCCAGCTAAGTCTCCTTGAACCTCTATCTAAGTATGTGGACCATTTTCTCCATGAACATGTGGAAAACCTTCCATCTTTTATCAAAGATCAGGACACTTTTTATCTAAACTCAATACTATCCAATGGGAAGAAGACTATGTACTTGTTGTAATGGATATTTGCACCCTTTACACCAGTATCCATCATGCGGACGGACTCGGAGCAGTAAAATACTTTTTAGAGAAATGCAATATCAAGTGCCACCAACACAATGAAATGATTTTGAGAATGATAGAATTGTGTTTAAAGAACGACTATTTTTTGTTCAATAAGGAAGTCTTCCAGCAACTTCGTGGCGTTGCGGTGGGGGCATGTTTCTTCCCCAGCTACGCATGCCTGCATGTGGGTTGGTGGGAGGAACATGTCCTCAGGGGCACCCATGAAGAACTGTTTGACTCCCATGTGGTGGAATTCTGGTGTTTTACTGATGACGTATACATTATTTGGAAAGGGTCTCTGGAATCTGCCAATGAATTTGTGAAAATCATTAATGATAACGATCTCAATTTATAATTTAGTGCAGATATCAGAAAACAAAATGTCCAATTTCTTGATGTTGAGATCTATATAGACAACAGTACAGTACAGACCAAATTACACAGAAAATCTACAGCAGGCAATGCGATACTACATGCGAATAGTCCCCACCCAGGTCATTTAATCAGAAGTATTCCGTATGGGGAATTTGTAAGAATGCGGAGAATTTGTAGCTCTGATAAAGATCTTGTTGAATGCCAGACCCAAGCACAAATTAGATTTAGGGCCCGAGGATATTGTCCAAAAATGTTAGAACTGGCTAAAATAAGGACTAATAGCTACACTAGAAAGCAACGTTTGGATACTACCTCTAAGGTGAGAGAAAACAATTTGTTGGTGGTAATATTGATACTCACTCAGGAGAAGATCAAATAAGAGTGATAACTACATTCAGTAATGAGGAGAAGAAAGTCAGGGGCAGTATCAACAAACATTGGCCCCTACTCAAAACTGACATAACTTTATCTCCGATTTTACCAGACCACCCTCTTATCACCTTCAGACAGATGCCCTCCATGAGGGATGCCCTGGTTAAATCTCGTCCTGAGGTGGTAAGTTCTACTAACTGGTTATCTAAGAAAACAGGCTTTCATAAATGCATTACTTGTTGGGCTTGCACATTTGGCATTAATACAACAGAATATAGCAGCGTGTTTGACCCTGTTCCCATCAAAATCAAAGGACTGTTCACGTGTCGCACAGAATTTGTGGTATATGTCCTTGAATGTACCTGTAAATTAAAATATATTGGTAGTACCAAGTTACAGGTATTCAACGGCATCTTGCAGCATTTATGATAGTGAATTCAGATCAAAGCTATCCAGTAGCTCGTCATTTTAAACTAGTACATGAGAACAAGTTAAATGATTTGAGCTATTTTGTCATTGATTCAGTGCCCAAAAATCTTAGAGCAGGGAACAGGGAAAGACAACTGAGACAATTAGAATCAAAATATATTTTACTTCTCGACACTAGGATCCCCAATGGTTTAAATAAGGGAGAGGACCTCCATAATTTTTTGTAAATAAGTAGGGACCTAATTCCATTTGTCTGTTATATGTAAAATAATATATTCTGCAATCTTTAAGTGGTGACGTTTTTTTCAAACAGTTTTTTAGAGCGACTCCTGAGGACTGGTTTGGGTCTCATTTTTACCGTAATTTTTAAAATCTTGTTTTGGATTGGGGTGACTCCGAGTACTCCTGCTTTTTTCTGGGGGTTGTTTTTTAGACTGTTTTTAACATTCTCCTTGGATTTCAACTCAGTGACTTTGATACATTGAATGCATTATCTACTATTTAATCTGTTAAACTTCATTCATGTGTATGATCTGCATGAATCAACTCAAGTGTTACAATAATATGTAGTTATGTGTGAGGTTCTCTTCAAAGGATTTATCCATTCATGGAATATACAAATTGGAATGAAATTGTTGAATTTATCGCACTGGCATTTTAGACAATTTGTCGCTTTTTTAGGAAAAGAAATTGTATCAGCATCGTCCATATGCCTTTTTTTATATATTTGTTTTATCATTTTATCCATCATTAGATATGGCGTTAATATCTGTCACGCATAGATAATTTTGCACTGTTTATTAATTAATTTTATGCACTTGCACTTTCTCTTGACATTTGTGGTCTCTTTTATAAGGGCATATTAGAGTTGAGCAGTATTTCTCATATGACATAAGGAGCAGAGCAGTAACCATTTGGTTTTATATATTTTTGCTAATGTGTTCTTATTTGTCAAATTGTTGTATTTAAACTATTTATAGTATTTATTACAAACATTGATTGGGAAATTTGATTTGATGTATCATACATCGTGGTAGTATGTTGTCTAGCTCTACTATTAGCCTTTGTCATTGTGACCTTTCTGTTAAGGGAATCACTATAAAAAGCCTATTTTGGTTCCGGGGTGTCTTGTGATCAAGGCTGTGGTAAGGCAGCCGGAACGCGTCATGCTGACTGACTTGGCAAATAAAGCACAATAATCTAATCTGCACTTTTGAGTTCCGTATAGGCCTGGGCCAAAATTCCGTTCGCGGAAATTGCGATAATTTGGCATTTTTGCGTTCCGCGGAAAGCGCGAAAATGTCAAAATTTCCGCATTCCGCAGCTTCGCCTTACCTGAATCCCCGCGTTCGCTGACAAGTTTTCCCGACCCGGTCGCGTTCTCCACGAGATATTGGATTGTTGGTAGCCATTTTGCGCTGTCTCGCAACAGTTCGCATTGTCGCGCAATCACGTCATTTGTCGCGCGATCACGTCATTCTTCTTGCGATCATGCACCGCGCGAGTATGAGAAGATTGAGATCTCCAACACGTCATTCTACACCGCGAGCGAGAGCGTGAGGACGCGGGCACGTCTAATCAAACGCGAAAAGGAGAAAGAGACCCCGAACACGTCATATCCAACGTGACAGGGAGCGAGAGAACACGATCATGTCATTTTCGACACGCCATCGACATCCACCGGAAGTAATGTGAAGCTCGAGAACTCGAACATGTAAAATTTTCAATTTGGAGAAGAATATCAGCTCTAGCAGCATGAAACCTTCTGCAAATGATGATTTTGGATGAAAACAACTCCTCAGATTGACATTTGGCTGTCCTTTTTTGTGCAAGGAGTCCTTTTTTAAAAAGGTGGGGAGAGGGAGGAAGTGACACAGAATCTCCAACTTCCTGTTCCTGTCTGGCAGGCTCCTCCCAGTGCTTTGTCCGTCTCCTGCTCATTCTGCCTTTGGATTTTGAGCTGGAAAGACCACTCTTTTTGTCTGCTGCATCATTGCAATTGGATTTGAGGATTTTTTTAATAGGATATTTTACAAGTAAGTGGTTGTTGTGTCTGTTTGATTGTGGGCATTGCAGTTGTTGTAACTACAATTTATTTTTGCTAACTATCATCATTCCTTTTATTTAAAATGTTGTGGGTAGTAGTAGTCAGTAGTAGGCCCGAGCTAGTCATGGGCATGGCCTCATGGGTGTGTGCATGATGAATCAACTGTTCCTTTGGTGTTTTTTTAATGTATTTCATTTTCAAGCATCATTTAGGGCATGGATGGGATTGGATTGAGTTGGGGAAGTGTGTTTTTTTGGGGTGGGCTTTCTGATGTTGTTGGGCCTGGCCATGTGGCTGGTGGCCATTTTGAAGCCTAGGCCTGCAAGCTTGCCTGGCCTTGTCATCAAAATGGATTTAACGAGTGCCCCGCAATATACTTGTGCACGCTAGCAGTTTCCATGCCTCTGAGGAGGTGCTAAGACATGAAACGCGTCAGGCTGGATCTAAAGATGAAGCTGTGCTCCTTGTTTTTATCCCAGCGGCAAGCTTTCAGTAAATTTTGAGCATATTTTTCCTGTGTGGGCCCTTCTGTCTTCGTGGCAACCTATGATGGATATATATATATATATATATATATATATATATATATATATATATATATATATATATATATATATTATCTACTGGCGACCGCCAGTAGATAGTTATAGTTAGGACCATGTTTCCATAGGAAATCTCAAAATTCTATTTTGAATAACTTTGGCGCCGGTTGACAAATCTTCGCGAAATTTTCAAAACTAATGGGGCGCTCTGCTCAGCTCCTACCCTGAAAGTCTCAGGGGGGTTCGTCAAGCGGGGGCTGAGAAAAAAGGGGGGACCCAAAACGCGTTTTCCCCATGCATTTTCCCATAGGACCTTTAGTCGAAGGTACAGCCCGAACGGCTGAACAGAATTACTTGAAATTTGGCAGAGAGGTAGTCCTCAGGTCAGGGATGTGCCTTTTGCATTTATGGTGTCAATATGTTCAGTAGTTCCTGAGAAAATTGCAGTTAAAGCACATAAATATCTATAGCAGCGCACAGTGCGCGCACCGCGCGCGCACCCTAACGCGTGCGAGCGTAATTCTGATTGGTGATTACATGTCAGTCAACGTTCGAATCGGTCGAAATCAGGAAGTGTCGGCCGCCATTTTGTTTGTTTTCAGTGCGAGAGTGAAAAAGGAACGTGGCGAACGTGAAAAGGGGGCAGGGTAGAGAGTTCCTGACCCCCTAGCCTTTGTCAGGGGGTCCCTGAGGAGACCCCGAAGGAAGAAAAAAACATTTTAAATTTTTTTTTTTAAATCGCGGGGGTGCGCGCACCGTGCGCGCACGGTGAAAAACCATAAAAAAATAAATAAATTAATACGTAGTTTATTGTAAAATAAATATATAAAAAAAATAATAATACATACATGACTTAGCATTTAAAAAAACGTACAAATTCACTGAAAAAACCATAGGTTTCACACACGTTATAGTTAGGAATTAGCATTTAAAAAACCTTGCAAATTCACTTAAAAAACCATAGGTTTCACATATGTTATAGTTAGGTGGATATTTCACTCGTAAAAAACCAATGAAATTCCCCGGTTATAGTTAGTTCAGATAACTATAACTCGCGCGACCCCCACTCTATCACAAGGATGATGTCATCAGTGATGTCTGAGTGATGCCACTGACCATGTCATGAGTGATGTAATATGTGACGTAATGAGCAGGATTGCGGGCGCGCGAGTTATAGTTATCTGAACTAACTATAACGGGGGAATTTCATTGGTTTTTTATGAGTGAAATATCCACCTAACTATAACATATGTGAAACCTATGGTTTTTAAAGTGAATATATATATATATATATATATAAATATATATATATATATTCACTGAAAAAACCAAAGGTTTCAGACATGTTATAGTTAGAAATTAGCAACTAAAAAACCTTAGAAATTCACTGAAAAAACCATAGGTTTTAGGGAAAGTTATAGTTAGTTGGACATTTCACTTGTACAAAACCATAGAAATTCCCCCATTACAGTTAGTTCAGCTAACTGTAACTCGCGCCCCCGCAATACACTGCTGATGACGTCACATATTACATCACTCATTACATGGTCAGTGACATCACTCATAAAATCAAAACACACAAGATGATGGACGGAATGCTGCACAATGGCAAAACACTCACCCCCAGTCACAGATCTGGGTTTAATCCATCGTTATTTTGCTCACCGCACCACCCCAGTTCAGACATGGCCTTATGCAAATCAGTCTTGACCCTGTGCCTCATGGGAACAGCCCAGCCTGAACTGCCAAGCCATGTCTTGCCTGGACTGGAATCAAGCATCCTAGGACCGGTTTCTGGCTATCAGCCGTCATCAGCCAGGATAGCTTGACTCCAGTGGCATAGTGAGCACGGGACCCACGTCTGGGCATACCCTTCCCACATAGGGTGAACAGCAAAACACACAAGATGATGGACGGAATGTTGCACAATGGCAAAACACTCACCCCCAGTCACAGATCTGGGTTTAATCCATCGTTATTTTGCTCACCGCACCACCCCAGTTCAGACATGGCCATATGCAAATCAGTCTTGACCCTGTGCCTCATGGGAACAGCCCAGCCCGAACTGCCAAGCCATGTCTTGCCTGGACCGGAATCAAGCATCCTAGGACCGGTTTCTGGCTATCAGCCGTCATCAGCCAGGATAGCTTGACTCCAGTGGCGTAGTGAGCACGGGACCCACGTCTGGGCATACCCTTCCCACATAGGGTGAACAGCAAAACACACAAGATGATGGACGGAATGTTGCACAATGGCAAAACACTCACCCCCAGTCACAGATCTGGGTTTAATCCATCGTTATTTTGCTCACCGCACCACCCCAGTTAAGACATGGCCATATGCAAATCAGTCTTGACCCTGTGCCTCATGGGAACAGCCCAGCCCGAACTGCCGAGCCATGTCTTGCCTGGACCAGAATCAAGCATCCTAGGATCGGTTTCTTGCTATCAGCCGTCATCAGCCAGGATAGCTTGACTCCAGTGGCGTAGTGAGCACGGGACCCACGTCTGGGCATACCCTTCCCACATAGGGTGAACAGCAAAACACACAAGATGATGGACGGAATGTTGCACAATGGCAAAACACTCACCCCCAGTCACAGATCTGGGTTTAATCCATCGTTATTTTGCTCACCGCACCACCACGGTTCAGACATGGCCATATGCAAATCAGAAGGAAGAAAAAAACATTTTAATTTTGTTTTGTTTTTTAAATCGCGGGGGTGCGCGCACCGTGCGCGCACGGTGAAAAACCATTAAAAAAAAAACAAATTTAATACGTAGTTTATTGTAAAATAAATATATAAAAGAATAATAATACATACATGACTTAGCATTTAAAAAAACGTACAAATTCACTGAAAAAACCATGGGTTTCACACACGTTATAGTTAGGAATTAGCATTTAAAACACCTTGCAAATTCACTTAAAAAACCATAGGTTTCACATATGTTATAGTTAGGTGGATATTTCACTCGTAAAAAAACAATGAAATTCCCCCGTTATAGTTAGTTCAGATAACTATAACTCGCGCGACCCCCACTCCATCACAAGGATGATGTCATCAGTGATGTCATGAGTGATGCCACTGACCATGTCATGAGTGATGTAATATGTGACGTAATGAGCAGGATTGCGGGCGCGTGAGTTATAGTTATCTGAACTAACTATAACGGGGGAATTTCATTGGTTTTTTATGAGTGAAATATCCACCTAACTATAACATATGTGAAACCTATGGTTTTTTAAGTGAATATATATATATATATAAATATATATATATATATTCACTGAAAAAACCACAGGTTTCAGGCATGTTATAGTTAGAAATTAGCAACTAAAAAACCTAAGAAATTAACTGAAAAAACCATAGGTTTTAGGGAAAGTTATAGTTAGTTGGACATTTCACTCGCACAAAACCATAGAAATTCCCCCATTACAGTTAGTTCAGCTAACTGTAACTCGCGCCCCCGCAATACACTGCTGATGACGTCACATATTACATCACTCATTACATGGTCAGTGACATCACTCATAACATCAAAACACACAAGATGATGGACGGAATGTTGCACAATGGCAAAACACTCACCCCCAGTCACAGATCTGGGTTTAATCCATCGTTATTTTGCTCACCGCACCACCCCAGTTCAGACATGGCCATATGCAAATCAGTCTTGACCCTGTGCCTCATGGGAACAGCCCAGCCCGAACTGCCAAGCCATGTCTTGCCTGGACCGGAATCAAGCATCCTAGGACCGGTTTCTGGCTATCAGCCGTCATCAGCCAGGATAGCTTGACTCCAGTGGCGTAGTGAGCACGGGACCCACGTCTGGGCATACCCTTCCCACATAGGGTGAACAGCAAAACACACAAGATGATGGACGGAATGTTGCACAATGGCAAAACACTCACCCCCAGTCACAGATCTGGGTTTAATCCATCGTTATTTTGCTCACCGCACCACCCCAGTTCCGACATGGCCATATGCAAATCAGAAGGAAGAAAAAAACATTTTAATTTTTTATTTTTTTTAAATCGCGGGGGTGCGCGCACCGTGCGCGCACGGTGAAAAACCATAAAAAAAAAACAAATTTTAATACGTAGTTTATTGTAAAATAAATATATAAAAAAAATAATAATACATACATGACTTAGCATTTAAAAAACCGTACAAATTCACTGAAAAAACCATAGGTTTCACACACGTTATAGTTAGGAATTAGCATTTAAAAAACCTTGCAAATTCACTTAAAAAACCATAGGTTTCACATATGTTATAGTTAGGTGGATATTTCACTCATAAAAAAACAATGAAATTCCCCCGTTATAGTTAGTTCAGATAACTATAACTCGCGCGACCCCCACTCTATCACAAGGATGATGTCATCAGTGATGTCATGAGTGATGCCACTGACCATGTCATGAGTGATGTAATATGTGACGTAATGAGCAGGATTGCGGGCGCGCGAGTTATAGTTATCTGATCTAACTATAACGGGGGAATTTCATTGTTTTTTTATGAGTGAAATATCCACCTAACTATAACATATGTGAAACCTATGGTTTTTTAAGTGAATATATATATATATATATATAAATATATATATATATATTCACTGAAAACACCAAAGGTTTCAGGCATGTTATAGTTAGAAATTAGCAACTAAAAAACCTTAAAAATTCAATGAAAAAACCATAGGTTTTAGGGAAAGTTATAGTTAGTTGGACATTTCACTCGTACAAAACCATAGAAATTCCCCCGTTACAGTTAGTTCAGCTAACTGTAACTTGCGCCCCCGCAATACACTGCTGATGACGTCACATATTACATCACTCATTACATGGTCAGTGACATCACTCATAACATCACTGATGACCATCTCAAATGACATCACTGAAGACATCACTGATGACATCATCCAGTGACTGTGTGTTTCTGTAAAGTTTAAATATGTTTAATATATAGAGGGAAAGGTGTATTGAAGAATGAGTGGTGTATAAGTGTCTGAATTTAGTAGGTGCGAGGTCTGTGTATCTGTATGGGTGCCTGAGTGTTTGTGTGGGTGGGGTGTGTGTTACTCTGTGCATAGATGTGTGAGTTGGTGATTCACTGGGTGTATGGTTTCAAGAGTGCATTTGTGATGAACTGTATGGGTGGGTGAGTGTGTCTATGGGTGTGTTAGTGAGTGAATATATATCTCAGTGGTACATATGTGAGTGACTACATATGTGAAAGACAGTATATATGTGTGTTAGAGTATATAAATGGCTATAAGTGACAGTGTGTGATTGTGAAAATGGCTGTATAGATGAGTGTGTGCTTGTATCAGTGATTGTAGAAGAGTGTAAGAATGTGCTAGTATTTGTATGAGTAAGTGAGCAGGTGTGTGTATAACTATATAGATGAATAAATGGGAGTGTGATTAATTATTTGCATGACTGACTAGGTGTGTGAGTACCTCTATGGATGACTGGTGGTGTGTAAGTGTCTATATAGGTGTATGAGTGCATATGATAGACCTGTACTGAGTGTCTGTAAGTATGAGTGACTGTACGGGTGAGTGGATGTGTGTGTAGACCTAAGAATTAGTGAGTGGGTATGTGGTTATTGGTGTTGGAGTGTCTATGGTTTTGAGAATGGCAGTCTGTAATTTAGAGTAGGTGTATCAAAGGTTATATTAGGGTATGAGAAGATGCATGAAATTATCACATGGATGATGTCATGGGTGATGTCATTTGAGATGTCATCAGTGATGTAATCAATGATATCACTGACCATGTCATGAGTGATGTAATATGTGATGTCATCAGCAGTGCATTCCGGGGGCACGAGTTATAGTTAGCTGAACTAACTATAACAGTGGAATTTCTATGGTTTTGTATGAGAGAAATGTCCAACTAACTATAAATTTCCCTAAAACCTATGTTTTTTCAGTGAATTTCAATGGTTTTTTAAATGCTAATATCTAACTATAACGTGCCTGAAACCTTTACTTTTGTCAGTGAATTTCAAAGGTTTTTTAAATGAAAATTTGTAAGTATCATTGTAGTTATACCTAAAATTATTTAAAAAATTAAAAGAAAATTAAATCTGAAATATAGTATAATTATTTTTTAATTTAATTCATTTATATAATTTTGTAGAAATTTTTTGGTGTCGCGCACCCACTACGTACCCAAAGTGGCGGGTGCGCATATTAAACCCGCCATTTTGGAAAAGTTGTGAAGGATCTGCGTACGGTGTGCGACGGGTGCGTGTTTTCCAGTTACGTCAAATACATATAATATGATGTGGTGTGCGCGATTGGTATGCGACTAGTACGTGACTCCTGCTCCCGCATATTCGCAACACATGCGCATTACGGTACGCGACGCTTGCGCGGTGGCGGGCCCCATGTGACGTCATTGGCGTGCTGGGGCGCGTTGGGTGCGCAAACCCCGCAAAAGTTTTTATATTCTAAAATGATATGTATGTGTATTTAATGTACATATTAGGACAAGAGATTATCTAAGGTATTCATAAAAATAACATATTCCTACTTGTAATTAACTTATATTATTTTTTAATATATTTTCGCAAAGTCGCGTCAGGTGCGCTCTTCCTGAGCGTAGGGTACGTGAATCTCATGTGACCTTAAAATAAAAGATTTGATTGTGATTTGTAACATTTCCCACTGTAAGTATTGAATGACCCCACCCATTTTATTCATTCTTGTTAGAGGATTTTCAGAGGAGCATCTCTTCTTCAACAAGAACAAGTTTTGCATTTTGTTTTGGTGTGTCTTTTAGAACTCAAAAGAAAATGGCTTCACAGCGGTACCAGCATGTGGAAGAATCTTCGGATGAAGAACTGTTGGTGGCAGTTCCACCAAAGAAAAGGCCAGAATCCGTGGTGTGGAAGTTTTTCACTTACCCAGCAGGTGAAAAAAAAGTAAATGCTACCAAGGTGACCTGCATTATTTGTGAGAGAGTACTATCAAGAGGCAGTCAGAAGAAGTACTCTTGCGGGACTGCCAGTATGTACAAGCACTTGCATACGCAGCATCCTCGCAATCTGGCTCGGGAGGAAATGAGGCGTGCTGCTAAATATCCACCAGCAGCAGGACAAAGTACATCAGGAGCGTCAACATCCCAACCTTCTATGGATATTCGTCCAGAATTTGCCTATTTGAAGCAGCACTGTTGCAAGTGCAAGAAAATTATCAGCTACGCAGAGCAGTCAGTAGACGCAGTTTTTGCTGCTCAACAGAATCACCATTGTTAAATTTTTTGTTTTTTTTGTTTTGTGAATGTCATCTAATTCCAAAAGTTTTTTCTTTACTTTGTTCCTTTTTTGTTATGTTTCTGAAAAAACACCAAAAAAATAGAAAATTGTTTAAAAAATACAATAAAGAAAAGAAGAAAAAAAAAGTTCTTCTCAGAACTACCTTATCTGGTTAAAAAAAGAACTGTGATTTTATGGTGCTGTTGTCGTACTTTAATATTCGGGACCGCGTAGGGGACAGGGCCCTACCCCTGTCTATCTTGGTATTAGCAAACCGCAAATGGTAAATGCGGCATGTACGAGTGCTTTATATATCGTTCTAGCTATGAATGCACTGTGTACACGTTATTCTGCTTCACTACGCGGGTTCCATTTTGGAAGCAGTGGCCATCTTGTCATTGCCCTCACATAGGCTATAATGGAGTAAATACGGGCCTCACAGTACATGGGCTTTCCCTCTGACTTCTCTGTGACCTGGGCAGCTGGCTCTGCTGCCCCAGGTCAAACCGGTCTCACGAGCTCCCCTTCCTCCGTCCACCTGTGATTAGCATCAGGGCTTGACCCGTCATAAAACCCTTTCATTCTACACAATCCTCCGGCTAATCTCTTCCACACCTGCTTGTTCCTGCTTTATGACTTGTTTCCCAAAACAGGAGATGCTCATGTTTATTGGGGGGTCTGTTTACATCCGATGTGGGATCTGAACCTTACTGTATAAATCATTGTGGGCTGGCCGAACTGGAATGTGGGATGGTCATCATGACTCTGCCTTTTCTTTGTAATGTACACTTGTATATTGCCGTATCATAAAACCTAGGAATGTATGCTTGAAGCAAGGAAAAGGGTATTTAAGATGAAGTCCGTTCCTATGATTTTCAGCAGTCTCCTGAGAACATACACGCTGTTGTACTTCTAGGAAACCTGTCATTGGTCTGCAGCCAATAAACGATTCTTTGACTTCACCCAGAAGACTCTGTGTTTCTGTAGGTCCGGAACAGGGTGAAACCAGAAGTCATAGGGTGTGTGCCCCTGCACCACTGGGTCTAAAATACCCAGTACTTCAGTTTGGCGCCCTACGTGGGGCGATTTCAGCGGTACCAGTCCAAGCCAGAGGTTCGTGAGAAGCTTCGTGTGGAAATTCCGGAGGAAGGCCGCCACTTCATCGACCCCTGCATGTCGACGTGGTCCGAAAGTCTTTTCTGCGAGGTTCTCCGCGTCCCGACGGCTACGAAGGACTGCTGCCCTGATTAATCGACCTGTTTTGGACCCTTGACGAGTTCTGAGAGAGCGAAACAATCGAGAGAGTCTTCTGGTGACGCCATCGATCAACAATATTCAGTTAAGTATAAGTGGAGCGTCTCCCATTTGTTTTTGGTATCCTTCGGGATCGTTTGATTTGGTAATTTGGTACTTTGGAGTTTGCAAACGCCAAAACCAGAGGACTCGTGTATTCACGAGGCTATCGTAATCGATAATCCTTTGACGTTTGGATCTAGACTAGTGAGCAAAGATACCTGGTTCTGGACTATTTGGTAGATTATTCTGTTTGGGTTGTGGAAAAGATTTCCAGCTAGAGGAATCATGTCCGGTTCCTCCGGTTGGAACTCCAACTTATGAGCTCTATGTAAAACATGGCGTAGGCCCCATTGCATATAACGAAGTGTGGATCCACTACACCAGGAAAGATGGTGTTTTAAAATGGCCCCAAAATGGTAGTTTTGATACCGATATTTTAGATAATTTAGAAATTAAATTGTTTAAGAAGAAAGCCCGGCCGGCGATGTTTGACTCTTTCCGCTTATGGCGAAAGGAAGCCAAACAAAAGGAAATTAAGCTAGCGAAAAAGAATAAGAGAGAGAAAGGTATGACAGTGATGCAAGCAGCTGTACAATTTAAAGACAATGAAGAGGAGCAGATGAGTGAGCAATTGCATAGGCAGCGCAAGTTAGGGATTGACAAATGTTACCCAGCTTTACCACATTCTAAGCAGATTGAGTCCGAAGAAAAGGAGAAAGATCCCCTGATGTCACATTTGTTGAGTCCGCCACCCCCGTATGCTCAAAATGCCACGGCGCCTCCCCAGCTTGTAAATATGCCACCTCCAGTGCATATACTGCAAGCCTTGCCGCTACCGCCAGCTGCTTTGCAGCCGGTTCCTGTCCCTGTAGCGCAGCCCTCTCAAGGACCGCCAGTTGTGCTTCCAACTGCCCCCGCACTTCCTGTGACTTTGCCTAATTCAGCAACTGCCTCCCCTAACACTCTTCCTTCCACCACTCCAGTACCTGTCTCTACATCCTCTTTTCTTCCCTCTGTTTTTCCCCCTGTTCTCGCCTCAGCTTCTCCTTCAGCGCGACAGCGCTTAGCTAATGTGGTTACTACATTAATGTCGCCCCTCTTTGAGTCATCTGGTGCGACTCCTGGTTTACAGCGTAAGCAATTGCGTAGCCAATTGCCTAACCCCGATGAGAAAAAGGTAATAGATAACATGGCGCGTAGATGGATTGTTTTTCCTTCACTGTATGATGTGGAATCAGTTGTCAACGTTTTCCATCAATGGGATGCCCCGAAACAGAGATATGTGTTTGAGAAAATGTGCGAAATTCTCTGTGAAGAATTGGAGGATAGTGGTAAAAATCCGAGCCCGCAGGAATTGTGTAGAGTAAGGTTCGATTTTGGAACTGGTATAATTGTGGACCGCGGAGTAGATAAAGCAGTTGCGGTTGTATTGTCCTTCAGGAATGATGATTGCCAACAATCATTGTTTGAACAAGATGTCCTTATGGGGAAAAAGGTAAAAGCGCGACAATACCCTATGAGAGAAGTTCCCCCGGTATGGAAGGAAGCGGTTGCAGCTGCCAGTGGTAACCCCGCTGCGGCAGCGCATTTCCAGCGTGTTTGGGTGCATGTTCCATGGAAGCGCTCTGAGGTGTTAGCGCTTAAGCAGTCCTTGCCTGATCCCCGTAAGAACCCAGCAGGTTATTATAAAGAGTTGTCACAGACGGCAGGGTCATGCATTATGAATCTGGCCGACATAGACATGTTGTTTGGTAATGTTGTTCCACAGCCTCTATGGGGATCAATTCGTAATGTAGATCACAATGCAGAACTAGGGGATACATGGGCTAACATTGTTGCTGCTGATGCTAGACAAACGGGTGGCGCGAAACCAGAACCTTTAGTAGCTGAACTGCCTGGTAGAATCATCACGTATATGAAGACAATAATGCCTGTGATGCGCGTAAATTGGGACAAGTTATCTGCATGCAAGCAGAAGAAAGATGAGACAGTGTCAGACTTCTTTACTAGGTTTGAAGAAACGTTTATTGATCACAGTGGGCAGGATATGAGTACTGAGGGTGGCCAACGGTTGTTTGTGGATAAGTTTGTGCAGAATTTACTCCCTGACCTGTGTAAAAAGTTAAAAGATTCAGAAAGTTCTTGGGCTGTTTCTTCTTCAGCGCAAATACTGGCTACTGCACAGTATTATGAAAATAGAGATAAAGACGAGAAAGATAGAACAGAAAAGAAAACGAAGGAACTAAAGACAAAGGTCCTTTTACAGCAGGCCTATCCACCACGTGGAGGTCAGAATAATTATAGGCAACCCCAAGGTGTCTATCACCAACCCCAACAGTTTCAGAGCAACCAGCAAATGAATGGGTATTACCAACCACGTGTCCCTGTAGGTCCCAACCAATGTTCATACTGCAAAGAGGAAGGTCATTTTAAATACAGTTGCCCTAAATTGATGCAGCGGAACGGTAATGTGTATGGCGCCAGAGGTAGAGGTGGTCAGCAAGCTCCTAGAGGCAGAGGGCGTGGAAGTGCTCCCCAGAATGCGCGTCCTCTGCCGCCTCAAAGTACCATCAATAGCTTTGATCAGCAAGTTAACGCGATTAGTAATACGGCCCAGTATTACAATAATGATTATTATGCAGAGGACGGTGATGCAGACAGTAATGATTACTAGGACAGCCATAGACAGAGAGAGGGAGTTGTTTCAGTGCCAGTGGATCAGAGTGGACCGTATGTTGAGGTGACTACAGCAAATGTAACGGAGCCTTTTCTGCTAGACACTGGTGCTGCAAAGAGTTCAATCATGCATTCAAAACTCCCTGGCGCACCTTTGTCTGGCGATATAAATGTTTCAGTAGGTTTTTCTGGCGCCCCAGTTAGGAACCCGATTTCTAGTCCCATGTCACTTTCTGTTGGACCTTGCGAGCTGAAAGCACCCCTGATTCTGACAACAGGTTGTGGTGAGAATTTGCTGGGATTAGATTTGTTGAAAAGATTGCACGCTATGCTGTATTGTTCTTCTTCAGGAGTACAACTTACATTAGGCAAGAAAGTGATTTCCCCAATGTACTTGTCTAAAAACACAATGCCGCCTGAATTGTCATCCCTTCCGGATGCCCTTTGGGCTACTGGTCCCAATGATGTGGGCCTCTTGGAGATACCGCCATATGTGGTGACTTTAAAGGCTAAGGTCAGACTGCCACGTATTCCCCAGTACAAGATCTCTAATGAAGGGCAGAAAGCATTGTTAGACATTGTCAGCGACTTGATTAAAAAGGGTGTGATTGAAGAGACAAGAGGCAACGTTTGCAATAGCCCGATTTTACCTGTCTTAAAACGAACGGATCCTTCACAGCCACCTGTTTACAGATTTGTGATCGATCTCAGAGAGGTTAATAAGATTGTTGTGCCACAGTTTCCGGTTGTCCCCGATATAACCGCCTTGTTAACGATGATTCCAGCCTCTGCTGCATGGTTTTCAGTGATCGATTTAAAGAATGCTTTCTTTAGTATCCCAATTGCAGAAGAGAGCAGAGATATTTTTGGTTTTAGTCTGGGAGGCCGAAGCTTCCGCTTCAAACGCGCTCCCCAGGGCTACTGTGAGAGTCCATCCATATACAGTCAGGCTTTGAAAGCGCAGCTTGATGCACTTGTTTTACCTAGTGGCGCTATCCTGATTCAGTACGTGGACGATTTACTAATCGCTGCGGATACTGAAAAGATCTGTAAAGAAGCCACATTGTCACTGTTGCGTCATTTATCCGCTTTTCATCACAAAGTGTCTCTCTCTAAGCTGCAATATTGTCGACAAGAAGTGACCTACTTAGGTCATCTCTTATCGAAGGAGGGAAGGAAACTGACCCCAGAAAGAATTCAAGCCATTGCACAGTTGAGTGTGCCAAAAACACAGAGAGAAGTACGTGCTTTCTTGGGCATTACCTCATACTGTAGGCATTGGATTCCTAGTTTTTCTTTGTTGGCAAAACCTTTAGTAGCATTAACATGCAAAGACACACCGAATCCTATCCCATGGTCTGAAGAGTGGCAGAAAATTTTTGTGGAATTGCGTAATGCATTATGTTCAGCACCTGTGTTGGGTACCCCTGACTACAGTAAGCCTTTTACACTGTATGTTCACGAGAAAGATGGATGTGCGTTGTCAGTGTTAACACAGCCTTTTGGCGACAGACCGCGCCCATGCGCATATTTTTCATCCACCTTGGACCCTGTAGCAAGGGCATTGCCAAGCTGTCTGAGAGCGACAGCTGCTGCAGCGATGTCTATCCGACAATCTGCTGGTTTGGTAATGGACAATACATTGATCGTTATGGTTCCACACGCTGTAGACACATTATTAAATAGGACCAAGACACAACACTTGACTAGTGCGCGATTATCAGGTTATGAACTTACACTGTTAGCAAATCACATACACATAAAGAGATGCAATACGCTGAATCCAGCCACATTGTTGCCAATTCCAGCAGACTCAGATGAGATTGAGCAACATGACTGTCTGTTCAGAACAGAAGAAGAGACGAAAGGGAGAGTAGATCTAAAAGATACTCCCCTGACTGAGTGTGATGGCACTTTATGGGTGGATGGCTCCTGTTTCAAGCTCCCTAATGGTGACACGACTGCTGCATATGCTATCACGACTTTGCACACGGTCGTGGAAACTGCACGAGTGCCACATAATTCGGCCCAAGCAGCAGAATTAATCGCCCTCACGAGAGCATGTGTGTTGTCTGAAGGAATGAGAGTGAATATATACACAGATAGCCAGTACGCCTTTGGCGTGGCTCATAATTTTGGGCGTTTGTGGAAGGAACGTGGGTTCCTGACGTCGCATGGAGCTAAAATTCAGAATGGCAAGTTGGTGAATGATCTCCTTGAGTCACTGACCCTACCGTTGCAAGTTGCGATCATGAAATGCAGTGCGCACAGGAAAGTCACAGATGATGTTGGACGTGGGAATGCGTTTGCTGATGAGACCGCGAGAGAAACAGCACAGAATGTGAAGACTAGAATGTATGTTGCAGGCCCCGCAAGATGGGTTAATGATGTGGGAATGTGTGAGAACACAATAGAGAGTGTGAAGTCGCTTCAAGCTGAAGCCACAGAGGAAGAGTTAAGTAAGTGGAGAGAAAGTATGGGTAAGTTGGATGAGAATGGTTGTTGGATTGATCTGACAGAACATAGGCGATGGTTGTTGCCTGATGCATATGTGCTTCCAGTGGTTACTATGGCACATGGAATGGCACATATCAGTACGAAAGGTATATGCAAGTTGTTGGCTCCAGTATGGCAGAATGCTGGGATTCCCAAGTGTGCAGAGAGTGTGGTCAAGAATTGCATAGTATGTTTGAAGTACAACCCTGGTAGGGGAACCCCAACTCCAGCTGGTCACTTTGCACCCCCATCATGTCCATTTGAAGTTTTGCAGCTGGACTTTATTCACATGGAAAGATGCAACAACCTGAAATATGTACTGGTGGTTGTTTGTGCTTTCTCAAAATTGATAGAGGCTTATCCTCTGAAAGATAACACTGCCCTATCCACAGCCAAAGCCCTTGTGAAAGAGTTTTTCCCTAGGTTTGGGATGCCAAGAATGGTGTGGTGTGATAATGGAAGTGAGTTTGTGGGTAAGGTGATGAAGAATGTATGTGAAGGGCTAGGGATAAAGCAGAAGTTCCATGCTGCAAATCACCCCCAATCAGCTGGATTAGTAGAACGCTACAATGGAGCCTTAAAGCTCAAGCTGGCCAAAATCCAGGCGAGCACCGGTCTTAAATGGCCTGACGCTCTGCCTTTAGCACTCCTGTCCACCAGAATGACCATACACTCACGAGTGGGACTTAGCCCTTACGAGGTTGTCTTTGGCCGTCCGGCCAATGTATGGGGTGTACCGAGGCCTACGAAGTTCAGTGAGATAGAGCATCCAGTACTGCTCGATTACCTGTATGATTTGACTGTTAAACTGCGTGTTTTGCACCAACAGGTACATGATACTCTTCCCCAAGCTTCTGAACCTCCTGGACACCCTATCAACCCTGGTACGTGGGTGCTAGTCCGAAATTTCCAGCGCAAAAGCAACGACGAGCCTCGCTGGATCGGCCCTCATCTTGTTCTTCTTTCGACAAGATCAGCAGTGCGAGTGAAAGGGAAGAAACACTGGATCCATGGTACCCACTGTAAAGTAGTCCCCTTGCCTCTGCCATATGACCAGTGGGTCAAGGAGGGTATCGCCGACTCTGAGACAGACACTGTACCTCGTTTTGTACCATTCAGTGACGCACGCTTAAAAGACACAGTTTCAGACCAAGAGAGTGACAATATTCTGCAGGAAGCTGTACCACCATCAAATCGACTGGACACTTCAGTCTGAACTTTTGTTTCAAGACCAAACAGCACCTGGCCGTCTCCGCTATAATTTGAGACCAAGGCCCATGGACAAATAAAGATTTCCTCACTATTTCCTTTTTGACATTTTTGCTCTCCCATCTGAAGGACTTTCTTGATTTTTGTTTTTCGAACCACCATCCGGGTTCTGCCGCAGGGACGCGGTGCCAAGACTTTGGGGTACAGGCCGAAGACGCTAGGTCAACGGTTCTGGTTGGTCTAGGGCGTTTCCCTGGACTGACAGGCGTACTCCTTAGCAGAAGAAACTCATCCACCGCGAGCGGCCCGAGTAGAGGATGGAGTTTTTTAGGATGGAGAGACCGATTGAGGAAATGAACTTTAACGCAAGGATGTGTAAAATTATGAAAAGTAAATGTTTTGTCTTTTTGTGCCTTTTTACACTGTGTAGCATAATATTGTTTATTGTAGGATTTGTGTTTTTCTCCGCTCAAAAGCCCATTGAACCCACTGAACAGCCTATACCTCTTTCTACTGCCTCCTCTCACTCTTTTCACCCTTTGCCTGAGCACGAACAGACCAGACGATCAGAGTTTGTAAATAACTCGTTTATCCAACTCTTGCACCAGCACCAACTGGTAATGAATACGACCAATTGCTGGGTGTGTGGGTTAATGCCCCATACCATTAACAAGGGTATTCCCTACCTGGTGCTGCCGTATAGTTACAATGGATCGTCATGGGCATTCCAAACCATGTTTCTCTATGCTCTAGATACATATTCCCCTCGCCAACCGCGTTCCATCAGACCTATCACCAATAATAAGGCTTTGATGAAAGGAGTGGCCGATATGAGTAGGGATATCGATGCATACTCATCCATTCCCAAAGAAGAGTTGAGACCTTATGTAGGATGGAACGCGACGGGGTATAGTATTAGTCTGGGTGAAAGACAGCGAAAAATCTCGTCTCCAATCTGGGTCGTACCCCACATGGGTCGGTTCTGCTTACAGGGTAATGGTCAGAATCCTAGAGCTCAACTGGGAAGGAGTGACTGTACTGAAACGTACACTTTCCCGTCACAGTTTTCCCCTGCGTTTTTGGCTGCCAAGGGCACATATTTCATCTGTAATGACCGAGCATATACATGGCTGCCCCCTGATTTCTCGGGCACATGTTATGTTGCGAACTTGCTACCGCCGACATTTACTGCCGCCTCTGACTATCACAAGACCAGAGTTGTGAGAGGTGTGATTAGTAAGGAGGATACTGCCGGTCAGGAAGCGGGAGACTTCTTCTTGGGTTTCCTGCCGTTTTGGGGACCTATGGTCAATAGTAGGAACCTGAGACAGCTGACTCGTGTGATTGAATCCACTGTCAATGTAACAGCTGGTGCCCTTAGTAATCTGACAGCTGAGCTCCAAGCGGATCGCCTTATGACTTTGCAGAACCGCATGGTTCTAGACGTTATTCTTGCAGACCGCGGTGGGGTATGCAAGGTCATCCAATCCAGTTGCTGCATTTTCATACCAGATAATGCTCCAACAGTGTATCAAGCCATCTCCAAGCTCCATAAAATATCTGAAGCCATACACGTGGATAAGGGAGATTGGTCACTGGTGGGGTGGTTCTGGGAATTGATATCTGCCTGGGGTTGGAAAGTTCTGATGGTCATTGGAATGATCTTAGCCATTCTTTTCCTGTTCTGTCTGTGCATACAGTGTGCTCCTGCGATATGTGGCCTCTGTGCTACCTTATGTGTAAGGAAACCTGTATCGAGGGACGAGCTAAGTAATAGGATGATGCTACAGCAACATCTCCATGACTTTTTGAACATTGACCTAGACTCGGATTAAGATGAGTATAGTGATTGCCTATGTAAGGGCAAAAGGAGGGTCTGTCGTACTTTAATATTCGGGACCGCGTAGGGGACAGGGCCCTACCCCTGTCTATCTTGGTATTAGCAAACCGCAAATGGTAAATGCGGCATGTACGAGTGCTTTATATATCGTTCTAGCTATGAATGCACTGTGTACACGTTATTCTGCTTCACTACGCGGGTTCCATTTTGGAAGCAGTGGCCATCTTGTCATTGCCCTCACATAGGCTATAATGGAGTAAATACGGGCCTCACAGTACATGGGCTTTCCCTCTGACTTCTCTGTGACCTGGGCAGCTGGCTCTGCTGCCCCAGGTCAAACCGGTCTCACGAGCTCCCCTTCCTCCGTCCACCTGTGATTAGCATCAGGGCTTGACCCGTCATAAAACCCTTTCATTCTACACAATCCTCCGGCTAATCTCTTCCACACCTGCTTGTTCCTGCTTTATGACTTGTTTCCCAAAACAGGAGATGCTCATGTTTATTGGGGGGTCTGTTTACATCCGATGTGGGATCTGAACCTTACTGTATAAATCATTGTGGGCTGGCCGAACTGGAATGTGGGATGGTCATCATGACTCTGCCTTTTCTTTGTAATGTACACTTGTATATTGCCGTATCATAAAACCTAGGAATGTATGCTTGAAGCAAGGAAAAGGGTATTTAAGATGAAGTCCGTTCCTATGATTTTCAGCAGTCTCCTGAGAACATACACGCTGTTGTACTTCTAGGATACCTGTCATTGGTCTGCAGCCAATAAACGATTCTTTGACTTCACCCAGAAGACTCTGTGTTTCTGTAGGTCCGGAACAGGGTGAACCCAGAAGTCATAGGGTGTGTGCCCCTGCACCGCTGGGTCTAAAATACCCAGTACTTCACTGTGTGAAAGTTTGCTTGAATATATGTGTACAGTATGATTGACTGAAAGAATGCCTTAGGAGTGTATGATGAATTTATTAGGGCAGATGTATGAGGAAGTGCTGTAGTGTGGCACCGCAAGCCCTTTTGCTGCACTACACTGCAGCACTTCTGAATCACAGGCATGCAACATATTTACATGAATATGTTGCATCTCTGTGCTTCCCTCTGCACTGGCACACAAACTGTAGCCATGTGCTTGCACAGCCACCCTTGCACCATGGTGCAAGGATGCCTGCATTGTGGGCAGATTGTTTTTGTGCAGGAAGGAACACATTCCTGTACAAAAACAATCACGGAAGGCATTTTCCTTCTTCAATGTGTGGCATAGAATACAGTACGCATTGAAAGAGGGAAAAATTAGGAGAAATGAAAAGATTTCTCCTTATTGCGCCTTGCTACTCCACCTCTAGGGTGGTACAGCATTCACACACATGTCCAGATTTATGATTTCTTGTAAATCTAGACATTTGTCTGGTTCTATGGGTGTTGTGTGGAAACATACACTGCAACACCCATGGAAGGCCCTTTCAACAGAAAGTGCTGCGTGTAAAAAGGCTGTATTTACAAGGAGAGGAAAACCCATGCAGGGTGGCTTTTCCTCTCTTTGTAAAAATGAGGGTGCCCCACCACTACGTCACAAAAAGTGAAGTAGTAGTGGCGCAGGGGGCTTGTAAAACTGCTCCATAAGTGCTTACTTATTGGCAGAGTAATACGATAAGTAGATAGTGCTGGATGGGTGATTGAGGAACTGCATGGGAGTAACAGGAGGATTCTTTGGCTACAAGGGTAGTAAGTGGGAATTTGCTTAAATGTATATATAGTATATTCCTGTTTGGAAGTCTACAGGCATATTGTATAGAATATTGGAGGTGTACTTCTGTTAGTGGCTGGGCCACTCTATAAATACATTACTAGTAATTGGAATGATTACAGTGCTGCAAGTAGAATACATGATCACTTTATGAGTGCTGAGGTATTGGCGGAGTGATAGGATACGAAGATACTGCTGGTATTGGCAGAGTAAAAGGATAAGTATAGGGGTGGATAAGTGATTGGAGAAGTATATGGGATAGCCATGAGGATACCTAGACTGTATAGTTATAGTGCTGGTAGTTAACAGTAGGGTAAGTTTATAAGTGCTTGTGTGTTGGCACAGAAATTAGAAAAGGATATGGTCCAAGGTTCAAATACACTTTATTCAGATAGCATCGTATCCATAAAAGCACAGAACACAGCAGTAAACAAATAAAAACGTGCAGATTAAAAAGACGTAATAAATCATTAAAACCATGACAAAATACAGTGTACGATAATGTTACAAATTCATCCATAGAAAATATAAAAACCTTAGGATTGGATATCGTTTGTCGCGCTCTAGCAGCAATTCTCAAATAGGTGCCAGTATGAAAAACCAACTCTTCATCGTCTAGGGTAAGTAATTTTAAACAGGCATGTTCCACACTGATGGGTGTATATTTTTTAAAATAGGGGGTTAGGAACCACTTAATATATTTTAAATAATATTTGCAGGAGGATATGATTCTGTCAGGATGATTGCAGGAGTGGACAGAGAGTGATAGTCTGATTGTAGTACTGCATGAATACTACCTGGCTTATTGCAAGGATGAATCAGTACTGTGCTGGAGGTTACGGGCCTGTATGCATTGTGCACATTAGAATGTAGCACTGCCTGTCTTAATGCCTGAGTCACTGTACAAGTGCATGTATAGTGACTGGATACTTACACTGCTTGTACTTCACTGCAGAGAGACTTTATAAGTGCTTGTGTGTTGGTACAGAGATTAGATAAGGCCATCCTTCTGACAGTATGATTGCAGGAGTGGACAGAGACTGACAGTCTGATTGGGGCACCAAATGAATACTACCTGGCTTATAGCAAGGGTGAATCAGTACTCTGCTGGGGGTTAGAGGCCTGCATACATTGCACACATTTGACTGTAGCACTGCGTATCTTAATGCTTGAGTCATTCTACAATTGCATGCATACTGACTGGATACTTACACTGCTGGTAGTTGACTGCAGGGAGAGTTTATAAGTGCTTCTGTGTTGGGACAGAGATTAGATGAGGACATGGTTCTGTCAGGATGATTTTAGGACAGGACAGACAGTGACAGGCTGATTGGGGCACTACATGAATAGTTCCTGGCTTATTCCAAGGGTGAATCTGTAGTCTGCTAGTGGCTAGAGGCCTGCATAGATTGCGCACGTTTGATTGTAGCACTGCGTGTCTTAATACCTGCATCATTCTACAAGTGCATGCATAGTGACTGCATACTTACACTACTGGTAGTTGACTGCAGGAAGACTTTTTAAGTGCTTGAGTGTTGCCACAGAATTGAGATAAGGACATACTTGTATCAGGATTATTGGAGGAGTGAACAGAGAATGACAGGTTGATTGGGGCACTACATGAATACTACCTGGCTTATTGAAAGAGTGATTCGGTAGTCTGCTGGAGGTTACGGGCCTGCATAGATTGCGCACATTTGACTGTAGCACTGCTTGTCTTAATGTCTGAGTCGCTCTACAAGTGCATGGATAGTGACTGGATACTTACACTGCTGGTACTTAACTGCAGAGAGACTTTATAAGTGCTTGTGTGTTTGTACAGAGATTAGATAAGGCCATCCTTCTGACAGTATGATTGCAGGAGTGGACAGAGACTGACAGTCTGATTGGGGCACCAAATGAATACTACCTGGCTTATAGCAAGGGTGAATCAGTACTCTGTTGGGGGTTAGAGGCCTAGATTGCGCACATTTGATTGTAGCACTGCGTGTCTTAATACCTGAGTCATTCTAGAACTGCATGTATAGTGACTGCATACTTGCACTGCTGGTAGTTCACTGCAGGGAGAGTTTATAAGTGCTTGTGTGTTGGCACCAATTAGATAAGGACATACTTTTGTCAGTATGATTGCAGGAGTGGATAGAGACTGACAGTCTGACTGGGGCACTACTTGAATAGTACCTGGCTTATAGCAAGGGTGAATCAGTACTCTGTTGGGGGTTAGAGGCCTGCATAGATTGTGCACATTGGACTGTAGCACTGCGTGTTTTCATACCTGAGTCATTCTAGAACTGCATGTATAGTGACTGCATACTTACACTGCTGGTAGTTCACTGCAGGGAGAGTTTATTAAGTGCTTGTGTGTTGGCACAGAGATTAGATAAGGACATACTTCTGTCAGGATGATTGCAGGAGTGGACAGAGAGTGATAGTCTTATTGGGGCACTGCATAAATACTGCCTAGCTTATTCCAAGGGTGAATCAGTAGTCTGCTGGGGGTTAGAGGCCTGAATAGATTGTGCACGTTTGATTGTAGCACCACTTGTCTTAATGCCTGAGTCATTCTGCAAGTGCATGAATACTGAGGGGATAGTTAGAGTTGTGGTAGATTACAGCAGAGAAACTTTATAAGTGCGTGTGTGTTGCCACAGAAATTAGATAAGAACATGCTCGTATGAGGATGATTGGAGGAGTGGACAAAGAATGATAAGTTGATTGGGGCACTACATGAATACTACCTGGCTTATTGAAATAGTGATTCAGTAGTCTGCTGGGGGTTACAGGCCTGCATACATTGCGCATATTTCACTGTAGCACTGCTTGTCTTCATACATGAGTCATTGTACAAGTGCATGTATAGTGACTGGATACTTACACTGCTGGTATTTGACTGCAGGGAGAGTTTATAACTGCATGTGTGTTGGCACAGATATTCAATAAGGACATGCTTCTGTCAGGATGATTGCAGTAGTGAACAGAGAGCGACAGTCTGATTGGGGCACCAAATGAATACTACCTGGCTTATAGCAAGGGTTAATCAGTACTGTGCTGGGGGTTAGGGGTTTGTATACATTGCGTACATTTGACTTCATGTCTTAATAACTGAGTCATTCTGCAAATTTAGAATTAGGATCTGTAAAAGAGAAGAAAAAATACAGTTATAATATACAATCTTATAATTTTTGCAACACAACATAATTTCACCATTATATAAATTATTTAGTGTGCCTGTTTTGCTGCTCTCAGAATATATTGAATTTCAGTATTAATAGTGATTTTATGTTACTCATCACATAACAGCGGGCAAAAAAACCAACAATCAATAAGATTGTTTAAAAAAAAAAAAATCTGTGTCAAAAATATTTTAAACATAGTCAACTATCTTTGCACTATGCATACAAATAACTTTCTCAATAACATAGTATATAATACAACTCTCGTATATATAAAATGCTTCTTTCTATGAGAATTTTGTCAATATAATATCAAAGAATATAAACAAGAATTCAATCAACAATTCTTTATAAGTTCCATATACTTTAAATGATGTCATTTAAAATATTTGCTGACAGAATATCTCTGAAAAAACGCTTAATTTATATTAATATCTTTCCTGTAGGCCACATGATATTCCTGAAATCCTTAGTACTGAAATTGTCCAAAGAATTGGTATTAATACATATTAACATATTCCCAATAGGCTTAATTATGTTCTTAGAACTTTGGCTTTAAAAATAAGTTATGTTATCGATCATTTGTAGTTCGCACAGATACTCGGAAGTGTCTCGGCGCGATAAGCCTGTGCAGGGGTAAGCAGAAGTGGAAAAAGCAGCTAAGCGACTTATTCAAAAAGTAGGGTTTTCAGTTGCTTCTTGAACGTCCTAAGGTCGTGGTTGTTCCTGAGCTCAAAGGGCAGGCTATTCCAGGCCCTGGCCGCCCTTACAGAAAGGGAGCTCCCTCCGGTTCTGGCAAGGCGGTATTGTAGGATGACAGCAAAGCATTGTCCCGTTGACTGGAGTTGCCTAGGTGGCACATAGAAATTGAAGCGCCTCCTGAGGAAAGAGGGTCCAGACTTGTAGAGGGCACCATGGGCGATGGTTAGTGCCTTAAACAGAATGCGCTGGTCAACGGGTAGCCAATGCAAGTCACGAAGAAACTGAGGAATACCTAGTAGCATTCCAGCGGCCGCGTTCTGAATAGTCTGCAGCTTTTTTATCTGGTAGCAGGGAAGGCCAATGTAGAGAGAATTGGCATAATCAAGCTGCGACAGGATGAGAGTGTGGGTCACCATTTCTTTAGCCACTTTTGGCAGGAGCGACAAACATTTCTTGAGGAGTTTCAGTGTACCAAAGCACACTCCTGCCAACGTATGAATCTCAGTTCGGAATCTGAGGTCCTCGCTGAACAATACCCCCAGGTTTTTTGCTGGACTACCCATGGTTTTTGGCATGGGGAAGCCCTCGGGCCACAGGTCATGCCTAAAATTCAGCAGAAAGGTCCCGTAGATGAAGACCTCAGACTTCTCCTCATTGTATTTAAGTTGGGCCCACGCCAACCAATTAAAAACTGTTTCTAGCTGATTCCACAGATGCCTCATCTTTTTTCCATTTAAAAATATTAGGTATGAATTTGGTAATTCCTTAGGCAAACAATATCTAAAAACCAAATGAGCATCATTACAATAAGTCCATCCTTTATTGCATTTTAAATAGACTGTGTAATGTCCAGATGATGTAGAAGTTCCATCGTGGAAAATAATTGCTACTGCTACAAAAGTTCTTCCTGATATTGATAGTTGACTTGCTACAAAATTTTTTATTAAAGTTTCCAATTTTCTTCCATCAACTGTACAACGTTGTTTCATTAAAAATATATCTTCTCCAAATCTTTCTATAAATAATGTTGAGACCATATCTGATTTGCATTGGCTACAACCCATGTTTTGATTTGCTGCTTTAACTAATTTGTTGAAAGACACTGTTTTACAGTCTGGTATTGCCAAATATATGAATCTCTCAGTGTCTATGTTAGTGGTAGAAGTAAATGTACAATTTTCACATTCATGTTGCCATTTATAACGAAGTCCAAATAGATTTTCAATTTGTATTCCTTCATCCTCCAATACTGCAAGCATATACATTAGAAATTCGTGAGCATCTTGTTGCACATTCTGCGTAAATTGTGTTGAACCACTACATATATCCAGAAGTGTCCGAATATCAGAAACACTTTGGATTTTACTTTGATCAGTTTTCAATTTTTCAAAAATAGAATGCAACTAAGAACAAAACCATTTTTCTCGACGCTCCATAATTTTCTGTTGCAGATATTCTAAAGAAAATACAACATTTACCACTACATTTGCATAGCAGTTCATTCCTGAACTATTTTCTAATTGATATCCAACAATCTCTTCAATAGTCTCCTTCTGCTTTTTGCTTGGAATCTCAACATTATCTTGATTTTTTTCCTTCTCTTTAACGTCACTACAGATATTCTCATATCTCCGTTTTCGACCAACTACTCGCTTTTCATATACAGGATATTCACCTAAATTGGGAGCATATAGTCTTCTTAACTAATTATACTCTCTTACACAATTTGAATCAGCACTAATCTTTCTCTCATCAAAATCAATCAAATACAATCCAGATAAAGTTCTGACTCGGGACAAAGCAACATATGCCATACCCTATTTAAATACGGTACTCCCAATGTTTACCAAAGCACTGTCTACACTTAAACCTTGAGATTTATGAATGGTCAACGCATATGACCAAATGTTAACGTTTCCAATGCTTCCCTTCTGGTGTCTTCATGCAGAAGTGTTTTAAATACTGGTTGTCCTTTTACAGGAGTAAGTTGAAGTAGATCACCAAAAACTTTGACATGTTTTCCTCCAATTAACACATTGTATTCTGTTTTTAAAATTTGCTACATTCTTAAATGCACAAAGGCAAGCATTAAGTTTGAGACCATGCTCACCTCATCAATAATTAGAAGTTTCATTTTCTTTAGCACTCTTGAAACTTCATAACAAGCTTCTTCAGATAGCTTGTGATATTACAATTTATTTTCATGCTCTACAGGTAGCATTAGTAAACGATGCAATGTATTTCCTTTAATGTTGTGTGCTGCAAACCCAGTTGGAGCTGTTACAACGCAAGACAAATCTGAGTCCGTTGTTCTCTGTAGATAACCGGTCAAAACTGTAATTAAGAAACTTTTTCCTGTACCAGCTTGACCACTGACATACATTCGAATAGGTTGAAATGATGTGCATGTGCATTCTTTCTTTCATGAAGAAAACCATGGTCGGTTTGTTTCACTTGCTGGTATATTTCTTTCTGTTCAATATTTAGTTGTTCTTCCAAGATTCCCAAGTTCATCATATCTTCTTGAGCTTGATGCATTGCTGTTTCCACTTCACTCATGGCGATGGCTGCTTCATTTTCAAGAATTGGTTCTCCTAGAGGATCCTGACTCAGTGGAGCAGAACTTTGACTATCTTGATTACTGTCTCTTACAATCTCAGCTGCAATAGTAGCTTCTTGATCGATTTCTTCATTCAACATTTTGAGATAATTTGTAAAAACTGTGCATTCAATGCTATCTTTACATGCATTGAAAGAATCTTCATAGCACTCAAAATCTCCAAGTAATTCCAGTTCCGTACGCCAAGGTTTGAAGAGTTGTAAAAGTGCTAAATAGTCAAATTCTCTTTTATCAGGAGTATCACAGCTCAGTTTTCTAAGATTAATGAGATTTCCTTTATTATGTTTCACCAAACATCCTTCTAAACCAATCACTGCATATTTTTCTTCATTTATATTCTCTGTAGTATTCCTCTTAAAACTGTAATATTGCAGTACTTCATAGAGACATATGTTCTCAAGATGAGGACTTCTATTTGGATAGTATGTATCCAACATGTTTGTTTTGACTATATCTGTGTTTTCCGGTTCATGTAAATCAAAATATTCAATTTCCTGTATAGATTTAAGTACTCGATTTCGCGTTGCAGCAAGACCTAGACTAACCCAAATAATTCCTTTTGACTTTGAATATAAACTTGCAGACGATAACCGATCCGAACATTCGTACGATCCAATTTCTCGATGTGACAGCATCTTCAAACTAAAGCTGCTCAATTTCTTACTGAGACTCTTCTCGTGGGAAATTTCTTCCCACATTTCTTTCAACTCTGTCTTTTCTGAGTTTGTTATGTATGATGTTACATACCGAGCCACAGCAATGGAATTATCCACAACATACTAGATATCCATATTCGCATTCCACATTGACAGAATAACTGGATTATAATAATTTATATACTTCGATTCTTCACTTCTTCTCAAATTGTACGTATTTTTGGGAGATTTTCTAGTGATGGTATGTCTTACCGCTGACATGAAACTGTTCACTCTTCCTTTGGCTATTACTGGACGTGGAAATCCAAAACGACATTTGGTATAAAACTTTTCCTTCTACTTGTATTTCCGTCAACAGTATTTCCCACATCGATGACTTTGGAATCGTAACACTTGTTGCCTTAAGGTATTTTCTTCTATTCTTTTAGGTATAGCACATGTAACATAATCTTCAATAAAAGATAAAACAATGTCATCCGAATCATTTCCAAATTTGGGTGCATCATTGATCCATAGAAGCATATGTATATGAGGAACACCTCTAGCTTGTTACTCCTTTCTCCAGAAGAAATCAATAACTTCTCCAACAGGAGGATTCTTTTTGTTGCAGATAAAAGACATCATAGCTTCAAACCTGTGATTGAAATATCTGCATACATTTACAGGATCCAAAGAACATAATTCTCCAGGAGTCTTGAATTCAATGTTTTTAATGTTTGAATTTGTTTCTCGAAGAAATTGAAGTAAATCATCCCATGCGTATTCAGCACAGCTTAGTGTAACAAACCACGTTGGAGTTCCTAAATTCCTTAGCATGCATTTAATTTCTCCATGACGACGATACCAATACTCAATAGTACCACGCTGACATGCCATTAAATTAATCAGTTGAGATTCCAAATGATCATCTCTCTGATGTACTTTTTCCATAAATTCCTTTGCAGAAACATTTCGAAGATGTACTCCTGTTTTTAATATATGGTTGACTGCATATGAAAGGCCAGACAAGTCACTCTCAAACAAAAGATGAAATATATATGGGATACATTGTTGAAATCTATGATCTTCTGCATACAATCTTGTAGTCCGATATTCTGATGCAGGAATCTGTATTGATCGTTCATGATATCGTCCACCTATTCCAGTTGGGAACAGCTGGGGAAAACAACGAGCTTCCATACTCTTTTCCCAAACACTCAAGGGATTCCCCTTCTTCATTTGGATTAATTCAATAGTATTCCCCAACACTTCTTTAGAATGTAAAGGATGTACACTATAATGTTCATACATTTCTTCACTTTTGGATATCGATTAAAATAATCATAAAAGACAATACATACAACGATGGATAAAAAAATGTTGATAAAAACACAGTGCCATATATAACAATCAAAACAGTGGTGCAAATCAGTAGTTAGTGCAGTGTATATGTCAAGTAAAAGTAATCAACAACAGAGAACCACTATAAAACCATATAAATACAAAGATACAGTATAAAACCAGATAATCATTGTTGCTAAAAATTAATTAATTAGTGATGCCACACTTGACATTTCACTATCATCCACTAAAAGTATTTATTCTTCTTCCACATGCACATTTTTGTAGTATTCATTATTCTTTATAAGATACAATGTTGCCTTTTGCACTTTCCTGACATCCACTAATTCCTGCCAGACTTTCTTACTCTTAGTAGGAACACCATTCACAAGTATAATTAAGGGTTCACTTTCCTGTTTACCTACACCAATCTCAATATCTTTCTTTAAATCTAGAGGTAAATATACAACTCTTCCTTTTAATCCTCTCTGTAAATCTGTGGGAGGCAATTTACCTGTTTTAGGCTCCATATGAACAATAGCCTGATACGGGTGCACAGATTGAATTAGAATACACTCATACGTGTTTAAATCCATCAGTTCTTATGAAATAGGTACCCACTCCAGATCATTATGGACAGCTCTTCCTGGCATTTTATTATCCTCTAATTTGTTGTAACAATATTTACAAATACGTTGATTAGTACCCAAATAAATAAAAGCAATCCTCTACCAACAAATAAGTTGCAAATTCCTTCCACTTATCATGATTTTCTTTTTCACTTTTTAAATACAGATCAACAGTCCTAGTCTGATTCTTATAGTGAGTTTGTTGACAACAAATACAAGTATAATTTGGCCTTTCACACAAAATTACCTTAACCTTTGTAATTTCTTCTTCAAATTTCTCTGTACTAATCTTCTCCACATTTTCTTCATCGCCTACTTCTATCAATGTCTCACTTTGTCTACTCTCATCTTCAGGACCAAACTAACGAAACTCTATTTCCTCACAAACTTTTTTTACATCTGATACTGAGCCATGCACAAGAGCACTGTTTAATTCACTTAAAAATATTGCTGGACTTTTTGTGTAATACAATCTTCTGGCTAATCTCCGCATTTGGAAATGATGTACTGTTAACATTCTAAAGTGATGAAAAACACTTTGACATACTTTTCTAGGAAGACAAGCCAGAGAATGACCTTGCAAAACAGTATTTTTTCTCACTCTGCAAAGATCTAGTCCGTGCAATATCTTAATCTTTTGTTTAACACTTTTTTTTACTACTCTCGTAAGACATTCCGTAAAATATCAATAGATTCTTGACGTATACTGCATATACTACTACAATCCCAAGTATACACTAGGGCTTTAGTACGCCTCCCTAGAACTTCATCAGCTACCACTTCTTCTACATTTCTAGGAACTATCTTTTCTTTTTAAATTGGACAACCATTTTTAACCTCATAAGCCCGACCAGTGGCATCAACTGCATGCAATAAACTATTGGTTTGAAAATAGCTCTCTTCATTAAAAAAAGGCTCTGAACTTGAACTGTATTTCCATTCACCCCAAAAAAATCACAAAAGTTAGTTCTGTTAATTACACTCTTCCTTTTACTTTTGGCCTTCATAAAACATATTGGCTTATCTAATGATCGAATTCTGTTTAATACTAAAATGAATAATTTCCTTTTTAATTCAAAAGCCTTGTCAAAAATAGTTTCAATCTGTTTTTTTCTTTTTATAAAATGTGGATTTACTTTGACATTTCTTCACATCTTTCAACAAATTAAAAACAACTCTATTGTAAAACATTCTCATTCTAATTTCTTTAAACTGATTCTTTCTCCTGTTACCATACATTGATTCTTCAGAAAGCATTTTCCTATTAACTTCTCCTTTTGTCTTTTTATTCTTCTTTGTTGTTGGTGCATTTTTTGTACATTCTACATTGTGCACACTGTTTTTAGCCTTTGAAAGTTTTTTTAATAAATTATATTGTTCTCTTACCAGAAGACTTTTTCTTTTTTCCCACATGTTGTAGTTCATCTAATTTTTGCTGTTCTGTTTTCTTCAAATAATACTCCTTTTTTTGTTGTTTCCTTCTTTCTTTTTTTTAAGTCATGGTGACCATTTTTTGTAATGATGATAAACACTGTCTGTTTTGAAAAAAAATATATATAATATTATTAAAAGAAAACTATAAAATAATGTATTGTATTATTAAACAAATATCTTCTACATCAAAAATATGTATATGCTTTGTTTAGAAATCACAACCCATTTACTGCAATACAGAGGTAGTAATTAGAAAAATGGAGGACTAAATAAGTAGTGTTTATGTGTTTAGAGGACTGCATGAATACTGGATAGATGTTTGTAATATTGATGTATTATTAGCAGGGTCATTACATGAGTACATAAATACTGACTGAATGATTAGACTACTGCAACAAAAGAGAATGGTGAATTTATAAATCCCTAGGTTTTGGTACAGTGATTACATAAAGACATGGTTCTGTCAAGATGGTTGTAGGAATAGACAGAGAGTGACAGGCTGATTGGGGCACTACATGAATACTACCTGGCTTATTCCAAGGGTGAATCAGTCGTCTGCTAGTGGTTAGATGCCTCCATAGATTGTGCATATTTGACTGTAGCACTGCTTATCTTAATGCCTAAATCGCTCTACAAGTATATGGATAGTAACTTGATAGTTACACTTCTGGTATTTGACTGCAGGGACAGTTTATAAGTTCATGTGTGTTGGCACAAAGATTAGATAAGGACATGGTTCTGTAAGAATGATTGCAGTAGTGGACAGAGAGTGACAGGCTGATTGGGGCACTACACGAATAATACCTGGCATATTGCAAGGGTGAATCAATAGTCTGCTGGTGGTTAGCAACATGCATGCATTGCACACATTTGACTGTAGCACTGCATCTCTTAATACCTGAGTCAATCTATAAGTGCATGGATACTGAGTGGATAATTTAAATGGTGGTAGTTGACAGCAGAGAGAGTTTATAAGTGTTTGTGTGTTGACACAGAGATTAGATAATGACATGCTTCTGTCAGGATGACTGCAGGAGTGAACAGAGAGTCACATTGTGAGTGGGGAACCAAATGGATACTACCTGGCTTATTGCAAGGGTGAATCAATAGTCTGCTGGTAGTTACAGGCCTGCATAGATTGTGCACATTTGACTGTAGCACTGCTTATCTTAGTGCCTAAGTTGCTCTACAAGTGCATGGATAGTGACTGGATATTTACACTGCTGGTAGTTGACTGCAGGGACAGTTATAAGTGCATGTGTGTTGACAAAGAGATTAGATAAGGACATGGTTGTGTTAGAATGATTGCAGGAGTGGACAGAGAGTGACAGGCTGATTGGGGTACTGCATGAGTACTACCTTGCTTATTGCAAGGATGAATCAATAGTCTGCTCGTGGTTAGTAAAATGCATTCATTGCGCACATTTGACTGTAGTACTGCGTCTCTTAATACCTGAGTCAAACTATAAGTGCATGGATACTGAATGGATAATTTAAATGGTGGTAGGTGACAGCAGAGAGAGTTTATAAGTGCTTGTGTGTTGGTACAGAGATTAGACAAGGACATGCTTATGTTAGGATGATTGCAGGAGTGAACAGAGAGTCACTGTGTTATTGGGGAACCAAATGAATACTACCTGGCTTATTGCAAGGGTGAATCAATAGTCTGCTGGTGGTTAGAGACCTGCATAGATTGTGCACATTTGACTGTAGCACTGCTTATCTTATTGCCTGAATCACTCTACAAGTGCATGGATAGTGACTGGATATTTACACTGCTGGTAGTTGACTGCAGGTACAGTTTATAAGTGCATGTGTGTTGGCACAGAGATTAGATAAGGACATGGTTCTGTTAGAATGATTGCAGGAGTGGACAGAGAGTGACCGGCTGATTGGGGCACTGCATGAGTACTACCAGGCTTATTGCAAGGATGAATCAATAGTCTGCTGGTGGTTTGTAACATGCATACATTGCGCACATTTGACTGTAGCACTGCGTCTCTTAATACCTGAGTCAATCTATAAGTGCATGGATACTGAGTGGATAATTTAAATGGTGGTAGTTGACAGCACCAAGAGTTTATAAGTGCTTGTGTGTTGACACAGAGATTAGACAAGGACATGCTTATGTTAGGATGATTGCAGGATTGAACAGAGAGTCACTGTGTTATTGGGGAACCAAATGAATACTACCTGGCTTATTGCAAGTGTGAATCAATAGTCTGCTGGTGGTTAGAGACCTGCATAGATTGTGCACATTTGACTGTAGCATTGCTTATCTTAATGCCTGAGTTTCTCTACAAGTGCATGGCTAGTGACCTGATAGGTACACTGTTGGTAGTTGACTGCAGAGAGAGTTTATAAGTGCTTGTGTGCTGGCACAGAGATTAGATAAGGACATGATTCTGTCAAGATGATCGCAGGAATGAACAGAGACTGACAGTCTGATTGGGGCACCAAATGAATACTACCTGGCTTATTGCAAGGGTGAATCAATAGTCTGCTGGTGGTTAGAGACCTGCATAGATTGTGCACATTTGACTGTAGCACTGCTTATATTATTTGCTGAGTCGCTCTACAAGTGCATGGATAGTGACTGGATATTTACACTGCTGGTAGTTGACTGCAGGGAGAGTTTATAATTACATGTATGTTGGCACAGAGATTAGATAAGGACATGGTTCTGTCAGGATGATTACAGGACAGGACAGACAGTGACAGGCTGATTGGGGCACTACATAAATAGTTCCTGGCTTATTCCAAGGGTAAATCAGTAGTCTGCTAGTGGTTAGAGGCCTGTATAGATTGTGCACATTTAACTGTAGCACTGCTTATCTTAATGCCTGAGTTGCTCTACAAGTGCATGGATAGTAACTTGATAGTTACACTGCTGGTATTTCACTGCAGGGACAGTTTATAAGTGCATGTGTGTTGGCACAGAGATTAGATAAGGACATGGTTCTGTCAGGATGATTACAGGACAGGACAGACAGTGGCAGGCTAATTAGGGTACTACATAATTAGTTCTTGGCTTATTCCAAGGGTGAATCAGTAGTCTGCTAGTGGTTAGAGGCCTGCGTAGATTGTGCACATTTGACTGTAGCACTGCTTATCTTAATGCCTGAGTTGCTCTACAAATTTATGGATAGTGACGTTATAGTTACACTGCTGGTAGTTGACTGCAGGGACAGTTTATAAGTGCATGTGTGTTGGCACAGAGATTAAATAAGGACATGGTTCTGTCAGCATGATTGCAGGAGTGGACAGAGACTGACAGTCTGATTGGGGCAGTACATGAATAGTGAATCAGTAGTGTGCAGGGGGTTAGGGGACCACATAGATTGTGCACATTTGCTTACATACTAACTATGAAATTAGACATTCTAGAACCACAAAATCACTTCTCATGCACTTATAAAATCACATTTTCATTGGTGGCATTGTACATTTAAATGGAAGCTTGGACCATTTCTTTATTACTATGGTGCAGTCAGGGCTTTAAGTGGGGAAAAAACTGTGGGTGCTCTAAAAGGGGCGGAGCAAAACCTGTTAAAGGGTTGTGGGCTATCCAAGTAGGGGCGTGGTCCACATCAAGATAACTAACATTGTGTGCTTAAGAAAATCCCCTTCAATTATCCTACGTTTGGAAAACACGCTCTGTAAAGGGTTTCCCTTCCTCCTACAACGTGGCTCAGCTAGCATGATGTCTTCACTTCTCAGTAGTGAGCAAAATGAGCATGCGCACATCGATGTGCATGCTCTCACTGCAGTCCAATAAAAATAAAAAATAAAACTGACTACCTTTGCGAGGGCCGAAAATAGAGCCCGATAGAGACCCGTTTCGAGGCCTCTTGAAAAGAACTGCCGGTGCTCAGACCCGGCCCACTTAAAGCCCTGCATCCATCCATCCCAAGCACTGCACCATCCAACAATCTTTTAATTTATCCATACATTCCTACCTACATACATACATCTGTCCCTGCACTTATCCTAAGCATCTATCAGCCCACTCGCCTATGATAAGCAGTGTGCCATCCATCCAGTCATACGCCCATATATCCATACATACATCTATCAGCCCACCCGTCTATCCTAAGTACTGGTCCATCCATCCATTCATCCTTCCATCCATTCATACAGGGGAACAGCCATTACAACGCGGTTTTTACCATGCAGTGCAGTTACATAGCATGCGTTACAACGCATGCGATGTTACAACGCTATGCCATTACAACGCAAGTCTGTACATCGACTTGCGCTAGATGGCGTGCTAACATTACAAATAGTGTAGTTTACTATCCCAACACCTTCCCTACTGTTGAGTGGACTGGAGTTGGAATAGTAAATTACACTTTTTTAATGTTAGCACGCCATCTAGCGCAAGTCGATGTAAAGACTTGCGTTGGAATGGCATAGCGTTGTAACATCGCATGCGTTGTAACGCATGCGATGTAACTGCACACGTGGTAAAAACCCGCGTTGTAATGTCATACATCCATTCATACATCCATACATCCATACATCTAGCTGTCCATTCATCTATCTGGCCATCCATCCACTCGCACTTTATTCAACTATCCGTCCTTATTTTCGTGCACCCTTGCCCCGATCCTAAATACCGCATATTATACTCATCCACCCAGCCTCTTAAGGGGCTGAAATGGCTGGAGATAATTAATGACAGGCACATGTTTCTGATAAAGAACAAGAAAGCTTTGAGTTGCTCTTTGTGGACCATAGTTCACCACCCTTCTCTAGTGGTGTTTTAAACAAAGGTTGATCCAGGGAAAGAAATGTAAAGCAGCTTTTCAGTGTAAGACGTTAATTTAGAAACATAACGGGGCATATTATCAAAAACGGCGTTAAAATTGTTGCCGCTTTAGTGGCAGGAAACTGCTGCTAAAGCGGAGATAATGGGCTTGATAATATGCCCTTGTGAATTCCCATAGAAGCCGAGGTTCTGGTGTGAAGCTGGGCTTCTATGGGAATTCACAATGGCATATTATGAAACTCATTATCGCCACTTTAGCGGCAGTTTCCTGCCGCTACAGTGGCAATAATTTTAACGCCGTTCTTGATAATATGCACTACAACAAGATACGGTGAAAGGTGAGAGCAGGGTTGTGCTGGAGTTGGCTGCGTGTGGTCATCTCCAAAGCCGCAACCAGAGCGAAATTTCGGGGGAGGCTAATTCTTTCAGCAATAGGCAGAGTGGGGATGTAGGGGCTCTAAAAAGGGGTGAAAAAGAACGGAGCCTCATTTACAAGCAAATGGTCTTTTGAAGACCTGTGAAGTACTCGGGTGCGGCTCTGTGTGTGCAATTGGGAAGCTGTCTCGGGGAGTCCGGGGCAATGGGCGTTACGCGCCTAGTGGTATCTCTGCTAATCACGCCACGATGATGTTGCTCATGCGCTGCAAAAAGAGAAGGGAAATCGTGAGAGAAAATGGCTCTCTTTAAAGGATTTCTTTTCTCATACAACGCTAAAGTTAGAAGAACAACTAAACGTTGAACAGAAAGAAATATATGTACAAGTGAGAGAACAGATAGAACATGGTTTGTTGCATGACAAAAAGAATGTGTGCGTTGATCTTTTTAACCTCTTCTGATGTACATCAGTGGTCAAGCTGGGGCAGGTAAAAGTTTTTTCATTAAAGTTTTGACCAGTTATCTTAAAAAAACTACTGGTTCACATTTATGTTCTGTGGTAACAGCTCCAACTGGATTAGCTGCACATAATGTTAAAGGAGTCAATCAATCAATCAATCAATTTTCTTTATTCGGGTATACAAATATCCATAAAAGAGCATGACATAAACAGTCAGAATTCCATAATAAGTTAAACCTGATATACACATAGATACAAACGGTAAAATATACCCGATTGCTACAAAGAGTAATAAAAAATACAAAGTATTAACAATTTAAGAATGGGCCGTATGTGCTAACCCGAGCTAATCCAGCAGCATAAAGTTTCACAATTAAAATAAGCGGACAAAGCCATTCATCATACGCATAACTCAAAAGAGAGACTACAGGTCTAGCCTATATAATGTCCTAATAACCTTCCATGCCTCGATAGACCCAAGGGGCTAGTCCTCTCCTCTGGTATTCCTTATTTTTACCGCCAGTCTTAAAAAATGTACAGTACTAAACAAAGTAAAAGGGTCGGAGGAGAGTTTTAAAAATAGGAGAGCCACATTAGCCTGAATAATTTTGGAGCGTCTTAAAATGGTTTTTAAAAACAAAGACCTGGGACGTGCGTCAAAAAGGCAAAATAGAACAAAATGAAGAGTATCTTGCGGAGATCTCAGATTGCAGTCGCAACGCCCTTTTATGATTATGTCTGTTACAAACCCAGCCGGAACAGATAGAATATGGTGCAGAAGATTTAACCTGAATCTAGTCATTAAAAATCTATTCTGTCTATTATATATATTAGAAAGATAAAATTCCATTCCCGGTCGTGTTTTTGTTAACAGGTGGGCTCTTACTGTGACTTTCCGCCCTTCTCTGTCCTCTCTTTCCGGGGCTATGCACCTCGAGAATTCAGCCTTTATGACACCCTTGTCTCTGGGGAATAACGTGAGTGGTTCGTCGAAAAAATTAGCATATCCCAACCGGCTCAAGGTGTCCCTTACATATTTAAGCCAGGGTATCCGGTGACCTTTGTCCCCCACGATGCAGTCCGCAAGAATGTGTCTACTTAGACTTGCCTCTGGGTTCGTCCAAGTTTTTATCCAGTAGATGATGGTTTTAATACCAAGCTCCTCATGAACTATGAAGGAAGGCGTACTTTGGGGCACTTGCAAAAGCCTTCTTAGGAACTTGTTTTCCTCCGTTTTAATTTTTGATATATCTGTAAAACCCCATATCTCGCTCCCATACAAGGTCTTGGCACAACATACCGAACTATATAATTGCACTATTTCGTTAGGTGACCAACGACCAAGTCTAGTGGCATAGTTCATGATTGAGCCCACCGAGCTGGTTAGTTGACTACATTTGTCCATGACCAGTGGTTTAAAATTAAGATACTTGTCAAATAAAATCCCCAGGTAGTTAAAAGCTTTTACTTTTTCTACCTTTTACCTGCTTCCATGACATATGATTTGGAGAGGTTAGGTAGTAAGTCTAAGTCCGCCATAAAGCTGACAAATCCGTTAATAAGAGCCTGTAGACCCATTCCTCTACGCGCCAGGAGGACCGCGTCATCCGCATATAGGAGGACAGGTATACTTCTCCTCCCAATGCAAGGGCAATCTGCCCCCAAGGCTCCGAGCACCTTACCTAAATCGTTTATATAAAGCGTGAATAGAAAAGGCGCCAGGATACAACCTTGCCTCACCCCCCCCCACGCACGGGAAGTCTTCCGATAGGTCCCCCTCGTCGCTAAACCTGACCTGAGCCGTTGTGTTCTGGTGAAGCATTCGTAAAACATGTATCAGCCCTGGGTCAGCGCCCATAAGCCCTAAAATTTACCACAACTTACTTCTATTTACACAGTCAAATGCTGCTGAAAGGTCCATAAAAGCCAGGTACACTGTGCCCTCCATAGCCTGGGTATACTTGGCCACCAGATGATAAAGATTAAGGCACTGATCTGTCGTAGAACGACCATTACGAAACCCATACTGAATGTCTGTAATAATATTATTTTCGTCTGCCCAGACCATTAAATGATTTAGGATGACCCTACCCAAAACTTTCGCCGTGACATCAATAAGGGATATCGGACGATAACACTGCGGGTCATTCCTGTTTCCCTTTTTAAACACGGGTACAATAGCAGCCGTGGGCCATGAACTGGGCATACCTGCTTCTGTAACTGTGTTAAATACCCTGGTATGTATGGGAGCCCAGAGGTCTACCTGGTTTTTAAATAGGTCTGTTGGAATCCGGTCCGGGCCTGGAGCCTTTTTTACTGCCAGGCCATCTATTCCTAATTTGATCTCGGCTACCGTAAAACACACCAATGAACACACTGGGAATCCTGTGACTGGAGTTAATTGATCCTCTGAGCCACCATGATTATATAAGCTAGTAAAGTGGGACACCCAAGCTTCTGGCAAGATATGACATGCCACTTTCGCTTTGTTTGTGGTCTGAAAGCAAGGATGATTAATTACCCTCCAAAAACTGTTCATGTCCCTGCGCTCGGCAGCCTCTCTCAGTCACTCCCATGCCTGAATTTGTAGGGAAATTTTTTGCTGTTTAATGGCCCTTTTATGACGAATCCTATAGGCAACGACCGTGCCCCTATCCTTTGGGACTGATTTAAGTGCCAACTTCAGGTCCCTATGAGCCCTTGAGCAATCTCGATCAAACCATCTGGGATATATGTCACCCTGCGTCTTCTTTTTGTCCCTCAAGAGACTATCTATGTGCTGGGCAGTGCCCTCAAAAGCTCTAATCAAATCTCTCCCCTCCACTGTTGGATCTAGGCACCTCCATGTCTGGCTATCAGTATTGACGAGAAGCGCTCTATGGAATGCTTCCCCATCAATATTACTCCATCTGATTCTCCTGCCCTGATCCGTAGCTTTAAATAGGCCCACGATGGTCCTTATGTCCAACTTAGCAATTAAGTTGTCATCCCTCAGAGACAATACCAAGGGGTTGTGATCACTGAAGGCACTAACCATTATATTAAAATTTCTAACCCTACATTTAAGCGAGTTTGTTACGAAGATGTAATCGATAATCGAGTCTCTTCCCCTACCCTTAAAGGAGGGGTTTATTATATTAGACGACCCACTATCAATCAGATCCATCGTGTGGGTTAAGTCATGCGTACCCAGGATCTTACTCAATTCCATGCCCTCTCTAGAATGCTCTAGATGCCAATCCTTAGTAGAAGGGCATGAGTCCCATTTTCCTCTTCCCCATTTCAGATAAGGGCACTGATGACAATTGAAATCCCCCATTAAGACCAACTGGGTACTTGTATCCCCTATATATTGTAGTCGAACCAATCTCTCCTCAAGCTACGCCAGTCTCAACAAAGATTGTCCCGCATTATATAAATTTTTAAAAATAAGATTTGAACCCTTCTTATGGTATCTAATACCCTGGAGACAGTCCGAGCCCCACCCCAGATCCTGCCAAGTCCCTTGAATCTTTGGGGCCACGTAGATTATTAGACCTCCCTTGGCACGGCCCATATTTGTTTTACAGGCCAAGACTCAAAACACTTTATAGCCCTCCAAGAGTGGAGCACTACTGTTGATTTCCCAGGTTTCCTGGAGACAAATGATGTGGTATTGTCTAATGTCGTCTAACCATTCCTTGTTTTGAATTTTGGCTGCAATTCCTGCAATGTTCCAGAAGACCACCCTGATCTCCTTGGAAGTTAATTCAGACCCACTTTTTCCTCCACTCATCTTCCCTCGAAGGGAACGCATTTCTGGTCTACTTGCTTCTATAGTCGTGCCTTCCCCACCCCTCTCATACCGCACTAATGTGCGGGATACAATACCAAGATCGCATTCCCCGGGCGGACTTATGTCATTAATTTTAGGTTGACTCTCCTGTTCTCTCTCGATCTCCCCTCTCCCTGCCCTATCCAGTCAGTCCAATTCATCCAGAGTGGATGTGCTGGAGAGTGGGGCAAATCTATTTGTTACAAGGCCAGGCCTGTCCTCCCCGCCTTTCTCATTAGCCCGGCACCGCTGAGTAACCTGACCTGTCTCATTAAATTTGTCCCTATAAAAGAAGTACAGGGGCAGCATTCTTATGCAAGACCCGCTTGCCCTATCCCCATAACGGGTTTCAAGCAGATCTCTTACCAACTCAGGATGCCTAAAATTTACAATAACACAATCGCCTGCAAACTTTCTCTTACTATCACCAATCCAAGCCACCCTCCTGGCCATGAGGATATGCCTATGCTGAAAACTCCTTACTTTCTTGTTGTTGTGTATCCAGTGAGAGGCCTTATTTATCAGGGTTCTAGTAGATTCCTCACTGTTGTGACTAAGTCCAGTAACACCTACTAGCACTACCGTGTACGGGCAAGTTGCAGGCGGTAAATCCAGTGACTGGAGGCCCAGTGTGCTCTGAACACAATCAATGCTGTTACTATTAAAGGCCTTCTCCGACTCCTTACTTCCTACACAATGGTCCATGAGATTAGGAGGGGCCAACATTATACCTGAGCCCTTACAACACGAACTCCTATCACTACTCCTTGATGCCTCCAAGGCTATTCCTCTCCGAACCATAGGCCTGGGGGGCCCGATTCACAGAACAAACTTAAGACTAAATCCTAAACTTAGTACCATTCTGGTATTCACAGAATGCACTTAGTACTTCTGGTATTCACAGAATGAACTTACTACTTTTGCTATTCACAGAATGAACTTAGTACTTTTGCTATTCACAGAAGGGATTTACGACTCCTAAACTTACGTCCGCACTCGGGCCGGAAATTCCGGCCCGGAGGCGGAGCTTCCGGGCCGGAGGCGGGGCTTCCGGGCCGGAGGCGGAGCTTCCGGCCCGGAGGTGGGGATTCCGGCCGATTTAGCTATGGCTGAAATCTCCACCTCCGGGCCGGAAGCTCCGCCTCCAGGCCGGAAGCCCCGCCTCCGGGCCGGAAGCTCCGCCTCCGGGCCGGAAGCTCCGCCTCCGGGCCGGAAGCTCCGCCTCCGGGCCGGAATTTCCGGCCCGAGTGCGGACGTAAGTTTAGGAGTCGTAAATCCATTCTGTGAATAGCAAAAGTACTAAGTTCATTCTGTGAATAGCAAAAGTAGTAAGTTCATTCTGTGAATACCAGAAGTACTAGGTGCATTCTGTGAATACCAGAATGGTACTAAGTTTAGGATTTAGTCTTAAGTTTGTTCTGTGAATCGGGCCCGGGGTCTTTAGTAGTTACAGCCTCTGACCCACTATTGGCACCTACTGTCCCCTCCTCCCTCCCTTGTTGAGTATTCACAGGTAACTGTCCCATGTCTTGATCTAATAGCCTGGTTATTTTCCCTTCCAATCTAGTAATTTCTGCAATTACCGGCCCCAGATATTGGAGTAGGAGCTGTTCCATTTTTGCCTCTAATGCCTTGATAATTCCATGGGGCCCTTCCTCCCCACTCCCTTTTTGGCAGTTTTGACACACTGTACTCTCGGCTTTCTTTCTTGCTCCTTTATTAGGTGTAGCAAACCCTCTATGGCTAGATTTAGTAGCAGGGTTTATTCTATGCGACCCGCTAGTATCTGGAAGCCCCCTATCCCTGGCACAATTTATTTCAGGCGGGATGGCTAAGGGGGGAGTGACCAACGTCAATAAAGACCTTTTAGAGCGTGTAACTACTTCCCTAACTGTGCTCCGTAGGGGGTCTAATTCGGACTCAATTGACTGAACACTAGATCCCACACCCAAGCCGTCCAGTTGCACTGTTCCATACACATTAACCTCCGGACCGTCTTCATTGCTAGAGACTGGCTCATCTAAATTCAGACTGGTGTGACCCAGCCCAATTGGGGTAGCTATCTCAAGGTCCCCCTGAGGGATTGTGTTAACCGGTGCTAATATGTCAATGGGGCCCGGCTGAATAGTGTGTACTAGATTGACTTGAGCTGGTTGAGCTGCTCCTCGAGGCGTGGGACATAACGCTATTTTGCCCAAGGAAGACCGTTTTCTTGCTATAAGGGAATCTAGTGACAATCTCTCTTCAGTCAGCTGTATCTCATGCGTGAGCAGGGACTCTGCTCTTGTGATAAAGGCGTCTAGGGTGCCCTTTACCCCTCCCCCCACCCTGGACTGGGATTTCTTAGATTTAACTATAGTCAGATCACAATACAGCGAGCTACACAGTACTAGCTACCCCTGCTATGGGCCCCACCAGCTATAGTGGCTTAGGGCTTAGAGGTTATAATACCTGGCAACGGGAACTAAATGGCGAGGAACACTCACATTAGAATCAACAACAAAACAATATAAATTGAGTATTAATATTCCCTATTAGGTCAACATTGCTTTTGCAGGGGCCACACCACAGACTATAAGTTCCCCAATAACTGGCCAAAATAACCTGGAATCGCCACTAGGCCCTGGGGCCTGACCACTATATACAGGGGTGGCCCTGCCCACCCTCCTTCGGCCCCCGACGGCCACAGACGGTCCCGCCCTTGTCCCGGGCTTCTCCCGGCGCGCCCCGCGCACCTCCCGCGGGACGAGGTTCTGCCCAGGTCTTTATGCATCTCCTGGCGCTCGTTAACAGCGTTGTCGGCGTCCTCTGTGATAGCGGGGCTGCTGGGGGATGAAGTCCTGGTCTCAACGAGCAGCGGAGCAAAGCCCGGCCACAAGGAGGATCTCGCAGGGAGGGACAGCGGAGCGAAGCCCAGCCAGAGTGAAAACACACAGGGAGGGCGGCGGAGCTAAGCCCGGCCACAGGTAATTGTTTTCAGAAATGTTTCACGAGGGCCTCGGCACCGCTCAGGTCTTTATGCGCCTCCTGGCGCTCGGTAACAGCGTCGTCGGCGTCCTCAGTGATAGCGGGGCTGCTGGGGGATGAAGTCCTGGTCTCAACGAGCAGCGGAACAAAGCCCGGCCCCAAGGAGGATCCCGCAGGGAGGGACAGCGGAGCGAAGCCCAGCCAGAGAGAAAACACACAGGGAGGGCGGCGGAGCTAAGCCCGGCCAAAGGAAATTGTTTTCAGAAATGTTCCAAGGAGTCACTTTGCATAGATAACTGATGTTACCAGTTGAGCATAATAATAAATTACAATATCAGAAGTTGTCTGGAGAAGCTTCTCATGAAGTGTCAAGAGTGCTGAAGAAAATAAAACTATTAATTATTGATGAGGTGAGCATGGTCTCAAACTTAATGTTTGCTTTTGTACACTTAAGATTGCAACAGGTATTAAAAACAGATTACGACGTTCTCTTTGGAGGAAAAGTATTGGAAATGTGAATCTGTGGTTACATTTTTAATATAAAGAACTCACTCGGAATATGCGGCAAGCAAGAGATGAAGATTATGGAAATATTCTAAAAGATGTAAGAATTGGTTTTCTTAGCAAACATGGTAAAGAAGCTTTTCAAAGTTGTCTACTAAAGAAGTTATTTACAAATGAACACACACCGGCAGAAGTAATGTACAAGAAAATGAAAGAAAAAAAGTCTGTAGTTTGCTTAATGCCTACCGTGGAAGAGTGTTATACATTTAATAGAGAGCTTCTAAACTTAGAAAATCAAGAAATAATTCTCATTGAAGATATTGATAACATTTAGTATCAAGGAATAACAATTCCTCTTTCAGAAAAACTACAGACTAAATTGAATTCTCTGGAACAGTCTGTATCAAAAACTGCTGGCTTAGAACATTTTTTAGATGTATGTTTAAACTGTCGGGTAATTTTGTGGCATAATCTGAATGTAGAAGAAGGTTTAGTGAATGGAGCAAAGGGGATGATTTTGTGAAATATCAAAATACAAATGGAATTGAATTCTTGAAAGTTAAATTTGATCAGATTACAGAGGTAAGACAGATTGCGCGTTGTGCTGTACGTTTTTTGCTTGTAAAAGACTTGTATGTTCGTAGAAAACAGTTTCCCTTCTGTTTAGCATATGCAATAACTATTCATAAATCTCAAGGTTTAAGTCTAGGTAATGCTTTGGTAAATGTAGGAAGAACTGTGTTTAAAGAGGGAATGGTATATGTTGCATTATCTCGAGTTAGAACGGTGTCTGGTTTGTATTTAATTGATTTTGATGAGAACAAGGTTAGTGCTGATGTTAATTGTGTGAGAGAATATAATCATTTGAGAAGGCTTTATGCTCCAAGTTTAGGTTAATATCCTATTTATGAGAAACGTGTTTTGTGTTCAAAACACAAACATGTTGAAGAATCAAATATGGTTGGAAATCAGAAAGAAAATCAAGAGAATAAACACCCTCCTAGTCTCTTTATGAGACTAGAGGTCAAAATACATAAGTTGCACTTCAATAATCACAGTAAAATAGCACAAATACACGTCAGGCCCTAGGGGCGAGCCAAACCATATACTAAAACAGTGGTATAAGAACCACGACTTATCTAGACACAAGGCCTAGAGCCTGTAGAATCGCTGGGACCCCAAAGAACCACCAAAGGTAGTGACACAGGGGACCCACCGGGGTCGTGTGCAGTGTGTGAACACAGCCGTGAGCTCCCGTTAGCTTCTATGAGGAAAGTCGCGGTTAGATTTTTAAAGATTAGGGACACTTAGAAATGAGTCAGGACCAAACCCTCTTGGACTTAGGAAGGTCGAGGGCTAGCACCCACGGGAGCACGGAGTACTTGTGTTACCTCACCCAGGGAAGCCGGGTGCATAGGTGTCTTTTGGTGTCGGGTCGCGTTGTCGATTTCAAAGGGAGCTGGCGAAGAAGTGCTGCTGCCGTGAGGATGCGAAGTCTCAGAATAGATCCAAGCCTGGATCGAAGATGAGAAGAACCTGAAAGCAGAGGGGTCAGAGTCTGGGTCACTAGCCAGTGACCAGGAAGGCAATGAGCAGATGCCCACCAATGTTGGGTGATTTCAGGTGAAAGAGGTGAAGCTTGACTCTTCAGCCATGAGGACCAGGAGGTGTCGAGGATGACCAGGAGCTGGATTCAAGCTGTCCTACAAAAGATGTCGAGTGCTGCAGTGTCGGTGCCCAAATTGGACACAAGAAACCTTGGCAAAAGCAACCCATGCAGAAACAATAAAGATGTTTCGTTGCAGACCAGCAATGGTCTGTGGGACTCACCACTTGGTTGGGAGTCAGGGCATGTCTGGATCAACCAGGAAGCCCAAGGAAATACAAAGTTACCTCCTCAGGGACCCACCAGTCAACGGAACAGGGATCACGAAGGGACCTCAAGACGAAACACAAAATGGCGGCCCACGGGTCATCGGAATGACCAGTCTGGCAATCTTCAGTGGATTCAGTGATTGAGGTGTGGGCTACAAGTTAGCCCAAGCATGACTTCAAGAGACGTCGAGAAGTTAATGCACTTGCAAAAGTGCATGATGACCAGGAGTTCCGGTTCCACGCTACTCACGAGGGCTGCGGGTCTCAGCTTTGCTGGGGACTCGGGTCAGCCTCTGATATGTCTGGAAATCCTCTTCCTGGGCTGCAAATACTTCAGAGTCTGGCAGAAGCTTTGATAATGCAGACTGTCAAATTGCTTCTTTGGTGCCTGCCAAGCAGGGGAGTCACTCCTTGACCCCAAGGGAGATTTCTTCAGTCCTCTGGTCTTGAGCAGAGCGTCGAAGGACCTGGATTTGGCTTCAGAGTTTCATCCAGGGTAATCTAAAGTTCTGGTTACATGGGTTCCTTACTTATACCTTAGGAAGGGGTTGTACTAGCTCTGGAGACCCACCTATGGGAGGGGTTGGAAAGAGGGGTGGCTACACCCATTTCCTTAGTTCAGTTTCATGCCAGAGCAGGGGCTGGAAGCCCTGAACCGGTGTGAGCTGGACTATGCACAGGGACACCAAATGTGCCCCTGTGCAGGACTTCAAAGCACTCAGAGAGTTTTCCCACCCAGCCCCAATACACATAAGCCTGTCTGGGAAGTGGTTATACCTCCCTGTGACAGGAAACTTATTGTCCAGGCTTCCCTGCTGGAGTTTCGGTCAGCATCAGGAGGCCAGACCCGTGTCTGTGGCTGCAGCATCCATATTGTGCTGCCAAGGCTCTATTAAGTTTCTACCGGGTATACCAGTGCTGTCATGTCTCCCTCTCTAGAAGGATGGGATCTTGCTCCCACACCAGTTACTGGTGTGGGGGTATGATTCCAAGCTGTTTGACACCAAACACAACATGTTTCCATGCAGCCAGTCCAAAGTTAGCATTTCCAGTTTGGTTATGATGCACTTAAGAGTATATGGTCAGGCTGCACCACTGACAACCCCGGAGAAGAGATTCCGAAGGCTGCAGAGGGGCTAAGCTCCTGACTGTGCACCCCCTCACATATATCCAAGCACCCTGCCTTCAGGATTGATAAGGCCTGCCATAGGGGTGACTGATAGGCTTGTATGTGCGGTATATGGTGAGATATAGTGAACCTATATCTCAGTAAGGGGTGCATGCATTTTTGGGCAGATTTCCAGGGGTGGCATAATACATGCTTCAGCCCCTGGTAGGCCTCTGGGGTACCTATGCCCTGGGTACATTGTATACCATATACTGGGACTTATAAGGGCACCTCAGATCCAATCTGTAATGCACCAAAAGTACACAGAATCATTTAGAGAGGAAGCAGCTAGGCCGGGGCCCTGAATGGCAGGGTCCCAGACAGACTAAAGTCAAAAAACAGTGAAACACCAGCAAAAAGTTGGGGTAAACATGTAAAGCAGATCCTACTCTCCTACGAAAGAGGAGCAAAAACAGGGAAGAGGGGTAAAGACAGAGGCAAGAGAGGTGCAGAAAGATGGAAGGGGGTGCAGAAAGAGGACACTGGGGTGCAGACATTTGCAAGAGAGGTGCAGAAAGAAGCAAGAGCAGTGCAGAAAAAACAACCAAATTGCAGAAAGAGGCAAGAGGGGTGCAGAAAGAGGCAAGAGAAGTGCAGAAAGAAGCAAAAGAGGTGCAGAAAGAGGCAAGAGAAGTACAGAAAGGGGCAAGAGATTTGCAGAAAGAAGCAAGGGAAGTGCAGAAAGAAGCAACCTAGGTGCAGAAAGAGGCAGTAGGGGTGCAGAAAGAGGCAAGAAATGTGCAGAAAGAGGGAAGATAAGTGAATAAAGAGGCAAAAGAGGTGCAGAAAAAAAGCAAGGGAAGTGCAGAAAGAAGCAACAGAAATGCTGAAAGAAGCAAAAGAGGTACAGAAAGAAGCAAAAGAGGGGTGCAGAAAGAGGCAAGAGAAGTGCAGAGAGAACCAACGGAAGTGTAGAAAGAAGAAAGGGAAGTGCAGAAAGAAGCAACAGTGGTGCAGAAAGAAGCAAAAGAGGTGCAGAAAGGCAAGAAAACTTCATAAAGAGTCAAGAGAGGTACAGAAAGAAGCTATGAAAGTACAGAAAGAAGCAACAGAGGTGCAGAAAGAGGCAAGAGGGATGCAGAAAGAGGCAAGAGAGGTGCAGAAAGAAGCAAATGAAGTGCTGAATGAAGCAACAGAGGTACAGAAAGAAGCAAGAGAGCTGCAAAAAGAGGCAAGAAAAGTGCAGAAAGAGGCACGAGAGGTACAGAAAGAGGCATGAGAGGTGCAGAAAGCAGGAAGAGAAGTGCAGAAAGAAGCAACATAGGTGCAAAAAGAGGCAAGAGAACTACAGAAAAAGGCAAGAGAGGTGCCAAAAGAAGCAAGGGAAGTGCAGAAAGATGCAACAGAGGTGCATAAAGAGTCAAGAGGGGTGCAGAAAGAAGCAACAGGAGTGCAGAAAGAGGCAAGAGAGTTGCAGAAAGAAGCAAGAGCAGTGCAGAAAGAACCAACGGAAGTGCAGAGAGAAGAAAGGGAAGTGCAGAAAGAAGCAAAAGCGGTGCAGAAAGAAGCAAAAGAGGTGCAGAAAGGCAAGAGAATTTCATAAAGAGTCAAGAGAGGTACAGAAAGAAGCTATGAAAGTACAGAAAGAAGCAACAGAGGTGCAGAAAGAGGCAAGAGGGGTGCAGAAAGAGACAAGAGAGGTGCAGAAAGAAGCAAATGAAGTGCCAAATGAAGCAACACAGGTACAGAAAGAAGCAACAGAGCTGCAAAAAGAGGCAAGAAAAGTGCAGAAAGTGGCAAGTGAGGTAAAGAAAGAGGCATGAGGGGTGCAGAAAGAGTCAAGGGGGGGTCAGAAAGAAGCAAGAGAGGTACAGAAAGAAGCAAGAGGAGTACAGAAAGAATCAACAGGAGTACAGAAAGAGGCTATAGGGGTGCAGAAAGAAACAACAGAGGTGCAGAAGGAAGCAAGAGAACTTCAGAAAGAGGCAAGAGAGATGCAGAAACAGGCAAAAGAGATACAGAAAGAAGGAATTTGAGTGCAGAGACAAGAGAGGTGCAGAAAGAGAGAAGAGGGGTGCAAAAAGAGGTTTGAGGAGTGTAGACATTTGCAAGAAAGTTGCAGAAAGAAGCAAGAGCAGTGCAGAAAAAAGCAACAGAGGTTCAGAAAGAGGCAAGAGGGGTGCACAAAGAGGGAAGAAGGGTGTAGAAAGAGGCAAGAGAAGTGCAGAAACTAGCCCTCCTGTTATCTGCAGTAAGCCCCACACAGTGGGATTGCTGAGAGGTGATAGCAGGCAATTTCCCCTGTCTCAACCACTCTGCAAACGCACATCATGGCACGCTCTGGGTTCGGGGATTAAGTCACCTTGCCTCTTGATGGTCCCTGGGGGACAGCTAACCCACCTGTTACCTCTGGTGAGCCCTTAATATTTAAAGCCCCAGGGAGGTGATGGTCCCTGGAGCTGCGTGAGGGGACAGGACACTCCACTCATTTTAATAATGATAAAGCCCCAGGGTGGTGGTGCACCCTGTGGCTGTGGGGGCGCCACGTGCCCCTGCATGTAATCAGTATGACCCCGGGGAGGTGGCAGTCCCGGGGCCTTATTTTTATTAAAATGCGAGTTTTAATGCCGGGGGCTTCATTTTCATCCCCCTTTCTTTTCTTTATTGTTTTTATTTGACCTTTATCCTTGTGACTCGGTTCAACTGAGTCACAAGATGGCTGCCAACACTTCCTGGTTTGAAGTTTTGTTTGCCAATCAGAGTCAAGCTCGTGCTCGGGAGGGTTCTCTGATTCACCAGTTGCCAGATGCTAATATTTCTTTAAATATGAATTTTTCAGGAACTGCTAAACAGATTTTCACCATTTAAAGCAAAGAGTGCACTGTGGACCAAGAGCTATATCTCCGCCACATCTGGTGTAATTCTGTGCAGCAGTTCCGGCTGTAGCTGCAACAAAAGTTTCCAAAGGAAATTAACAGGGTGAAAATGCCTTTTGGGCCCTCCTTTTTTCTTGGCCCCCGCTTGACGAATCACCCTAAAACTTTCAAGACTGGAGCTGACCAGAGCACCCCATTAGTTTGAAATATTCGTCAACCGGCGCCCAAGTAATTGGCAAAAGAAAAAACACACACAGGGACCCCCAGGGCCAAAATAAAGCCACCTCCCGAGGGCGTTTCAATAAAATGCGTGGGGGGGCTCCTGCCATCCCACACTGCCCAAGGGACTGCCACCTCCCTGGTGCATTGAGATATTTTGGGAGGGGGGCTCGCGTTTTTTTTTTTAAATGGCTGTGGCTCAGGGGATGGGGTCCATGGGGCAGACTTTAAGTAATAAGACTGGGGGGGTATTTTTTTCTCGGGATTGTGGCTCTCAGCATAGCCCCCCCCTTATAACGTCATGATGGATTCATGGTTCCACTTCAAATAAAAGTGACATTATTTTTAAAAGATAGTGAGTTTGAAGTTATTTTTCACAATAATTTTGATTGAATTATTAATAATATAATAAATACAAAATTAAATGTTAAAGTTGAAGAGTGTGTATTGTGTTGTAGTACATTAAATGTGGGATTTTGCAATGGGTTCACAATGGCTTTATCGACATTCTTCTAGCTTTCTCAAATTGTGGACAGAATTGATTTAACCACTTCCAATTTTGTCATATATTAGAATATACAAAGGCAGTTTGAGGCAAAAGAACATCAATTGTGCATAGGTATCCTTCATTAGCATTTCCAACCCAACCCCAGTCAATGTGCCTAGGACATTGTCACCAGAGTGCACATTCATGAGGTCAGGGATTTGGAGATTCAAAAAGGATTTAACCAAAGGCATCAATTGGTCCCACTTTAATCCTCTGTGTGCAAACCATTTAATATCCACATTTTGCAAACCTAGGTCATTGTCAGTATCAGTATCAAACCACTTTATTCGGTTAATGAAAACCATAAAAGTACCATACATAAGTCACAATACAATACATAAATCACAGTACAATACACAGTAAAACATCACAACCGTATCATCAAAAATATGGGCGACATAAAAAGGGAGGATACAAACCAAAATTCATTGAATTACTTAAACATCTTGGCTGTCGTTAAGACAAATAAAACAAAGCATCACTGCAATAAAAGTAGTTAATAGATAAAAAGGCAAGTATTAAAAGGATAATAACAAGGACCTAGTGGATACTCTTAAGATAACATAGGGTGCCGTAATTTCCTAAGTCTCACAGCTGCGACTATAAAACCAGCAATGTTAAAAAGTTTCCCATGGGTCATTAAGCAACTGAAGGTACAGTAAAGCGGGTTTAACCTGTATAAAACATTTTCCCTTTAATATTGGAACTTAAAACCTCCTGCGGATAGCCCTGTAATGGCCACAGAACATTGTAAAGTGCATTGTGTCCTGGGTTGAGAAATTGTCACAGGTACAAGGATCTAACTCACACAACCTACTCCAGCCTTGCGAGCTACCCAGAAAGAAGTAGATTAAGTTGAAGTGAAATCTGGTTAAAAGCAGGGGTGGGTGGAATTTGCGTAATCGCACTATGTAATGCTCCGCGAAATGGTAAAAATACTCCGCAAGCACGCAGAGTAGGATTGGATTGGGTGATAGACAAAAGGGTACATAAAAAACTTATTTTCAACTGTCTGTATCCCCTCTATTGACTTGTAGCCCCAGATGGCTGAACCATATAATGTGATGGCTGTACATTTAGCCCTATAAATATTAGGCATAGGGAATATTGGTTTGGCCCCCAGTCGCTGAGCAAATCCATTCACAGCGGCCGTTGACCTTGCCATCGCATTTACTTTTACTTGCTCTTGTGGGACCCACAGACTCCTCTGATCAAAAAGTACCCCAAAATAGGTAAAGGAGATCAACCTGGTCAATTCTGTGCCTTCGCTGTAGAATGTTTTAGATGTTTTATGTTTCTGACCCTTTGTCATTATGTGTGATTTGGCTATATTAACTGCTAGATCCAGAGATTTCATGTAGGTCCCAAAAGATTATAGAAGCCTCTAGAGCCCTAAAGCTGTGTTGGCTAATAAGACGGCATTGTCCACTTACAGGAGCACAGGAATAGACCTGTCACCTAAGCGCGGTATGTCCAAACTAGCTGAGTCTAAAACATTGCCTAAATTATTAAAAGTAGTGGTGCTAAAATACAGCCTTGGTGAACGCGTCTACCTGATGTAAAGTGCCTTGTGCATTTTCCGTCTTGGTTAACCCTCACTCTTGCAGTGAGATCCTTGTGTAGGTCAGCCAGGAAGTGGACTAAACTTGGATCAATGCCCATGTCTAGCAGGATAAGCCAAAGCTTGGATCTATTTCCCAAATCGAAAGCCGACAAAAGATTCATAAATGCCAGCTGCAATGTACCCGCTTTAGCTATAGTATATTTACCTGCTAATAAATATAAATTTAGACACTGATCTAGGGTACCCCTACCACTTCTAAAACCTTATTGAAAATTATTGAAAACCTCATTCTCATCCAGCCAATCCCTTAGTAATACTGGTAGAAGATGCTCATGATGACAGAAAACCCTGACTGCTTGACACATTAAAAACATTAGTCAGGATTTTGGCCTAAAAGGATGGGTTTTGTTTATATGAGTCCGCAGGGACACCGTCAGGGCCGGGAGCCTTATTACTAGTCATTTGTGTAATTGCCAATTCCACTTCACCTTCGTTAAAAACTATTATGGGAGAAGCCCTCCTAAGTTCATAGCTAGCTAATACTTCCAAGCTCTCAGTGGCCTCATATATGGCTTCAAAATGAGAAAGCCATTGATCTTCTTTAATATTACATTTGACCGGCGCATTCCCTATTCTAGTAAAAAAAGGTTTGTTAACAATGGCCCAGAATCTAGAGCTATCTTTTATAACCTATACTGATAATAAATCATTCCAAGCTTCTTCTTTAATTTCCTTTTCTGTATGGTCAGGGCAAGCTTGTACTTATTTCTTAACCTAGCTATGTAGTCTCGGTCTCGTGGGGTCATTTTCAATTATGCTATCAATTTTCGGTGTGCTTCAGAGCAATTACTGTCACACCATCTCTCTCCTATAGTATGCCTGGATCTTATTGGTAAGGTGAGGTCTGACGATACCTACTCAGAAATGCCTTCAAAGGCTGAAAAAAAACCCGGTCTTTGTTTGGAGTTATCAAGACAAGTTGCAAACTTGTCCTCAGCCTTCACACAGCGGTCGTGGAAAAATAGGTGCGGGAGTACTTTGGCCCAATTTAGCCTCCCTCCTTTATCCGATGTTTTCAGACAGGTTTCACCCCCTAGCTTTTCTGATTTCCCCTTTAGGCCACAGCCACTGTCCAACACAAGGGTAACCTCGTTATGGTAGCTAAAATGAGACCACCACTTGGCATTATAGAAGATTACTTGAGGTATAAGGGCAGGGGAAATAAATATAAAATCTATGATAGTGTCCCTCCCTCGAGCTTTAAAAGTAGGAATCCTCTCCTCAGTGTCAATGGAGCTCGATCAAAAAGATCTACAGCCGCCAAGAGCTCCTTCAAACATTCCCCTTGCTGTGTGTGTTCAAAATGTGTCATTGGGGAATTAACCGGCTCTGAAAAATCTTTTGCCTGACAGTTCAAATTACATACATGAATATTAAAATTGCCCATAATGATGATTGAATAATAAGTGGTTTGCTTTGATCGGTACCCCTCAGAAAAACATTTCAGTTTGAGTAAATGTTCATTTAAGAATCTACTTTCACCTGAATTATAAAAATTGGCAAACAGCATTTTAGTTGAGTTGTAAGCAGTAAATTCAATTGCCAGACAATTGTGGGAACCCACATCCAACATCCTATGAGCCCCTGACAATTTAAGTGAAAATAGCATTAAAAGCCCCCTCTTGCTCTGCCTGATGGGGATGTTTGCTCAGGGATGCTGTATGAGTTGTACCCATCCACCCAAAAATTGTTATCCATATCCCAGGTCTCCTGTAGCCCAACTATATCATAAGCTTTTAACAAATTAAGCCATATGGGATCCTCTTTTTTGCTTCACAGGCCCGCAATATTCCAAGTAATAATATTGCAGTTAGGATTTTAATCTCATCTAGACCCTGCCCTTTAATATGCTCACAGGTATTACTCTGATGACTACCAGACACTATCAGTCAATCATTTGCATCTAAAAAAGAGAAGGGGAGGATTCAATTTTGAGAGATTAAACTATTTTCTTCTGCGTTCCTCCCAGTGAACCCAATTGGCACCATTGGGCCACATACTCAGCTCCAATGGGACGGAGCAGGACCAGTCTCCTCCTTAGCGTTTAAACAGGGAGTGGGACAATTTCAGCTATCCAAATAGGATCAAGGCCGCCGAGAAGATCTACCCAGTGACTGTACCCCTTAGAGAGTCGGTAGAAAAATCCCAGTAGCAGAGCCCTAATGCCTCCTGACCATCCTTGGTGCCAGCCCCAAATAACCTCCACGCAATATCTGCACTGTCAAAATTAATAACAGTACAGTGGACGTCTATCTGTTTGGGTTTGTGGCCAACCCACCTTACTTGTCTTGCCATGATAATGTGTGAGGTAACATTGATCATGCTGTCAGAGTGTTGATCACACCAATATTTGGTTTTGGGTAGCAACTCCATAGTGGATTCCAGGCTATGCTCTCAGTGGGGGAACCCCTGTAAGTGTGGCAAATAGGGGAGTAGCTTCTGGGGGCAAATGGAGTCTTCTGCTGTTAATCCCATTTGTAGCACCATTGATACCTTGATGCCTCCTTTGAACCAGAGCCTTATCATTTGACAGAAGACCTCTAGGTGGCTCAGTGTTGCAACAAGTATTGACCCCTGCCTGACTCCCTATAGGTGCATCTAAATTAGTTACAGAGTTAGATTTAAAGCTATTCTTTGGTAAATTTTGATTTTGAATTACGGGTGCCTCCACCCTGCTAGCTCCTGTGGGCTGCATTTGTGTCCGGTAAGTGAGGTTACAGTTAGAGATATCGCATGCTTTTTATGAGCCCCCTAACTGGGTCTCCAAACATTCCAATCTTACCTTAATTCCATCTACGGAGGCAAATAACTTAGCAATGTCTTTGGCACTGTTCGAGAGAATGGGCTCCAACCGTGAATTGAAAATGTCCACCATCATTTTCTGCACTACTGACTGAACACGTGAGTCCAAATCTCCAACCTGACTATGGGTCACATCCGCAGATAAATGTCCAGGTTTGCTTGACCTTTTTTTCCCCTTCTTCCCTGGGTTGGAGGGATGGGACTTCTGCCGGGATACATCCCCTCTAGGAGCTTCCTCATCTGACACACCATCAGCTCCCCTTGCTGGTCTATCACAGAATAAAGTACATCCCCTCCCTGTTCTCTGCTCAATAATCCACACTCACAGCTCGATGGGAATTGAATTTTTCGGGGGGCTATCTGATACATTTGTACTCTAAGGCATGTCAGGGCTTAAACCCAACTCAACCTCTGCGTTATGGATTTCCTTATTCAGGGCCCCAACGGCAGAGGTCAGGTAAGATATGATGGAGGCAGAGTTCCTAGGTACCTTCACTCTTGCACTCCCCTGGTCTTGACTACATGGATGTTTGTGCTTACCCATTCTAGATGCTGGAGGTGATGATGTTAAGGGGGTGGCCCAGCCCAGTCTCTTTTGGGCTCTGACGGGCCCAGACGGGCTTGCCCTTGGCCTGGGCTTCGCTCGGGCATGGCCCAGGGACGCCCACACGTGTCCGGCGCTGCGGGAGCCCTGGCCGCGGCTATAGCGCCTCCTGGGGTGAAAGCGTGATGTGTGCGGTGTTGAACGCTGCTCTGAGGTTCCTGGGGGCTATAATTCCTCTCCCCTTCCTGCGCAGTGATGTGGTGAACAGGCAACAGTCCGGGCACAAAGTCAGGGCACAAACAACAATATTAACAGTCTCCCCTGCTGCAGGAGCCACGGCTGCGGTTATAGCTCCTCAAGGTGCGAAACGTGACATGTGCAGCATTGTGCACCGCTCTGAGGCTCCTGGGGGCTATAGTTCCTCTCCCCTTCATGCACGGTGATGTGGCAAACAGGCAACAGTCCGGGCACAAAGTCAGTGCACAAACAACAAAGATAACGGGCTCCCCAGGGCCATGTGGGGGGGTCGAGGCTGCCAATACTACATTATTGCAAAGCCCTGGGGACGTGACGGTTCCCAGGGCTGTGGTGAGGCCGTGTGCCCCCGCATGTAATAATTAAAGCCTCAGGGAGGTGGTGGTCCCTGGGTCTGTGCGGGGGGACAGGACCTCCCCATGCATTTAAAAAAAAAATAAAGCCCTGGGGCTGTGGGGGGGCAGCATGATCCTACATGTAATCAGTATGGCCCCGGGGAGGTGGCGTTCCCGGGGACTTATTTTTAATAAAATGCGTGGCTGAATGCTGGGGGTCTAATTTTCGGCCCCCCTTCTTTTCTTTATCTTTTTTTACTTTTTCCTTGTGACTCGGTTCAACCAAGTCACAAGAAGGTTGCCAACAAATCTTGGTTTGAAGTTTTGATAGCCAATCACAGTCAAGCTTGTGCTCCGGAGAGTTCGTATATCCACCACTGTCAACAGATACTAATATTTCTTTAAATATGAATTTCTCAGGAACTGCTGAACGGATTTACACCATTGAAAGCAAAGAGTGCACTGTGGACCAAGAGCTACATCTCTGCTAAATTTGGTGTAATTTTGTTCAGTAGTTCCAGCAGTAGCGGCAACAAACGTTTCCAAAGGAAATTAACATAGAGAAAATGCATTTAGGGACCCCCCTTTTTTCTCGGACCCTGCTTGACAAATCACCCCAAAATTTTCAAGACTGGAGCTGACCATTAGTTTAGAAAATTTCACAAAGATTTGTTAACTGGCGTCAAAGTAATTGGCAAAAGAAAAAACACACACAAAGACCCCCAGGGCCAAAAAAAGCCACCTCCCGGGACTTTTCAATAAAATGCATGGGGAGGCTCCTGCCACCCCACCCTCCCCGGGGCATTGAGATATTTTGGGGGTGGGCTCTCTTTTCTTTTTCATGGCTGAGTCTCGGGGGATGGGGTCCCTGGGTCAGAGTTTGAGTAATAAGACTGGGGGTTGTTTTTTTTCTCGTGATTGGGGTCCTGATCCCATTGCGTCTCTCAGCGCGCCCCCCCCCCCCTTGTGACATCATGATGGATTCATGGTTCCACCTCAAATAAATAATTTAATAGTATAGTATTTAGAAGGTTGTGTTGCATTTGTGACCTTTTTTTTAAAAGATAGTGAGTTTGAAGTTATTTTTCACAATAATTTTGATAGAGTTGTTAATAATATAATAATAGGGACGCCGCTCAATAGGGTCTGTCAAAAGTCTTCCAGTGACGAGGGGGGAGCCCGTCTTCTGACTGAAGGCGGCAATCGCAGCAGTACTTCGCTGGACAAAGAGTGTCGGCGATTATCGAAGCAGCAGCTGGGGAAGAACTACACGTACCAGGGGGCCTGGGGAGCCTCACCTGATCTGTCTTTCCTGCCGGCGCGTATTTAGCGCCCTGCCGCTCCCGCTGGCGCGGGAGCCGCTTCGCTGGACAAAGAGTGTCGGCGATTATCAGAGCAGCATCTGGGGAAGAACTACACGTACCAGGGGGCCTGGGGAGCCTCACCTGACCTGTCTTTCCTGCCGGCGCATATATAGTGCATCAACAATTCCGGCGCGCGGACGCGCGTGGACGTGTGCCGGGCGAAGCCCGGGCCAAAGCCTGGCCCGTTTGAGCCCGTTAGAGACCGATTGAGGACGGGACGGGACATCTCTCTTACATCGACTGAAAAGGTCAGTACTAATAAATCTGCTACCTGTTACACCAAAATTCGGCAGTATTGTATACGGCTAACACAAAGGAACAGAAGTAGGCAGCACTTCCAAAAAGTACCATGACGTCAGCTCCAGATAGAGGTCAAAAATCCATAGCAGGGACACTAGATCAATTTCTGGTGAGGGTTTCGTCCATTTTGGAAAAGGAAATTGTTCAAACTGAGAAACGTTTGTCCCTGGAAATTTTAACTGATAAACGTTCTTCTCTGGGTCCACTGGCTTATATTCGTTCCCCGGTGCACCATCAAACACAGAGAAATAATAATAATGAAGTAAGTCTTGTGGAACGAGAGGTAGCACCCAGTCCTCCTTTGCATGAAGGGCCCTCTCATTGCCTCCCTGAATCTGAAGGAATTAATCTCAATACAAGACTAAAGCAAGGCAAACAAACTCCATTCAAACTGTTGATGAGACCCAGAGTGTAAAGACACGATCTGCTACTAATGTTAAGGAGAAAACCTCAAACAATAGTGGGAACCTGAAGAGCCAGGGACCTAAAAGGAAACGCGGAGAAACGGCTAATGGAGGAAAAAATCCAAAGGCAAGGAGATCTAATTCTGTAAAGTGTGATGACTCCTGCCCCTACGGGAATAGCTATTCCAGGCCCTGGAAACAGAACAACATCCCCTCCTTCGATTCCATTAAAAGAGCTGCCGTCAGACCTGGGAAATTACTTTTGGGCAAAGATAGAATCAATCTTTTATAAAACATGCCTCCCAATTTACGATAGATTAGATGTAATAGAAAACAGATTAGTATGCTTGGAGCTGTCACATGCATCAGCACAGACTCGCACAGACTCGCTCAAAGAATGTTAGTAATTGTCAGACGTCTGGTACATCGTCCGATAAATGCATCATTAATGCAAATGTCGCTCCAACTTTCACTGTAGTCCAAGTCAGCTCCCCAATATTGGGGCAGGAAACCCGGGTCTCTACAAAGAATCTTGCATGTAACATAGTGAGTGCGGGGAGGGTAACAACTAATAAATGTTCATTAGCTGTGCAATCGGGGAGGGAAGCTTCCAGCACCTCAGTAGTAAGAAAATCCCTAAGCATACACCTCCCACCTGAGTCCGCACCCTATGTGGTGATACTGGCAGGGGTTACACCGTTGGGCTCAGATAAAAGGGAGGACTTTAGGGAACTGAAGTATAAGTGCATTTTTTGGCTTAACTCAAATCGTCCCTTACCCCAGCATGTCTCTGCTGAAATTTTGTTTGCAAGGCGAGTAGATTGGGTTGGTCCCAAAAACAAATCAATAGTGGGAGATTGTATAATAATCAATTTTAGAGACAAGAAGGCAGTGGAACACATTTGTAATTGGCAGAAGATTAACCCATGTACTACTATCCTTTCCTTACCTTTGTCCTTTTTCTATTGTGCACATCAACAGCCCGCCCCAGGTGATCGAGTATACAGAGGTTTTGAGAGTTGTGCCAGGAATAACAGAGGGTCCAATACATATAACGGGATGGATAGGTCCTCTGGGCTGGAAGATTGTGATTGACGGCCAGCCCACTCTGGAGCTAGGAATATAACAATCGATCTAGCGCTTAACCTCACTGAGAAAGGTGAAGGCCAACTAAATGTAGCAGTTGTTGTTAAACCTGATGGTGAACTAAATCCGCTAGCTGGGTTAACAACACCCGACCCGACTCACATAGGAATAGGAGTGGTAAGACCACCAATCTCGGTGAAAGAGGCGGGGTGTCCATTGCACCCTCCAAGCGGTGCTGGAGGAGGTAACGAACACGGCGCCAAATCCAACATGGGCACTATCTTTAAGGATAAATTGGTCCACTCACAGAGGGATGGTTCGAGCACTCCATTACCGAGTTTAGACATTAAAGAGGGAAAACACAGAGAGAATGGACCACTGTCTATAATATCCTGGAACATTGCAGGCCTAGGTCCTAAGATTGCCTCTTCTGAATGGATGGGATTTATCACAAAATTTGATGTATGTCTCTTTCAAGAGACCTGGTCAGTAGATCCTGTGTTCTGTAATGGCTACCTCAATTTTTATGTCCCTGCTTTAAAAAGTGCAAGAGGCCGCCCGTCTGGTGAGTTAACTATATGGATAAGGCAGGATTTTGGGTGCCAAGTAAACCAAGGTTCAAGAACTAGCGATGACATATTATCAATAAGGATTATCTCTCAGACCAGGATTAAATTAGAAGTTTTTAATGTGTATGCACGAGGCTTGCCGGGGGGCAAAAAATCTGTGGTTGTAAAGGAACTGGAAGACTTATTGGGCTTTTTGCCCTTGAACACCTTACCCTTTGTAGCAGGTGATTTTAATACCTCCTTTGAGCCTTTGGGCCATGATATATCACAGTTTACAACCGAGGAGGACGCTAGATGGGGTATCCCAACCCTTGAGATTGCTACCGTGAAAAGGTGGACGGAGGCAGCAATGCAGTTAAAAGGATTGTGTATAGGCAATCATTTGAGGGCAGCCAACGGGCGAAGTGTGTCAGATAAATTAGGAAAGAACACCTTTGATAATGGCTGCAGGGCGAGTCGAATAGACTCCTTGCTTGTTCATGTGAAGCTTTGGTCCCATCTTGGAGATATGAAGGTCATTAATCGAACCGAGAGTGATCATCACCCACTTGCTTCGGTCTTCAACTGGTCCCTATCCGGGAACTTAGTATCCCAGCAAGGTGATTTGGAGCCCGATCAAATTGTATCTAATAACATGTGCCATCTAAAGTGGGGTAGGATTGTGGGAGACCCAAAAATTATGCCCGCCATTAAAGATGAAGTAACCGGTGCATTACAAGTACCTGGTTCAGCTGTAGATGGTTTGAACTCCTGCCAGGTTGTGGTGGATGTTCATAACAGGCTTTTTGAGGGTCTCAAAAAATATTTTTTTAAACCTATCTCTAAAAGAAACACCAAGCATTACAATAACGAGGGATGGTACAATTTTGACTGCAGGAAAGCCCGGGCTAAACTTGGCAGTGCCCTCAAGATGAAAGATCCAACACTGGTAAGGTCTGCCAGGCTACATTATAGGAAGACAATGATAGAGGCAAAGAAAATGTGGGACAATGATAAGTGGAAGGATCTCCTAGATGCTTGCAAACGTAAGAATGGTAAGCTATTCTGGGACATATATAAATGGGTTAGGGGTGGTGTCCCAGAGCGTCCACAGAACAACGTGGCTCAGAGTGCGTGGGTTGACCACTTTAAACCACAGTATGCAGCAACCTGTGAAGAAAATCCCAGCGATACTTTTTGCCATGTATATTACGATAAGGCAATATTCTTACCAGTAGATGTAGAAAGGGCCCTAGACTCAGTGTCTGGGGGCAGAGCACCTGGCATGGACGGAATCCCAGCAGATGTGTTTACCAGTGATAGACACCTCTGGTGTAGTTATATTTCACGTCTTGCTAATGCAATCGCCCAGGGAGCTGATATCCCCTCCTCGTGGAAGGGAGCTGAAATTGTCCCGGTATTCAAAAAGGGCAATAAGTCTGTAGCTGGTAACTACAGACCAATCAGCCTAATAGACTCGATACAGAAGATCATTGGTCGTCTGTTTTTACACGAGATCTTAACATGGATAGAAGACCTGGAAATCCTAAGCCCAATGAAGGCTGGGTTCCGACGTTGGACCAGTACAATTGACCAAGTTTTCCGCTTTGTCACTTTGTATTGGAAGACGGTGGTCCTAGGAAAGGTGGTCCTAGGAAAGGATGCGGTGTTCGTCGATCTAAAAGCGGCTTTTGATTTAGTCCCGCGAAGAAAGCTTTGGCAGGTCTTGAGAGAAATGGGAATTGCACCTGAACTTCTTTCCCTAGTCATCCGCTTACATGAGGGTAATGTCACTCGGGTCCGGTGGGGGGGGGGTGTGGGAGAGGTGACGGAGGACTTTCCAGTTGGCAGGGGCATGCGGCAGGGATGCGTCTTGGCGCCGACCCTGTTCTCGCTCTTTGTCAACGGGGCAGCCGACTTCCTCTCGCTGACCCCCACCGATGAGCCGGCATTGGCAGGGTTACGTGTCCCTATCCTCATGTTCGCGGATGACACGCTGATTGTCTCCAAGACCCCAAGTGGTTTACAAAAGGCACTTGAGTGTTTTGAGGAGTTCTGTGAAGCTAGGGGTCTGGAAGTTAACACTGAAAAAACTAAGTTCATGTCTTTTAACGAACATAAGTCATGCAAGGGGAGGGTCTACATGAATAACTTACCCCTTGAGCAGGTTACTTCATTTACATATTTGGGTATTACTCTACAGAAAGGCATGCAATGGGGTTGCCAATTAGATCGAGGCGCATTAATACATAAACAAAAATCAGGTGCTCTCCTCTCCAGATTTAAAGCCTCATTTACAAAACCGATCTCCCCAGTACTGGAAATTTATGGGATGCAGGTTCTGATTTCATGCTTATATGGGGCTGAGCTCTGGGGATTCGTAAATTTGAGCAGCCTGATAGTGCTCGAGAATGCGTTTTTACGCAAGATTACAAATCTCCCCTCAAGCACGCCGTTGCGACCCCTATTACTGGATCTTGGCAAAAAGCTACTCGAATATCTTGTGAAGCTTCGCCCAATACTTTATTGGCGTAGGCTGTGGTGCACAGGAGAACTTAACCACTATAGGAGTGGCCTTATGGATGTTATAAAATCAGATTTGTTTCACAAAATACATTGGTTGCGGGGGATCAAATCTCTTCTTGGTAACATAGGCCTGGTCGATCTTTGGAATGACCCACTAAATGCTGTTTTCCCTACAAAGGAAAAGTTGAAAATAATATATTGGGAATGGGTATTCAAGGTACAAACTACACAAGGCCTTTCTACCCATCTAACATGCCGTTTCCTCGACCTAAAAGTTTGTCCATCTTTAGAGAGGTATTGGGATTTAATTTAAAAAAACTCCGACCGTAAACTGTATTTCCAACTAAGGGTGGGTACTCTACCCGTTGCAGAATTTACCTCCAGATGGGGGGGTCGACACAGCAAAACTGATAAGTGCTATAGATGCGTAGATGTATGTGAAACAGTAGAACATGTACTATTTTTTTGTCCCATGTATGTAGTACCCCGAAAAATCTGGATAAAGCCTATTTGCAGACTCTTGGGCATTAGGAGATACGCTATAGCTTTGCGTATCTTGTGCACAGATTCTGCTCCCCCCATTTGTATAGCTGTGGCCAAGTTTTTGGGGTGGGCTTGGTGCATACGGTCAAAAGCCCTGAGTTATGATGTAAATTGTCCTTAATACACTCATATTCAGTAGCATTTATCAGATGTAGTCAATCTCGTTTGGTAATCAAAATAGTATGCCCCTTAAATTGCGCCAAGCTGACAAAAAATCAAAATGATTTGGTTCTAGATTGGCTTAAAGCTTCTTAAGTACTGTATTCGATGGTTGTTTAGAGATTTAATTGTAATTTAAAAAAATTTATATAAGTTATTAATTGTTTTATATTATGATTGCAATGTGCTTTTATGACTCATTTGTCGAATAAAGCTGATTGATAATAAACAAAAAATTAAAATTCAAAGTTGAAGAGTGCGTATTGTGTTGTAGTACATTGAATTTGTGCTTTTGCGATGGGTTCCCAATGGGTTTACTGACATTTTTCCTAGCTTTCTCAAATTGTGGACAGAATTGATTTGACCACTTCCAATTTTGTCTGTGGCATATATTAGAATATACAAAGACAGTTTGAGGTAAAAGCAACATCAATTGTGCAAAGGTATCCTTCATTAGCATTTCCAGCCCAACCCCAGTCAATGTGCCTAGGTCATTGCTACCAGAGTGCACATTCATGAGGTCAGGGAGTTGGAGATTCAAAAAGGATTTAACCAAAGGCATCAATTGGTGCCACTTTAATCCTCTCTGAGCAAACAATTTAATATCCACATTATGAAAACCTAGGTCATTGTCAGTATCAGTATCAAACCACTTTATTCGGTTAATGAAAACCATAAAAGTATCATACATAAGTCACAATACAATACATAAATCATAGTACAATACACAGTAAAACATCAGAAGCGAATCATCAAAAATATGGGCGACATAAGAAGGTAAGGGAGGATACAAACCAGAATTCATTGAATTAGATAAACATCTTGGCTGTCGTTAAGACGGATCAAACAAAGCACCTCTGCAATAAAAGTAGTTAATAGATAAAAAGGCAAGTATTAAAAGGATAATAACAAGGACTTAGCCGATTCTCTTAAGATAACATAGGGTGGCGTATTTTCCTAAGTCTCACAGCTGCGACTAAAAAACTTGCAATGTTAAAAATTTCCCATGGGTCATTAAGCAACTGAAAGTACAGTAAAGCGGGTTTAACCTGTATAAAACCATTTCCCTTTAAGATTGGAACTAAAAACCTCCTGTGGATAGCCTTATAATGGCCACAGAACATTGTAAAGTGCATTGTGTCCTGAGTTGAGAAACTGTCACAGATACAAGGATCCAACTCACACAACCTACTCCAGCCTTGCGAGTTACCCAGAAAGAACTGGATTAAGTTGAAGCGAAATCTAGTTAAAAGCAGATGGGGAACGGCTTCCTGACGATCCTCAAATAAGGTTCAATCTCGGGGGAGGTCTTTAACATAAAATAGGATTTAACAGATGGTTTCATTAACTCGATCTCCTCCCGCTCTACCGACATCAGGTTCAGAAAATGTATTTTTACCCAAGTCATGTCATCTTTATTTATTTTGCCAGGAAAATCAAATAGTTCTGGACGTCCAAGCTTAGTTAAAGTGTTCTTGACATAATTTAGCCACGGAATATTATTTTCTCACTCCAGGGTAACACAGTCCCTAATGATCTTATGATTCAGACTTAATTGGGGGTTAAGCCATGTTTTAAGCCAGCAAACCATCGGGGCCAACCTCAACATGCCTGCCACGTAACCAACTACAGCTCCTGGTGAATAACATAAGTAGGAGTGGATTGGGGATGGACAAGAGGGTACGTAAAAACTTATTTTCAACTGTCTGTATCCCCTCCATTGACTAGTAACCCCAGATGGCTGAACCATATAATGCGATGGCTATACATTTAGACCTATAAATATTAAGCATGGCGTCTATTGATTTGACCCCCAGTCGCAGCGCAAATCCATTCACAGCAGCCATTGACCTTGCCATTGCATTTACTTTTACTTTCTGTTGAGGGACCCACAGTCCCCTCTCATCAAACAGTACCCCTAAATAAGTAAAGGAGGTCACCCTGGTCAATGCTGTGCCTTCGCAGTAGAATGTTTTAGATTGTTTATGTTTCTGACCCTTTGTCATTATGTGTGAATTGGCTACATTAACCACCCAATCCAGAGTTACATGTAGGTACCAAAGGAATCTAGAAGCCTCTGGAGCCCTACAGGTGTGCGGGCTAATAAGACGGCATCGTCCGCATATAGGAGCACATGAATAGACCTGTCCTCTACTCGCGGTATGTCCAAACCAGCCGAGTCTAAAACCTTGCCTAAATTATTAATATATAAAGTAAAAAGTAGTGGTGCTAAAATACAGCCTTGGCAAATGACTCTACCAGATGTAAAGTGCCTTGTGCATTTTCTGTCTTGGTTGACCCTCACACTTGCAGTGAGATCCCTGTGTAGGTCAGCCAGGAAGTGGACTAAACTTTGATCGACTCCCATGTCTAGGAGGATAAGCCAAAGCTTGGATCTATTTCCCAAATCGAAAGCGGACGAAAGATCCATAAATGCCAGCTGTAATGTCCCCTCTTTAGCTATAGTATATTTACCTGCTAATAAATTTAAATTTAGACACTGATCCAGAGTACCCCTACCGCTTCTAAAACCATATTGAAAATTAGTTAAAACCTCATTCTCATCCAGCCAATCCATTAGCTTAGTTAAAATCACTCTCCCTAAAACTTTCACTGCGGAGTCTATTAGTGATATCGGCCTATAGCAACGTGGGTCCCCTCTCTGTCCCTTTTTAAAAACTGAAATAATGGTAGAAGATGCCCATGATGACAGAAAACCCTGACTGCTTCACACATTAAAAACATTAGTCAGAATTTTGGCCCAAAAGGATGGGTTTTGTTTATATAAGTCCGCCGGGAAACCGTCAGGGTCGGGGGCCTTATTACTAGTCATTTGTGTAATTGCCAATTCCACTTCACCTTCGTTAAAAAGTTCATAACTAGCTAACACTTCCAAGCTGTTAATGGCCTCATATATAGCCTCAAAACGTGAAAGCCATTGATCTTCTGTAATATTACATTCGACCGGGGCATTCCCTATCCAAGTAAAAAAAGGTTTGTTAACAATGGCCCAGAATCTAGAGCTATCTTTTATAACCTATACTGATAATAAATCATTCCAAGCTTCTTCTTTAATTTCCTTTTTCTGTATGGACAGGGCAAGCTTGTACTTTTTTCTTAACCTAGCTATGTAGTCTCGGTCTCGTGGGGTCCTTTTCAATTCTTGGCGTGCTTCAGAGCAATTACTGTCAAACCATCTCTCTCCTATAGTATGCCTGAATCTTATTGGTAAGGTGAGGTCTGAAGCTACCTGTGCAGAAATGCCTTTGAAGGCTAAAAGAGCCCCTGGTCTTTGTTTGGAGTTATCAAGACAAGTTGCAAACTTTTCCTCAGCCTTCACAAAAAGGTCCTGGATAAAGAGGTCCGGGAGTACTTTGGCCCAATTTAGCCTCCCTCCTTGATCAGATGTTTTCAGAGAGGTTTCACCCCTTAACTTTTCCGATTTCTCCTTTAGGCCACAGCCTCTGTCCAACACAAGGGTAACCGGGTCATGGTCGCTGAAAGGAGACTACTTGGCATTATAGAAGATTACTTGAGGTAGAAGGGTAGGGGAAATATATATAAAATCTATTATAGTGTCCCTCCCTCATGCTTTAAAAGTACGAATCCTCTCCTCTGTGTCAATGGAGTTCGGTTCAGAAAGATCTACAGCAGCCAAGAGCTCCTTCAAGCATTCCCCTCGCTGTGTGTGCTCAAAATGTGGCATTGGGGAATTAGCCGGCCCTGAAAAATCTTTTGCCTGACAGTTCAAATCACATACCTCAGATTTCCACAAGTGTCCGCCCCTTTCCCCTGCATCTCCGTATTCAATCTTCTTTTACAAGTGGACACGGGACCGTGTCCCTTTCAGCACCGCTTTAACCAGCAACCCGGGCCTGAAGATGATCCTAAGTAACAGGATCGAAACGTCGTCAACTTCTCTGCGCAACTGATGGCGCATTATCCTCTGTGGTTCAACCTAAATTGTTGACATTATTTATCACAAACCTTGTAAAGATTACAGTCTTGAACCACAATACTCACTGTACATACTTGTTCACATCTGCACTTTGCGCCGTTTACGCTGATTGCACATTGTCACTTGCGTCGCCTCTTTATGTGTCACAAACACAGTCTAGCACCAAGTCCAATTTGGGTTGCTCATGTAATTTCTTGCCTACAGTGCTGTTACAACTGTACCTTCACTATTGTTTTCTCAATTATATGATGCCAAGTGCACTTTTCAAAAAACTACTCAGAATCTCCCATTTTCTTTGCGTGTGTAATGTTTTTGTACATACATGTCTAACTGTCCCCTTTAATGATACCAGTTGAGATACTGTTGTTTTTTCTTACCTACAATCCACACTGTCATCATCTTGAAGGGATGTCGAAAAGTAATGGAAATATGTCTGTAGCTGAGATAGTCAGTTGGTAGAATGACAGGTAGTGTAAAGTTTAAAATATGTTATCAAATATACAGATGTCTGTTGTAGTTTGTTTTCTTGTAATGAAATGATATGCAAAATAGTTTGTGCAAAGTAACATGTGTACATTGGCAGATTGATTAGTGATTATGGTAGTTTGTATGAGTGTGTGGAATGGTGCAGGTGTAGTAAGCCACATAATTGAAAGTGCATTATGGTGCTGTGACTGAGGTATATTCCAACGTGCACTTGTATTCTGACATGTGTTATGCCCATGAAGATGGTAAAGTTATAAAAAAAAAGGTATACTTCTATTTGTATGTTTCTTTTATATCTGATGTCACTAGTAAAAGGTACAGACACATTGATGCATGGTTTTAGGAGTATAGTGAAACTAGCGTGTTGTTCAAAAATGATACTAGTATTATTAGTGATAGGTTTTTGAACTAACTTAAGGGTTTGCGGCTCCATCGCGATGCTAATATGCAGTACCGCGGTGGAGTCGCAGAACCAGTTTGAGCACTATTTGAAGACAGTTAGAAAGGGTTAATATGTCTAACTAATAGAAATGTGTTTCACAATTTGAAATAATGTAGGAAGTAATGTGATTTGTTACTTATATTTATTTGTGTGCAGAAAGAGAGGGAAAGTTTGCCATTACTGGTTTCCCCTTGCTGAGAGTGCTGCAAGAAATGTATTGTGTGCAGAAGAAAAGTTTCTGATATTTGTTATTCTGCAAAACTATTTCAAATGTGAGTAAGAAATGTATAAGGTGGGTTATGTATTATGAGGCAGTGCTTTTCTCTTTGTAGTATAATGTTTGAAATATGGAATCAAATGTACAGATGTCTATTGTAGTTTGTTTTATTGAAATGAAAAGATATTTGAAATAGTTTGTGCACAGTAACATGTGTACAATGGCAGATTGATTAGTGATTATGTTAGTTTGTATCAGTGTGTGGAAATGTGCACATGTAGTACGTCGCATAATTGAAAGTGCATTATTGTGCAGTGACTGAGGTATATTTCTACTTGCACTTGTATTCTGATAAGTGTTATGCCCATGAAGATGGCAGATTTATAAAAAACAGGTATACTTCTATTTGTATATTTCTTTTATATATGATGTCACAAGTAAAAGGTACAGACACATTTATGCATGGTTTTAGGAGTATAGTGAGACTATTAACAGGCATTTTGAACACCTTGCAGCCGTGAATTTGGCTAGGCCAAACACTCTCAGTAGTTGCTGAATACTGAAGCTGCAGCACAAAAGTGAGGATTAAGACTTATTGGTAGAAGGATTAGTGATTAGGTTAGCTAGTATTGTTCTATGGAAATGTACACTTCAAATACGCAGCATCATTTTAGGTGTCTCTTTGAAATTGAAAGTGCAGTCTGTCAAGTTTAAGGGACTTTGTGGTCTTATGACTCAAGTATGTGTCGACTTGCTCATGTATTCTCACATGTGTTATACCTATAAAGATGGTAGAGGTACAAAACACTTGCATATATGTATTTGTTTGTTTCTTTTACATATGATGCCACTAGGAAAAGGTACAGAAAAATGAATACTTCCTTTCAGCAATATATTGAGAGTGATATCTCCATACTCAAACCCTGGGTATGCACTGATATAAAGAGACACATATCACTCTTGGACCCATGAATTCACTTAGGCATTCTTATTCAGTTATGCAATCAAGGAGACACTACCTATACACACTTCTAATCATTCAGACATTAACCATACATTCATATAATAACCCACACAATACTATTCCACTCAAACATTCGCTCAGGCACTACCTATGCACTCATGTAATCACTGAGACACTACTGATTCACTCATGCAATGGCCCAAGCATTATCCTAACACTCATACTTTCTCTCAGGTATTTCCCATTCACTCATACAATTATTCAGTTACTACCTCTGCAGTGATAGAATCACTCAGACAGTATATGTGCACTCATCCTTTATCTCAAGCTCTACCCATACATTCATGCAATAAATCATGCTTTAGCCTTGCACTCATAGTTTCTCTCAGGTATTTTCCATGCACAGATCCAATCACCCAGGCATCCGTGCACTCATCCAATCATCCAGGCACAACTCTACACTGAACTATTCAATTAGGCAGTATCCAGCCAGTCATCCATTCTCTCAGGTACTACAAATGCACTCATCCAATGACCCTACCATTACTTTTACATTCATCCTTTTACTCAGGCACTACCCATGTAGTCAAACAGTTACAGAGAAACTACCTATTCACACATTCAACAAATCAGTTATTACCTATGCAATTTTTCAATCAACTGAGCGGTACTTTTGCACTCAAAGATTTACTCAGACAATATCCATGCACTCATCGATTTCCTCAGGTACTACTGTTGCACTCATACAATGAACTGCAGATTATTTTTGAGCCATCTTTCTACTCATGAATTCACAGATGCACTACCAATGCACCTACTCACTCATCTAGTTAGTGCCCCTGCATTTATGGAATCACTGACACACTACCCGTAGACTTATACAATAACTCAAGCCATACTCTTGCACTAAACCATTCTCTTAGGCAGTACCTATGCAGTCATCCAATTACCCAGGCATTATTCTTACAGTGATGGATGTACTCATGTGCTACCAATGAACTGATGTAATCACCTAGAGATTACTCTTCAAGTCATAAACTCAGTCAGACAGTACTTATGCACTCATCTAATCATCTAAACAGTATGTTGTCACTTATACATTCACTCAGCCACTACCCATGTATTCATGTAAGCAGTATTCCTAAACCCAACCATTCACTCAGACACTACCTATGCACTCTTTGAATGACCCAGGCATTAGCCTTGCACTCATGTAATCATTAAAACATAGTCTTGCATCTTCCTGCACTTCTCTTGCATCGTTCTGCACCTCTGTTGCCTCTTTCTAAATTTCTGTTGCTTCTTTCTGCACTTCTCTTGCCTCTTATTGCATTCCTCTTGCCTCCTTCTGCACTTCTCTTGCCTCTTTCTGTAAATCTTTTGCTTCTTTCTGCACTTCTCTTCCTTTTCCTGTATCTCTCTTACTTCTTTTTCAACTCCTCTTGCCTCTTTCTATACCCCTTTTATTTGTTTCTGTACCTTACTTGCCTTTTTCTGCACATCTATTGCTTCATTCTGCATTTCTTAATTTTTTCAGTAGCTGTGTTCTTTGAGTATTTCATTTTCCTGTTTCTAAACCTTTCTTTTTTTCCCTGTCTCTTTCTTTCTGAGTGACCACCTTTTCGTCTGTTTTTGCAGTTGTTTTGCTTGTTTTTACACTTTTCTCTTTTTATTTGTTATAAATGCAATAGGAATGTAATTGTCATTTTGTGGTTAGTTGTTATTTTCAATGTTGAGATATTTTTAATTTTTAATTGATGTAACAAACTAATCAAACTATTCTTTGTTTTTAGAAAGATATTTTGATTGGATTATAAATAGAAGATAGCAAGACAACATGAAATAAGAAGAGAACAAAGAAAACAGAAGTACTTAAAGAACGCTAAAAGGAGTGGACTAGAAAAACATCAAAATGTTGCTGAGGATAAAGTCTCTTCTGGCAAAAGAACTAAAAAATGTATTTAAAAAGTTGTAGAGAGATTAAACAAAGAAAATACAAATCAAAGGAGAAAAGCAATTTTTACAACAAAGCACAAGCAAATAAAGAGATATAATGGAAAAGAAATACATGTCACAAAAAGACAGAACCAATCTAAAAACATACGTGTATATATGTTTTCAGAATAGAACAATTCAAAATGTATTAAAAGATTGTAAAAAGTATTTAAAAAATAAGCAGCATATAAGAAGAAGCAACAGATGGAGAGTGTAGTAGAAACTACTTTTTAATTGAAATGAACATTATTTATATTGGTATTAAAGAAAATGAAAACATTGAATAAAACAATGCACTTTATGACGGAGAAAAGAAACAGACTGGTTAATAGAAGTAACTTTTTCAAAACTTTTTATGGTGAATGGAAGCACACTTCTAGTACTGAACCTTTTTTTAATGAAGAAAGCTATTTTCAACAAAATTCATTAGTTCATGCAGTTGATACCAGTGGTCGATGTTTTGAGATGAAAGATCGTTGTCCATTTGAAAAAGAAAAGATGGTTCTTAGGAATGTGGAAAAAGTAATAGCTGAAGAAGTTCAAGGGAGAGGTACATAAGCTCCAGTGTATGGGTGAGATTATTGTAATATTTGTAGTATTCAAAAGGAATCTGTTGATATAGTGCGAGTTTTCTTACGACAATACGCTAAAAAAAAGTGTTAAACAGAAGTTTAAGATGTTGCAAGGACTAGATCCATGTAAAGTAAGAACATACACTAAGTTGCAGGGTCATTATCTGGCTTGTCTTTCTAGAAAGGTGTGTAAAAATACATTTCATCATTTAAGAATTTTAGCAGTACATCACTCAGAAATGTGGAAGTTAGTAAGGAGATTGTACTACTTAAAAAGTCCTGCATTATCTTTAAAAGAAATAAATGCAGCACTTTTGCATGGTTTAGTATCGGATGTAAAAAAAAGTTTGTGATTATTAGTGCTGGGCGGAACTTGCGAAATTGACTTTCGCAAATTATCGCGAAATTGTGCAAAATCTCCGTGAGCATGTGAAACTTTCGTGAAGATGCAGAGATTGCTTTTCCCTCCTGTTCGCGATGTGTTTTTGCGTGCTCGCGGGGAAATATATCTCCAACTTGCCCATGCGGTCGCAAATGGGCGCGACCATCTTGCTCGCGATGCTTATTTCCTGTTCACGATCGCAATGACGTGTTCGCGATCGCAAACTCTCGTGGGATAGCGTGACCGGCTACCAACAATCCAACATCTTGTGGCATGCGCCAACGGATAGGAACGCAGGGACCCGGTAAGTCACGACCGCGCGCGCGAGAATGGATTTTTAAAGCGCAAACAAGAAAAATACTTACATTTCGCGGCAGGTTGCGAAAGTTTTGACATTTTCGCGCACTCCGCGGAATGCGAAAATGTCAAAATATCGCAAATTCCGCGAGCGGAACGAAATTTACCGCCCAGGCCTAGTGATGATATAGAGTTTTGTTTCTTTGGTTCACAGGAGGATTGTTGAGAAAGTGACAGCTTGATAAGCATAGGTGTTGAAGAACAGGTGGAAGATATTAGTACTGACAAGTTTGCAGAAGAAATTACAAAGTTTAAGATAGTTTCATATGAAAAACCAAACTAGATTTGTGTTTGATGTCGACGCACTCATTATAGAAGTCAATCTAGGAATATTGATGTAAATTAAAAAAGTGAAAAGGAAAACAATGATAAGTGGGAGCAATTTGGTGCTTATTTCCTAGTTGAAGGTTGGTTTGACTAGTTGGGTACTGATCAACGTACTTGTAAATATTGTTACAAATTAGAAATGAACAATATGCCAACTAGAGCTGTACATAACACCTTAGAGTTGGTAGCTATACCTCCAGAACTTACAGATTTAAATGCATATGAGTCATTCTTATTCAATCTGTGTACCCATTTCAGGCCATAGTTTGTATGGAGCCTAAAACAGGTAAGCTGCCTCCAACAGATTTACAAAGAGCTCTGAAAGGAAGAGTTGTATACTTACCTTTAGATTTTAAGAAAAATATTGAAACTGTTGGTATAGAGGTATAGAGAGAGAGGAATGTGAGCCTGTAAATATTCTAGTTTATGGTGTACCAATAAAAAGTAGAAAAATATTGAAAGAGTTAATAGATGTTACCAAACTTCAAAAGGCTACATTATATCTTGTACAGAACAATATTTATTATAAGACTGCAAATGAGGAAGACCAGGAAATATGTTAAGAAGATGACACGGAAATTTCAAGTGGCCAAATAGAAAAAGTGAACAAGTCCAGGAGTGTAGAAATGTACAAAGATTACAGTATACATCCTCTACATTCAAAAGAAGTGATAGGAAACAGTATAGAATTTTTTCAAATGAAGAAAGCAAAGGGACCTCCAATGAGTGTCTAGGGAAAAAAGTTGAAAAGCTTGTTGTTTTCCACAGCTGTTCCCCACTGGAAAAGGTGGACGATATCATGAACAAGCAGTACAGATTCCAGCTTCAGAATACCGCTCAACAAGATGGTACTCAGAAGATCCAAGATTTCGATAGTGCATTCCATATATATTTCATCTTCTGTTTGAAAGTGACTTGGCTGCACTTCCATATGCAGTGAACCACTTATTAAAAACAGAGTTCATCTTACACATGTTTCTGCAAAGGAATTCATGGACAAAGTTCAACAAAGAGTTGATCATATAAAAACTCAGTTAATTAATTTGATGGTGTGTCAACGTGGTACCAATGAGTATTGGTATTGTTGTCATGGAGAACATAAATGTATGTTAGGTACCCCTACATGGTTTGTAACTCTTATCTGTGCTGAATATGCATGGGGCGATTTACTTGAATTTCTACGAGAAGTAAATTCAAATGTAAAAAATATTGAATTGAAGACAGCTGGAGAACTCTGTTCCTTGGATCCTGTAAATGTGTGCAGATATTTTAATCATATGTTTAAAGCTATGATGTCTTTTATCTACAATAAAAATAATCCACCTCTTGGAGAAGTTACTGATTTCTTTTGGAGAAAGGAGTTCCAAGTCAGAGGTGCTCCTCATATACACATCCTACTACGGATCAAGAATGCACCAACATTTGGAACTGCTACTGATGAAAGTGTTTTGTCTTTCATCGAAGAGTATGTAACATTCCAAAAGAAGGAGGAGAAAACAGCTTTTGACAACATGTTTTTCAGTTTCAAAGTCATCGATAGGGAAAATATTGTTGACGAAAATACAAGTCAAAGGGAAAGATTTATACAAAATGTCATTTTGGATTCCCACATCCAATAATTTCTAAAGGAAGAGTAAATAGTTGTATGACAGCAGTAAGGCATACAATAACTCGGAAATCTCCGAAGAATACATGCAACCTAAAAAGAACTGAAGATTCAAAGTATGTTAATGACTACAATCCAGTGATTTTGACAATGTGGAATGCAAACATGGATGTTCAATAGGTTGCAGGTAATTCAATTGCTGTTGCTTGCTATGTTATGTCATGTATAACCAAATCTGAAAAGACAGAGTTGAAAGAAATGTGGGAAGAATTTTCACAGGAAAAGAGTCTTAGCAAGAAATCGTACAGCTTCAGCTTGCAAATGCTTTCCCACCAAGAGATTGGATGCTATGAATGTTCGGTTCGGATGAGCTCTGCCAGTTTATATTCAAAGTCAAGAGGAATCATTTGGGTAAGTCTAAGTCTTGTTACTTATCATTGAATGAACCAGTTTTTCTTCTTCTTGTTTACAGTAGGTAATGATGAAGTTTGAAAAGAGTTTTAAAGCTGTTCATCACAATACTACTCTAAAACAGTTCGAGAGAGTTACGTATCTAAATTACAAAAAAAGGTGAGAACACATAACATAATATGCATGATAATGTGAAATAATGTTTTAAGTTCATTTAAATGGTATTTATTTCTAATAAACATAATGTTGATCCTATACACTATATAAAAACTTTCAGATAACATCAGCCACATAGTGATCCTTTCCCACAAACAATAGCCATGCTGAAATGTAATTTCTGTAGCTTAATTTTTGTACTAATAGGATAACTCGAACATTATCTTTGCATTTTTCCTTTCACAGAGTCAAAACCCATGCACTCACACAATAACCCAGACACTATCCCTGAAGTCATCCAATCACCAAAGCATTACAAAGTAGTCATACAATTACCCAGGAAGTACTCATACACTCATCGATTCACTCAGGTACTACCCACACACTCCTCCAGTCACCCAGGCAGTACCCCTGCTGCCATACAATCAGCCAAGCACTACCCATGCACTCATACAATCACTCACACACATACTGTTGCACTCATCCATTCCCTCAAACAGTTCCTATGCACTCATCTGTGCATTCTGCACTCCTCCAATCACCAAGGCAGTAGCCGTGCACTCATAAATCACTAATGTACTACCCATGCACTCCTCTAATCACTCAGGTACTGCTGTTGCACTCATACATTCTCTCAAACAGTACCTATGTACTCATCCATGCACTTATACACTACCCATGCACCCTCCAATCACCCATGCACTACCCCTGCACTCATGCAATAACTCAGGCTCTACTGTTGTACTCATTCATTCCTTCCAACACTACCCATACATTTATACATGCACTCAAGCTCTACCCATGCACTCCTCTGATCACCAAGCCACTACCCATGCAATCATCAGCCATGCAGTATTCCTGCACTCACTCAATCATTCAGGCACTGCTGCTGTTGCACTCACCATTCCCTCAAACACTACCCATGCACTCAACCATGCACTCAGTGAATACCCATTCACTGCTCCAAACACCCCGGCACTACCGCTGCACTCATACAATCAGCCAGGCACTACCCATGCATTCATGCAATCGCTCAGGCACTACTCATGCACTCATCCATTCTCTCAAACACTAACCATGCACTCATCCATGCACTCTGGTACTACTTATGCACTCCTCCAATAACCCAGGCAGAACCCCTGCAGTCATGAAATCAGCTAAGCACTTCCCATGCACTCATCAATTCACTCAGGCATTATCCTTGCATTCATCCATTCAGTCAGGCACTACCCATGCACTCCTCCAATTACACAAGCAGTACCTCTGCACTCATGCAATCACCCAAGCAGTACTCATACACTCATGCATGCACTCCTGTACTACCCATGCACTCCTTCAATCACCCAGGCAGTGCCCTTGTACTCATGCAATCAGCCAGGCACTACCTATGCACTCATGCAATCACACAAGCACTACTATTGAACTCATCCATTCCCTCAATACTACCCATGCACTTTTCCAATCACCCAGGCAGTACCCTTGCACTCATGCAATCAGCCTGGAACTACACATGCACTCATCCAATCACTGGTCCACTCACTCAAACACTACCCATGCAGTCAGGCACTACCGATGCACTCCTCCAATCTCCCAGGCAGTACCACTGCACTCGTGCAATAACCCAAATACTACCCATCCACTCAACTATTCACTAAGGCACTACGCATGCACTCATCTATTCTCTCAGGCATTTTCCATGCACTTATCCATTATCTTGGACACTACACATGCACACATCCAATCACTCAGGCACTACCTATGCCCACATCCAATCATCCCGGAACTACAGCTGCGGTCACCATTCATCTAGGCACTACCTATGCACTCATCAGTTCCCTCAGGCACTGTCCAAGCAATCACTCAGGCACAACCCATGCACTCATCCATTTCCTCAGCTTGTAATCTTGCACTTCCATTCACTCAGACACTACATATACACTAATGCAATCACACAGACACTATTCATTGATATATTCATATAACAGGTAGCTTTTCTTTTTAAAACCAGAACAGGTTGTTCCGTAAGAACTATTTTTCTTCTTTTTTTAAATCTATTTTATATATATATATATATATGCATATATATATATTTGTTTTTAAGAATTTTGTGGTTTTTTTGTTGTTTTTAAGATTTTATCAATAAAAATGTGAACAAAAAAGCAAGCACATAACAGCGTGCATAAATGAAGGAAAACAAAAATGAACATTTGTGATTGTTAATTGTGTCTAACATTGTGTGGACAACTTGTTCTCCAATGCTCAGCACAGTGATGCATTTTGGATAAAAAAGTCCTGCCTTTGCAAAATCAGGAAGTGTCGGTGGTACAGACTGCAACCGGTCACCAACTTGTGAAGTTGAAGGTTGAGGATCTAGGCTGCCTTCATTTGCTCTTGCAAGTTCAGCTCTCGCAAGCCTCTTTTTGTGCATTGTCAGGAGATGTACCGCAGGAGTATTTTTTGTTCGATCCCTAGGACAGAACTTTTTTACAGATGTATTTATTTATAAAGTTTTATATAGCGCAAACATGATCCTGAGGGATATCAGAGCGCTTTACAATAGGAGGGAAGGAAGGAAATACGTTGCAGTAAAGGTATCACAAATAATACAATTGTTGCATGTATCTTTTTGTGCATTCACCTTTTTTTGTCCTTCAGGTATGGAAAATAATTCCCATACCACACTCTCCTTTCTTTTGTGGCATGTCTCTTCCTCTTCCTCCTGAAGGATGTTTTTCTCCTCCTGCAGATCCTGTGCATTTGCCATTATAATTCCACCAATAAAAACTTCGAAACACCAAAATAAAGCTGCAAAATTGTAAGCTCCTCAAAAATTATGGCTGTTGCCAACCACACCCAAAACTAAAAGAGAGAGGGTGGGATCTAGCAAACTTAAGGATGACAGGATATTTAACCAATGAAGTTTCTTTTTTCTGTGTCACATGCGGTGCGTTTCCTGTGCGTGGAACCACAGCGCACCGGAAGCAATTCCGCGATTTGCTTCAATTTTACATTACAACAATTTTTACTACTATACTAACTGTAATTTTTATTTAAAATAAATGAAATAAAGCTATATTAACATATAATATTGCTTTTAAAAAACATTAGATTTGCGTCCCTTGCCCGAATAGTGAAGGAGCAATGTTAGGGCACGTTGCGCGGCTCCTGAAATTACTATTAAAAAAACGATTTAATACGTTTCATTTCTTAATATACAACTTTAGTAACTATCTTAACAAACCTCTTACCTTGAACTTAATATAAATATTGTAGATATATGTAAAAAATATATTTGTGAAACATTACGCTAGAACCGTGTCCCGTACGCGAATCTGGAAGTTGCAATGTATGCGCACGTAACACGTCTCCTGAAATTACTATTAAAAAATTATTTCATACATTTCATTTATTGATATACCAGTTTATTCACTATGTTAACAAACCTCTTACCTTGAACTTGCTATTACTATTGTAAACATATATGAAAAATATATATATATATTAAAATCACGTTGGAACTGCATTTTGTACACGAATCCAGATTTAAAGCTTTGCAATGTACAGGGGTTCATTTTCGGTACGCGATTCCATGTTGATATTTAAAAAAATAAATAGTACATAAATATACATATTACATAAATGTGTGTATATATATTTATTTTAAGAAAAGGTATGTAATTATAATAGTTAAAAAATGTAATAAAAAAATAAAAACAGATTTTGTTTTACATATGGATAGGCATATTTTGATTATGTAGATATATATATATATATATATATATATATATTACCTACTGGCGGTCGCCAGTAGGTAGTTATAGTTAGGACCCCTTTTCCATAGGAAATCCGCAACATTCTATTTTGAATAACTTTGGCGCCGGTTGACGAATCCTCGCAAATTTTTCAAAATAGGTGGGGCGCTACGCTCCGCTCCTACCCTGAAAGTCTCGGGGGGATTCGCCAAGCGGGGGCTGAGATAAAAGGGGGGTCCCAAAACCCGTTTTTCCCATGCATTTTTCCATAGGACCTTTAGACAGGGCTACAGCCCGAACGGCTGAACAGATTTACTTGAAATTTGGCAGAGAGGTAGTCCTCAGGTCAAGGAAGTGCCTTTTGTAGGTTTGGTGTAAATCTGTTCAGTATTTCCTGAGAAAATAGCATTTAAAAGGATATATATATGTGGGCGGAGCCTAACCACACATCTCATCCTGAGATCTGATTGGCTGTCAGCACTTCATCCAAGAAGTGTTGGCAGCCATCTTGGGACCAATATACATGATAGCACCTCATTAAAAAGCATTGCAGTTAATAGAAGGTTTTAAGACTTTAGTTACATTATAAATCATTTGTTGATGGTACCATACTCATTTTAGGAATTGTGGTATGTTCTAAGGTGATTTCACCATGTGAAAAAGCCTTCTGCTGGGATATCATGATTGAGAGAAAAATATTTTCTCATGCTTTTACCACAGAGGTTTGGAAGGTGATCTATAAGCTAAACTGAGAGCTTATTTTCTGTAAATTCACATTATCTTTCTCAGTCATGTGAGAATGAAGTCTGACATTCTCAGTAAAACATGTACATCCAACAAGGGCAGAGACTGTCAGTTGATTCCTTTGTGTTCTACTGCAGCTTCCCAGAGTGTTCCAAAGAACTACTAGAGCGCTAACAGTCCTACCTATGATAAACGTATGGCACACCTGAAGCCATCTTGCTTGGAATAAAGTGGTAACTCTTAAAACATTTAATTTCAAAAGGAACAAAATGAGGGGGTTCATTTTTCCATAAAAAGTATGATTAGTGCTGCAGAAAGAAAAATTAGGGCACATTTTGAGTGACTTCTCAAATCCTCTTCTATTTCATTAAAAAATTCTGACATGCAGACTGAAACATGAACTTTCAATACCAGCAGCAGTTTTCCCTGGTGAGCAGTAGCTTTACTACAGTGATCTAATGAGCAAAAAGAGTGCTAACATTCTGAATTTATGGCAAATGTGTGACACATCTGAATGCCTTCTTGATGGAATCAAAGTAAAAAACTGAAAGTATTTCCTACTGAGGAGACTGCAGTAAATGAGGAAATTAGGAAACTTCATAACAAATAAGTCTCCCAAGATGGCCACCAGAGACAAAAGAGCCCAAATGTAGCCCAAATATCACCCAGATGTAGCCCAAGTATAGCCCAATGACAGAATGTCCCAGAATGTTCTTAAAAACAACTAGAGCGCTTACTGTCTTCATTATGACAAAAGTATGGCACACCTGAAGCCATCTTGATTGGAATAAACTGGTAACACTTAAAACATTTAATTTAAAAAGGAACACAATGAGGGGGTTCATTTTGCCATAGAAATTATCATTAATGCTGAAGAAAGAAAATGAGGGCACATTTTGAGTGACTTCTCAAATCCTCTTCTATTTCATTAAAAAATTCTGACATGCAGACTGAAACATGCACTTTTAATACCAGGAGCAGACTTCCATGGTGAACTGTAGTTTTACTACAGTGATCTAATGAGCAACTAGAGTGCTAACATTCAGAATTTATGGCAAATGTGTGACATATCTGAATACCTTCATGATGGAATCAACGTAAAAAACTGAAAGCATTTCCTACTGAGGAGACTGCAGTACATGAGGAAATTAGGAAACTTCATAACAAATAAATCTCCCAAGATGGCCACCGGAGACAAAAGAGCCCAAATGTAGCCCAAAATCACCCAGATGTAGCCCAAATATAGCCCAATGACAGAAGTGTGCAAAACACTTATTATTTAGTGTTTTTGCAGTGTTATATAGTGCAGACTTGTCAGGTATTGGAGTGCTTTACATGAGCATTGGTTACATCACACAAGCACATATTCATTTTGGTTGTAGACATGGGGAGACTAAGTGATTTGACCAGAATCACAGAATGTCGAGCTGAAGCAGAAACTTCAACCTGGTTCCCCAGTTGCAAAGTCTGCAGTTCTGGAAGTAACACCACATCCTCTCCCCTAAGTGCAACATTTAATCAAGTGGTCAACTGGATAAAAAAACATAAAGATAACAAATAATTTAAAAGTGCTTTGTCGCTATTTGAAAACTCAGACAAAATGTCCTTATTTTAGTCTTTTAGAGCACTAACCATAATTTTGATGCCAATAAGACCCTCTCATATATGTAATTTCTAAAGGAAATGCTCTAGGTATTACAGTTTTGATTACATCAAGATGATGTCAGGCGTTCCACACTTTTGTAATAAATATAGAATGTTAGCAATCTAGTTGTTCTTTGGGATACTGTTGAGAGGCAAAGGCCAGGGGCACGGACTCTGAAAATTGAAGGCAGGTAGGAGAGTGCAAAGGCAACAATTTAACCACACTGAGCAGGCAGGAAGGGCCGTGGAAGCACAACAGACTATGGAGGGCAGTGGAAAGGGGGGCAGGGGCAACAAACCAACAATACAGGACTTGCAAGAGAGGCTGTTGGAGGGAAGATCTATTACGGGTCAAGGAAGCTAGAGGCGGTCCCCAGAGCCCCGGGAGCCACCACAGAACTGAGCAGGAGAGTGAGTCAGGGACAAAAGGGGCACCTTAATTTGAGCCGGGGTGCCTAGGAACGCTTGCTCCAAAAATGAAGAAAACAGACATATGAGACATGGAATTGGTGGCAGAATACAATGGCAGTTTAATGAGAAGATACAACTTCAAAGAAACCGCAGAATAGAGACATAAAGTACAAAATACAGAATCCAGATAATCATACAGCTGTCATGATATTCTCTGTATCTCAATTAATGTACTGACAGAGAGAGAGAGAAAACACATCTATAAATGCATCATGAGAAACAAGTTACACCAAGGAAAATGTTACCTAGGAACACTCACGTTTACTCTTAGAGCAAGCATTCCTGCAATTACAATACAAAATCTTTTAAATGCAAAAGTAAAGAGAACAATGGTTAAACATAACATGACATTTCATATAGGTAAAATAGAATAAGATACTTCAAGCAAAGCAGAGCAAGACATTTTAAGCAAAGGAAGACAAGAGCTCCCAGCTCTTGGGGAAAACCTGCACAGCCTGTTAACCTACATACAGACGGCGAGGTAGTCCGTCGATATCTGTGGGTGCTCCCTTTTTATATCATTTTGTGGGCTCCTTTGTACGCTACATCTACCTACGTATGCTACCCAAAAGCTTCGTCTGCAGATTTTACCAGACATTTCGTCATTTACCCACTTAATGCTGACAATGGACTGGGTGAAAAGGTCAGTCTCTCAGGCCAATCGCTTATCGTAAGTTCCATAGAGCAAGCAGAAAATAATGGGTATTGTACGGGGATTCAATATATTCATGTACAAAATCTCCTCAGTTCTCCTAACTTGACGCTCTGCGGTTGCCACTTCCTTAAAAGCGGGAAACCTGCCCAGGAAGCAAGTACCAGTCCAGGATGCAGCCTACTGTATGTCGACAGCTTCAGTGGGATGTTGAACTTTGATACCGAGCACGGAGCACTCGGGTAGGGTGGGGGCTACTAGTTTGGAGCAGAAGGCCTCGCAGACCTGCCTTCAGACTGCTATACACTAAAATTGCAGAGCTATGGTCAATTTAACAAAGAGGCCTACATATTGAACAGAAGGGCCTACACAGGGGTTTTATGCTGGCTGAGTGGTAAGGATGTCTCAGGATAATTATATAGCAACACAGGACCCGCTGGTCAATTTAATACGGCCTACAAATGCGGCTGGCAGGGCAAGGACAAGTGTCTCATACTTCAGGTGTGGACAGAACGGGCCAGGGGCCCCCTGTGATACAAAATCTACCCTCCTTCAAGGCTGTGGCAATGTAATAGACCATTGTGGGCAGAAGGAAGAGGCAATGGTAGTACAACCATACATGCCAACAGACCCGATTCAGCCAGGAAACGTCCAATGTTTTTAAGCTCAAATGGGCTTTATTTGATCTGTCTCCTGTCTACAATATCCTCTTTTTCAATGTAACTCAAAGGGGAAAATCAATACCCCAGTTTTTTTTCAAAATCTCCCTCTTACCAAGTTCAAAATGTTCGCAAGTATGGTACATTGGATCATGGAAGGAAATGGGATAGGGACATGGACTTGGATAACAGAGGACAAGAGGGACATGGAGAGGTGCACCAAACTGACCCTGCAGGGCAGGCATCAGGGTTTGCAGCAGCACAATACACCACACAGGGCATGCAGGACGGGAGTGCAGCACAACAATCCATAGAAAGCAAGAGGGAGGGGACAGGACCATGCACATGGACAACAGAGAACAGAGGGGCAAGAGGCAATGGTAGCTAGCTGACCATAATGGACAGACAGGAGAGAAAGCTGCAGCATTACAGACCATAAAGGGCAGTAGGGACGGATCAGGGGCATTACAATGGAACAGACAAGCCAGGAGGGAGGGAGGAGGGGTCTTCACATGTAAACAGAGGGCTGGGGGCAAGGGGGCAGGGCAGGAGCAGCAAGATAGCCATGGAGGTCAGGCAGGATGGGCACTAGAAGCAAGACACACCATGAAGAGCAACAGTGAGACTGTGATGGCATACACACAGACCATGGAGGGAAGGTGGGAGGGGGTCAGGGGCAGCTAACTGACCACACAGGGAAGGTGGGAGGGGCCATGGCAGCACAGAAGACCAATGGCTATGATGGGCAAGAAGGGGGGTGCAGGGGCATGCACAAAGGACGATGGAGGATAGAAGGGAGGGTCAGGACCTGTGCACAGACAAGAAAGTTCAGGGGAAGGGACCTCACAACAGACCACACGGGGCAGGCAGGAGGAGCAGTTGCAGCACAACAGACCAGGGAGGGCAGAAGGGTGTGGCAGTACAATGGACCATGTAGGACAGGAGGAAGAGGATAGGGGCATGGCATGTGGACAGGCAGGGTGGAGGTGGCAGGGACAGGTTACAGTCATCTGACAATGCTAGGCAGGTGGGAGGGGAGTGGCAGCTCAACAGAACACTCAGAGTAGATAGGAGTGGCAGGTCCATGGGACATGGTGGGCAAAAAGGATGGAGCAGGGGCATGCACAAAGACATTGGAGGGCAGGGGGAAGGAGAATAGGGGCAGCAAGCTAAGCACAGAGTTTAAGCAGGAGGTCAATGATGGGGCATAGAATTGGGCAATGGAGGGCAGGAGGAGTGGACTGGTACATCATACTAAATTGAGGGCAGTGGCAGCACATCAGACCATGCATGGCAGGAGGGAGGAGGCTATTCCATGGATTCACACAACAGAGGATAGGGAGGAGGGGGATGGGGCAGCAAGCTAACTGTTCAGAGAAGGCGGGTATTAGGAACTTTATTGTTTTTAAAACATTGAGTCTGTGCGAACTACTTAAAATATGAACAAGTATGCAGCATAATCTCACTTTTATTCAGGAAGAAGAGGACGTTTGTGACTGTGACTCCGGGCTCACTTGGCAGAAACACCCCCTGACCCTCCACCCCCTATCGCAAAATGTAATGCCCGTGAAAAGGGTAGGTGAACACAGTGTTATATAGAACATAGTCCTGAGAGCACGATTGAAAATGAAAACTAGATATAGTGTATGGTATAAACTATGCACCAAAAAGTGTGATATAAGATGAACCGGGCGTGAAATATAATATGCAATACATTGTGCGCAATGACAGATTCATTAGAGAGCGCGAGATAGCACAGGCACTAGCGCGTGCTATGCGATATGCGCCTTGGAGTGTAATATGCACAGGGCAGTGTTGTGTAACCTAACTAGTCTCTAAAGTTGTAATATAAAATATGTGCTGGGGAGTGTAACGTTGCATATGCACTGTGACACAGATATAGATCGCAGATTGTAATATGTATGGCATAGCACTGTGCGTTATAACATAGGCATCGAGGAAGGCACGTTAGATGGGGCAATATAACCCGTGCGAAGACAAGTGTGGCATGACATATTCACGGGGTGGTGTTACAGTGCACATGGGCTGGAGAGTGTCATAGCATATGCACTAGCTAGTGGAATACAACACAGAGGTGTGTAGCACTCGGCAGGCAATGGTGGGTGTAACACAGCATTGGGCTCTGTCAGGAGCGCGCTGTGACTCTCAAGTGATGTTCGTCCCCTTTCCAGAGAGTAAAATAAAAAGTATTACACATCCGGCAGTGGATGTGTGTTTTATTAACCGTGAGGGGGGTTTCTTGCATAGTTTTGGTCGAATTTTTGTCGAATCCCCTTTGAATGGCTTGGTGTGCATGTGTATTAAATGTGCCCGTCAATAGCTACCCATGTTTGTATAAATAAACGACAAGGGTGTCTACCGGGATTAGGCACGGTAGGGCATCAGACATGTCAGAGCTTCACTAGTAGTGTAAATACATTCCACGTGGATTCATTGCATGCATAGTCGCCTTTTAATGAATATCCCGCAAATCGTCATGGTGATAGGTACGTACGGTTTGTCCAGCATGTCCTAGGTGTGTCTATAAATAAATATTTTTTTAAAATAATAAAAAACAGTGGCCGGCCCTAGGGATTGGGGTCAAAAAAATATAATTAGGAGACAGGCCCTGGGGGATGGGGTCATCAGGGCCAATAAATTAGAATAAGAAGGGGAACCACACAGCCCCCCTTCTTAAAAAATTAAAATAAATAAAAGACTGGCATCGTGCCGGAGGCCATGCCCCCTCCGTGCAGCACTCTGCAAACGCGCCCCCAACAGGCATCTCCAGTATGCGCCAGGGAGCTGCGCTGCAGACAGGTGTTCTGAGGCCAAGCCCCTTTTTACACCTCTCTGCAACGCAGCTCTGTGGCGCTTACTGGAGGTACCTAGTGGTCTAGTTTGACCCTAGGGACCCTTAGGATTCAAGGGGACTTAATCTCTCAACTTAGAACAGCCACAGGGCGCGTTTACACAGTGGTGAAGGGAGGGGACGGGGCCTGAGGTGACGTGTGCAAACACGCACTATGGCACGTTTTAAATTGGGGATATAATTTCCCTTCAATACTGAGGGCCCCTGGGGGCTAACTAGCCCACCAAGTGCTTCCAGTAAGCGCCACTGAGCTGCATTGCAAGGAGGTGGTCCAGGCCGTGCCACTTTTTACACCTCTCTGCAACACAGCTCTGTGGCATTTACTGGAGGTACCTAGTGGGCTAGTTGGACCCTAGGGACCCTCAGGATTCAAATGAACTTAATCTCCCAACTAAAAATGGACACAGGGCGTGTTTACACAGTGGTGAAGGGAGGGGACGGGGCCTGAGTTAACGTGTGCAAAAACGCCCTGTGGCCTGTTTTAAGAGGTAGTTTTAATCCCCATGCCCTATTATGTACTAGGGGCTTACAGAGGAGGTCATGCTAATCACAGGGGGACCCCAACGCATAATGTTCCCTAGTGTATGTAGGTGTTTTCACTGTATTCTAAGTGTCTTTTAACATAGCACTGGCTCTAGGACTGGCTAGTCAGACTCAGTTACCACCAGTATCCGTCTGAAAAAGTTGAGGGTACAGGATGATTTTGCAACAAGGCTTCTTTCTGCTCTTCTTTTTGTTCTTTCTGCACGTTATCCTTCTTCCTGCACTTATCTTCGTATTTGAGGACTTCTGTTGCTTCTTTCTGCACTTCTTTTGTTTCTTTCTGTGCATTTTTTCTTCTTTCTTCACATGTCCTATCTCTGTAGGCATAGTTAGAAATTAGCATTTAAAAAACCTTTGAAATTCACAGAAAAAACCATAGGTTTCAGGCACGTTATAGTTAGGAATTAGCATTTAAAAAACCTCAGAAATTCACTGAAAAAACCATAGGTTTCAGGGGTGTTATAGTTAGCTCGACTTTTCACTTGTACAAAACCATTGAAATTCCCCCGTTATAGTTAGTTCAGCTAACTATAACTCGCGCGCCCGCAATGCACTGCTGATGACGTCACATATTACATCACTCATGACATGGTCAGTGACATCACTCATGACATCACTGATGACATCTCAAATGACATCACTGATGACATCATCCTTGTGATAGAGTGGCAGACCTCCTCTCACCCTAATATAACCTTTGATACACACATTCAAAAATAGAGACTAAAACTTTCAAAACAATGGACATACCAATACCAGTTACAACAACCTCTTCAGTAATTCTAAGATCCACATACACATCCACTCATTCACCAACAGTCCTATACAGTCACTCATACATGTACTCACTCATCATATGTACTCATGCACCTATACATCCTGTTACACAATGCCACTCATCCATAGAGTTACTCACACACATAGTCACTCATGCTAATAAAGAATCAAACATACATTTACTTGCATATACAGTTATATACACACACCACCACACTTACTTCTACGGAAACTTACACATACTTAGTCTTTTAAACAATCACTTATAGAAACACATACTTATTCATACAGGAACTCTTTCAATCTCTCACTCTCACATATACTCACATATATACACCAATAGTCACATATACTAGTTTAAAACATATGTAGTTACTCATAAAGACACTATTGAGACAGTCATTCACTCACTAACACACCCATGCACAAACTCACCCACCCATACAGTCCTGCACACATGCTGTCTTCAACACATACAAACAGTGAGTCACTCATTCATGCACCTATGCACTACGTAATACCCCCCACCGAACCATGCAGACACTCAGACTGATACTCAAAAAACCAACTAATAACCTATATAGACACCCATGTAGCTACTCACCAACCCATGCAGCCACTTATACACAAAGTGAGAGACTGATACAGATATTTACATATTTAAACATTACTCACTAAGCCATGTATTCACTATGATACACTTAATCAGTCAGTTACACAATCAATTTTTCAAAAAAAAATCATCCATTTAGACACTTATATACCCATTTATTCTTCCATCGACCTTGAGATATACATATATAAAACATATTTAATTTTCAGAAAAACACACATTCACTGGATGATGTCATCAGTGATGTCATCAGTGATGTCATTTGAGATGTCATCAGTGATGTCATGAGTGATGTCACTGACCATGTCATGAGTGATGTAATATGTGACGTCATCAGCAGTGCATTGCGGGCGCGCGAGTTATAGTTAGCTGAACTAACTATAACGGGGGAATTTCAATGGTTTTGTACAAGTGAAAAGTCCAGCTAACTATAACACCCCTGAAACCTATGTTTTTTTCAGTGAATATATATATATATATACTCCACAAACTTCCCAAATCAAGCAAGGTTCTCGGACACCTTGGATCGTTGCAGCAAAACTTTATTAACGATCCAAGGTGTCCGAGAACCTTCTTTGATTTGGGAAGTTTGTGGAGTACATAAGACAGGGTAACCGGTACCCTGAACTTGGACCACCCTGATTGACGGCCTCTACCTTGACCGGCCTCTGTTTGTTTGTGTATGTATATATATATATATATATATATATATATATATATATATATATATATATATATATATATATATATATATATATATATATTACCTACTGGCAGTCACCAGTAGGTAGTTATAGTTAGGACCTTTTTTCCATAGGAAATCCGCAACATTCTATTTGGAATAACGTTAGCGTCGATTGATGAATCTTCGCAAAATTTTCCAAACTTTTGCCCAGCTCCGGTCCGCTCCTATCCTGAAAATTTCACGGAGATTGGTCAAGCAGGGGCTGAGAAAAAAGGGGGGTCCCAAAACGCATTTTCCCCATGCATTTTCCCATAGGACCTGTTGACGCAGCTACAGCCCGAAGTGCTGAACGGAATTACACCAAATTTGGCAAAGAGGTAGTCCTCAGTTCAGACTTGTGCCTTTTGCTTAAATGGTGTAAATCCGTTCAGTAGTTCCTGAGAAAATCAAAAGTAAAATCACATATATATCTGGGCGGAGCCTAACCACACATCTCATCGTGAGATCTGATTGGCTTTCAGCACTTCATCCAAGAAGTGTTGGCAGCCATCTTGGGACCAATATACATGATAGCACCTCATTAAAAAGCATTGCATTTAATAGAAGGTTTTAAGACTTTAGGTACATTATAAATCATTTGTTGATGGTACCATACTCATTTTAGGAATTGTGGTGTGTTCTAAGGTGATTTTACCATGTGAAAAAGCCTGCTGCTGTGATATCATGAATCATGTTTGAGAGAAAACTATTTTCTCATGCTTTTCCCACAGAGAATTGGAAGGTGATCTATAAGCTAAACTGAGAGCATATTTTCTGTAAATTCACATTATCTTTCTCAGTCATGTGAGAATGAAGTCTGACATTCTCAGTAAAACATGTACATCCAACAAGGGCAGAGACTGTCAGTTGATTCCTTTGTGTTCTACTGCAGCTTCCCAGACTGTTCTAAAGAACAACTAGAGCGCTAACAGTCCTACTTATGACAAACGTATGGCACACCTGAAGCCATCTTGGTTGGAATAAAGTGGCAACTCTTAAAACATTTAATTTAAAAAGGAACACAATGAGGGGGTTCATTTTGCCATAGAAAGTATGATTAGTGCTGCAGAAAGAAAAATTAGGGCACATTTCGAGTGACTTCTCAAATCCTATTCTATTTCATTAAAAAATTCTGACATGCAGACTGAAACATGCACTTTCAATACCAGCAGCAGACTTCCCTGGTGAGCAGTAGCTGTACTACAGTGATCTAATAAGCAACTAGAGTGCTAACAGTCTGAATTTATGGCAAATTTGTGACACATCTGAATGCCTTCTTGATGGAATCAAAGTAAAAAACTGAAAGTATTTCCTACTGAGGAGACTGTAGTAAATGAGGAAATTAGGAAACATCATAAATAAGTCTCCCAAAATGGCCACCAGAGACAAAAGAGCCCAGATGTAGCCCAAATATCACCCAGATGTAGCCCAAGTATATCCCAATGACAGAATGTCCCAGAGTGTTCTAACGAACAACTAGAGCGCTAACAGTCTTACTTATGACAAAAGTATGGCACACCTGAAGCCATCTTGAATGGAATAAAGTGGTAACACTTAAGACATTTAATTTACAAAGGAACAAAATGAGGGGGTTCATTGTGCCATAGAAATTATGATTAGTGCTGCAGAAAGAAAAATTAGGGCACATTTTGACTTCTCAAATCCTCTTCTATTTCATAAAAAAATTCTGACATGCAGACTGAAACATGCACTTTGAATACCAGCAGCAGACTTCCGTGGTGAGCAGTAGCTTTACTACAGTGATCTAATGAGCAACTAGAGTGCTAACATTCAGAATTGATGGTAAATGTGTGACACATCTGAATGCCTTCTTGATGGAACCAAAGTAAAAAACTGAAAGTATTTCCTACTGAGGAGACTGCAGTAAATGAGGAAATTAGGAAACTTCATAACAAATAAATCTCCCAAGATGGCCACCAGAGACAAAAGAGCCCAAATGTAGCCCAAGTATCACCCAGATGTAGCCCACATGTAGCCCAATGACAGAAGTGTGCAAAAAACTTATTTTTTGTGTATTTGCAGTTTTATATCGTGCAGACTAGTCAGGTATTGGAGTGCTTTACATGAGCATTGGTTACATCACACAAGATCAAATTCATTTTGGTTGTAGACATGGGGAGATTAAGTGATTTGACCAGAATCACAGAATGTTGAGCTGAAGCAGAAACTCCAACCTGGTTCCCCAGTTGCAAAGTCTGCAACTCTGGAAGTAACACCACATCCTCTCCCCTAGGTGCAACATTTAATCAAGTGGTCAACTGGATAAAAAATCATAATGATTACAAATAATTTAAAAGTTCTTTGTCGCTATTTGAAAACTCAGAAAAGATGTCCTCATTTTAGTTTTTTAGAGCACTAACCATAATTTTGATGCAAATAAGACCCTCTCATATATGTAATTTCTAAAGGAAATACTCTAGGTATTACAGTTTTGATTACATCAAGATGACGTCAGGCGTTCCACACTTTTGTAATAAATATAGAATGTTAGCAATCTAGTTGTTCATTGGGATACTGTTGAGAGGCAGAGGCCAGGGGCACGGACTCTGAAAATTGAAGGCAGGTAGGAGAGTGCAGAGGCAACAATTTGACCACACTGGGCAGGCAGGAAGGGCAGTGGCAGCACAACAGACTATGGAGGGCAGCGGAAAGGGGGGCAGGGGCAACCAACCAACAATACAGGACTGGCAAGAGAGGCTGTGGCAATATAATAGACCATTGTGGGCAGAAGGAAGAGGCAGTGGTAGTACAACCATACATGCCAACAGACCCGTTTCAGCCAGGAAACATCCAATGTTTTTAAGCTCAAATGGGCTTTATTTGATCTGTCTCCAGTCTACAATCTCCTCTTTTTCAATGTAACTCAAAGAGGAAAATCAATACCCCAGTTTTTTTTCAAAATCTCCCTCTTACCAAGTTCAAAATGTTCGCAAGTATGGTACATTGGATCATGGTAGGCAGGAGGAATTGGGGTAGGGACATGAACTCGGATAACAGAGGACAGGAGGGACATGGAGAGGTGCACCAAACTGACCCTACAGGACAGGCATCAGGGTTTGCAGCAGCACAATACACCACACAGTGCATGTGGGACGGGAGTGCAGCACAACAATCCATAGAAAGCAATAGGGAGGGGACAGGACCATGCACATGGACAACAGAGAACAGAGGGGAAAGAGTCAATGGTAGCTAGCTGACCATAATGGACAGACAGAAAAGCTGCAGCATAACAGATCATAAAGGTAGGAGGGACGGATCAGGGGCATTACAATGGAACAGACAGGCCAGGAGGGAGGGAATAGGGGTCTGCACATGGAAACAGAGGGCTGGGGGCAAGGGGGCAGGGAAGGAGCAGCAAGATGACCATGGAGGTCAGGCAGTATGGGCACTAGAAACAAGACACACCATGGAAAGCAACAATGAGACTATGGTGGCATACACACAGACCATGGAGGGAAGGTGGGAGGGGGTCAGGGGCAGCTAGCTGACCACACAGGGAAGGTGGGAGGGGCCATGGCAGCACAGAAGCCCATGCATGGCAAGCGGGAGGGTTAGTGGCAGCACAATGGCTATGATGGGCAAGAAGGAGGGTGCAGGGGCATGCACAAAGGACCTTGGAGGATAGAAGGGAGGGTCAGGACTTGGGCACAGACAAGAGAGTTCAGGGGAAGGGGCCTCACAACAGACCGCGCGGGGCAGGCAGGAGGAACAGTTGTAGCACAACAGACCAGGGAGGGCAGAAGGGTGTGGCAGTAAAATGGACCATGGAGGACAGGAGGAAGGGGATAGGGGCATGGCATGTGGACAGGCAGGGTGCAGGTGGCAGGGACAGGTTATAGCCATCTGACAATGCTAGGCAGGTGGGAGGGGAGTGGCAGCTCAACAGAACACTCAGAGTAGATAGGAGTGGCAGGTCCATGGAACATGGTGGGCAAAAAGGATGGAGCAGGGGCATGCACAAAGACATCGGAGGGCAGGGGAAGGAGAATAGGGGCAGCAAGCTAAGCACAGAGGCTAAGCAGGAGGTCAATGATGGACAATAGAATTGGGCAATGGATGGCAGGAGGAGTGGACTGGTACATCATGCTAAATGGAGGGCAGTGGCAGCACATCAGACCATGCATGGCAGGAGGGAGGAGGCTAGTCCATTAATTCAGACAACAGAGGATTGGGAGGAGGTGGATGGGGCAGCAAGCTAACTGTTCAGAGAAGGTGGGTATTAGGAACTTTATTGTTTTTAAAATGTGTGTCTGTGCGAACTACTTACAATATGAACAAGTATGCAGCATAATCTCACTTTTATTCAGGAAGAAGAGGACGTTTGTGATTGTGACTCCGGGCTCACTTGGCAGAAACACCCCCTGACCCTCCACCCCCCATCGCAAAATGTAATGCCCGTGAAAAGGGTAGGTGGACGCAGTGTTATATAGAACATAGTCCTGAGAGCACGAAAATGAAAACTAGATATAGTATATGGTATAAACTATGCACCAAAAAGTGTGATATAAGATGAACCGGGGCGTGAAATATAATATGCAATACATTGTGCGCAATGACAGATTCATTGGAGAGCGCGAGATAGTGGTGCAGTTCGGAACCCAAAATTTCCTCTGCTTCCACGGACGGTATGATTTCACAGTCACACGCACATACACACATCACACGCTGGTGGGGCCCATAACACCAACATTCATTCTCTCAAACTATCCGTGCCTTACAGAGGGATCTCAAAATCCTGAACTACAATTCTTTACTTGGATAGAGCATTGACCACATCTACTGAAATACCCTAACAGTTCCTCCATCCAGAGGTCGAATTAGATCATTTAGTTGTTGTGGAAATTTGATGGAAACGCTTAATTCTTAATTTACTCAATAAACATTTTCAAGGAAATAATCACCCGACACAATTCTTAAAAAATGATTTTCTTTATCTAATTAAAATGCAGGTTAAATCCTAATAATGCAATATTATCTTTTGTCATATTTACCTATTCTGGCTAATTGTCGTTTCCTAAGTCAGAACCAGTCCTCGGTAAGATCATCAGTATTCTACCGTCCCGTCCCCTTTTGTCAGCATGGAGTGTCGCATAGAGTAGCATCGATCAGGGTGCGTCTCAAGCTCTTGGGGTGGTAACCTATTTTCCCTCTCTGGACTACTAATATTTATACTAAAATTTACATATAACAGTTACATTTTCTTTATTTCCATGCCGCTGATTGGCTGAATTTCGCCACGTCCCAATACATTAAGAAACATTCTCCAAATTTCACATAAGGATGGTGAATTAACTAGGCGCATGGGAGAGGCTGTTCCCAGGTCAGGAAAGTATCAGTCTATTGTAAATTGGTAGTTCATGTATCCATATTGGCAACAATTGCTCCACGTTCAGGGACATTGGCACCTCGCCCAGGGTAGTCTTCACGAGCCTGGTCTCTCGGTTCATGGAAAGGCCACAAACGAAGTCTGTGCAGGTGCCTTTCTCCATCATTCAATTGGTGAGGTCATGTACTTTAGTTAGGATTCAGTCGGCGGCCATCTTTAGGTAGGCTAGAATGGTCAACTTAAGTAAAGGGACACAAAATCATAATAATTACATGGAAATGATTTAAACAATGCTATTCCCTTGCTAATATCCTTATGTGTATGCATTTACCTAGCCATATACAACATTTAAAGCCATTAATGCAGGTTTATTTAAGCGCAAATCACGTTAACACTGCTATACAACACTTATTACTTTTAATATGCGTACAACTTAGTTCACTTAATATTTTAGCCATGCAAATGCTTTCCCACGTATATTCTTTTAGTTAATAAGGTCGATTATTATTATCACAGCACTCTGTTAGTCATTAGAATTAGTTTTTAGTCTTTTTAATATAAACTTATATAAATGGATTGGGTATATAAAAACAAAATATTTTACCTGCTCCATCAATCCCCCCTTTGGTGATCTTATCACCACAAAAAACCCACCAAAATCTATTTATTTCCCCTTTTACAGAAATTCGAAATGTCTTCTTGCTCAATTAAAATTCTGTTTCCCTTTCACCTTCTCTTTTGGTTTTGTCATACATACTCTCCTTCCACTCTTCTAATTCTATTTCATTGAGATCTTTTTCTGGTTTCTTTTCCCTCTTTTTGTAAATTTCTCGTTTAACCTTCTTTTTTATTTCTTCTATATCTACAACACATATATCCTAATCTAAGTATCAATAATGCAAAAATCACACAGGTTAATGGAAATAATATTTTCCCTATTATAGTACTACCTAATTTACCTAAGAAAGCTTTAATAGCAGCCATTTTATTACTAATTCTAGTCCAGATACTTTCAACCTCCAGTGGTTTTATTTCATCGTGCAATTCTGTAATATTCTTAATATAGACTTTTAGATCACTACTTTCGTCAGGAATGTAAGTGCAACAATGTTGAACTTTCAGCATTCCACAGACTCCACCCTCTTTTGCCAATAAGATATCAAGGGCAAGTCGATTTTGCATAATCATAGCATGCATGGCAACTAGCTCAGTGTTTACCAAGAGAAATCCTCCAGCGGGTGCTTGTTGACAAGCGATCCACTATGGTGGACAGCTTCCGAATATTATTTGCATTCAGAGATATTCCCACTGCTGGTATCAAGGCTCCAAAAATATCTCCTACGATTTCTAACCAAGCTTCTCTTCTGCTACGCATTAGTATGTTATTTGTTCCACTATTTTCTACTCTATCCATGTGAAAGATCTTTGGAAAGACCAGGCCAACATAACATGTGCCATACCAATGGTCGGGCAACCTGTAGTAAGCCTTATTCCCACAAATATAGTACAGTCCAGGAAAAACTGGATCTTCTCCACCTCTAAATCCCCATCCGGATGCAATGAAATATGTATCATGACACTCACTTGTCCCTATATATATATAATCATATTGGGATTTTTCTCTCATGATGCATAATTTGCCTTTCTGGGGTGAGTCTATAGCTATTGTCGGTTTAACTTCACCTGGTGTCTCCTTTTTCCCATCTATTTCCCAAATGTTTTCCTCCTCCTTATGTCCTGCTGCATTCTTGTGTATGTTCAATCTTCTCTCTTCAACCATATCCAAAAAGGTTTTCTCCTCTGTTTTCAGACTGCAAGTTAAACCGTTCTTAAAAATATATTCTAGAGTTAGTCCTTTAGTTTCTATAAAAAATTCCCCTAAAACATTAGCATCCTTAGCTGGATGTAATTCTTTATTCATGGGCAATCGTCCAAGAATATTATCTATATTAGACAGATTATACTCTAATTTTCCTACTTGATAAAATATACTAGTTAAGACACTACATGTTATTCCATAAGTTGCTGGGAGGTGATGATAAGTCACCCCTTCTGAAACAGATGCAGGTAATTGCATGCATACGTAGCAATCCCTTACGTCCATTGTTTTAACATATTCATACAATAATTTTGAAAACACATTGCTAGAAATATCAGTTATAGACCTATCTTGATGCATATGCTCAGTGCTGGTCCTAACGGGTATTACCTTTTGCGAGCTTTTTACTATGTTAGTCATATTCTCAGTATGTCCTGCTAATGTATCTAAGGTTACTTTAAAAGAGATCAAAAGATTGAGTACGCTCCAAAGAAGCATTAATAGTCCTGTACAACAACAACATGCCTTGCACCATCTCCTCATGAATGTACATCTACTTTTGTTATCATCTATGTTAGCCATCTTGTTTGATCTAATCGTGTCTTTTGACTTAGCCTCTTCTACTCTGTCTCTTGTAGCTTTCCTACAAGAGCTAAGAACTTATCAGGTGATCCAAATACTTCAATTTCTTATTCAATCCTGTGTATTCCTACAAGGATCAATTTAAATTACTCAGCTCGGCCTTTCGTCGTTTTTCACTTCCTTCTCGTCATCCACGAGCAGGATTTCCTGATCTTCCGTTTCTTCTCCGATGTCGGATAAGATAACTCTCAGGATTTCCCCTGTTTCTTCTTCTTTTATCAATTTCAGCAAAGTTGCCTCTGGATTTCCTTGACTATCTGCCTCTTCTCTTTGTTCAGGCAGTGCCACGTACATCCATTTAGGTGACTTATACTTCTGGTTTGGTTTTCTTGATCGTTTGCTTGCTTCAGACACTTCTGTCTCTCCCTCTTTCTCTGGGTGCTGACTAGTTACTTCATTCACTTGTTCAGCCTCTGAGGGTTTAACTCGTGTCAATCGGTATCTCAGTTTTTTAATTTTGTTTGGCCAAATATCTCCCTTTGCATTTCTTCTTGCTTTGCCGTCTTTGCCGTTCCTTTCCTCAATCCAAGTTCTTTTTCTCAGAACTCGACCCTCTGGTATTTCAGTTTCACTGTCTTCAGATTCTGTTTCGTTTGGTTTTTCCTTTTCAACAGTCTCTTGTTCCACCTCCTGTATTGGCCCTACTTCTGTCCCTCCTCGGGTCTCCGGCACGCAATCTGCCTGCTGGCTACTTGTCCCTTCACCTAGCTGTGTGTTGCAGTTCCCTACACTTCCTCGGGGTTCTTCCGCAATCTGTCCCTCTCTTTCTGTGACTGACCCTTCTTCTTCTTCTATTTTCTCAGGTGGAAGTTCTTCTACTCTCTCATTTGGTGTGAATGTTACTTCTGACTGGACATTCTTTCCTTTTCTTTTCTTCTTTCCATGTTCACCATTGACGTTTTGCTCATCTCCAGAATCTGAACTATCTGAAATCTGCAATCTTTTCCTCAGAATTTCTTCTTTGGGGGTCTGAACTAGACTTGGCTCCTTTTCCCCCCTTTCAGGATTTTCTTTTGACTTTATATTCTCATTGCTTGACTCATCACTTGACTCTGATTCGTCAAAATATTCTTTTCCAATGCCGTCTGCGGGATTTGGAACTCTCAAAGTGTGACTTGCATGTATTCAGTTTTTCAGTCCTGCACACTTTACAGCGGTTGTTGTGGTCAAAATGACCTGTCTTGGCCTTCCCCACCTTGGAACCAGGCAATTTCTTCTTCTGTGGACTTTTATCCTCACCCAGTCCCCTGGGCTGAAATCATGGGCTGGTTTCTTTTCAAGTGTGGTGGCATCCGCTCCAACCTGGTGAAACACAGAATGAACTGCGTCAGCCAGGCCTTTACAGTAATCCAAAATCATGTCATCAGTTATAGTCATCAGCTTGTTGTCTGGTACAAACACGTGTCTCATGGCGCGTCCCATGATGATCTCGTGTGGACTCAAACCTGAAGTTCTGTCTGGAGTAGACCTAATGGTCATCAAAACCAGAGGCAGGACATCAGGCCATTTCAAACCTGTGGCTAAACACATTTTCCCTATTCTGTTTTTGATAGTGCCATTCATTTGCTCGACCACACCAGAAGCCTCTGGTCGGTAGGCACAATGCAATTTTTGTTGTACACCCAATGCTTCACACATCAATTTCATGATCTCATTGTAGAAATGTCCTCCTCTGTCTGATTCTATGGTTATTTGGAACCCGTACCTTGGGATGAATTCCCCCAACAATAGCTTGGCCACAGTGATTCCATCATTTCTTCTGGTTGGGTATGCCTCCACCCACCTGGAAAACAGACAAACTACCACCAAAACATACCTCAGTTTGTTATAAGGGGGCATTTCAATGAAATCTACTTGCATTCTGGTGAAAGGTCCTCCCTCCCGGCCTATGGTGCCTAGACTCACCACCGTTTTCCTTCCAGGGTTGTACTGCTGACATGTCAGGCATCTCTGACAGAGACTTTCTGCTATCAACCTGAATTTCGGATTGTACCAGGTCTGCTTAAAAGCCCTTATCATGGCATCCCTTCCCAGATGTCCTTGGCCATGATACATCCGCGCCATGGTTGACATCATGCTATCAGGCATTACTGGTCTTCCATCTCGATAGACCCACACATGATCCTTTTCCCTGGGTGCACATCCTGCTTTTACACACTGTCTCATTTCCTCATCTACTGCTTCATCCTGCAACTGCCTTACTTCATCCCATGTTCCCACAACGTTAGTAAACATTATGGATCAAGAAGACATTTCCTTTTCTTTTGACCGATTGATTGAATACTTGATTCGGGCACAATACTGAGCCATGTCGTTTGCAAAACGGTTTCCGGTAGTGATGTAATCACTACCTTGTCCATGAGCAGCACATTTTACAACAGCCAGTTCTTTGGGCATTTGTATTGCCTCAAGCTATTTTCCCAACCACTTCTGCATTCCTTATGGGAGTTCCACTCGAGGTCAGGAAACCTCTTTGCAGCCATAGTTGGCCGAAGTCGTGGACAACTCCGAAGCCATACTGGCTATCAGTCATCACAGTCACTCTCGCATTTCTCCCAATCTTGCATGCCTTGGTTAATGCCACTATTTCTGCTACTTAAGCGGATTTAACTCCTTTCAAGGGTGATGCCTCTATAACTGCTGAAACTGTGCATACTGCATAGGCTGCGCTCAACACTCCTTCATCCGTTCTCAAACAGGATCCATCCACAAAAAACACATAATCACTTTCTGGCAGTGGTAGATCTCTTATATCAGGATGAGGTTTTGTGCAGTAGTCAAGCACATCCAGACAATCATGATCAACCTCTTCTCTTATCTCCACTCTCTCTGCATCAGGCAAAAGTGGAGCTGGATTCACATTCACACATCTCTCCAGACTCACATTGTTTGCACCTAGAATGACCTTTTCATACTTAGTCAGCCGACTATTTGTGACATGAACTGTGTTCGACTCCTTGTTAAAAGGATCGCCACACTATGGGGTACAAACACTCTTACTGGATACCCCATCACGATTCCCTCACTCTGTTCTAGGCTTCGGCATGTAGCCGCTACTGCTTTCAAACATCCTGGCAGTCCTATCGCCACTGGATCTAACATTGACGAGAAATATGCCACTGGTCTCCTTTGCCTTCCATGTTTCTGTATCAACACTGAAAGTGCGCATCCGTTTCGCTCACTACAGTACAGCTCAAACTCTTTTTCATAATCTGGCATATTCAGCGCAGGGGCTTCACAAAGACTGTTCTTCAACTGTTTAAATGCTGCCAATTCTTCTTTGTTCAGTTGAAGGGGGTCTTTTACCTCAATTTTTGTTAATTTCACCAATGGTTTGGCAATCAGGGAAAAATTACTTATCCACTGACGACAGTAACCAACCATTCCTAGGAACATTCTCACCTCTCTTTGGGTCATTGGAGCTCTCATTCCTCTAATGATTCTGATTCTGTCTATGGTTACTTTTCTCAGGCCTTTTTCGATATTATGACCCAAGTATGTCACTTCCTTCTTACAGTATTGCAATTTTGTTGGAGATACCTTCAGTCCTCCATCTGCCAAATGATTTAACAAAGCTATGGTGTCTGTTTCACAGGCCTCGTGTGTCTTTGACGCTACCAATAGGTCGTCAATGTACTGGACTAAAACTGAACTCTCAGGCATAGTAAGGCTTTCCAGGGATTTCTTTAACAACTGATTAAAAATGGAGGGACTTTCTGTGTACCCCTGTGGGATTCGGCACCATGCCAAAATATGGTTTCCAAACCGGAAGGCAAAAAGCGGCTTGCTGTCATGATGCAATGGAATGGAAATGAAAGCATGACACAAATCAATTACTGTGTACCATTCTGCATCATGTGGGATCTGATACAAAATTACTGAGGGATTTGGAACAATTGGACAACATGAGACGACAATCTTGTTAATCTTTCTCAAATCTTGTACAATCCTGAATTTCTCACTTGGCTTTTTCAGTCCCATGATAGGCGAATTACATGGACTGCTCATTATCTCCCTCAGCACTCCTTGCTGGATCATTTTCTCAATCAAAGGGGTTACCCCTGCTATTATTTCGTGTGTCAGTCTGTATTGTGGAATGTTTGGGTAAACCGCTCCTTCCTTTACAGCGATTCTTACTGCGTCTACATTTCTCATCAGGCCTACATCTTCTCCAGTGAATTCCCAAACCGCTGCTTTCACTGTCTGTTTCAATTCCGGGGGCAGTTCATCTGGATTGAATACTGCATAGGTTCCAGCAACCTCACACTCTTGGTCATTTTATACAGAACATCCTCATTTGGTGTTTCAAAGGCTATTCCGTCTGGTGTACAGAATATGGTGCAATTCATCTTGCACAATAAATCCCTTCCTAGTAAATTCACAGGACTGGTGTCACACACCACAAATCGATGCATGTCTGAGAATTTCCCTATTCTGACCTTTACAGGATCAGTAAGGTACGTTTTAATCTGGGTGTTAGACACACCAACTACTTGGATTGTTTCATCCGAAAGAGGAAGATTTTTAACATCGGCTGATCTGACAGTGGATCGTGTAGCTCCAGTGTCTACTAGAAAAGTAATGTTTTCATCATTAACTTTCCCATCCACAAATGGTCCTGTCTGATCTATTTCTAGAGATGCGCCAAGTACACACCCTGCTTCCTCTTTTCGGCACCGTCAATAAATCTCTTCTGGCTCACTTTCGTCATTTTGCATCCAATATTGTGACACAGCGCTCGCGTGTTGCGGTTTGTTTACCTGTTCTTCATTGTAGAATCCCGTCTCTTTGCTATACTTCTGTGTGCTCCGGCTCTGTGGTAAGGGCGGTTTTGGCACCTGATTCTGTAGATTAACAGCCTTCTGCTGTTGTGGCGGTGGGCCACTCCCCTCACACTGCACCTGTGGATTTAATGACGGATTTTCATCATTAGTACCTGGTGGATATTTACACTCGGATTTCCAGTGCCCTAATCTTCCGCAATTGTGACAGGGGAACTTCTTCTTGGCTTCTTCTATATTATCTTTTCCTTTTCCTAGGCCAAATCTTGATTTAATGCCTGGATTATTATCTTGTTCTATCAGCTGAGCTTCCTGTCTCTCTTCAACCTTCACCTGAGCCCACATTGCCTTTTCTTTTAGTTTTCGCTGCTTGGCTTCAATCTCATCACTAAAGTATTTAGCATGCCTCAGGATCTCATCTATTTTCTTGCTTTGCCAGTCCACGGTGTGCTGCTTAATCATGTTCCCAATCTCGGGACGCAGACCATACACAAATCTGTACACAAAATGACTCAGGTCCTTCTCTCCCATACTGTCATCTCCACTAAACTGTTTGAAGGCCAAAATTAGCCTCTCGTAGTATGCGTGGACTGACTCTTTCGCTTCTTGATGTGTTCGATCTATTTTAACCCAGTCTGTTTCTTTTGGAGGCACTTTGTTTTTCAAGAATGCCATGACCTGTTCATATTTCTTCATTACCTCTGGGTCTGGGGCTCCTGTTTTGGGATCTCTCGGGTATTCTTTGGTGGGCCAATCTATGACTATCTTACATTCTGCCCATAAGTCTGCTGGCACTATTATGTCAAATAGTCTATTCAGATCAATCCACAGCACTTTTGACAATTTCACAAATCTGTCTACCTGTCTGTACCCCTCGACTGGCTTTTCCTGTAATCGAGGGAAGTCATTTGTAAATGACAAAATGTCCTGTCTGGTCCATGGGACATGCACATATCCCCCTCCTGGAATCTCTCTGATAGGGAACTCCATCACCACCTTCTCCTTTTCTCTCACAGGGAACGCTGGAAATGTTCTGTCTGAGGTGTCATCCCTCTTCCTATACCACCTGCTCCTCCATTTGTCCACATCTCCCCATTTCCTTAATACTGTGATTATGTCCCTAATCTGCCCTATTCGCCCTGCAGCGTTAAGATTCTCAATGTCCTTTTCCGTGAAATCCACCCGGTAAGGCTTCTGTAAAGCTTTTACCTTGTCCATGTCAATTCCCATTTCACTTGCTATTTCTGCTAATCTGTCATGTAAATTCTTTGCTCTCCAAGTGACGCTCTTGCACAGGAACAATAATTCCTCATCTTGGTAATTTTTCAGCTTTTCTGTGGGGATGGTCCCTACAATCAATTCTTCTAACACCATCCTTAATTTTGCCACATCAATGGTATGAGATTCCTTTTCTTTATCCTGCAAACCTTTTAGCCATTCATTCAATTCTTCAGTAGTTATGCTCACTGACTTCTCTACATTCCCAGGTTCTGTCAATCTCTGTGGTTCTAATAGTGATCCTCCTACTATTCTGCTTCTCTCGGCAGTATCAGGACAATAACATGGGTTCTTTGACACATGTAATTCACCTTTACCCATAGTATGTCCCCAGGAACTCTCTTTCGTTTCCATCAGGGGCTGTTCTGCCTGCCTTTTGTTTACATACGGTACTGTTAGTCCGTGCTCACTGTCTTTCTGCTTCTCAAAAATAGGCATAACAGGACCTATAGTCAAAGGGACTGTAACTGCTTCTAGATTTTTCGTCAATTCTCTTTTTTTCTCTGTCAGTTCTAATGTGGTTTTTGCTAGTTCTCTCGAATTTTCACTCTCAGCCCTATTTCCCTTCTCTTTAAGTGAATTTCTTCTTTTTACTTCTGGGGTCACAACTTCTGTTTTAATGAGTCTCAGAGTCTCCCTCACTGGTGTGTCTGTAGTTGGCGTTTCTGCTTCCTTCCTGTACGGAGGTGGGCTTTTGTAAAACATATCATCTAGGACATCATCGTCTGTCTCATTGGCCCCATACCTCCGGGTTTCTACATGATTTTTCTTTTCTAGGCATTTCCTTCCTCCACTTTCTCCTTCTGTTCTAACGGGAAATAATCCTTCAGTCATACTAGCATCTCGCCACCTTCTCATTCGATCACTATGAGTTCCAGGATCGTTTGGCCGTCCAAACATATACCGGTACCTACTGCCATTTCTCTGTTTTTCTCGCTCATGCATCTCATCTTCCCACTCTGTCAACGCCTCAAACTGAGTAGGCCTAGGTCGCGGATCTAAGCTCATCATCGTCTCCCGTAAGTTCCTCAATATTGCCAAATTAAAGGAACCATCCTCTGGAAACGCTAAAACTCCATCTTCCTTCGTATACTTTCCCCAATTGTCTAACCAGATGCAAGTATGGTACCCATATTTCGCAACCATGAGGGATGTGGGGGTCTTCGCTGGAGGAAGTAACTGTCCTTCCCTAGTCACAATCTCCTTGTCTTTCACAAACCAATTTCTCAGTTTACTGAACACAGACTTTTTCTTTTTCTCGGGTGAATGATAATACATCTTCCTGTCTTCCGTGAACCCTTTAGTCTTTTCTGCAACTGTACGATCTCTGGTCCAATGGTAACGCGACTCTTACTCACGCACCAATCCTGGTGCGTCTACGTCACTGACTAGCTGTCCAATCCCAGCGCGGTCCTCCTGATGTCAACAGTCGCTGCAGCAGCTTCTGCTCCTGACTCCTGTCCTCAGTCTACCCCTCCTTTACAAAACTACGCGATAGACTTTGTTTCAATTCTACAATACTTGTTAGTTACAACGTACAAACATCTCCATTGTCTGCTCCGCTAACCACAGAATAGCTGAAGACCTTTCCCACGAGAATCCTGTTTTCCCGAGAGCAGCGCTTACCTCTGCCCTACTACAGAATTATTACGTCCATTGGCAAAGTAGCGCATCGCTCTACTTCACCCTTCTATCAAGCATCAATTAACTGTTCTCTCCGGAATTACAACACATAGTTGGAAACGCAATGCTCCTGAGAAATAAAACCAGAGTTCCGCAATTAACCCAAATGCTATTTCATTCACGCACTTTCACGCAAGAAAATTATAGTACATTTACACAGAATCCTGCCTTTTCCGAGAACAGCGAACAGTCTGTCCTACTACAGAATTATAACAAACGTTAACAAAGCAGCGCTTACTTCTACTTTGTCCTTCTAACAAGCTCAGAGTACACCTGCTACCTTTTCAGTGATAAGCGTTATCGGTATGCCAATTGGTTTCCTGGTACCTAAGACCAAAATTTCACAGGTAACCCTTCGCTATCATTCACACCTTTTTCACACAGAGAATTTCACTAGTGGCAACACTCGACAGTGCTACCGAATCTAACCCAGACAATGCGCCGTGCAACTTCAATTATCACACGTTTCTCCCGTGTACCTACGGGCAACCACAATTCCGTCTTTCTCGAGAGCAGCACTTACCTCTGCTCTACTACGGAATTGCCATCAATTCCCGACTTCCTACTTCCCAGAAGCCATACAGACAACATAAAACTCAATACGACTTCAACATATAGTGTTAGTACATATATCAATACCAATCAATAATCGATAAGCTATATACATGCCAAAATCATCAAACCAAAACAATAAAAACCATCTCTTGCTACCAGAAATACTGGTGCAGTTCGGAACCCAAAATTTCCTCTGCTTCCATGGACGGAATGATTTCACAGTCACACGCACATACACACATCATACGCTGGTGGGGCCCATAACACCAACATTCATTCTCTCAAACTATCCGTGCCTTACAGAGGGATCTCAAAATCCCGAACTACAATTCATTACTTGGCTAGAGGATTGACCACATCTACTGAAATACCCTAACAGTTCCTCCATCCGGAGGTCGAATTAGATCATTTAGTTGTTGTGGAAATTTGATGGAAACGCTTAATTCTTAATTTACTCAATAAACATTTTCAAGGAAATAATCACCCGACGCAATTCTTAAACAATGATTTTCTTTATCTAATTAAAATGCAGGTTAAATCCTAATAATGCAATATTATCTTTTGTCATATTGACCTATTCTGGCTAATTGTCGTTTCCTAAGTCAGAACCAGTCCTCGGTAAGATCATCAGTATTCTACCGTCCCGTCCTCTTTTGTCAGCAAGGAGTGTCGCATAGAGTAGCATCGATCAGGGTGCGTCTCAAGCTCTTGGGGTGGTAACCTATTTTCCCTCTCTGGAATACTAATGTTTATACTGAAATTGACATATAACAGTTACATTTTCTTTATTTCCATGCCGCTGATTGGCTGAATTTCGCCACGTCCCAATACATTAAGAACCATTCTCCAAATTTCACATACGGATGGTGAATAAACTAGGTGCATGGGAAAGGCTGTTCCCAGGTCAGGAAAGTATCAGTCTATTGTAAATTGGTAGTTCATGTATCCATATTGGCAACAATTGCTCCATGTTCAGGGACATTGGCACCTCGCCAGGGTAGTCTTCACGAGCCTGGTCTGTCGGTTCATGGAAAGGCCACAAACGAAGTCTGTGCAGGCGCCTTTCTCCATCATTCAATTGGTGAGGTCATGTACTTTAGTTAGGATTCAGTCGGAGGCCATCTTTAGGTAGGCCAGAATGGTCAACTTAAGTAAAGAGACACAAAATCATAATTAATACATGGAAATGATTTAAACAATGCTATTCCCTTGCTAATACCCTTATGTGTATGCATTTACCTAGCCATATGCAACATTTAAAGCCATTAATGCAGGTTTATTTAAGCGCAAATCACGTTAACACTGCTATACAACACTTATTACTTTTAATATGCGTACAACTTAGTTCACTTATTATTTTAGCCATGCAAATGCTTTCCCACGTATTTTCTTTTAGTTAATAAGGTCAATTATTATTATCACAGCACTCTGTTAGTCATTAGAATTAGTTTTTAGTCTTTTTAATATAATGGATTGGGTATATAAAAACAAAATATTTTACCCGCTCCATCAATAGCACAGGCACTAGCGCGTGCTATGCGATATGCGCCTTGGAGTGTAATATGCACAGGGCAGTGTTGTGTGACCTAACTAGTCTCTAAAGTTGTAATATAAGATATGTGCTGGGGAGTGTAACGTTGCATATGCACTGTGACAAAGATATGGATCCCAGATTGTAATATGTATGGCATAGCGCTGTGCGTTATAACATATGCATCGAGGAAGGCACGTTAGATGGGGCAATATAACCCGTTCGAAGGCAAGTGTGGCATGACATATTCACGGGGTGGTGTTACAGTGCAGATGGGCTAGAGAGTGTCATAGCATACGCACTAGCTGGTGGAATACAACACAGAGGTGTGAGGCACTCGGCGGGCACTGGTGGGTGTAACACAGCATTGGGCTCAGCCAGGAGCACGCTGTGACTCTCAAGTGAGGTTCGTCTCCTTTCCAGAGAGTAAAATAAAAAGTATTACACATCCGGCGGTGGATCTGTGTTTTGTTAACCGTGAGGGGGGTTTCTTGCATAGTTTGGTCGATTTTTTGTCTAATCCCCTTTGAATGGCTTGGTGTGCATGTATATTAAATGTGCCCGTCAATAGCTACCCATGTTTGTATAAATAAACAACAAGGGTGTCTACTTGGAGAGTACCCACCGGCGGGGGCGCCGGGATTAGGCACGGTAGGGCATCAGACACGTCAAAGCTTCACTAGCGGTGTAAATACATACCATGTGGATTCATTCTATGCATAGTCGCCTTTTAATGAATATCATGCAAATCGTCATGGTGATAGGTACATACGGTTTGTCCAGCATGTCCTAGGTGTTTCTATAAATATATATTTTTTTAAAATAATAAAAAACAAAGGCCAGCCCCGGGGGATGGGGTCCCTGGGGCCATAAGTGGCCTGAGGAGGGGGGCAACGCAGCCCCCTCCTAAAGAATTTTTTTTTAAAAAGGCCATGACCCGGGGGTTGGGGTCCCCGGGGCCGATTAAGGCCTTGGGCGGGCCAAATTTATTTTTTTCAACAAAAAAAATGAGGGTGCAGGCCCTGGGGTTGGGGTCCCCAGGGCCAGTAAATTAGAAAAAGAAGGGGGGCCACACAGCCCTCCTTCTTAAAAAAATAACATAAATAAAAGACCGGCATCGCACTGGAGGCCACGCCCCCTCCTTGCAGCGCTCTGCAAACGCGCCCCCTGGCCAGTTGTAAGTTGGGGAATTAATTCCCCTTCAATACTGAGGGTCCCTGAGGGCCAACTAGCCCAACAGGTATCTCCAGTATGCGCCAGGGAGCTGCGTTGCAGACAGGTGTTCTGAGGCCTCGCCCCTTTTTACACCTCTATGCAACGCAGCTCTGTGGCACTTACTGGAGGTACCTAGTGGGCTAGTTTGACCCCAGGGTCCCTCAGGATTGAAAGGGAATTATTTCCCCAACTTAAAACGCGCCACAGGGCGTGTTTGCACACGTCACCTCAGGCCCCGTCCCCTCCCTTCACCACTGTGTAAATTATATACTAGGGGCTTACAGAGGAGGTCATGCTGATCACAGGGGGACCCCAACGCATAGTGTTCCCTAGTGAATGTAGGTGTTTTCACTGTATTCTGAGTGTCTTTTAACATAGCACTGGCTCTAGGACTAGTTAGTCAGACTCAGTTACCACCAGTATCCGTCTGAAAAAGTTGAGGGTACAGGATGATTTTGCAACAAGGCTTCTTTCTGCTCTTCTGTTTGTTCTTTCTGCACGTTATCCTTCTTCCTGCACTTTTCTTAGTCTTTGAGGACCTCTGTTGCTTCTTTCTGCATTTCTTTTTTTTCTTTCTGTGCGTTTTTTCTTCTTTCTTCACATGTCCTTTCTCTGTAGGCATAGTTAGAAATTAGCATTTAACGAACCTTAGAAATTCACTGAAAAAACCATAGGTTTCAGGGGCGTTATAGTTAGCTGGACTTTTCACTCGTACAAAACCATTGAAATTCCCCCGTTATAGTTAGTTCAGCTAACTATAACTCGCGCGCCCGCAATGCACTGCTGATGACGTCACATATTACATCACTCATGACATGGTCAGTGACATCACTCATGACATCACTGATGACATCTCAAATGACATCACTGATGACATCATCCTTGTGATAGAGTGGCATATCTCCTCTACCCCTAATATAACCTTTGATAGACACATTCAAAAATAGAAACTAACATTTTCAAAACAATGGACATACCAATATCAGTTACAACAACCTATTCAGTAATTCTAAGAACCACATACACATACACTCATTCACCAACAGTCCTATACAGTCCTATACAGTCACTCATACATGTACTCATACACCTATACATCCTGTTACACAACGCCACTCATCCATAGAGTTACTCACACACATAGTCACTCATGCTAATAAAGAATCAAACATCCATTTACTTGCATATACAGTTATACACACACCACCACACTTACTTCTACAGAAACTTACACATACTTAGTCTTTTAAACAATCACTTATAGAAACACATACTTATTCATACATGAACTCTTTCAATCACTCACTCTCACATGTACTCACTTATATACACCAATAGTCACATATACTAGTTTAAAACATATGTAGTTACTCATAAAGACACTATTGAGACAGTCATTCACTCACTAACACACCCATGCACACACTCATCCACCCATACAGTCCTGCACACATGCTGTCTTCAACACATACAAACAGTGAGTCACTCATTCATGCACCTATGATACACTTAATCAGTCAGTTATACAATCAATTTTTCAAAAACAAATCATCCATTTAGACACTTATATACCCATTTACTCTTCCATCGACCTTGAGATATACATATATAAAACATGTGTAATTTTCAGAAAAACACACATTCACTGGATGATGTCATCAATGATGTCATTTGAGATGTCACTGACCATGTCATGAGTGATGTAATATGTGACATCATCATCAGTGCATTGCGGGCGCGCGAGTTATAGTTAGCTGAACTAACTATAACGGGGAAATTTCAATGGTTTTGTACGAGTGAAAAGTCCAGCTAACTATAACGCCCCTGAAACCTATGGTTTTTTCAGTGAATATATATATATTTCAAATTTGGCGCACCTGAAGCCAATTGGAAACCGGAACACACAGGGGAATATGTGGCAGCAAGCAGTCGAGTCCTGGTATGGTCCCTGATGAGAAAGCCTCAATGCTTTTGAAACGCGTCGGACCAAGAGACCTAATGCAGGACGGGGAGTCACATGTTAACTATAATAAAGTGTGGTACACTTACCTGTGATGGAGTGCGGCTTCACTTCTGGGCACCTTGGTAGAGATATGTATATATATATATATATATATATATATATATATATATATATATATATATATATATATTCACTGAAAAAAACAAAGGTTTCAGGGGCGTTATAGTTAGGAATTGGCATTTAAAAAACCTTAGAAATTCACTGAAAAAACCATAGGTTTCAGGGATGTTATAGTTAGCTGGACATTTCCCTCGTACAAAACCCTAGAAATTCCCCTGTTATAGTTAGTTCAGCTAACTATAACTCGCGCCCCCGCAATGCACTGCTGATGACGTCACATATTACATCCCTCATGACATGGTCAGTGACATCACTGATGACATCACTGATGACATCTCAAATGACATCACTGATGACATCACTGATGACATCATCCATGTGATAAATTACTGCATCTTCTCACACCCTAATTTAACCGTTGATACACAAACTCAAAATTTCAGACGTCCATTCTCAAAACCATAGATACTCCAATACCAATAACTACATACCCACTCATTGACTCTTAGGTCTACATACACCTCCACTCATTCACATGTACAGTCACTCATACTTACAGTCACTCCGTACAAGACTATCATATGCATTTATACACCTACATAGACACTCACACACCACCAATCATCCATAGAGGTACTGTCACACCTAGTCAGTCATGCAAATAATTAATCACACTCCTATTTACTCACCTATGCAGTTATACACACTCAAGTTCACTTACTCATAAAAATAGTACCTCATTCTTACGCTCTTATACAATCATTGATACAAGCACACACTCATCCATACAGCCACTCTCACAATCACACACGCTCACATATACCCACTTATATACTCTTACACACATATATACTGCCTTTCACATATGTAGTTAGTCACAAATGTACCACTGAGATATACATTCAATCCCTAACACACCCATACATACACTCTCTCAACCATACAGTCCATCACAGTTGCACTCTTAAAACCATGCACCCATAGAATCACCCACTCACAGATCTATGCACAGAGTCACACACACCCCACCCACACATACACTCAGGCACCCATACAGATACTCAGACAACCAATCAATAACCCATAGAGACACTCATATTGCTATTCACAAAACCATGCAGCCGCTTATACACCAACAGACAGACAGATACAGACATTCACACAGTTTAGTCACTAGTCTGCAGTAAGATACATTTAATGACTCACTTATAGAGTCAGTTACGCACCTAGAAAATCACCCATTCACACACTTGTACACCCACTTATTCTTCAACAGGCCTTTCCCTATATATATTAAACGTATTATAACTGTTCAGAAACACATACTCAATGGATGGCGTCATCAGTGATGTCATCAATGATGTCATCAGTGATGTCATTTGAGATGTCATCAGTGATGTCATGAGTGATGTCCCTGACCATGTCATGAGTGATGTAATATGTGATTTGACTGTCTAGAATGGGGATACCTGGTGGCAACGCTGTCGCACTTCGGGCTGGGGCTTGGCTTTCTCCAACTTGCGGCTCTTCTGTATAAGGGCCCTACGGTGCGGGTGAGAACTGGCCCGTACATATGTGACCCCATCCCAGTCGGCCGAGGCCGCTGTCACTGCTCCTGTTTGCGCTTGCGATGGAGCCACTAGCGGCGACGATTCGCAAGGAGCTGGCGGATGGCATCCCACTGGGAGATGCGACACACCAGGTGTCCCTCTATGCAGATGACCTCCTGGTGTTTGTCAAAGACGTGTCTTGTGTCCCTGCGATGCTGGAATGCATCCTATCCGACTTTGAAGCGCTCTCGGGCCTTCAAGTAAATGCAGCTAAGTCCTGCCTATACGCATTTGGAGCAGACACTCGGGACCCCGGTTACCGCCTAGGAGGAGTACAGGTACAGTGGCAGCCGGACACCTTTCGCTATCTGGGAATCCAGATAAATCGTCGGCCGGCAGATCTGGTTGAGGGCAATCTGGAAAGTGCTGTAACTGCGATCAGGTCTCAGATGAAGTTCTGGAGCACACTTTCCCTCTCGGTTACCGGTCGAATAGCACTGGTTAAGATGGTAATCTTACCTCGTCTGCTGTACTATTTCGCCAATCTCCCTCTATACGTCCCGGCGTCCTTCTTCATGGGCTTGACACGCTCCCTCCGAGACTTTATATGGGGAAAGGCGCGACACAGGGTCGCACTGCCCAAATTGTATCTCCCCGTAGGCCAGGGTGGGCTTGCGATGCCTTGTTTTGAGCATTACAATTTGGCGGCGCAGTTGCAGTGGGTAGCTCGCTGGCTGGCAGACAGAAGCCGTGATGACACGGCGACGGCAATGGACCCCCCGCTGTCATTGGCTGAGCTACTTAGGCTCTTTCATCCGGCGGTAGGCGCGAGGAAGCCGGCGCCGCTGCTGTTAGTGGTGGCTTGTAAATGTTATCGCAGAAGTCTCCGGCTTACCAGATCAAGGGTCCCCTATGCACCAGCCATACCTTTGAAGGGCTCCCCCAGTGGGCAGGGAGTGCTTGGGGCTGCGGAACTGAGGGACTGGCATGTAGCTGATAATTATACCTTAGAGGATCTTTACCGAGATGGAGCTCTGCTACCATTCATGACCCTTACGGAAGAGACAGGGCTAGCCCAAGGCCAGTTTCTCCGACATCGGGCCCTGGTGGAGACACTGGCAGGCCACTGGGGAGACCTTCGGGAGGAGCCAGAACAACGCTTAGTGGTACAGTATCTTCATGTCATGGGACGAGGGAGACGCCTGATTAAATGGTTTGCCTCGGCATTACGGACGCACGTGGCATTGAGTCTAGGGACGCTGCACGAGAAATGGGAGGTGGATCTTGCTCGCCCTACGACCGATAAGGAATGGGAGAGGGTACTACAGGGTCCGAGGAGAGTGCCCAGGAACATGTGATTCCGTCAAATACAATTCTTCATTTTACACAGGGCATACCTCACGCCGGCCAATATTAATAGATATTTCCATCGTGCGGACGCATGCTGTCCCTGTTGTGCGGAAGCAGATGTTGGCCTGATTCACATTGTGTGGGGCTGCCCAGCACTGGGTGCATACTGGCAGGCAATACAGGAGGCGCTCCGCAAATGCACGGGACGGGAACTTCCCTCTGAGTGGGCTATCTATTTGCTGCACCTTTTCCATAGACCGCCCTCCGCTAAAGTTGCCTCTCGTTTTATCGACCTGGGGCGAAGAGGCTCCTCACTAAGCACTGGAAGGCAGACACCCCACCACATGTGCAGGCATGGCGTACCTCATTCCTAGTCTGGGCAAAGGCAGAGGAGGTGGCTCTTTGGAGGGAGGGAGGAAACACTGGGGCTCAGGATGACGCCCATCGCATCCCAGTGGGGGGAGATGCTGCAGGCCCTGTTGCACTTGGGCGTAGCGGACTCTGCAGACACTAGGGGTGAGTTAAGGGAGCTGCGTTAGGTGTTAATGGACTAGCTTGCCTGGTGGGGTATCGCGACACTGGGTGCTGCAGCTTTGACGCAGGTGGTGAGCCATGGGAACACGCAGGCCATCGTAGACATGACACTTTCTGTAGAGGGGGTAGGGGCTGGGAGGGGGGACCCGGTAGGAGGGGAGTTTGGGGGGGGACACCTAGACACATGTTGAGAGCTGCTGTTGTTCTTTTAGTTGCTAATCTGTAGAGGAGACAACTCCCCAGCTGCAGAGAAGGGTTATTGACATAATAGTTGGTTATCTGTTTGTTGGAACAACTGGAGAGAACGTATATAACAACCTAGGTTACTAAGTTATAGTCCCCATATGGGGTAAGACCTCGAAACACGCGACACAGAGGTAATTTCACTTGTAGCCTCAGAGCCTATAACTTCAGACAATGCTGAATGCAACCCAATTGTTACGGATTACTGCAATTGTTTGTATAATCTTACGAATCTATGCCATACCTTGACTGTAACTGTGCGCTAAGCTGATGCAAGATGTATTGTTTGACTAATGTTGCAACTTCAATAAACAGATTTCTAAATAAAATGAGTGATGTAATATGTGACGTCATCAGCAGTGCATTGCGGGGCGCGAGTTATAGTTAGCTGAACTAACTATAACAGGGGAATTTCTAGGGTTTTGTACGAGGGAAATGTCCAGCTAACTATAACACCCCTGAAACCTATGGTTTTTCAGTGAATTTCTAAGGTTTTTTAATGTCAATTCCTAATTATAACACCCCTGAAACCTTTGGTTTTTTCAGGGAATTTCAAAGGTTTTTTAAATGTCAATTCCTAACTATAACGTGCATGAAACCTATGGTTTTTTCAGTGAATTTCAAAGGTTTTTTAAATGCTAATTCCTATCTATAACTTATCTCTGAAGATTTCATGAAAAGCATTCTTTTTTAAAAGTAGGGTGCACATTAGTCTTGTGGAAAAGCATCTTTGTGATTGGGTAAGAAAAAGCAGTTTCAACGTGGAGTACATATCATAGGATAAAATTTGCTCAGCTCAACCACACCTGCTACTTGCATTTGGAAGGCACTGTTCGAACTTAAAACCTGCACGTGTCATTAAATGTTCAAGAAAAGGTTACAAAAAAATATCGTAAAGTTTTAAAAAATTGATGAACTTTTAACCTGCACGTGTGGTAGAATATTCTAGAAAGTGTGTTGATAGAATACGTTGCACTTCTGACTTCTATGTGTTGTTGAATATTAAAAAAATGGTTCATATGGAAAATTAAAAAGAAACCAATAGAGAAGTTTTGAAACCTAAAAGAATCAAGGAACTATTCTAATTTATTCTTTACATGTATTTATGTGTGCAGCAACAAAATTATAGACACAACAGCAGCAGGAAGAGGAAGAAGCAGGGAGTGGGGGGAGGGGGGAGATGGGCAGAATGGCACACATGCACAATTAAGTACAGCACAAGTATAGACAAACAATGGCCAAAATGAAACACACCAACAAGGAGCACAAGGCACACAACCCGCCAACATCACACCACTGAACGAGCATAGAAGTGAAAACCACGCTGCATTCATACAGGATGTGTACAAAGGCCAGTCGTTGGTGTTGTGGGATGTCTGCGACCGTGGTCATCATCGATGAGATGCCCAGTATGTGGCACATGGTTGTGTTCACTGTGTGTTATGTTGCCAAACGGCTGCTCCTCCCTCCCACGAGTCCCCACACTTTTGTACAGTGAGCTGTTGTATCTTGTGCACTCGTACGGCACGCCATTGTAATGCCTATTTGCGCATGTCCTGCTACATTCCAACAACAACATCACAGTGCCGTTTGGAGGTGGTACATGCCACTTTACAACATCGACTGCTGCGGCTCTTGTAACAGGCCACACCAGAAAACAGAGACACACTTACCACACTTCCTGTACACGGACATGTCCGTGACACCCCGTTCCCCTTGCCGGATAGGCACACCCCTCCACTGACCTGTGAACCCCAGATCAGCACATGCCAGTTGTGCATGCAGGAGGATGCATACGTAGCTACACATCCAGGCTCACTGCCAATGCTGAGGTGACAGCACACTGTGATGTTGCAGGGCTCGTGCCTATCATGCTAAGACAATGACCACAGGGACACACTTACTAAGATATGGGTTTGGGGGGCATTGGCGGTCCTGGAGTTGTTGAGATGAGTCTTCTGGCCCTCATGGGTATCCCTGTATCATGCTCATTGACTTTATGGCACCTGTGGGTGTTTCGGTGTGGCTCTTGGCTGTGTTCCCTTTCATGCTGCAGGTAGTTGTCCTGCTTAACACCAGCAGAAAGCAGGTGTAAAATCCCTGGTGCTAACGTGTCTTATCGCCAGAATTTGTTTCGCATTGCAATTAGTGTGAAAGTTGTGATGTGATTTTTTTCGTATGCCGAACAATATACGAACTGAGCAGTGTATCTCGTCAAGATCCAGCACCTGACGCACTATTCCCAATCAATATAAATACAATGAGATTTCTTAATAGATTTCGTGTATACACTGTAAGTGCAGCCAATACGTCAGTGCAATACAATACAGGATTTTAGTATTTAGAATAAATCGCAAAGGTGCACCTCATGTCTTTTTGCACGGGAACGGCTACTCTCCATTTCATTATCAGCACTTTAACGGAAGTAAAGTTGAGATAAATCTAACACACTATTCAGAAGTTGGTGCAAACTACAGATATCACTGGTATTCCAGCGATAAGTGCCCCAAAATGTAACACCATGGTGGACTCCATCAAATAACAGTAATAAGAACAAGAAAGAGTCACACAGCAGTTAAGACAACAACCAAAAACATTATTAATTTTTTTTTCAAACTTTATTTTTTATAATAATAAATATATAAACGATAAACTATTTTCAAACTTTATATTTTTATTAACATAAATATAAACAATAAACTAATAAACAAAATGTAACAACAATAATACAAAACAACAAAGCAGAACACTCCTGTGGGAACCACGGATATCGACGACAGACCTGAAAAATCAAAAAGATTGTTAAAAAAAAACAACATGGTATTCTTAACAAAATACCACAAGAAACAAATCACAGATATATAAAATGTATACAGCTAACAAAATGTTATAAGTTTAACTTACAAAAACTGTAAACGTTGCCGCTTTAAAATATTTACCAAATCTGTGGAAATTTTTTTGCAGAAGGCACCATACCCACAACGTTTTTCAGCAGTGGTGAAGACATTTTTAGTTTTTTCCAAGGGGCAAACAAAGACCAATGCCACCTTCTTCATTCGCAAGATTTGCCAAAGAGTTCTGTTACGAGGGGATCCTAACAAAAAATACTCGTGCGGCACAGCAAGTATGATGAAACACCTAAGGACCCTTCATCCAAACAATCTTGCATGAGAAGAGTGCAAACAGATGAGAAACACTCCTGTTCTGTATCTGTAAAAAAGAATCACAAATAAATGTATATCAATAACTTTCAAATTTATACTATTCCATTACTGTACAAACACATTTTATATAAAACTGACTAAGAAACTGTAGCCCTGAACCACAAGTGTGACGATCGTTAAAACACTACATGCATAGTGCATACTACTTTGAAGCAGTTCATGCCCTAAAGCCTACCTCACTAAAAGACTACATGCTAACTGACTAAATGATTACAGTACTATAAGGAGACACACTGGGTGAGTGACAGGGTGTTTGCTAGAAGAGTATGAATACTAACTAGAGAATTGAAGGTGTGAAAGACAACTGTGTAGGTGATTAGAGGCCTGCATCAATACTGCATAGGAATTTAAAGCAGTCCATGTGCTAAGGCCTGGCTCACTGCATGACTACTTGGGTACTGACTGAATGATTAGAGTACAGCAAGGAGAGTGCCTAGGCGAATTTATAAGTGCTAGGATTTTCGCAAAGGGAATGGATTAGTACTTGGTACTGAATGAGTCACTAGAGGAGTGCAAAGGCAGTCACAAGTGCTGGACTGTATGGATACTGACTAGGAAATTGAAAGTGTGAAAGACAAGTGTCTAGGTGATTAGAAGACTGCATGCATAGTGCATAGGGGTTTGAAGCAGTCCATCTGCTAAGGCCTGGCTCAGTGTATGAATACTTAGGCACTGACTGAATGATTAGAGTACTGCAAAAATAGTATCTTGGTGAATTTATAAGTGTTTGGGTTTTAGCACAGTGAATGGATTAGTACATGGTGCTGAATGGGTCACTAGAGGACTGCATAGGGAGTGACAGGGTATTTCCTGGAAGTGTATGGATACTGACTATGGAATTGAAGGTGAGAAAGACAATTGTGTAGGTGGTTAGAGGACTGCATGCATAGTGGATAAGGGTTTGAAGCAGTCCATATACTAAGGCCTGGGTCACTGGATGAGTACTTGGGTACTGACTGAATGATTAGAGTTCTGCAAGGAGAGTGCCTGGGTGAATTTATTAGGGTTTGGCGCAGTGAATGGATTAGTACATAATGCTGAATGGGTCACTAGAGGAGTGCAAATGGAGTGACAGGGTGTTTCCTGGAAGTGAACGGACACTGACTGGGGAATTGAAGGTGTGAAAGACAAGTGTGTTGGTGCTTAGAGAACTGCATGCATAGTGGATAGGGGTTTGAAGAAGTCCATATGCTAAGACCTGGCTCTGTGCATGAATACTTAGACAGTGACTGAATCATTAGAGTACTGGAAAGAGACTGTCTTGGTGAATGTATAAGTGTTTGGGTTTTGGCACAGTGAATGGATTAGTACATGCTGTTGAATGGGTCTCTAGAGGACTGCAAAGGAAGTGACAGGATATTTCCTGGAAGTGTATGGATACTGACTAGGGAATTGAAGGTGTAAAAGACAAGTGTATAGTATGTTAGAACACTACATGCATACTGCATAGACATTTGAAGCAGTCTATTTGGTACTTAGAAACTGACTAAATAATCAGACTACTTCTAAGACAGTGCTTAGATAAAACTTTTAAATTTTCAGTTCTGCCACAGTGAACAGAATAGTACATGGTACTGCACCTTAGTGTCAAACCCTGACTTATTTGATCAATGCTTAAGCAAAGACTAGCTGCTAATGTTACTAAAACTTGACAACATGAGAGGTTTTAAATTAGTTATCTGTCAGCAAATACACAATGTTACCAAGTTCCTCTCTCACAGTGGTTCTCAAATGCACACAGACTCACAGTGTGATTCTAGACAAGCACCACAATCCCTAGGAGTTTACCAAAACTCATTCACTACAGTGGAAGTGGTAAGCGATGTGCACACAATCTTCATATTTCAGGACTGCACTTTTATGTCAAAGCCTGACTCATATAATCAAAGCATAAGCAAAGACTGGCTTCTAATGCTACTAAAACTTCACAACATGACCGGTTTTAAAACAGGTATATGTCAGCAAATACACGATGTTACCAAATGCTTCTCTCACAATCCTTACCCAAATGCACACAGACTCGAAGTGTGATTTTAGACAAGCAACACTATCCTAGGAGTTTACCAAAACTCATTCACTACTCTGGAAGAGTTAATGGTACTGCACACAATCTACATATTTAAGTACACCACATCATTGTCAAAGCATGACTCATTTAATCAACGCATAAGCAAAGACTGGATTCTAATCCTACTAAAACTTCACAACATGACATGTTTTAAAACAGTTATCTTTGGAAAAGGGGGGAGATAAAGGATTTTTGGCTGTATGACTGATATACTATGCAAGAAGGAGCGCTAAATGAGCCAAACTATAAACACCTAATTATTAAAGACAGAAATGATAACATAAATATGTATTTTTCAATTTTTATTTCTTTTTTTGCTAAATATTATTATTCTGAGTTCATTTGTAGGATTAATTCCTTATATCAAAAAGATAAAAAGACATTTAGATGTGCCTATTTACAAAAACTGATGAAAAAAGCAATTACTTTTGATCATATCATTATTCAGAGAACTACATGTACATAGATATTCAATCCACTTGCTGATACAGGATTAGAGGGTTCAATGTTCTCAATTCAATTATTAACGTAATTGTTTGAATTACTTTCCAGTATTTTCAACAACGTTTAAGCTATATACATAGGATCTTGAAAACATTAGATCATTAATGACACGTAATGGAGAAACAATAGATCATCAATAACACGTAATGGAAAAACTCGTGGTGAGAGAACCAACGCGTTTCGGCAATGCCTTCTTCAGGATTCCATCACTGTGATTAATAAAGCAGAAAAGTAACAATAAAAAAATGTTTTTGTGACAATATGTACATGTGTAAATTCTAAAACATGCATTAGCTCCTTCATGCAGTTTTTTGAATACAGCTTAACTTGATACTATAAACATCCTAAATGGCTGGTGTGGGAGTAAAAGACTCGAGCCCATGGGAACCTTCAGTGAACGAACACTATGATGAACAGGGTCACTGATTGATTTACATTTTATGCTATGACAGTGGTAAGGAAAGAGAACGAAAATGGAGAAAGAAAATGAAAAAAGAGAATAAAGAGGGAAAGAAAGAAAAAGAAAGTTGGATTTATTATATTTATTGTTGGCGTCCATTTATAAAATCTTTTATGAGATTCTATTTGATAAATTTTCAATAGTTTGAAAATGAAAAGAATCCTCTTAAATTTTCTTTATAGATTTCAATATAAGGATAGAACTGTCAGAAATTTGCCATAATAACAGATGGTTACAATCGGATGGACTGACATCGCACAAACCGCACATGAAGTCATATATACAAGGAAAAATAATAACTTAGGTGAGACCGATATCAGCTAAATAACGCACTTGATCTAGTTTACTAGCCCAAACTTTAATTGTCTTTATCATCAAACTTTTCCTGATATTATACCTTCATCTATTAGACTGTGTAGGCAATCGACATCCGAGAAAGGACGTTTAAACCGGTGTGATCGCTCGGTACTCTGTGAACTGGTCATATAACATTGAGGTAAATCGAAGTTCTCTCTAAGTGTATCTCACTGTCAGGGATTCTTTTCATTTTCAAACTATTGAAAATTTATCAAATAGAATCTCATAAAAGATTTTATAAATGGACGCCAACAATAAATATAATAAATCCAACTTTCTTTTTCTTTCTTTCCCTCTTTATTCTCTTTTTTCATTTTCTTTCTCCATTTTCGTTCTCTTTCCTTACCACTGTCATAGCATAAAATGTAAATCAATCAGTGACCCTGTTCATCATAGTGTTCGTTCACTGAAGGTTCCCATGGGCTCGAGTCTTTTACTCCCACACCAGCCATTTAGGATGTTTATAGTATCAAGTTAAGCTGTATTCAAAAAACTGCATGAAGGAGCTAATGCATGTTTTAGAATTTACACATGTACATATTGTCACAAAAACATTTTTTTATTGTTACTTTTCTGCTTTATTAATCACAGTGATGGAATCCTGAAGAAGGCATTGCCGAAACGCGTTGGTTCTCTCACCACGAGTTTTTCCATTACGTGTTATTGATGATCTATTGTTTCTCCATTACGTGTCATTAATGATCTAATGTTTTCAAGATCCTATGTATATAGCTTAAACGTTGTTGAAAATACTAGAAAGTAATTCAAACAATTACGTTAATAATTGAATTGAGAACATTGAACCCTCTAATCCTGTATCAGCAAGTGGATTGAATATCTATGTACATGTAGTTCTCTGAATAATGATATGATCAAAAGTAATTGCTTTTTTCATCAGTTTTTGTAAATAGGCACATCTAAATGTCTTTTTATCTTTTTGATATAAGGAATTAATCCTACAAATGAACTCAGAATAATAATATTTAGCAAAAAAAGAAATAAAAATTGAAAAATACATATTTATGTTATCATTTCTGTCTTTAATAATTAGGTGTTTATAGTTTGGCTCATTTAGCGCTCCTTCTTGCATAGTATATCAGTCATACAGCCAAAAATCCTTTATCTCCCCCCTTTTCCAAAGTTGTTCCTTCCTTGGCAGGTTATCCTGTGTCCAGGGGCCCCGTTGTTTTTCAAACTCCCTTAAAACAGTTATCTATCAGCAAATACACGATGTTACCAAATGCTTCTCTCACAGTGATCCCAAATACACACTAACTCACAGTGTGATTCTAGACAAGCACCACTATCCCTATGAGTTTACCAAAACTCATTCACTACATTGCAAGTGGTAAGGGAACTGCACACGATCTACATATTTCACAACTGCAATTTACTGTCAATGCCTGACTCATATAATGAAAGCATAAGCCATAACTGTCTTCTAATGCTACTAAAACTTGACAACATAACATGTTTCACAACACTTATCTGTCAGCAAATACACGATGTTACCAAACACTTCTCTCACAGTGGTTCCCAAATGCACACAGACTCACAGTGTGATTCTAGACAAACAACACTATCCCTAGGAGTTTACCAAAACTCACTCACTACAGTGGAAGTGGTAAAGGAACTGCATACAATCTACATATTTCACAACTACTCTTTAACATCAATGCCTGACTAATTTAATCAACGCATAAGCAAAGACTGGCTTCTAATGCTACTAAAACTTGACAATCAACACTATCCTAGGACTTTACCAAAACTGATTCACTACTGTGGAAGGGGTAAGGGGACTGCACACAATCTACATATTTAAGTACAGCACATCAGTGTCAAAGCATGACTCATTTAATCAACATATCAGCAAAGACTGGCTTTTAATGCTACTAAAATTTGACAACATGACAGGTTTTAAAACAGTTATCTGTCTGTAAACACACGATGTTGCCAAATGCTTCTCTCGCAGTGGTTCCCAAATGCACACAGACTCACTGTGTGATTCTAGACAAGCACCAGTATTCCTAGGAGTTTACCAAAACTCAGTCACAACACTGGAAGTGATAAGGGAACTGCACACAATCTACATATTTCACGACTGCAATTTACTGTCAATGCCTGACTCATTTAATGAAAGCATAAGCCATAACTGTCTTCTAATGCTACTAAAACTTGACAACCTGACTGGTTTTAAAACAGTTATCTGTCAGCAAATACAGGATGTTACCAAATGCTTCTCTCACAGTGGTTCCCAAATGCACACAGACTCACTGTGTGATTCTAGACAAACAACACTATCCCTTGCACTATATCAAAACACATTTCTTCATCTAGAAGTAGTACTACATTTTATTACAGAAATATAACATAACTCATTTCACAAATTCATAAACAATGACTGGTTTCTAATTCTACCAAAATATAAAAACTGCACAGTTATCTGTCTACAAACACATGAAAAACACAAATGCCTATCACAGAATGGTTTCTACATGCACACACATTGTAGAGAAAAAAAGTACTCCCTACACTTTAGAAGGAAAAATACATTAGTCTGATTAAAATCAAAATAGTCTACATACATCCCCTCACAATTAAATACCTAATCTTTGAAGTTCTTTTGTAGATTAAGGAGTATATCAATCACTCACCATATTTTCTTTTACAGAATCTCTGCACTGTGCACCTCTCAGCAAAAGCAAAGAATGAAAAGGTTTCCCTTTCATTTTCCACACATATACATGTAAACATCAAATCACAATCCTTCGCACATAAACTCAAAAGCAAACACACATTTCTATTGGTTAAACATTTCAACCCTTTCCAACTGAAATACATTTCAACCCTTCCCCCAATCTGCCTTCTGCCTATTACTATAGAAACAGCTCATGGAACACTGCACTGAGCTCACAGGTCACAAGTTCAGCACACAATGTTCCTACACAAGGCACGAAGTGTGCTTGACTTTTCAACATATCAGCTTATCATACATAATGTTCCTTACAATATGTTTTTGTTCACCAATAAAAATCATACCTTTAAAAAATATACACCCTACCTTTCAGTGTAGAAAGTTGTTATACAACCAATGATTTCTAGTCGTTTTTCAAAAAACGTTGCCGTGGATCCGCGCACCCACCGCGAGAGAATCCGTGCATCCAACGCGATAGGATGCGCGCACCGTGCGCGCATTTCGCCGTTTTTTTTTTTAAAAAAGGGGGGCCACAGGGAGTCCTTCTGGGACCCCCTAAGCAGATCTAGAGGGTCAGAATATTTCCACTCTGCCCCCTTTATATCTTTTACACACTTATTCCCCTTCCATCTTCAGCCTCTCTTCTACCGAGGCAGAAAATGGCCGCCAACTGTTCCTGGTTTCGAATGTAGAGAGGCACTCGACAGCCAATTAGCATTCAGTGCGCGATCGGGAGGGTGCGCGCTCGGTTCGGGGAGGGTGCGCTTACGGTGCGGGTAGGGTCCGCGGATCCTCCGCGGCCATAGATATCACTAACTTTTTTACCCTAATTTTCTCAGGAACTACTGAACAGATTCACACCAAATATGCAAAAGGCACGAGTCCGAACTGAGGACTACCTCTTTGCCAAATTTGGTGTCATTCCGTTCAGTGGTTCGTGCTGTAGCTGCGACAACAGATCCTATGGGAAATTGCATGGGGAAAAAGCGTTTTGGGACCCCCCTTTTTTCTCGCCCCCCGCTTCACGGATCACCGCAAAACTTTCAGGGTAGGAGCGGAGCTGGCCAAAAGTTTGGAGAATTTCATGAAGATTTGTCAATCGGCGCCAAAGATATTCCCAATAGAATGTTGCGGATTTCCTATGGAAAATAGGTCCTAACTATAACTATCTACTGGCGACCGCCAGTAGATAATATATATATATATATATATTACCTACTGGCGGTCGCCAATAGGTAGTTATAGTTAGGACCTATTTTCCATAAGAAATCTGCGAAATTCTATTCCCAATAAGTCTGGCGCCGGTTGACGAATCTTCGCGAAATTTTTCAAACTTTTGCCCAGCTCCGGTCCGCTCCTATCCTGAAAGTTTTGTGGTGATTCGTCAAGCGGGGGCTGAGAAAAAAGGGGGGTCACAAAACGCGTTTTCCCCATGCAATTTCCCATAGGACCTGTTGACGCAGCTACAGCCCGATCTGCTGAACGGAATTACACCAAATTTGGCAAAGAGGTAGTCCTCAGTTCAGACTCGTGCCTTTTGCATAAATGGTGTAAATCCGTTCAATAGTTCCTGAGAAAATAAGAGTTAAAATGATAGATATATCTATGGCCTCGGAGGATCCGCGCACCCTATGCGCACCCTCAGCGCACCCTCTGCGAACAGAGCGCGCACCCTCCCGATCACGGGTTGAATGCTAATTGGCTGTCAAGTGTCTGTCTACATTCAAAACCAGGAAATGTTGGCAGCCATTTTGTGCCTCGGTAGAAGCGAGGCTGATTCAGTGAGGGAAATAAGTGTGAGAAAGATATAAAGGGGGCAGGGTAGAAATACTCTGACCCTCTAGTGTTGCTTGGGCCCCCCCTTTTTTTTTTTAAACAGCAAAATGCACGCAGGGTGCGTGGATCCGTCCGGAAAAAAAAAAACGAAGCGCGGGCTTCCGCGCTTTGTTAATCATTACCCGGGGGCAAATCTGTAAAAATGATTGGGGGGCACCCAAGCCCCAGGGACCACCACACCCGGGGCTTTATTGTTTGAGGGAGGGGGGCTGCATGGCCCCTCCTCCTGGAGCCCTTGAGGGCCCTGGGGACCGCCACCCCCCAGGGCCGGCTCCTACAGTGTCCAGGTGTGCCCACCCCTAGGACACTGTTGTTCGGTATGAGAGGGCGGGAGTCTCCCACCCTCCCATAGCAAACTTCGTTAGGATTTTGAAAGAGGGAGCAGGGAAACCTGCTCTCTCTTTCAAAGTCCAAACGATATTGCTTTTCCACATGGGGAGCTGCATGTCAGCAGCTCCCCATGTGGAAAAGCAATGCCGGCTCCCAAAGGAGGTGGGTAGCCGGCTGGGACCATGGGGTATTGGGGCTCCCCCCACGGTCCCCAACATTTTTTAATAAACCCCAGGGGATGGAGTCCCCGGGGATGATAAAAATTAGTAATGGGGCTATTCTTTTTTTACGGTAAAATTAGGAGTCGCGCATCCTAACGCGTTGGGTGCACGATTTCTCTTGCGTAGGGTGCACGGTTCCTAACGCATTGGGTGCGCAGATCCAAGGAAAAAAAACTTGCGCAGTGATCGAGAAAGGTGCGCATAAGGTGCGCGAATCTCCCAAAAAATGTATTAAAAAAATAATAAAGTATTGAAAATATAGTTTAAAATATATATATTTTTTAAAATATATATATTTAAAAATTTTTTTTTTTTTTTAAACCATTAAAAACATATTTTTTTAATTTTTAAAAGAATTAATTGAAAAAATAATTTTAAAAAATGGTGAAAAAACAATATAAAAAAAATTAAAGGAATTGACACACTGAAATAGAAAAATTTAGAAATCCAATGAAAATCATTAAACATCATAGCTTTAGAGATAAGTTACAGATAGGAATTAGCATTTAAAAAACCTTTGAAATTCACTGAAAAAAACATAGGTTTCATGCACGTTATAGTTAATAATTGGCATTTAAAAAACCTTAGAAATTCACTGAAAAAACCATAGGTTTCAGGGGTGTTATAGTTATCTGGACATTTCCCTGTTACAAAACCCTAGAAATTCCCCCATTATAGTTAGTTCAGCTAACTATAACTCACGCCCCCGCAATGCATTGCTGATGACGTTACATATTACATCACTCATGACATGGTCAGTGACATCACTGATGACATCACTGATGACATCTCAAATGACATCACTGATTACATCACAGATGACATCATCCAGTGACTGTGTGTTTCTGTAAAGTTTAAATATGTTTTATATATTTATAGGGAAAGGCCTATGGAAGAATGAGTGGGTGTATAAGTGTGTGAATGGATGATTTAGTAAATGTGTGACTGACTCTATAAGTGAGTGATTAAATCTATGTAACTGTGGACTAGTGACTAAACTGCGTGAATGTCTGTATCTGTCTGTCTGTTGGTGTGTAAGCAGCTGCATGGGTTTGTGAACAGCTACATGAGTGTCTATACGGGTTATTTATTGGTTGTTTAAGTATCTGTATGGGTGCCTGAGTGTTTGTGATGGGTGGAGTGTGTGTGACTCTGTGCATAATGTGTGAGTGGGTGATTCAGTGGGTGCATGGTTTTAAGAGTGCATCTGTGATGGACTGTATGGGTGAGTGAATGTATGTATGGTTGTGTTAGTGAGTGAATATATATTTCATTAGAACACGTGTAATTTATTACATATGTGAACGGCAGCATATATGTATGTTGGAGTACAGAAATAACTATAACTGGGAGTGTGTGATAGTGTGATTGGCTGTATGGATGAGTGTATGCTTGTATCATTGATTGTATAAGACCATAAGAATTTGCTAGTATTTGTATGAGTAATTGAGCTTGTGCGTGTATAATTGTATAGGTGAGTAAATGGCAGTGTGATTAATTACTTGCATGACTGAGTATATGTGTGAGTAACTCTATGGATGAGTAGCTGTGTGGGAGTGTCTATATAGGTGTATGAGTGCATATGATAGTCCTGTACTGAGTGACCATAAGTTTCAGTGACTGTACGGGTGAGTGAGTGGATGAGTGTTTAGACGTAAGAGTCAGTGATGGGGTATCTACTTATTGGTGTTGGATTGTCTATGGTTTTGAGAGTGGCAGTATGTAATTTAGAGTGGGTGTATCAAAGGTTATATTAGGATGTGACAAGAAGCATCAAATTATCACATAAATGACAGTGATGTCATCAGTGATGTCATTTGAGATGTCATCAGTGATGTCATCAGTGATGTAATATGTGACGTCATCAGCAGTGCATTGCGGGGGCGCGAGTCATAGTTAGCTGAACTAACTATACCGGGGAATTTCTAGGGTTTTGTATGAGGGAAATGTCCAGCTAACTATAACACCCCTGAAACCTATGTTTTTTTCAGTGAATTTCTTAGGTTTTTTAAATGCCAATTCCTAACTATAACATGCATGAAACCTATGGTTTTTCAGTGAATATATATATATATATATATATATATATATATATATATATATATATATATATATATATATATATATATATATATATATAGATATAGATATAGATATAGATATAGATATATATATATATATATTCACTGAAAAAAACCATAGGTTTCAGGCCTGATGTAGTGAGGAATTAGCATTTAAAAAACCTTAGAAATTCACTGAAAAAACAATAGGTTTTAGGGGTGTTATAGTTAGCTGGACATTTCACTCGAACAAAACCATTGAAATTCCTCCGATATAGTTAGTTGTACTAACTATATCTCGCGCGCCCGCAATCCACTGCTGATGGTGTCACATATTACATCATTCATGACATGGTCAGTGACATCACTGATGACATCTCTTTATGGATTACTTTTCTAACCACAGGACTGGATCCTAGATTCAGTCCTTGGACATCTCCTGTAAACAGTTGAGTAAAAGCGTTTTGGTTACAGTAGTAATTTTTAAGGAATATTATTGTATTTTAAAAGATGACACTTAGAAAAAGTACAAAACAACAGTTGATGGACAGAATGCCGAACAATGTCATACATTCACCCCAGTAGAGAGATCTGGGCCGAAATCCATCGTTTTTTTGCTCACCATGCCATTCCAGTTTGAACCCAGCTATATGCAAATCAGTCTTAACCCTGTGCCTCATGGGAATAGTCCAGCCCAAACAGCCAGGCCAGGTCCTCTCTGGACTGGAACCAAGCATCCTATGACCGGTTTCGGGGTTTCACCCCTCTTCAGCCAGGATAGCTTGATTCCAGTGGCATGGAGAGCACGGGACTCACGTCTGAGCATACCCGTCCCACTCGGGGTGACAAATGCAAAACAACAGTTGATGGACAGAATGCAGAACAATGTCATACATTGACCCCAGTACAGAGATCTGGGCCTAAATCCATCGTTTTTTTGCTCACCATGTCATTCCAGTTTGAACCCAGCTATGTGCAAATCAGTCTTGACCCTGTGCCTCATGGGAACAGTCCAGCCCAAACAGCCAAGCCAGGTCCTCTCTGGACTGGAGCCAAGCATCCTAGGACCGGTTTCGGGGTTTCACCCCTCTTCAGCCAGGATAGCTTGTTTCCAGTGGCATGAAGAGCACGGGACTCACGTCTGAGCATACCCGTCCCACTCGGGGTGACAAATGCAAAACAACAGTTGATGGACAGAATGCAGAACAATGTCATACATTCACCCCAGTACAGAGATCTGGGCCTAAATCCAATCATTTTTTTGCTCACCATGCCATTCCAGTTTGAACCCAGCTATATGCAAATCAGTCTTGACCCTGTGCCTCATGGGAACAGTCCAGCCCAAACAGCCAAACCAGGTCCTCTCTGGACTGGAGCCAAGCATCCTAGGACCGGTTTCGGGGATTCACCCCTCTTCAGCCAGGATAGCTTGATTCCAGTGGCATGGAGAGCACGGGACTCACGTCTGAGCATACCCGTCCCACTCGGGGTGACAAATGCGAAACAACAGTTGATGGACAGAATGCAGAACAATGTCATACATTCACCCCAGTACAGAGATCTGGGCCTAAATCCATCGTTTTTTTGCTCACCATGCCATTCCAGTTTGAACCCAGCTATATGCAAATCAGTCTTGACCCTGTGCCTCATGGGAACAGTCCAGCCCAAACAGCCAAGCCAGGTCCTCTCTGGACTGGAACCAAGCATCCTAGGACCGGTTTCGGGGTTTCACCCCTCTTCAGCCAGGATAGCTTGATTTCAGTGGCATGGAGAGCAAGGGACACAGGACTTTGTTTTGTTCGCCAAAAGTTGGCAGGGTATGCTCAGACGTGAGTCCCTTGCTCACTTTGCCACTGGATTCAAGCAAGCCTGGCTGAAGACGGCTGAAATGCCAGAAACCAGTCCTAGGAAGCTTGTTTCCGGTCCAGGGAAGACATGGCTTGGCAGTTCGGGCTGGACTGTTCCCATGAGGCACAGGGTCAGACTGATTTGCATATGGCCATGTCTGAACTGGGGTGGCAGAGTGGGCTGCATTGCAGAGAGGTGTTCAGAAGCCATGCCCCTTTTTACAACACTCTGCAACGCAGCTCCGTGGCGCTTACTGGATGTACCTGGTGGGCTAGTTGGTCCCCAGGGACCCTCAGGATTGAAGAGGAATTAATTCCCCAACTTAAAACGCGCCATACGGCGTGTTTGCACACATATCACCTCAGGCCCCGCCCCCTACCTTCACCACTGTGCAAACGCGCCCTGTGGGGTGTTTTAATTTGGGGAATTAAGTCCCCTTGAATCCTGAGGTCCCCTGGTGGCCAACTAGCCCACCAGGTACCTCCAGTATGTGCCAGGGAGCTGTGTTGCAGAGAGGTGTTCAGAGGCCCCACCCCTTTTTACAACACTCTGCAACGCAGCTCCGTGGCGCTTAGTGGAGGTACCTGGTGGGATAGTTGTCCCCTAGGGGACCTCTGGATTGAAGAGGAATGAATTCCACAACTGCAAACGCGCCACAGGGCATGTCTGCACAGTATCACCTCAGGCCCTGCCCCCTGCCTTCACCACTGTGCAAACGCACCCCGTGGCACGTTTTAAGTTGGGAGATTAAGTCCCCTTGAATCCTGAGGTCCCCTGGCAGCCAACTAGCCCACCAGGTACCTCCAGTAAGCACCACGGAGCTGTGTTGCAGAGAGGTGGCCTCATTACAGCGCTCTGCAACACAGCCCCCTGGTGCATACTGGAGGTTCCTGGTGGGCTAGTTGGCCCCCAGGTACCCCCAGTATTCAAGGGGAATTAGATCCCCCTCTGCAAACGCGCCAGGGGGCCGATCCCTTCTTTTTTAAATTTTTTTTATTTTAGAAGGGGGGCTTTGTAGCCCCCCTTCTTTTTCTAATTTATTGGCCCTGGGGACCCCATCCCCCAGGGACTGCCCCCAATTTTTTTTATTTTTTTTTAAACAAAAATCGGGAAGGGGGCCGCAGGGCCCTCCTCCCGAGGCCATAATTTGCCCCGGGGACCCCATCCCCTGAGGCATGGCCTTTTTTTTTGTTTTTTGGAGGGGGGCTTCCTTGCCCCCCTCCTGTGGCCTCTTTTGGCCCCGGGGACCCCATCCCCCGGGGCCGTTTAAAACAAATATATATATATTCTGGGGAGGGGTCTGCGTGGCCCCCCTCCCGGGCCACTTATGGCCCTGGGGACTTCATCCCCCAGGGCCAGGCCTCCGTTGGGGGTCGTGGGGGGGTCCCAATCCCCCCACGGTCCCAGCCAGCTCCCCGCCTCCTGCGGGAGCCGGCATTGCTTTTCCACATGGGGAGCAGCTAACATGCTTCTCCCCATGTGGAAAAGCGATCTGCTTTGCTTCATTGAATCCCTCTTTCTGTACTCCTGTTCCCTCTTTCTACAGCTTTCTTCCCTCTTTCTGTACATCTGTTGGTTCTTTCTGTACTTTTCTTACCTCTTTATGCACCCCTCTTGCCTCTTTCTGCACCTCTGTTGCTTCTTCCTGCACCTCTCTTGTTTTTTTCTGCAATTCTCTTGCTACTCTCTGTATTCTCTTGCCTGTTTCTATATTGAAATGGGAAGTGCAAGCTGTCAAGTTTAAAGGTTTGCGTGCTCTAGTGTCTGAGGTATATATCTACTTGTACATGTACTCTCACATGTGTTATGGATCTGACAATGGTAGTTTAAGAAGCGGGTAGCTTCTCTTATAGGTGCTCAAATCTTCTTAGTTCTGCTCTGTATAAGTGATAAACCCAGACACGGCAAAGCGTGGTTAAACTCCCTACCGTGTTCCTCTCTAGGACTTGGGGTCCATACTCAAGAAGTGATAAACCCAGACACGGCAAAGTGTGGTAGCCCACCACTGCTTTCCGCTCTGGTATTTTGGAAGGAAGTTGAAGAAAGTAAAAAAACCAGACACGGCAAGGCATGGTTACCACACCACCGCGTTCCGCTCTGGTACTTGCCAGAAAGGTGCTTTTATCTTCAACGAGTTGCTTTAAAGGAATTTGATGCCCTCCAGAAACGGTAATGAGTGGTTACCCCACCACTGCATTCTGCTCTCTAGTCTGAACGGGACCAGACACACGGGCACCGCTGTACAAGCAGTCACTGATTTAACAAGTGGCGAGTCCACAGGAAGCCTCAGATCGATCCGAAAAGAAGTACTCACGAGGCTAATACTTCCGCAGTCCGCATCATCGGAAACTGAAGATTTTGCTCCCGCCTCTGAATAGTTCACAGTGTTACGGCATGTGTTAAAATCTTTCCCCAGACTCCAAAAGCGGCATCCATCCACCACAGACTCCCCCTCAGCCAAGAGCAGAAACACTGAATAACTGAAAAGGGGGAAGAGGGGTGCTGAAAGAAGAAAGGGAGGTAAAGAAAGAAGCAACAGATGTGCAAAAAGAAGCAAGAGAAATGTAGAAAGAAGCAACAGAAGTACAGAAAGAAGCAAGAGGGGTGCAGAAAGAGACAAGAGAAATGCTAAAAAAGGCAAGAGAGGTACAGAAAAAGGCAAGAGAACTTCTGAAAGAACCAACAAAGGTGCAGACAGAGGCAAGAGGGGTGCTGAAAGAGGCAAGAGAAGTGCAGAAAGAACCCACAGAGGTACAAAAAGAGGCAAGAGAGGTGGAGAAAGAGGCAAGAGAGGTACAGAAACAGGCAAAAGAGGTGCAGAAAGAAGGAAGAGGGGTGCAGAAAGAGGCAAGAGAGGTACAGAAAGAGGGAGGGCAGGTACAGAAAGTAGCAAGAGGGGTGTAGAAAGAAGCAACTAAGGTGCAGAAAGAGGCAAGAGAAGTGATGAAAGAGATGAGAGTTGCAGAAACAGGTAGGAGAAGTGCAGAAAGAGGCAAGAGAAGTGCTGAAAGATGCAACAGAGGTACAGAAAGAAGCAGGGGAAATGATGAAAGAGACAAGAGAGTTGCAGAAAGAAACAAGAAAGATGCATAAAAAAGGAAGTGAAGTGCAGAAAGAGGCAAGACAGCTGCAGAAAGAGGCGAGAGGTGCAGAAAGAGGCAAGTGAGGTGCAGAAAGAAGCAAGAGGGGTACATGAAGAGGGAAGAGAAGTGCAGAAAGAGGAAAGAGATGTGCAGAAAGAGGGAACAGGGATACAGAAAGAGGCAAGAGGGGTGCAGAAAGATGCATCAGAGGTGCAGAAAGAGGTAAGAGAACTACAGAATGAGGCAAGAGACGTGCAGAAAGAGGCAGGAGAGGTTCAGAAAGAGGGAACAGGGGTGCAGAAAGAAGCAACAGTGGTGCAGAAAGAGGCAACAGTGGTGCAGAAAGAGGCAAGAAAAGTGCTTAAAGAGGCAAGCGAGGTGCAGAAACAGGCAGGAGATGTGCAAAAAGAGGGAACAGGGGTGAAGAGAGAGGCAAAAGAGGTACAGAAAGACAGAAGAGGGATGCAGAAAGTGTCAGGAATTGAACCTGGCGGTTCCTACCGTACCGATTTTCAAAACTACATATCCCATGATGCCTGGTCGATGGGAGCGGATACATTAGGAACGAAGCACGTTGGACGGTGTGCGTAATTCAGTGTTTCTGCTCTCTCTTGGCTGAGGGGGAGTCTATGGCGGTTGGCTGCTGCTTTTGGTGTCCGGGGAAAGATTTGAACACATGCCGTAACACTGTCAATTATTCAGAGGCGGGAGCGACATCTCCAGTTTCCAACGCTGCGGACTGCGGACGTATTAGCCTTGTGAGTACTTCTTTTCGGGTCGATGTGAGGTTTCCTGTGGACTCGCCGCTTGTTAAATCAGTGACTGCTTGTACACTGGTGCCCATAGTCTCGTCCCGTTCAGACTAGACAGCAGAATGCGGTGGTGGGGTAACCATGCATTACTGTTTGTGGAGGGCATCAAATTCCTTTAAAGCAAATTGTTGAAGATAAGAGCACCTTTCTGGCAAGTATCAGAGCGGAACGCGGTGGTGTGCTAACCACGCCTTGCCAACTTTTGGGTTTTTTACTTTCTTCAATTTCCTTCCAAAATACTAGAGCGGAAAGCTGTGGTGGGCTACCACACTTTGCCGTGTCTGGGTTCATCACTTCTTGAGTATGGACCCCAAGTCCAAGAGAGGAACACGGTAGTGAGTTTAACCACGCTTTGGCGTCTCTGGGTTTATCACTTATTTAGCATGGTCCCCAAGTACCAGAATGGAACACGGTGGTGAGGTTAACCACGCCTTGCCGTGTCTGGGATACTATCTGGAGTACTGGTTTATATTGTTTATTTTGGGAACAGAGTTGTCTTTGGCTTCTCTTTTGAAATAAACTCCGGAGCTGGGGGAACTTCTTTCTCCTTTGGTAGTGGTATTATTATACATATAATAAGTATGAAAACATTGGTATGTATGGGTATGCCTGAAGGAGATATGCTGGGATGAGGGATAAATACCAAAGGTTTATTAACAGTGTGTTCTCTGTTTTAGAAACCGTGAGTGACCTGCATACTATCCTAATGACTTCAGTTAGAGGAACTGCTATTAATTAGCAAGGTACAGAAAGGACTTAGTGAGACTCTATGAGAGTAGCCTTCTCGTACAGTATTTATAACTTTGTTTATGTTCTTACAGGTCCTTATTTCCCCGCTGTTCCTTCCCTATTCTTCCCTCGCCTGATCACTCGAATACTCTGTGGGTTTACGTAGGGTGTTGGTGAGATCAGGAGGTGGACCTATACTTGCAGTATCTGGATTATGTGGAGCAAGCCTTACAGAAAGAGGTAAGAGAGGTACAGAAAGAAGCAAGTGAGGTGCAGGAAGTGGGGAAAAAGGTGCAGAAAAAGGCAAGAGAGGTACAGAAATAGGCAAGAGAAGTGCAGAAAGAGGCAAGAGGGGTACAGAAAGAGGCAACAGAGGTGCAAAAAGTGGGAAGAGGGGTGCAGAAAGAGGGAAAAGGGGTGCAGATAGAAGCAAGAGAGGTGCAGAAAGAAGCAAGAGAAGTGCAGAAAGAGGCAAGAGAGGTGCAGAAAGAGGAAGAGGGGTACAGAAAGAGGGAAAAGGGGTACAGATAGAAGCATCATAGGTGCAGAAAGAGGCAAAAGGGATGCAGAATGAAGCAAGAGAGGTGCAAAAAGAAACAAGAGAAGTGCAGAAAGAAGCAACAGAGGTGCAGAAATAGTCCAGAGAGGTGCAGAAAGAAGGGAGGTACAGAAAGCCAAAGAGATGTACAGAAAGAGGCAAGAAAAGTGCTAAAAAGGAAGAAAGGTGCACAAAGAAGCAAGAGAAATGCAGAAAGAGGCAAGAGAGGCACAGAAAGAAGCCAGAGTAGTGCTGAAAAAACATTGGTGCAGAAAGAGGCAAGAGACGTACACACAGAGGCAAGAGGGGTGCATAAAAAGCCAAGGGGGTGCAGAAAGAAGCAAGAGATGTACAGAAAGAAACAAGAGAAGTGCAGAAAAAACAAAATGGTCGCAGAAAGAGGGAAGAGGGTTGCAGAAAGAGGCAAGAGAAGTGCACAAAGAATCAACAGAGGTGCAGAAGGATGCAAGAGAACTGCAGAAAGAGGCAAGAAAGTTGTGTAAAAAGGCAAACAAGGTGCAAAAAGATGGAACAGGGGTGCAGACAGAGGCAAGAGATTTGCAGAAAGAGGCAAGAGAACTTCCGAAAGAGGGAACATGGTTGCAGAAAGAGGCAAGAGAGGTGCAGAAGGAGTGGAGAGGGGTGCATAAAGATGCAAGAGGGGGCAGAAGACATCAAGATGTGCAGACAGAGCCAAGTGACATGCAGAAAGAGGCAAGACAGGTGCAGAAAAAGGCAAGAGATGTGTAGAAAGAGGCAAGTGAGTTGCAGAAAGAGACATGAGTGGTGCAGTAAGAGGGAAGAGAAATGCAGAAAGAGCGAAGAGAAGTCCAGAAATAGGGAACAGGGATACAAAAAGAGGAAAGAGGGGTACAGAAAGAAGCAATAGAGGTGCACAAAGAGGGGAGAGGGGTGCATAAAGATGCAAGTGAGATGCAGAAAGAGGCAAGAAAGGTGCAGAACAAGGCAAGAGATGTACAGAAAGAGGCAAGTGAGGTACAGAAAGAGACATGAGGAGTGCAGTAAGAGGGATGAGAAGTGCAAAAAGAAAGAAGAGAAGTCCAGAAAGAAGGAAGAGGGGTACAAAAAGAGGAAAGAGAGGTGCAGAAAGAAGCAACAGAGGTGCAGAAAGAGGCATGAAAAGTACAGAAAGAGGCAAGAGAGGTGCAGAAACAGGCAGGAGAAGTACATAAAGAGGAAAGAGGGGTGCAGAAGGAGACAAGAGAAATGCTGAAAATGGCAAGAGAGGTACAGAACGAGGCAAGAGAGCTGATGAAAGAACCAACAAAGGTGCTGACAGAGGCAAGGGGTGCTGAAAGAGGCAAGAGAAGTACAGAAAGAACCCACAGAGGTACAGAAAGAGGCAAGAGAGGTGGAGAAAGAGGCAACAGTGGTACAGAGGTACAGAAACAGGCAAGAGAGGTTCAGAAAGAAGGAAGAGGGGTGCAGATAGAGGCAAGAGAGGTACAGAAAGAGGGAGGGCAGGTGCAGAAAGTAGCAAGAGGGGTGTAGAAAGAAGCAACTAAGGAGCAGAAAGAGGCAAATGAAGTGATGAAAGTGATAAGAGTTGCAGAAACAGGTAACAGAAGTGCAGAAAGAGGCAAGGGAACTGATAAAACAGACAAGAGAGTTGTTGAAAGAAACAAAAAAGGTACATAAAAAAGGAAGTGATGTTCAGAAAGAGGCAAGACAGCTGCAGAAAGAGGCAAGAGAGGTGCAGAAAGAGGCAAGTGAGGTGCAGAAAGAAGCAAGAGGGATGCAGACAGAGGGAAGAGAAGTTCAAACAATGGGAAGAGATGTGCAGAAAGAGGGAAGAGGGATACAGAAAGAGGTAAGAGGGGTACAGAAAGACTCAACTGAGGTGCAGAAAGAGGTAAGAGAACTACAGAATGAGGCAAGAGAGGTGCAGAAACAGGCAGGAGAGGTTCGAAAAGAGGAAGCAGGGGTACAGAAAGAAGCAACAGTGGTGCAGAAAGATGCAAGAAAAGTGCTTAAAGAGGCAAGCGAGGTGGACAAACAGGCAGGAGAGGTGCAGAAAGAGGCAACAGGGGTAAAGAAAGAGGCAAAAGAGGTACAGAAAGACAGAAGAGGGGTACAGAAAGAAGCAAGTTAGGTGCAGGAAGTGGGGACAAAGGTGCTGAAAGAGGCAACAGAAATGCAGAAATAGGCAAGAGAGGTGCAGAAAAAGGGAAGAGGGGTGCAGAAAGAGGGGAAACGGGTACAAATAGAAGCAAGAAAGGTACAGAAAGAAGCAAGAGAAGTTCAGAAATAGGAAAGAAAGGTGCAGAAAGAGGAAACAGAGGTGCAGAAAGAGGAAAGAGGGGTGCAGAAAGAGGTAAAAGAGGTGCAGATAGAAGCAACATAGGTGCAGTAGGAAGCAAGAGAGGTGCATAAAGAAGCAAGCGAAGTGCAGAAAGAAGCAAGAGAGGTACAGAAAGAGGCAAGAGAGGTGCAGAAGAAAGAAGCAAGAGAGGTGCAGAAAAAAGCCAGAGAGTTGCAGGAAGAAGGGAGGTACAGAAAGCCAAAGAGATGTGCAGAAAGAGACAAGACAAGTGCAAAAAAAGGAAGAAAGGTGCACGAAGAAGCAAGAGAAATGCATAAAGAGGCAAGAGAGGCACAGAAAGAAGCAAGAGAGATACAGAAAGAAGCCAGAGAAGTGCTGAAAAAAACAACAGTGGTGCAGAAAGAGACAAGAGAAGTGTACACAGAGGCAAGAGGGGTGCAGAAAAATGCAAGGGGGTACAGAAAGAAGCATGAGACATACAGAAAGAAGCAACAGAAGTGCAGAAAAAAGCAAAATGGGTGCACAAAGAGGCAAGAGGGATGCAGAAAGAGGCAAGATGGTTGTACAAAAAGGCAAACAAGGTGCAAAAAGATGGAACAGGGGTGCAGACAGAGGCAAGACATTTGCAGAACTAGGGAAGAGGGGTGCAGAAAGAGGCAATAGGGGTGCAGAAATTAACAAGAGAGTTGCCGAAAGAAGCAAGAGGAGTGCTGAAAGAAGCAAGAGAAATGCAGAAAGAAGAAACAGAGGTGCAGAAAGAGGCAAGAGAACTGCAGAAAGAGGGAACAGGGTTGAAGAAAGAGGCAAGAGTGGATCAGAAAGAGGGGAGAGAGGTGCAGAAAGATGCAAGAGGGGTGCAGAACAAGGCAAAAGATGTGCAGAAAGAAGCAAGCGAGGTGCAGAAAGAGACATGAGCGGTGCGGTAAGACGGAAGAGAAGTGCAGAAAGAGGGAAGAGAAATCCAGAAAGAGGGAACAGGGATAAAAAAAGAGGAAAGAGCTGTGCAGAAAGAAGCAACATAGGTGCAGAAAGAAGCAAGAGAGGTACAGAAACAGGCAGGAGAGGTGCATAAAGAGGAAACAGAAGTGCAGAATGAGGCAAGAGATGTGCAGAACTGGCAGCAGAGGTGCAAAAAGAGGGAACAGGGGTGCAGAAAGAGGCAAGAGAGGTACAGAAAGACAGAAGAGGGGTGCAGAAAGAAGCAAGAGGGGTGGAGAAAGAAGTAAGTGAGGTGAAGAAAGTGGTAACAGAGGTGCAGAAAGAGGCAATAGAGGTGCAGAAAGAGGCAATAGAAGTGCACAAAGAAGAAACAGAGAGGCAGAAGGATGCAAGAGAAATAGGGAAGAGGGGTGCAGAAAGAGGAAATAGGCATGCAGAAATTAGCAAGAGAGGTGCCGAAAGAAGCAAGAGGTTGGATCAACTGGATGGTCTTATGTGTTCCCGGATGTCCAGCCAATAGAGATACATGGCACCATGTAAAGGCTTTCTTCTTTAATTCCTGAGTGGGCAGATACAATTTGTTTTTATAAAAGGGCAACCCCTGCTTCACTGTGTGTTCTTCCTTTTGTTCCGCCCATGTTTCCCACACCAAGTTGGTTTCATGGTGTCGCACTTCATTTAAAAAGTTTTCCACTCTAATAGCACATATCGCCTTTGACGGTTCAATGATGGCCTTAGTGCTCTTGTCGCTGGGGTTTTCCAATGATTCCTGTTCGGACAAAGAGTCGGACTTACGATTCTCAACCCCAGGCCTAAAGGTAACTGCAAAATCATATTTGGCAAAGAACAGCATCCATCTCATCTGTCTCTGAGAAAGATGCCGAGCCGACTTCATATATTGCAGATTCCGGTGATCTGTGTAGACTGTGATGTGATAATAAGCTGCCCACAGAGAGTGCCTCCATTCCTGAAATGCCTTTCTTATCGCCAGGAGTTCTTTCTCGGCGATAGTGTCATTCTTCTCAGCCGATTTCAATTTTTTGGACAGGTAGGCTACTGGCTGTAGCTGTCCGGTACACTGATTTCTCTGTGAAAGAGTGGCACCAATGGCCTCGTCTGAGGCTTCCACCTCATCCACAAAAGGATGTTCCAATTTAGGATGTGCGAGCACAGGAGCGGTTGTGAAAGCTCTTTTCAGGTAAGTAAACGCTTCCTCTGCCTCGCTTGACCAATGAAACGGCACACGTTTTCTGAGTAACCGTGTGATTGGGACAGCTACCTGAGAAAAATGAAGGATGAACCTGCGATAGTAGTTCGCAAAACCAAGAAAGCATTGCACGTCTCTCATATTTGTTGAAGTCGGCCAGTCTTGCACAGCTTGTATCTTTCGCTCTGCCACGTAGACCCCTTCCGGACAAAGCATCACCCCGAGGAACTCTACTTCTCTCACACCAAATTCACAATTGCTCAGTTTACAAAACAAGCAGTGTTCTCACAACTTTTTTAACACCATGATGACTTGAGCCTCATGACTCCCACTGTTGTCGGGATAAATCAGAATGTTGTCAATGTAGACCACTACAAAGAGGTCCACATACTACTTTAAGACATCGTTTATAAAATACTGAAATGCCGCCAGGGCATTGCAGAGACCAAACGGCATAACAGTATATTCATACAATCCATAACGAGTCTTAAAGGTGGTCTTCCACTCATTCCCCTCACATATACGCACCAGGTGGTAAACACCTAAGTCCAATCTGGTGTAAATCTTAGCCTCTGTCACCTGAGAGATGAGTGGTAAAGGGTATCTGTTGCATATGATGTTTTTATTCAACATTCGATAGTCTATACAGGCCCTCAAATCACCGTCTGCCTTGGCAAAAAAAAAAGTGGAGAGGCCGCCGGCGAATGGGATGGCCTGATAAACCCTATCTCCAAATAGTGATCTAGGTATTCTCTCAAATATTTTGTTTCTGGCACAGACAATGCGTACACTCTACAGGCAGGGATGGTTGCCCCTTCTACCAGATCTATGCGACAATCGTACTCTCTGTGAGGTGTTAACAGTTCTGCCTAGGTTTCACTGAATACGTCCTTGTACTGACTATACTCCAAAGGTAACACCACTTCTTTCTCGACGGCAGTGGCCACGACCAACGGATACATTAAAGCAAGAGCCTGTGACGGAGGGTACTGAACCAAATGATTCTGAACTGAACCGACTTGGTCCTCCAGTCTATGGTGGGGTTATGATGACACAACCAAGGCATCCCTAAAATTACTTCATACTGAGGAGCCTCTATAATGTTTAAGTTTATCTCATCCATATGTCTTCCTTTTGCCACTGCTATAGACAACACAACTACCTCTGTCTGTTCAATAATGAGACCTGATTTCAGAGGTTTGCCATCAACAGCCAATACTTCCTTGGGTGTCTTCCTGGGTACTCTAGGTAAAGCCAAACTTGTTACCAACCCACTATCTATGAAATTTCCTATCTCCCCAGAGTCCACCATAACCCAGACCTGGGGGAACTGTTGTTTACACTCAAGACTCATGGGGAGTACGATATGTTATTCGGTATCTTGCAAGGTAGTGGTAGACAATGAGGGGAGTTTTCAGTTCTGGATGTCTTCTCCCTCCATTCTTGAGTCCACTGTTTTACTAAACTCAGGACGAGTGTTAGAGACAGCCACCTTTTTATTCCTGGTCCAGGCAATGGAGGTCTTGGGTTTAGAATGGCAGTCTCTAACATAATGACCCTTTTTGCCGCAGGGCATGCATAATCCCTGCACCCTTCGACTCTCCCTTTCTTCTCTCGTGAGTGGGGCTCTAAAGGTTCCGATCTCCATAGGCTCAGCAACTGACTTAGTGTTACCTACTATCCTGTGAGGATTTCTATCAGACGAATAGTATCCCCTGTCTCACCTTTTTCTCTCTCCTCCTCTTACAGACCTCCGACTATCCAATCTCAATGTCAGGTTTATCATGTCTGTACAGTTAAGAGGCTGGGGATCTATCTGTGCCAATACATCCTTCATATCGTCCCGCAACCCTTGATAGAACAGTGACATCCTTTTGTCTTCTGGCCATGCAGTTTCCGCCACTAACCTATTAAACGTAGTCAAGTAAGTCACCAAATAATTCTTCCCTTGTTTCAGGTCTAATAGTTCTCTGTCAGTGCTGAATGTAGTAGCTCTTTGATCAAATACTCTCTCAAATTTGGCCCTAAAAGCCGACCAGACGGACAACACCGCATCATTATTCCTAACTAAAGGGTCGACCCAATTGGCAGCGTCGCCCACCAAGTACGAATTAGCGAAGGCTACCCTAGAATGGTTATTTGGGAAAGAGGCAGGTTTGCAAGAGAAGCATATCATAATCTGTGTCAGGAACACCTGAATTTTCAGAGGATCCCCCGCATATCTCTCTGGGCTAGCCAGTGGAATGGGAGGTGGCCCTGTAACCTGTATTTGTGAAGGAGCAGGGGAAGCATCAAAGGTGCAGAAAGAACCAACAGAGGTGCAGAAAGAAGCAAGAGGAGTGCCGAAAGTAGGCCTGGGCGTAGTTCGCGAAGTAGCACTTCGCGAAGCTACGCAAAGTGAAGTTCGAACTACGCGAGCTATGCGTAGCACTTCGCGAACTGCGTAGTACCTTGTTCGCACTGTGCCAGATGTCGTTTTCAATGATTGCACAGTGCGGACAAGCAACCGGCACTGTGCAATCATTGAAAATGGCATCCTGCACAGTGCGAGCTGTAGTTTTCTGCTGCTCGAGTAGATTTTTACTCGAGCTTCAGCTTTCTCAGCGCGAACTGGTAGTTTCTCATCGCGAGCGGTCGCGAGCATACGCAACCACTCGCAATGAGAAACCTGACCTCCTCTCATTGGGAATCTCACCGGGAGGTTTATTTTACATGCTCGCGATCGCCAACTTGAAGTTGCTGATCGCGAACAAGGAAAAAGTCTCGCCGGGATGTCATTTTGCTTGCTCGCGGTCGCCAACTTGACGTTGAGGACCGCGAGCAAGCAAAAAATGACCGCAGCACTACGCAACACTACGCTACGCGTGTTCGCACTATGCTACGTGCAGTTTGCGTAGTGCGAAGTAGCGCGAACTTCGCAAACTATGCGAGCGTAGCGTAGTGCTTTGCCCAGGCTTAGCCGAAAGAAGCAAGAGAAGTGCAGAAAGAGGCAAGAGAACTGCAGAAAGAGGGATCAGGTGTGCAGAAAGAGGCAAGAGAGGTGCAGAAACAGGAAAGAGGGGTGCAGAAAAAGACAAGAGGGGTGCAGAAGAGGGGAAGAAAAGTGCAGAAAGAGGGAAGAGACATGCAGAAAGAGGGAACAGGGATACAGAAAGAGGCTAGAGGGATGCAGAAAGAAGCAACTGAGGTGTAGAAAGAGGCAAAGAAGTACAGAAAGAGGCAAGAGAGGTACAGAAACAAGCAGGAGAGGTGCAGAAAGAGGCAAGAGATGTACAGTAAGAGTCAAGAGATGTGCAGAAACTGGCAGCAGAGGTGCAGAAAGAGGGAACAGGGGTGCAGAAAGTGGCAAGAGAGGAACAGAAAAATGAAAGAGGGGTACAGAAAGAAGAAAGAGGGGTGCAGAAAGAAACAAGTGAGGTGAAAAAAGCGGCAACAGCGGTGCAGAAAGAGGCAGGAGAGTTGCATCAATTGGCAAGAGAAATGCAGAAAGAGGCAAGAGAGGTGCAGAAAGAGGCAACAGAGGTGCAGAAAGAGGGAAGAGGCAAGCTGAGAGAGGGGTGCTGAAAGAATCAAGAGAGGTGTAGAAAGAAGCAAGAGAGGTGCAGGAAGAAGCAAGGTAACTGCAGAAAGAAGCAAGTGAGGTGCAGAAAGAGGCAAGAGAAGTTCAGAAACAGGCAAGAGAGATGCACAAATTAGCAAGTGAGGTGCATAAAGAGGTAAGAGAAATGCAGAAAGTAGCAATAGATGTGAAGAAAGAAGGGAGGTACAGAAAGCAGAAGAGATGTGCAACAAGAGGCATGAGAAGTACAGAAAAAGGAAGAAAGGAAGAAAGGTGCAAAAAGAAGCAAGAGAAATGCAGAAAGAGGCAAGAAATGCGTAGCAAAAAAGCAAGAATGATTTGCACACTATTTGTACCAATTTTACACCCACATTTAGCAGTAAGCAACAGGTGATCATTCCAGGTTTGCAAAGGGCCTTCCACCATGCTGTAACATGTGTCCCTGCATTTTTGGAAGTATTTCAGCTGTTAGAGCTTGAAGCAAGGTTTTTTTGTTCAAATCTGCAGATTTTGCAGCAGATGATGGATTATGTGGCAAATACAGAAAATGCTCCTTAGTGGTTCCTTCTTTTTTTTGTCTCATTGAGTTCATAGTTTAGCTTCGATGGAAACAAGGAAGACTAAACCTGAGGTTACAACTCCACAACACAGACTACCATACCACATAATTACTCTCCATAACACATAATCTCACTCTACATAATTCCTATACCACATACTTTCTATCCACATAATTTCACTGCACAACATACTGCATAATTCCACTACACACAACATACATCGACTCCACTCCAAAAAACATTAGTAAAAAAAGTTTACATTTACAACGCCAATAGCCGTAACTTTCACAAATGCGAGACCTATTATATTGCAAATGCTTCTTTAACTAGTAGTCTTGTTTCCTAAGTGTTGGAGAAAGGGATCCGGGCCTCCGACAAGCGCTCAGAAACTCTTCTGCGTAGGACTTACAGGAGGTACCAGGAAGGCCCTCAAAGTCCCTCAGGAGTAAAGTGGACTTCATTCCCCAACCAGTAGTGTGCCAGGAGGCGTGTTTGCAGAGTGGTGGAGAAAGAGGGGTGTGGCCTCTGAAGACTTCTTAACAATCCCACTGTATGGGACTTACTGGAGGCAACAGGAGGGGTAGTTGGCCCCCAAAGACATCCTTCTATTACCTCCATTAAGTCTCACAGAGCAGGATTGCTAAGTTCTCATAGCAGGCCACACCCCCTTTAACCACCAATCTGCAAATGTGCTCCCTGGCATGCTCTTGGATGGGGATTGAAGTCCCCTTCACTTGCGGGGGTTCTTAGGGGTCAACTAGCCCACCTGTTACCTCCAGTAAGCCCCACACAGTGGGATTGCTGAGAGGTGGACAAAGGCCATGCCCCCTTTCCCCACCACTCTGCAAACATACCTCTTAGTGCACTTTTGGTTGGGGGATGAAGTCCCATTGCCTCCTAAGGGTCCCTGGGGGCCAACTAGCCCTCCTGTTACCTCCAGTAAGCTTCACACAGCTGGATTCCTGAGAGTGTTCAGAGGCCATGCCCCCTTTTTACACCACTTTGCAAACATGCCTCCTGGCGCACTGCTGCCTGGGGGATCAAGTCCTCTTTAGTTCTGAATTCCTCAGGACACAAAGAGACCTCATCGCCCCACCAGCAGCGCGCCAAGAGGCACGTTTACAGAGTGGTGTAAAAAGAGGCCTCAGACCACCTCTTAGCAATCCCGCTGTGTGGGGATTGCTGGTCTACCTGGTGGGCTAGTTGGTCCCTATAGACCCTTAGGATTCAAGGAGACTTAATTCCCCAACCCAAAATGCACCAGTAGGTGCGTTTGCAGAATGGTGTAGTGAAGGGTTGTGGCCTCTGGTGAGTTGCCGGTTTCTTTTATTTTTTTTTAATTTTAGGAAGGGGGGGTTGTGTGCCCCCCTTCCCATGAGCCATTTGGGCCCCGGGGACCCCATTCCCCAGGAGATGGCCACTTATATTTTTTTAACAAAATGTAAAGGAGGGAGGCCGTGCATCCCCCCTCCTGAGGGCATTTTCGGCCCCATTCCCAGGGGCTTAGCCATTTTTCAAGTAGTATTATTTCTAAAGGAGGGAGCTGCATGGCCCCGCTCCCCAGGCCGTTTTCCTCCATCCCCCAAGGCCCGGCTATTTTTTTAATAAAAAATGTGAGGTGTGCTGGGTGGCCCCCTGGGCCATTTTTGACCCTGGGGACCCCATCACCTGCCTCTTTGTTGGAACTGCAGGGGGAGCCCCAATACCCCCACGGTCCCAGCCGGCTCTGCTTCATGGAAACAAGAGCAGGTTTCCTGCTCTTGCTTCTATGAAGCAAAGCAGTGTTTGCTGTGGAAGGTGAGAGCTGTGCTCTCGTCCTGTCATAGCAAACTGCAATGTCCCGGGGGTAGGCACCCAGGGACATTGTTGGAGCTGGCCTTGGGGGGTGGCAGTCCCCAGGGCCATGGAAGGCTCCTGGAGGGGGCCACCTAGCCCCCTCACTGCATGATTAAAGCCCCAGGGAGGTAGTGGCCCCCGGGGCTTGGGGTTCACAACGGACCCCCACCCTTAATTTAAGTTTGCCCCGGGGAAATGGCGGTCCCTGGGGCAGCGTGGGGGTACAGGAGCCCCCCCATGCATTTTTTATGAAAAGCCCCTGGGAGGTGGCAGTCCGCGGGGACCCACACATTAAGAACAAAGCCCTGGGGCCCAAAACAATTATACATTGACCCCTGGACCTGGCCCACCCGGGGGCTAAAAATAACTACGCACTGGAGATCATGCTTCATTTTTTTTTCTGCTAGAATTCACAAATCCTGCTGAAAATGTATTTAAAAAAATGCTTTTATGGCCCTGGGGTGATTCGACAAGCAGGGGCTGCGAAAAAAGGCGGGTTCCAAAACTCGTTTTCCTCATGGTAATTTCCATTGGAACTTTAGACAAAGCTACAGCCTGAACTGCTGAACGGAATTACACCAAATTTGGCAAAATGGTAGGTCTTGGCCCAGAATGTGTGCTTTTTTAAAATGGTATACATCTGTTCAGTAGTTGCTAAGAAATTAAAAAAATAAAACTTTACATATCTGAGCACTGAGGAGGAGTCATGAACCCTCTCGATCATGAGCTTTATTCTGACTGCCAACACTCCAAACCATAATGTGTTGGCAGCCATCTTGTGATTTGGCAACCGAGTCACAAGAAAACAGTTAAAAAAATATGATAAAACAAGAAAAGGGGGCAGGGTAGAAACACCCTGACACCCTAAGCCTACTCAGGGGGTCCCACAAGGACCCCATGAGCATTTTGTTTTTTAAACGGGCTACGTCACGCTGGGTGCGTGAATCCAGATGAGAAAATTCCAAAACAAAGCACGGGCTCTTGCGCTTTGTTTTCCTTAAGGCCTCGGGTGGGCCAGGTCCAAGGGGCAATGCACAAATAATTAGCCCCCGCAGCCCCAGGGACTGCCACCTCCCTGAGGCTTATGTAATTATGGGTGTGGGGTCTTGCCTCCTCCCAGGGGCCTTAAGATTACTAAATGAAGTGTGGGGGAGATCTGGCCTCTCCTCACACTGCCCCAGGGACCACCACCTCCACAGGACCTTAAAAAGTTGGGAGGGGGGCTGCGCAGCCCCCCTCCTGGAGCCCTCAATGGCCCTGGGGATTGCCACCCCGGGACATTGCCGTTTGCTATGGCAGTGAGGGAGCAAACACGGCTTTGTTTCTTGGAAACTAGAGCACAAAACCTGCTCTTGCTTCCAAGAAGCAAAGCAGAATTGCTTTTGGGCAAGGGGCGCTGCATGTTAGCAATGCCGACTCTCGCAAGAGGCGGGGAGCCACTGGGACCATGGGTGCATTGGGGCTCCCCCCATGGTCCCAAACGTAAGGCCAGGCCCTGGGGGATGGGGTCCCTGGGGCCATAATTGGCCTGAGGAGGGGGACCACGAGGTCCCCCTCCAAGAAAGAAAAGAAAAAGCCTGGCCATGCCCAGGGAATGGGTCCATGCGGCCCCCCTTCCTGATATATATTAAAGAATTAAATAAATAAAGGTTGGCCAGGCCCTGGGAGATGGGGTCCCCGGGGCCATAATTGGCTGCAGGTGGGGCGCCGCGTGGCACCCTCCATAATAAAAAATAAAAAAAAAGAATGTGGCAAGCCCCGGGGGATGGAGTCCCCTGGGAGAATACAGAATAATGGAAGTCTGGCATTTTTTTTTGTTTCTATTTTGGAGTCACGACTCTAACACGGATCTCAGTGCTGCCCCCTGTGTAACGTGGCATTGGATTCGCAAATCCACCTCAAATACGTAATTTAGTAGTATATCATTTTGAAGGCAGTGTTGTATTTGTGAAGTTGTTTTAGAGAGGTAGTGTGATTACAGTTAATGATAAGATTAAAATTGATAGAGTTGTTAAAAATATATTAAATACGTGTATTGTGTTGTAGTACATTGAATTCATGCTTTTGCCAAGTAGCGTCAGGTTCGCAAATCCAAAATTTAAAAACAAATATATATGTATGTGTAAAAAAATGTTCACTGTTGTGTTATAGGGTAGCTCTACAAAGAGCCCTTGTGTTCACTATGAGTTTGTTGTAGCTACATGTAAGTGCAGATGTACAGCTTTAGGTTGTTGAGAAAGACTCTGTTCCCTGATCTGTGAAGTGTTCTCCTTCACTTCTGTAGATGCCATTCATATCAAAACGTAGATTGTTGTTATACATGGAGCTCATCCCATGATCTCTGAGGTATGCAGAAACAGCTTTATTGTCATTCTTTCGAGCTTTCTCAATCTGGGGACAGAATTGATTTGACCACTTCCATTTCTGTCTTTGGCATATATTAGAGTATGCAAAGACAGTTTGAGGTAAAAGCAACATCAATTGTGCAAAGGTGTCCTTCATTAGTAGTTCCAGACCTACCCCAGGCAATGTGCCTAGGTCATTACCACCACAGTGCACAATCATAAGGTCAGGTGGTTGGAGATGTAAAAAGGTTTTAACCAAAAGCATCAGTTGGTGCCACTTTAATCCTCTCTCTGCAATCCTTTTAACATCCACATTTTGCAAAGCTAGGTTTTTGTCAATACCTCTGCATTCGGCATACCCTTTGCACCGGAAAACATATGTAGGAAAGTAGGATCTGCTTCACATGGGTACCCCCACTTTTTGCTGGCGTTTCACTCCTTTTCGACCTTAGTCTGGCTGTGGCCCTGCTAATCAGGACCACAGCCTAGCTGCTTCCTCTCTAAAATGGTTTGCATGTACATTAGGTACATATCTAATTGGATTCTGGAGTGCCTTATAAGCCCCTAGTATATGGTATACTATGTACCTAGGGCATAGGTACCTCAGAGGTCTACCAGGGGCTGAAGCATGTATCATGCCACCCCTGGGAAGCACTCCAAAATGGCACCACAGGTCTGCTACTGCAGCCTGGGTAAGGATTGCACCCCTTCTGGTGGTATAGGCTACCTATATCCACCTATATATACAGACACATATAAACCTATAAGTCACTCCTATGGCAGGCCTTGACAATCCTGAAGGCAGAGTGCTTGATTTTGTGTGAGAGGGTGCCCAAGCATGAGCTGAGCCCCTCTGCAGTTTTCGGAAATCATCCTTATGGCTGTTCTGTGATACAGTCATACCATATACTCTTAAGTGCATTAGAACCTCACGGTAAATGCTAACTTTGGAATGGCTGCATCAAAACATCTCATGTTTGGTGTCAAACGCTTTGGAAAACCACCCCCCACCAGTCCTGGTGGCGGGGGTAGCATTCCACCCTTCTAGAGGGAGAGACATGTTCACACTGGTCTAACCCGGTAGGACTTTCCTGAGCCCTGGCATCACAAAATGGATGCCTCTGCCACAGACACGGGTCTGGCCTCCTGCTGCTGCCTGAAACTCTGGCATGGGAGGCCTAGACAATAGGTTTCCTGTTGAAGGGAGTTGTAACCACCTCCCCAGACAGGCAGATGTGTATTGGGGCTGGGCGGGAGCACTCTCCGGTGCTTTGAAGTCCTGCACTGGGGGCACATTTGGTGTCCCTGTGCATAGTCCAGTTCAAACCGGTTGCAGGGGCTACCTGCCCCTGCTCTGGCATGAAACTAGACAAAGTTAATGGGTGGTTACCCCTCTTTCCAAACCCTCCCATAGGTGGGTCCCTAGAGTATGTCCAACCCCCAAACTTAGTATAAGTATGGGAACCCAATCCTCGTGACTTTAGATTACCCTGGACGAAACTCTGCATCATATATGCTGGACCTTCGACGTTATATCCTGACTAGAAGACTGAAGAAATCTCCCTTGGGGTCAAGGAGTAACTCCCCTGCTTGGCAGGCACCAAAGAAGCAACAGACTGGAAAAACTTGGAAGTATCACATCCTCCCCCTGTGCTGTGACTGGAACAAAAGGCGGGGCCAAACTGCCTCTGCTAACAAAATATCATAGGAAGTGGTCAGATTCTCCCCAAAAATCCCTGTGACTACACGCTCAATGTCAACTTCAATGCGAAAAACCATATTATACAACAGATCCTGGGGGGGCAACAAGGGTGTCAGCTGCCTCCACAGTAATGAAAGTTTCAGTTGCTGTCGCCTCCAGACAAGGACGCAGTGCCTCCCGCACTATTGTAACTTCCGCTGTGCTGTCTAGCAGGGTTACCGCCAAAGTCCAGTCCAGCAGTCGGGTTCTTACCTTCCGAGGCATATCTCGCTGTCATAGCGGCAACTTTTTTCTTTTGAAAAGGGGTATGGAAGTGTGGCTGCTCCTCCTGTTTCCCGTTGCCGTCAAGCTGATGAGGCTGTTCATGTCCCAGTGGCGCAGGATGACTTTTGCCACAATCTTGGCGCTCTTCGCCACCGACCAGTAAGCCATGTGAATCCTGCAAAGAACGAGGAGAATGCTGACCAGGGACCTGAAATCTATCAGGAGTTTTAATTTTCGCGCGGTCGCGCAAGTCATAAGTACGTTCAGAAGCCTCAGGACTCTGTGACCCAACACGCGACCCCTGCTTCTGTTGTTGCTGTCTCCGCTTTTTATTTTTCCAGTTCTTTTTAGAATAGTCTGGACGCCCATTTGTGTCAGATTGAGCTTTCTGTTGTGTTTGAGACTGTGTTTGCGTTTGCGTAAAAGGCTTAGCTCCCAAACTATTGCGGCCAAAGGTTTTATAAGCTTTTGCAATCATTTTTGATAATTAGAGTGGTCTGTCCACATCCTGGATCGCCTCTAAGCCATTAGCGACTTGAAAGCTTACTGCATCGCCATTGCCATAGGCAAGGATCATATCATCAACCACGTCGAACACTCCCACCAGTCTCGTCCCCAATTCCACAGCCGCTTCAGCACCATGTTCATGCTGAACATGCTTAATCATGGAGGGGAGGACAGTCATAGAGGGAGTGCTGAAACACTTCGAATACACAGCTGCAAACACCTTGCCCCAGGCATTACAATCAGCTAACTCAGGAAGTAAGTCTTTAGGCAAACTTATAGTCAAAATCCAGTGTTTCTCTACAAGTGATGTATTAGAAAAACTGCTTCATGCTGTCCAAATTTTTCGGCAAGCCAATAAGGCAATTCATCCTTATAAGTTGGTCGCTTGCCCATCAACGAATTAACCATGACAGGTATGAATGTTACTTCACTAGGTCCCGCAGGCTGCACAACAACTCCAGGTGGAGCCACCTAGAAATTGCATGACATTAACTTAATAACAGCTCTGTGCACCTGTATCAAAGAAGCATGTAACACGCCGAGTTTGGGCAGCGTAGCTGCTATCAACCCACGCGGGTGAGTGGTATACCCAGCCAACACCGGCTAGGTGGCCTCTTCAATTGACAAAGGACTAAAACGGACCGGCGTGTAGGAGTGTGGTAGGGTGCCATTAAACCAATTCGCCAAGCTGTGAGAGGAACCTCAAGGGTCCGATAGAGCTGATACGCAACCGGAATGGCCATGGCAGTGTATTCATGGAACAGATTATCTGTCCCATCCCCTGCCAGAAAGGTGACCCAAGAGTAAAAGACTTCAAAGCGGAATGCTGGATCCGCCTCTACTACAAAAATCAGGCACACTCCAGCATCAGGGACTCTATGGAGTCATAAGTAATCCCTGAGCGGAGTGTGATTATTTGACGAAATATTATGCGCCATCATGAAAAGTACAACTTAAAAATTGGCAGCACAAAAAGGGTTAAGAATAAAGAGAGAAACCTTTGTTTTAAACTTCAAGCTTGAGAGAACCAATAAAAACGTCAATATAAGAGGCTACACCGTCACATCTATTTCCAGAGGCAGATGTGAGGGTATTGTGGATAAGCAAAAGCACTACACTTGCGTCTTGCAGATGAGAACCAGACCAAACATTGGCGGCGCCATGTTGCAGAGAGTCTGCACATATACAGAACTATGCACGGGAAAACATGACCTCAGTGACTAGGGGTGTACCAACCTACCACATTAGTACCCAAAATCCCAAACCAATTAGCTATAGTGTCTCATTCGTTCTCCGTTTACAGCGAAACTACCAATGATTAGACAACTCAGAACACATCACGCTCTCTTGGGAATCGCGGAAGACAGACAGTTCTTTTGCTCACTCACTCATACTTGTCCACAATGCAAGTAATCAGAGACGAGGTAGTTTAAAATGTTTATTAAACAGAATAACAAAGAGCATTGTTGATCGATCTTGTACATCGTGTGCAGACTAAACCTCAGAACACAGCAGAGAACGCGAAAAGCAGACAGTTCTCATGTGAAAGTTGCTCAAACAGAGTCTTGCTAAATTTATTCTTGCAGTGTTGGGCGCAAAAGCAGCCTCATGGCAGTGAAGCTCATGCTAACTTAGCAAATGTCGACAATGGACCCATAAGCTATACTACACCCCATGTCTGTGACATGTAAAGAATGTGTTCAGTGCTTCACCCCAAGCTTGTGACATGTAAAGAACGGATTCAGGGCAGTGCTCCTCCCCATGTCTGTGACATATATAGAGTGGGTTTGGTGCTCCTATTCATGTCTGTGATATGTAAAGTATGAGTTCAGTTTTCCTCACATATCAGTGGCATGTGTAAAACAGGTTTATGGCAGCGCTCCTCCCCATATCTGTGACATGTAAATAACAGGTTCAGTGCTCCCCTCCATGTCTGTGACATGTAAAGAACGTGTTCAGGACAGTGCTCCTCCCCATGTCTGTTCTTTATAATGACTGGGTTTAGTGCTCCTACCCATGTCTGTGAAATGTGAAGAAACGGTTTTGAGCTCCTCCCCATGTCTGTGACATGTAAGGAATGGGTTCAGTGCTCCTGCAAGTGTCTGTTGCATGTATAGAACGGGTTTAGAGCTTCTCCACATGTCTGTGACATGCAAGGAATGGGTTCAGTGCTTCACCCACTGTCTGTGACATATAAAGAAGGGGTTCAGGGCAGTGCTGCTCCCCATGTCTGTGACATATAAAGAGCAGGTTCAGTGCTCCTCTCCATGTCTTTGCCATATTAAGTACGAATTCAGTGTTCCTCCCCTGATGTCTATGAAAGCTATAGAACGGGTTTAGGGCAGCGCTCCACCCCATATCTGTGACATGTAAAGAACAGGTTCAGTGTTCATCTACATGTCTGCGATATGTATGGAACTAAATTGGTATTTCTCTCCATGTCTCTGACATGTAAAGAATGGGTTTAGTGCCCCTTCCCATGTCTGTGACATGAATAGAGCTGGCCCAGTGCTCCTGTCCATGTCTGAGGCATGTATAGAATGGGTTTAGAGCTTCTCCTCATGTCTGTGACATGTAAAGAATGGGTTCAGGGCAGTGCTCCTCCCCATGTCTGTGACATATAAAGAGCAGGTTTAGTGCTCCTACCCATGTCTTTGACATGTAAAGTATGAGATCAGTGTTCCTCCCCATGTCTGTAAAATGTAAAGAACGGGTTCAGTGCTCCTCCCCTTGTCTTTGACATCTAAAGAATAGGTTTAGAGCTTCTCCATATGTCTGTGTCATGTAAAGAATGGGTTCATTGCTCCACCCCATGTCTGTGACATATAAAGAGCGGGTTCAGTGCTCCTCCCCAAGTCTGTTGCATGTATAGAACAAGTTTAGAGCTTCTTCACATGTCTGTGGCATGTAAAGAGCGGATTCAGTGCTCTTCCCCATGTCTGTGACATATAATGACTGGGTTTATTGCTCCTACCCATATCTGTGATATGTGAAGAAAGGGTTTAAAGCTCCCCCCATGTCTGTTACATGTAATGAACTGGTTGAGTGCTCCTGCCAATGTCTGTGACAGGTATAGAATGGGTTCAGGGCAGCTCTCCTCCCCATATTTGTGACTTGTAAAGAACAGATTCAGGACAGTGCTACTCCCCATGTCTGTGACATGCTAAGAGTGTGTTTAGTGCTCCTCCCCATGTCTGTGACATGTATAGAACAGGTTCAATGCCGCAATCCCCCACATATCTGTGACATATAAAGAACAGATTCAGTGTTCCTCCCAATATGACATGTGAAGAAAGGGTTTAGTGCTTCTCCAAATGTCTGTGACATGTAAAGAATGGGTTCAGTGTTCCTCCCCATGTCTGTGACATGTGTAGAACTGGTTTAGAGATTCCTCTCATGTCTGTGACAAGTAAAGAACGAGTTCAGTGCTCCGCTCCATGCCTTTGACATGTAAACTATGGGTTTGGAGCTCCTCCCCATGTCTGTGACATATAAAGAACAGGTTTAGGGCACTGCTCCTCCCTATGTCTGTGACATGTAAAGAACAGGTTCAATGCTGTGCTCCACCACATATCTGTGACATATAAAGGACAGGTTCAGTGCTCCTCCCAATGTCTGTGACATATAAAAAACAGGTTTAGTGCTCCTCCCCTTGTCTGTAACATGTAAAGAAAGGGTTCAGTGCTCCTCCCCATACGTGTGACACGTAAAGAACGGGTTCAGTGCTCCTCCCCATGTCTGTGACATGTAAACAATGGGTTTTGAGCTCATCTCCATGTCTGTTACATGTATATAACTGGCTTAGAGCTTCTTTTCATGTCTGTGACAAGTAAAGAACGGGTTTAGTGCCACACCCCATGTCTGTGACATATATAAACAAGCATTGGCATAGCCAAAAGGTCTCGCCTTTGGGACCTTATAAGTGTTTTGCCATGCAACACATTATCCATTGTGCTGTGCCACCAGGAATTGATGCGCTATACAGTAGTTGCACACTGTGTAGCCTTTGTAAGTATTAGCTATGTGGAAATGGTCTGATTTACATAGGACATTATTTGAGTGTGGAGTTGTACACTTTGTGTGAGTGCCAGCTTCCGGGAGGTGCGACCAGCGCAGATACACCTGGCGCTGATCCGTGTTAAGAAAAAATACAGGTTTAAAAAGCACATGCTGCAGAGTTCCTTGTTTTCAGGCAACAATAAAAATATCAAGATAACTGATGATTAGTGCTACTGATGGGGAGAGATCAGAGTTTAGTTTATTGGCAGTTCAGTAGCGCACAGAGTTAGTTTACTGCAAAGAACGTGTACCATGAAAATTGCCGAACTGCAGTAGATGTGGATAGCTCAGAAGGTTAATGTTTTTGTAACAGAGGTCCTTTATATTACTTTCAGTTGATAAGTTACAACGCGAATACAGCACGTTAAGCTGTGAACTGTTATCAAGGAGTCTATATCCTTCACAAAATTGGCTGTAGTGGCCCAACTGATTTTTTTTTTTTACCCCAGCCCTCAACACACAAAACTATGAGAGCCCTCTTGCCTACATCCAAAGTGTTGGTATGTGTAGACTATCTAAAGGAGTATCTGTATGACCAGTAGTCGGTCTGTTGTTTCCCGCAAGTGTGCTGGCCGATGTGTTTATACATATGTTCAGGTCTTATTCTGTGTGCATGTGTGCACTATGTCAATGTTTGCATGTCTTTGTGCTTCTATGTGTATGTATTGACTCTATAGTGTTGGGGGTGTTGGTTCCTGGGACCACAATGAGAGGGTGATGGACATTGAGTACCAAGGGGCTGATTCACAGAACTAACTTAAGACAAAATCCTAAACTTACAACTTTCGGTATTCACAGAAGTTAGGATTTTGTCTTAAGTTTGTCTTAAGACAAACTTAAGACAGACTTAAGACAGACTTAAGACAGACTTAAGACAAACTTAAGACAAACTTAAGACAGACTTAAGACAGACTTAAGACAGACTTAAGACAAACTTAAGACAAAATCCTAACTTAAGTCTGTCTTAAGTCTGTCTTAAGTTTGTCTTAAGTCTGTCTTAAGTCTGTCTTAAGTTTGTCTTAAGTCCGACTTAAATCAGTCTTAAGTCTGTCTTAAGTTTGTCTTAAGACAAACTTAAGACTAAATCCTAACTTCTGTGAATACCAAAAGTAGTAAGTTTAGGATTTTGTCTTAAGTTAGTTCTGTGAATCGGGCCCCAAGTGCCTACGGTGGCGGGCTCTTGTATTGACCCCCGCTTAACTCCTGTCTATCAAGCGGTCAAAGATCCTAATTGCTATTATTCCATCATTGCCCCAGTGCCAAGTTCCGGGTCTGCCTCACTCAATTATAGTTTATCCTCTGTATCCCAAGTTACTATCCCTGACACTAATTGTCCCCCTTTGGTTGGAGGTTCTCTATGCTCGTGGAATATTGCTGGTTTAAATGCTAAACTATCCATTATGGATTGGGTTGCATTCATCAATAAAAACGATATTTGTTTATGCCAGGAGACCTGGCTTTTAGAACCACGTTTTTGCATGGGCTACCTAAACTTTCATATCCCGGCCACTAAAGGGACCCACGGGCGACCATCTGGGGGCCTAACTATTTGGCTGAGAAATGAATTATGTTTGAATAGTAAGTTCCTTCATACTGGGAATAGAGACATCCAATTGTTGAGGTTAGAGATTGGATCATTGGGCACAATTGATATATATAATGTGTATGTAAGGGGTTGTAGAGGTGCAAAATCTCCTGTATTAGATGAACTTATGAGTTTGTTCGATGTTTACTCAGCTGATACCTTCATCATTGTTGCAGGTGACTTCAATGTAACGTTTGAACTGCTTGTAGAAATCGACTGTGATACCCAGGATAGTAAAGAGTTACACTGGGGTATTCCCCCTCTGGAGCTGCCTCCTATAAAAAGGTGGCCAGAAGTAGCCATTCAGATGAATTCTCTTTGCATGGAAAAGGGCTTGAGGGCCCTGAACGGTAGGATACCCAGTGATCGCGAGGGTGCCTACACATTTAATAATGGTCTGAGCAAGAGCCGAATTGATTACATTCTTGCTGACGTGAAACTATGGCACTCTCTTGTTGACATGAAGATAATGGCCCTTCCCGAGAGTGATCACAACCCCCTTTGTTTATTTCACAGATGGTGGAAGGCAGATTGTGGTCCACTAGAGGCAAGGGTGTTGTGTACCCTCGAGGTTGTGCCTTCTAATGACATGCGACGGCTGAGGTGGTCCTGTCTAATGGAGAATCCCACTGCCCTGCTAAATATTTTGGCAGAGGTTGATGGATCCATACATGCAATCGACCAAATTCTTTCCTCCAATGGGGAAATGGGGGATGTAACAATAGTTAATAACAGTCTTTTTGCCAGTCTGAAATCCTATTTCTTAAAAAAATTGAAATCTGGCTCAAGAGCTGTTCACATCCAAGCAAGTTGGTATAATGGGGAATGTAGGCAGTCAAGGCTATTACCTGGGAAAGCCTTGAAGGAAGGCAATGTAGGCGCGGTGCGACACAGTAGAAATAACTACAAAAGTTGCATCGCCAGGGCGAAACGACAATGGGATGAAAAGAAGTGGCAGGGCCTCCTCGAAGCAAGTGTTCAGAACAATAGCAAACTATTTTGGAGTATAGTAAAGTGGGGATCTGGTGGGCAGCCAGAGTGTCCCCAAAACAATGTTTCCAAGGGGAGGTGGGTTGAGTATTTTAAACCCCAGTATGCTTCCCTTACTGATCCCCCTGAAAGTCCTGGGTTGTCTCCGGTGTTTAATCTGGAAGACAACTTTATTAGACTCGAGGTGGAAACAGCGCTTGCTGGTGTGGCGTCTGGAAAGGCCCCTGGCCCGGACGGGGTACCAGCGGATGTTTTTCTATATGATAAGGTTAAATGGGGGAGATATATCCAATTGATTGCTAATGCGCTGGCGCAGGGGGCACCAATTCCTTGTTCATGGAAAGCGGCGGAAATAATACCGGTCTACAAAAAGGGAGACCGGTCGCTCCCAGAGAACTATAGGCCCATTAGCCTGATTGATGCTATCCAGAAGATTATAGGCAGGCTGATTTTAAATCGCGTTCACTCCTGGATAGCATCAAATAAAATCTTGTCCCCATTCCAGGTGGGATTTCGACAGCATATTAGTACCGTTGATCAGGTATTCCGTTTTGTCCTCCTCTATTGGAAGACTGTGGTACTGGGCAAGGGGAATTTGTATGCTGTGTTTGTGGACCTAAGGGCTGCCTTTGATCTAGTCCCCCGTTCTAAACTCTGGTTGACGCTGAAAGATCGGGGCCTTCATTGTGGCCTGTTGTCCCTGATCCAGAGGCTTTATGATGATAATTCTGCTAGAATTAGATGGGGAGGCCAGGGCATGACGACAGAGGACTTTCCGGTGCAAAGGGGGGTTAGACAAGGTTGTGCAATGGCCCCAACCTTATTTTCATTATACATCAATGATATAGCTGAATGCCTCCTAAAGGCGAACACCGATGCCCCTACTCTCGGCGACGCAAAAATCTCAATTTTAATGTTCGCGGATGATTTTAATTGCCAAGACACCTTGCAGTCTCCAGCGTTCATTGGATATTTTTGAGAATTTCTGTGTGGAACGTGGCCTCGAAGTTATTATAAAAAAACTAAGCTTATGACATTTAGGCCACACAGATTGTTTAAAAATAAATTTGTATTGTTTAACAATCCCTTAGAGCAAGTACAGGCTTTTAACTATTTAGGGGTCAATATTCAAAACAATTTTATGTGGAAACAGCAGAAAGAATTTTCTACTCTAAAACATAGGCAGCTTGTAGGAGCAATATCTGGTGAGTTTAAAAAATCGTTAACGAAACCGATTAGACCCGTGCTCCAGGTCTACAGTGCTAAAGCTGTAAGTGCAGCTCTCTATGGTGCTGAACTGTGGGGATACGAGAATTTGTCTTCCTTAACCATCTCGGAAAACAAGTTTCTGCGTAGTATTACTTCTCTCCCACAGAGCACGCCAATAGTTCCCTTAAGACATGACCTGGGTATGAAACCCATTGCCGATGTAGCTAGACTACGACCCATTCTCTATTGGCGTAGATTGTGGACAACCCCGGCTTTAGCCCAGTATGCTGAGGGCTTCCTCGACGTAATGTCTTTGGTTGCTGCCTGTAATATTGGCTGGTTTAAAGAACTTAGAAGATCTCTTGTGGCTCTGGGAATGAGTGATTTATGGGAGAACCCCTCGGGTGTCTCTTTTCTATCTAAAGCACTGTTGAAGGAGAAATATTGGGAGCTAGTTAACGCTAAGGTACTCTCCGGCAGTAAATCTTTCTCTCTTTCTGATGACTTTTTGAGTATAAAACCCGCTCCAAGGTTAGAACCTTTCTGGGATCTTGTCACGAAAGTGCTAGACAGGAAACTATATTTCCAGATGCGGGTGGGATCGCTGCCTTTAAAATCATTTACCGCTCGGTGGGACACTGATACTAATAATTTATGCTTTTTGTGTAAATCCCACGAAGAAACAATTGCCCACATGTTTTTTGTATGCCCTGCCTATTTGACCCCGAGGCGTGTTTGGTTGAGACCCATCTGCAAATTATTGGGTACTAAACTGAGTGGTGAAGCAGGGAGAATTCTTCGTACTGGTACTGACCCGGCCATTGTTGTTGTTGTTGCTAAATTTCCCGGTGTGGGCATGGATTATAAGAAACCAGAGTATCTGCCAGTAAAGTGCTAGCTGCCCTAGATGCTTCCCCCCACGATCTACTGTGAAATTGTATAGATTGTATGTATTTTAATCTTGTATATATTTTAAAAGGTATTCGATTTTAAAGTGTTTTGTTTTTTGTTTTATTTCTGACCCTTTATGTACTGTGTACCTGTACTTGTTTTGTATTGCTTTTATGACTTTTGTCGAATAAAGCTGTTTTGGATTGGATTAGTGTATGTATTATACACAACTGCAGTCTTTTAACTTTGCCACTGCTTGTTCCACTTAAAGAGCAAACTGAGGCCGGAGCAGTAGAGGAGATTCTTCTGGTGCATGGGACAGTGTGAGAAACACGGTACAGTCTGTATTATACATAAAAAAAAAACAAGATGCCTTTCTCCTGCCGTGAAATACACAATGCTTCCAATTGTGGCCTGTTAACGTGTTTAGGATTAATCAGTAAAGTTGAACGCATTCCTGAAGACCCAATCATGCACAGGTATGCAAACTATAATACACAGTGCGAGGCTGCTAGGCTGTCAGCGTACACAATAATGGGTGTCATATTACCCACTTTAGTTGTGTTGCTGCTATTGAGCCACATTTGATTGCATGTCCTATTAAAGTGTATCAAGTAAATAATACCTTTCACAGCCTAAAGGAATATGTGGGTCACATTGTGAATTATAAAACATAATGCACAATGCTTGTGCAACCCTTGGCCAGCCACCCACTGGCACCCTTAAACCAGGCAGTTCTGTAAAACAACATCTAAGGGTAACAAGTAAGTCCAGGGTGCTGCAGTGCAAATCTCACAGTATAAACACTATGGTTCGACAATGGGGTTGTCCTCGATAAAAGTGGAAAACAACAACTTTTCTGCAATAAAATCCTTGTCTTGCAGTTCATGGGAGTCTGTCGCCTCGTTTTTGGCATCTTATGCCTGTATGCAGTATTGCTCAAGCTGTACCACAGCTCGAGTAGAGCCGGAGCTTCGTGTGAAAATGTTTACGAGCACCAGGAGAGCAGCAGTAGGAGGAGGCAGAGCTGGCCGCCAGCCTCCCCATCAAATAATGCAAGGAGCCGGAGAGCGGCTAGGCACTGCCAGAAGAGGCTGAGGAGCAGCAAGAGGGTGAAAGGGCGAGGGGCTGCACCACAGCACCAATGCACGAGGACTGCCGAGCCTTACCTCCAGCTGATACCGATTGCACCAGAGCTCCGGTCAGCACCGTCCCGTCCTCCCATGGGCTTCTGCCTATAGCACAGAGTGGAGGAGGCTGTGCCTGACCCCCTTGCTGCTACCACCGCAGCTGCACCGTGTCCTGTTGCTTCTTCTTCACACAACTCTATTCTATAAACATAAAATGTAAAAGTACCACAACATCGGAGCACCGGGCACTGAGGAAACCAGGCAGGAAGGAATTTTTCATAATTGAAGATGTATGTAGTTAGATTAGGAGAAAGGGGGTGGAGTAATTACGAAACTGAAAGGCAGAGGGAGGAAGTATTAAACATGCAAGAAAGAAGAACGTCCGGCTCGTCAGTGGTGCATTGCATGTCTTTGTGTTTTGTCATTTATTATAACCAAGTACTGTCCTGGGAAGCGCTTGCTGAAAATACACAGCCCACAAGTGGTGCGCGCATGAAAGAGAGAGGGGGTTCAGGAGGTGAGCCCACGAGTGGTGTGCGCACGTACACTTGAGAGAGCAGTCTGCTCATTTTCATGGCACTGCACTCGTGTTTGTGGCGCGCCGCTGCTAACTCCCACAAGGTGGATGCTGCCACAAGCACAAGAGTGTGCTTGAAAATGAGCAGACCGATGGCTAAAGGCCCTTCTTGGCAGCGCATGTGCGCTGCCTAGGCGAGACCTAAAAAGTGTTCAGTGTTCCTCCCCAAGTCTGTGACATGTAAGGAATGGGTTTAGGGCTTCTCCCCATGTCTGTGACATGTAAATAATGAGTTTTGAGCACCTCCCCATGTCTGCGACCCGCAAAGAACGGGTTTAGGGCTGTGCTCCTCCCTATGTCAGTGACATGCAAAGAGTGTATTTAGTGCTCCTCCCCATGTCTGAGACATGAATAGAACAGGTTCAATGCTAAGCTCCCCCATATATCTGTGACATATAAAGAACAGGTTCAGCGCTCCTCCCAATGTCTGTGACACGTAAAGAACAGGTTTAGTGCTCCTCCCCATATATCTGTGACATTTAAAGAATGGGATCAGTGTTCCTCCCCTTGTCTGCGACATGTAAAGAATGAGCTCAATGCTCCGCCCCATATCTGTGATATGTATAGAACAAGTTCAATGCTCCTCCCCATGTCTGTGACATATAAAGAGTGAGTTCAGTGCTCCTCCCCATGTCTGACATGTGAACAACTTGTTTGGAGCTTCTCCCCATGCCAGTGACATGTAAAGAATGGGTTCAGTGCTCCTTCCATGTCTATGACATGTAAAGAATGAGTGCAGTACTCCTCCCCATGTCAGTGACATGCAAAGAACGCATTTAGTGGCTGTCTCCATGTCTGTGACATGTATAGAACGGGTTCAGTGCTCCTTCTCATGTCTGTAACATGTATAGAATGGGATTAGAGCTTCTCCCAATGTCTGTGACATGTATAGAACAGGTCCAGTGCATCACACCATGTCTGTGACATGTAAAGAGTGTGTTTACTGCTCTTCCCCAAGTCTGTAACATGTAAAGAACAGGTGCAATGCTCCTCCCCATGTCTGTGAGATGTAAAGAACGGGCTCAGTGCTCCTGCCCTTGTCTGTGACATGTAAAGAACAAGCTCAATGCTCCTCCCCATGTCTGTGACATGCAAAGAGTGTGTTTACTGCTCCTCCCCATATCTCTGACATCGAAAGGATGGTTTCAGTGCTCCTCCCCATGTCTGTGACATGTAAACAATGGGCCCGATTCACAGAACTAACTTAAGACAAAATCCTAAACTTACTACCATTTTGGTATTCATAGAAGGCACTTACTCATTTTGGTATTCACAGAAGGCACTTACTCATTTCGGTATTCACAGAAGTTAGGAGTCCTAACTTTAGGACTCCTAAATGCCTTCTGTGAATACCGAAAGTCTTAAAATTAGGATTTTTCTCAGTTTAGTAGTAGTATAGTTAGGACTCCTAACTTTAGGACTCCTAAATGCCTTCTGTGAATACCGAAAGTCTTAAAATTAGGATTTTTCTCAATTTAGTAGTAGTAAAGTTAGGACTCCTAACTTTAGGACTCCTAAATGCCTTTTGTGAATACCGAAAGCCTTAAAATTAGGATTTTTCTCAGTTTCGTAGTAGTATAGTTAGGACTCCTAACTTTAGGACTCCTAAATGCCTTCTGTGAATACCGAAAGCCTTAAAATTAGGATTTTTCACAATTTAGTAGTAGTAAAGTTAGGACTCCTAACTTTAAGACTCCTAAATGCCTTCTGTGAATACCGAAAGCCTTAAAATTAGGATTATTCTCACTTTAGAAGTAGTAAAGTTAGGAGTCCTAACTTTAGGACTCCTAAACTGAGAAAAATCCTAACTTTAAGACTTTTGGTATTCACAGAAGGCATTTAGGAGTCCTAAAGTTAGGACTCCTAACTTCTGTGAATACCGAAGTGAGTAAATGTCTTCTGTGAATACCAAAATGAGTAAGTGCCTTCTGTGAATTTGAAAATGGTAGTAAGTTTAGGATTTTGTCTTAAGTTAGTTCTGTGAATCGGGCCCAATGGGTTTATAGCTCCTCCCCAAATCTGAGACATGTAAAGAACAGGTTCAATACTCCTCCCCATGTCTGTGATATGTAAAGAATGGGTTCAGTGCTTGAGAACAGGAAAGGAAGGTGTGTGGTCCCTATATCACAGAGTGGTTGGTGCTCCTCCCCATGTCTGTGACATGCAAAGAATGGGCTCAGTGCTCCTCCCCATGCATTTGACATGTAAAGAACAGGTTCAGTGCTCAAGACCAGGAAAGGATGGGGTTCTGTCCCTATATCACAGAGTGGCGGGGTTGCTCTATGCCAAACCCCGAGAGTCATCACAGCAGGACCATGAGATGTATTCAACGGCACCCCATTAGTCCCTTGGGCAGTTGCAAACCTGAGTAAGCGGTGGCTTGCTTGATGACGCTCTGCCCTCAAAGATGTGAGTTACACTCCTGGACTGGTAGTTCATGGTTTTTATGGGAGGAAAACTAGCCAACTAAAGTTGTGACATGCAAAGAGTGGGTTTACTGCTCCTCCCCATATCTTTGACATGTAAATGGTGGTTTCAGTGCTCCTCCCCATGTCTGTGACATGTAAGCAACGGGTTTATAGATCCTTCCCATATCTATGACATGTAAAGAACAGGTTCAATGCTCCTCTCCATATTCTGTGACATGTAAAGAATGGGTTCAGTGCTTGAGACCAGGAAAGGATGGTGTGTGGTCCCTATATCATAGAGTGGTTGGTGCTCCTCCCCATGTCTGTGACATGCAAAGAATGGGCTCAGTGCTCCTCCCCATGTATTTGACATGTAAAGAACAGGTTCAGTCCTCCTACCCATGTCTGTGATATGTATAGAACGGGTTTAGAGCTGCTCCAAATCTGTGTCATTTAAAGAATGGATTCAGTGCTCCGCCCAATGTCTGTAACATGTAAAGAACGGGTTCAGTGCTCAAGACCAGGAAAGGATGGGGTCTGGTCCCTATATCACAGAGTGGCGGAGTTGCTCTATGCTAAACCCCGAGAGTCTTCACGGCAGGACCATGAGATGTATTCAACGGCACCCCATTAGTCCCTCGGGTGGTTGCAAACCTGAGTAAGTGACGGCTTGCCTGGTGACGTTCTGCCCTGAAAGATGTGAGTTACACTCCTGGACTGGTAGTCCATGTTTTTTAAGGGAGGAAAACTAGCCAACTAAAATGTAAGCACCAATGGGTTTGTCCCACATTGTCATTTGGCTCATCAGGTGGTTGGGCAGCGTAGGTTACTCAGTTGTGCCCGCCCTTCTATTACCAATGAGTAGGCTGTCCGGTTTTAGGTTTAAACCTATAATAACTGATAAAGCCCCACTTTAAGGGAAATAGCCCTCACCAGTGAAAACATATAAACACTGAAAAAACACCTGCACAACCACAAATGAAATGCCATTCAAAGAAAGGAAAAAGAGAGTAAAAGAGTCCTTTTTAGGTCTCGCTGAGCTAGCACATGCGCTGCTCGGAGACATTTAGCAGGTGAGTTTTGAAAGTGCTACTGGCTGGCCTAGCGCTTGCGTTCACACAAGCGTGCACGCGCGCAGCCGCCATTTGTCTCCTCCGTCACGGTTCATTAAGTTGCTTGTTTTTTTTATTTCCCGTGCTTTCCCCTCTGCCTCCGTCCGATCAATTTTACTTTCGTGGCTTGGCTGTTACGAGCAGAAATCAAACCAACACGAGTGCATAAGGCCGAACAATATTGCCGAAAATGTCCACATGAGGGCGCTGTTGGGCCTTTGATGGCCGCCTTCATAATCATCTATTGCATTTTTTGTTAATTATTATTATTGCTGGTGGTAGCGCAAAAGGGAGGCATCTACACCTGTGTAGCACACACTCCCTCCAGGCAGCAATAAGAATAAAAAGTTAACATGGCCAGCGCTTTAAAAAAAAAAAAACACCTTTTAAACCACGCTGCTGTGCTGCTTTGCAACAAGGCTAAAACACTGAGCACTGACAAAGCCAATAGCTAGTATAGGAGGCACAATGGCTTTGCCAATGCTGGTCTGATTTAAGGTTTGAAGAAGTGTCACATTTACGTATTTGTTGATTCTTTTAATGACTGATAAAACCTCCTCTAAACTATAAAACACTGATTTCAAACTGTTTTACCTTTGCCGACTTCTGAACTCTTAATTAACCTTCACATCCCTTCCCTCTAGCCCCTGCACCTTAAAGTCACTTGCCTCCTTTTACCTCAATACACGGTACACCCCATAATCCCCAAATCACCTTTATTAAACATAAAAGTTGTTTTTTCTTTAGAAAAACAATACTTACCTGCATGGCACTTCGCTACATCGTAAAGACTGCATGATAAAGGTCCAGCATGGTAAATGCGGTATTCCCTGATGCAGGACACATACCCATCCTTTCCTTAAACACTCTCATGCTTTCACCCCAGTGCCCCTAAATATTATGGGCACCCTCTCAGTTGTTTAATACCAATGAGTATGTCTGGAGCAAACCTTCGCCGCTTTGACCTCCCTACACCCCCATACTGTAGGTCTCACCTGAGAGTGCATGCGCGATCGCTTGAGAGACTTTAATTACAGGGTGCTTAAAGCCTGACTGACCACTGCTAACCGCAGGTTGGCTTCATCGTCACTCAGATCCTTGCTTCTTTTTGGAGGGATACAGCTGGCTTTACTTTCTTGTAGGCTGTTGGTCCCTACCCTAGATCATGGCCCAAGTACTGCTTCCCTTTCCTAGTAGCCTTCCACCGCTCGCCACTTTCAGGAGCTCAATCTCCCCATCCTGGCTTACTCACACCCTCTTCCTCCAAACCTCTACCTGCATCATTGATTGCCCTGCCCCCAGCACCTGGTAATCTCCTTCGTTTTTTGGTCCAATCCCCCCGTTTTGCCACTTGCCCCATTACCCCATCCCCCACATCCTCCCAGTTTGTTGGTGGCACCCTAATGTCTCACCAGAAAACAAAGCCCAGAATTCCACAAATGGGTTTTTAAGATGCTACAAAGATGCCAACGGTGCTGCGCTCCCTGCTCTACAGTGTCTTTTTAGCACGGTCTTCATGTGGGGCTAATATAGTGAGCTTCAGCTGTAACTTAAGATAATAACAAATAAAAAATAGTGAAGGCAGAGAACAATCCCATACTAGGAATACAGATCACTGCCCCTAGCAGTCAGTGCTGACGCATCAAAGCACCATTTTATTTCAGGCATACAGTACTGCAGCCGCACATCTGTACAACATGGGTAAATAGGTCTCGCTTTTGGGACCTTATAAGTATTTAGTTATGCCGCACACTATTCGTGGTGCAACAACATCAACTGTTACATGGTTAAACACTTATAAGGTTCCAATGGCGAGACCTATTGGCTATGCCAATGCTTGGTTTTTTTTCCTGAAGGGGCCAATACAATGTAACTTTGTTTTTTTTTTTGTTTTTTTTGTGTTGAAACCGTTTATTGCAATCTCAAGTATATACAAGTATGGGCCTACAACCTTCCGGCCGGCCGCTAGAGTGACAGGAGCACCTGACAAACTTACAAAAGGGCACTTGGCGTTACAGAGAAGCAAATCAGGAGACATCAACGACGTAAGCCACATGACTCTAAGCCCACAATACGGTTTCATTTTATACACACGCAACAACATAGAAAAACACACCCGCAAGGCAACCCGCAATCGAAGGTAACCACACGTGCTCCTCGAATAAGGGACCCCGACCATCCACAGGAATCTGAAGAGGGGGAAGGGAAACAAGTCCAGGACTGGGGGAACTCTGTGCCCGGGGCTGGGGGAGGGGGTCAACTAGGGGGACGGAGCCGGTGAGGCAGCAGGCAGCAGTGGTGGCTCGCAAATACCCCAGCGGTAGGCGTTCCAGGGGCCCCATATTTTCACCCACGCCCCAGGCTTGCCCCTCGCCACATACACCACCTTTTCTCGGAACATGCACCAATCCATATGTTCTTTCCAGGCCGACACCGCCGGGGGCCGCTGGGATCCCCACAGTTGAGCGATGTCACGCTTAGCTATCATATATCCCAGAGTCACCCATCGCGTCTGCGGAACCGAGTAATCAGTTGGTTCCCACACATTCAGCAAGCATCTCCTCGCTTCAGGCAACAGTGCGACATGCGTAACCAGACGCAGGACCTCATGCACACCACGCCAGAATCGCTCCACCTTCGGGCATTCCCATAAAATATGCAAAAAAGTCGCCAAAGCACCACACCCACGCTTACACAACCCATCCTCAGCATAACCCATACGCAGAAGCCTTGGCCCCGTCATGTAAACCCGGTGGAGTATCTTAAGCTGGACGAAGCGAAGGCGAGCCGGTATGGCCACCTCCTTCGGAGAGGCCACCGCGGAAATCCAGTCTTCGTCGTCCAACTCCAGCCCGTCGGCAACCCAAGCCTCACGGAGGCCGGTCAGCAGGCCCGAGCGGTCATTAATCAATTTTTTGTAAATGAGGGAGATCGTGCTATCCGGAACGTGGCCATCCAGCACTCTATCCTCCAGGGGGGAAGACTCCGGGATGGAGGCGGCGTCTGGGAAGACGGAGCCCAGCGCATGACGGACCTGCAAGTACCGAAAGTATTCACTGCCCTGCAGCTGAAACTCCGTCTGCAGCGTCTCGAATGTTTTAAATCCCCCTCTCGTCCAGAGGTCCCCCACTTTACTGATGCCAATCGTGTCCCACTTCTCGAAGCCCTTCGAGGTCCACAGGGAGCCCAACCGCTGAGGCGCATACAACGGCGACGCCCGGGTCAAACGGTCCTTCCACCCCATAGCTGCATTGGCCGCGTGCCACACCCGCACCATGACACGCGTGGGCCCCGTCAAGCGGGGATCCGGCGCGCCAGAGTAGAGTGCTCGATTGTAGTCGCCACCGGGCAGGAGCATCTTGTCCATTTCAAATGCCGGGTTCAAGGCGGGCCCATAGAGGCCGTGATTAATTGCAGCTAGCTGGGAGGCCCAGTAATACCGCTTAATGTCCGGGAGGGCAATCCCCCCGTCGTACCACGGGAGCGTCAACTTCGCCAGGGCTATACGCGGCCTCCCGTCCCAGAACAGGCGGCGCTGTAGACTCTCCACCTCACGGAAGTAGCGCGCCGGGACTAGGTCCATAGTGTTCTGGAGAGCGTACAGGAAGCGCGGCAACGACATCATCTTAAACAATGCCGCCCGGCCGAGCGGCGAAAGCGGCAGGTGCCGCCAGCGCGCGACGTCCTCCTTCAAGCGCTGGAGGGGGGGAAGCAAGTTTCGCTCGTAGCGGGCCGCCGGGTCCAGCGTGATATAGACACCCAGGTACCGAAACCCCTGCGAGGCAATCTGGATCGGACATCCCCGCGGGAGGACGGGAGCCTCCCCGGAAAGCACATAGACACATGATTTAGCCCAGTTGATGACAAGGCCTGAGTTACGGCCAAAGGAGCGCAGGACATCAACCAGGACAATCAGGGATTTGCGCGGGGAGGCTAGGTACAAAAGGATATCATCAGCGTAGAGGGACACGCGGTCCTCATACTCGGGGGTCCAACGGAGACCACGGATGGAAGGGTGCCACCGCAACCACTCCGCCAGGGGTTCCAAGGCCAATGCAAACAGGAGCGGCGACAAGGGGCAACCCTGTCGCGTGCCCCGTCCCAGCGCGAACGGGGCCGAGACTCGCCCATTCACTACCACCTGCGCTAACGGGCCCGAGTACAACAATTTGACCCAGCTGATGAATCCCGGTCCAAAACCAAATTTCGCCAGCATCGCCCAAATGTATGGCCATTCGAGCGTGTCAAACGCCATGGTGGCGTCTAAGGACGCCAAGATGGCCGGCTCCCGCACAAACGGAACACGCGCGAGCACCCCGTGCAAGCGCCGCAGATTGAGGGCCGTGTTGCGATGGGGGATAAAGCCAGACTGGTCTTGGTGGACCAACTCGCCCACCACGCCGACCAGCCGGTTGGCAAGCACCTTGGCAAGGATTTTGGGCTCCGCATTCAAGAGCGAGATAGGCCGATAGGAGGTAACCCGGTCTCGGGGTTTCCCCTCCTTGTGGATCACCACGATTGTAGCCAGACGTTGGTCCGGCGGGAGGGAGCCCCGCGAGTGGGCCGCAAGGACCATCGCGCGGAGGTGGGGTGCCAGTACGTCCGGTCGCAGCTTATACAACTCGATAGGGATGCCGTTCGGGCCCATGGCCTTGCCAGATGCAACCGAGCGTATAGCGAGGGCAATTTCGTCCGAGGTAGGAGCAGCATCCAACGACTCCCTGTCCTCCACCGAAAGGGAGGGCAGCGCGATATCTCGAAGCAGGGCATGAGAATCCGCCTCCGAGCAGGGGGAGACCGGGGAATACACCTCGCGGAAATAATCCGCGAAGCAAGAGACAATGTCTTCTGGCTCGGTGACACGTACACCATCCATCCTCTCAATCAGTGGAACCACACGACTCGCTCTCTCCTTTTTATCCAACCACGCAATCAATTTACCAGCCTTATCACCCACATCATACAGTCGCCCCTGTTGCTCTCTACTGAGGCCCCTGGCTGCCTCCGTGACGAGGGCCCTATAGGCCGCTTGCTTAAGGTGTAGAACATGCAGTGCAGCATCCGTCACCCCACTCCCCAAATCACCCTCTAGTTCAGTAATTTCGGCCTCCACTCGGGTCACCTCCTCCTGCTCGCGCCTCCGGGCATGGGATATGAAGAAGAGGGCCTCCCCCCTAATAACTGTCTTGAAGGCCTCCCAAAGGGAGATAGCCGAAGGGACAGACCCCACATTCTCCTCGAAATACCGCTGCAAGGATTTAATCAAGTCAGCGCGAATAGTGGGGTCGCGCAGATAGCAGGCATTAATTGGAGCTACCCTGCCCTCCCCCCTCGGGAGGACACCAAAGTGCAACAGGAGCGGGGAGTGATCTGAAATACCCCGCGCCAGATGGCGCACCTCTCCCACCCTCCCAGCATAGGCCGCAGGGACAAGGATATGATCAAGCCGTGAGAGGCTACCATGGGCACCCGAATGGAAGGTGTATTGCAGCTGCATGGGATGTTTTAAGCGCCAGCAGTCCACCAATCCCAATGTATCTAAAAGGCCGGACAGCCACGCCTGCGCCCGGGGGAGGTCCCTAGGGGGGTGACGATCCATAGTCCCAGAAACCACCGCATTGAAATCCCCCCCAACCACCAGAAGCCCCCCCGGAAGGTCAAGGAGGAGGCGCCCCAGGTCCGCAAAAGTGGTAGACTGTAGCCCCGGTGGGACATACACTGAAACAAAGACAACCACTTTGCCCTCCATTCTCCCCACCAAGGCAATGTAGCGTCCCCTCTCATCATGGCGCACCTCATCTATTTCCAGCGGGAGCGAGTTCTTAACCATGATGCCCACCCCCCGCGAGCGAGACGTGAAGCCCGAGTGGGCCACCAAACGATAGCCACGCCGATTCATGGCAAAGAAGGAATTACCAATAAGGTGTGTCTCCTGCAGAAAGACCACATCTGGCGAAATTCGTTTCAGATACTGCAGGACCACACCTCGCTTAATCCTATCCCCCAGTCCATTAACGTTCCAAGACAACAAAGTCAAGTCCCTTCCCCCCATCACATACAGAAGCCATCACTCGTCCCCCCGAGAGCACCTCAAAAACACCAATACAGTAAAGGGTTTGCCTTGCGGTAAAAACGAACAACACCCCACCCCAACCCACCCGTCCCAACAGAACTCCCCCCTCCCTGCACCCCTGCATGAGCCCGAACAGCCCCCCCAAAGTGCAGTGTGCCTGTCGCCCCATAGATGAAAACACTAACTAGTCCCCCAGAGGAGGAGGGAAAGCCCCCAAGAGACCCCGTACGACCTCCACGGGAGGGGAACTTACACAATCAGTCAATGATGACAATAATGTTGTCCAGAGCAAGGCCTACTATTAGTCCCTCAGTCCTGATCCGGCAAGCCCTCCCCACCAACCGCGCCCCCCCCACCCCCCCGGCCCCGGTCCCCGGGCAAAGTGTCCAACCAGTCCCCGGCCGCCTCGGGACGATCAAAAAAGTGCGTGCGGCCATCCACCTCTACCCTCAACTTCGCTGGAAAAAGCATCGCATACTTGAGGTTCAGGTCCCGTAGGCGACGTTTGACTCCGAGAAAACTCAGTCTCTGCTTCTGAACCGCCGGAGTAAAATCAGGATAGAAGTTTACGTCCATATTGTCGAGTCTGACCGGTCCTTGTTGCCTAGAAGTCTGCAGGATAGCGTCTCTGTCCCGAAAGTTGAAGATCCGGGCAATGAGAGGCCTCGGAGGGGCTCCGATCTTAGGTCTCCCTCCGGGGACCCTGTGGGCACGTTCCACTGCGAAGAGTTTACTCAGCCCCCGGGGCTGGAGACGGGTGAGGATCAGGTCCTCCACAAACAGATCCGCCGCCTCCTCCTCACGTCCCTCCGGCACCCCGACAATGCGAACATTGTTCCTCCGGGCCCGACCCTCGGAATCTTCCAGTCGACGATCCATCAGGGCGCTCGCCTGGCCCAGTCGGCGCACCTCCTTTTGGAGGGCCGCCACGTCCGTTGTGAGGCCCGAGGTGGTGTGGGCCAAAGAGTCGACCCGGTCATTCGTCTTGGACAGATCGGCCCTCACCAGGCCCACATCCACGAGGACCGAGTCAATCTTTTGCGCCAGAGTGTCAAATCGCTGGTCCACTGAGGCCTTCATCTCGGCGATGGCGCCCATGACGTCCCGGAGGGTCAGATCCGCGGGCAAAGCAGGGGCATCAGTCGGGCCAACAGGGGACCTACGCGGCGCCTCTGGAGATCCCTTTTGGAGGGTGTAGCGGTCCATGTTGTTAGACTGAGGGGCTGCGCCACGGCGGGTCGATTTCACCTTTGCCCGGTCGCCATCTTGTTTCGTGGACATGGCTCCAGTCCCCAAATCGTGCCAATCTCCTTGAAAAGGGCTGACAGACCGGTTCACGGGCTCCGGGGGAGGGCGACCACAGCTCCGAAGGGCGGATCACAGCTGGCGGGCCGGCAGGGCACCCCGATGAAGTCACACCACCGCACGCCGCCTCGCGACCCTACCTCGCTTGGCAGCAAGGAGGGCGCGAAAGCGAAAGTGAAAGTGCGGGGTACGCGAATCGCCCAGCCTCGCCCGCCGCTGTTGTTCACTTTGTCTCCGGATCGCCCCACAACTCCAATCCGGGGGGCCGGCGTGGAGAAGGCCGCAAACCTCAATCGATGCTCCCGCCGGTGTCCGAGGTCCGATTTGGAAACGGAAAACGGGTGGCACCTCAGCTCGGTCTCACGAACACAGTCCCCTCATCTAGGACAGGATATAGTCAGGATTTATGCAGGAGGTCGCGGAGGTCCTCGGGAGCCTCGCACCTACGCGGCCATCTTGGTTGCGCGCTAGGCTCCTCCCCCCAATGTAACTTTGTTGTACATGCTAGCAGTCAGAAAGTCTGGGCTAACATTATTCTGCTTGAGTTTTGTTGTTTTGAGATGCCCCTTTAATATTGTTTCTTCTTCCTTTTGTTTTTTTTAGTTTTGTGGTCTTCGGTCTAAAGATGCAGGGATTAGAAGCATGTTTTAGGTCGTACTTAATTATTTTATAAACTGTATAGAATCAGGAGATATCAAAATCATATTTGATATTTTGGCTTCGTTCGATTCTTTCACTGATAGGTAAAATGGCTGGTTTCATAAGAATCTTTCCTAATATGTGTCATCACATTTACCCACAGAGAATCAGTAAAAACCCTTAATACATCAGCCTCCAGTTTCTAGTGAGTCAGTATTGATAGTAGGCGAATTGCCAACACCTCAGGCTTTAAAAAATTAATTGCAAGGTATAGTGACAAGTATATGTGAAAAGAGCGCTATCACCAAGCATCTGGGATAGAGGTTAAAACATAACACCAGACTTTTGGAAAACATGGAACGTAGTGTCACTTGGAATGTTCTGCGAAAAAGGTTCTTTCCAAGTTCAACAAAGATTAGAGTGATATTGTTTGTATTTGCAGTGATTCATCTACGTATATGAAAAAGTTGTGTGATGACCTGTCAAAATTGATACCTGAGCTGAAGTGCTTCCCTGTAAGAAATTCTTGCCACTTGTAAGATGGTATGCTGAAAGCATCTTTACAATCTTCGGAGTTAATGAGGAATGCTATAGACTTTTTAGTCCATTCTGTTGCAATGTTTTCCCATGCACAGGAACTAAGACACAAATATTTATAATTTCGTGCTTTGTGTGGCATCAAAGAAAGAGTCATCCCAACTGTGTCCCTTAGCTGATGGTTCTCAGTCCAAAGGACTATGAATGCTATATTATCCATGTGGCAAATGTTTACAGAATATTTGCTGAGTGATGATGCCAAAGACAAGAAATGTGAGGATCTTTGGTCACATATTGATAGTGATTTCAAAAAAGTACACTCAACTGCATTCTTAGATTTTTACAGGAAAACATAACTTCTGAAGTGTACATAATAAAAAAAACAAGAGTCTCAAACACCCTTGGCTGCCAAGTGTTCAGCATATTTGGTGTAGATGTGAAACATCTCCTTGAGAGTAGGCTGGGCGACACTTTTAGTGACTTTGGCACTACAACATGTTCCATGTTAGAGTGCTTGTGGCTTGGTAAGCAAAGCACGGGTGAAGAGCAATTCAGGAACTTTTATTTTACAAAAGTATAAGAAATGGCTTGCAATGATGTATAGAAATGTCCCTTCACCACCAATGGCATTTGAAGTCAATGAAACCTCACTGTGGTACTCTGTTCTAGATCCCTTCCGGAAAGGAGAATTTCCTCCGATCAAACATATGGCTCGGAACAAGACGCCGGGGACGGATGGCCTTCCGGTGGAATTTTATTCCGCATTTGTAGATACCCCGGCCCCGAAGTTGGTCGTAGTATATAACAAAGCACGGTGGGAGGGTTGCTTTCCTGCTACCACACGAGAAGAAATCATCGTGCCCCTCCTTAAACCGGGTAGGCCGCCCTGGGACTGGACTGCATACAGACCGCTTGCCATGCTTAACCTGGATTATAAGATACTAAGTCGAATCCTTGCTAGTCGGCTAATGGCCCACATGTCAACGTTAGTTCACGTGGACCAGGCGGGATTTATCCAGACTAGGAACACGGCGATGAACATAAGGAGATTGCTGCGGGCGGATACCTATTGCGGGGAGGAGGCTTGTATTTTTGCGGTTGATATCGAGAAGGCCTTCGATAGTCTAGAATAGCCATATGTTTTTGCGGTCCTGAGGGCGTTTGGCCTGGGAGAACGCTTCGTGGAATGGACAGCAATCTTGTATAATACCTTCACTGCCAGGGTCCGAACGTTAGGGCTGATCTCTGGTGCTTGCAATGTGGGTAGGGGGACGAGGCAGGGTTGCCCGCTGTCACCCCTTCTCTTTGCGCTGGCAATGGAGCCATTGGCTGTTCAGGCCTGATCGGGACCTCACTACCAGGGGTTAGTAGTGGAGGAACACTTGCAACACATAGCGCTGTATGCTGACAATCTACTACTATTTCTGGCCGACTCGGAGGAGGCCCTCCGCGGAGTCAAGGGACTGCTGCATTCTCTGGGGGAGGCCGCAGGGCTTCGTGTGAACTGGTCCAAGTCCTGTCTTTTTCCGACTTGTCCAGGCAGGGATGATACACAGCCGGCGGAGGGTGTCCCGTGGGAAACTAGCTGCTTGCCTTACCTTGGAACCCAGATCTACCACAACCCTAATGACATGTTGGAGGGTAATATAGGGCAGGCCATATGTAAGGCCAAGACCTGTTTTGAGTTTTGGAGAAAGCTCCCGCTATCGATAGCGGGTAGAGTTGCCTTGGTTAAAATGGTCACATTGCCCAGGCTCCTCTATTTTTTTGGGACGCTTCCGATCTGGATCCCAACCCAGGTGTTCGCGCAGCTCAACACATTGCTCACAGGATTCTTGTGGGGCCCGGGGCATCGGAGGGTGGCCCTGGTCACCATGCAGCGACCCAGAGCGGAGGGAGGATTTGCCTTGCCGGATCTAGAGGCAATTTACCATGCAGCGCAGTTACAATGGTTCACTAAATGGGTGGCTGGCCGAATTAGGCACCGAGAGGTGCCTGATGGGCCGGAATCTCCCTTGGCGCTGCCATCCCGGATGCTGCTGCGCTTGCCCATAAGGAATAGGGTGCTCCCGACTGACTTATAGGTGGTGCGCAAGTGCTACAACCAATTGGCCTGGTGTGTGTGCACGCGCACCCCCTATGCACCGGAGATCCCGCTGGCAATATGTGAGGCCCTACCACACAGAGGTGATTGGGGTAGACTAAGGGATTGGGAGGAGACGGGGATACTTACTGTAGGAGATCTATTTGAAGATGGCAACCCCCTACCTTTTAATGACCTGGTGAAGCGCCATGACCTACCACGCGGGGACTTCCTGCCTCATGCCGAACTGACAGTAGCCACTAGGAAACACTGGCCGGAGGGGATGGTGGAACCTCAGACCTCGCTGGCCTGCCAATATGTCGTAATAGCGGTGGGAAAGTTTAAGACGGTCACATGTCTCTACAGACGGATTACCCACAGCTTGCGAAAGCCCTTGTCGGCCCTATGTCTCAAATGGGAAGAGGATTTGGAGGAACCCATTGGGGAAAAGCCATGGGGGAGGTTGGTGGAACGGGCCTGGAAGTGTTCCAGGAATGCCCGCTTCCAGCTAATCCACTTCTACGTGCTGCATAGGGCTTACCTTACCCTGGGCAAGGAGAATGAATACTTCGGGGTTTCAGCAGCATGCCCACGGTGTACCCTGGAGGGGGCGGGGTTCCTCCACATGTTTTGGGATTGTCCGCTTCTGGGAGAGTTCTGGCGGGGAGTGACGTCTGAGTTGGCGGCGGCAACAGAAAGAGGGGTAGCGCTGACACCGAGTTGTTGTTTGTTGCATTGGTTTCCACATACTGCCAAACCAAAATCGCTAGTAAGTTTATAGACCTGGGGCTGGTCTTGGTCCAGAGGGAGATCACCAGCCACTGGAAGTCAAGGACTGGCCCCAACTTAGCGTGATGGACAAGGGAGTTAGTGAAATGGGCAGAAGCAGAGGGGAGCTGTAGGTAGCGCATGGCCACCCGCACTGGGAGTGGCAAATCGTTGGAAATGGCGCGAGCGTGGGTTGCACTGGTGGACCTGGTAAAACATCCGCCTGGAGATATTGAGGGCTCTCCTGGCCGGGGAGAGCCAGCAGCAGATAACTGAGGCTGGGAGGCACTGATTGCTTAGAGAGCAGGACGCAGATACGGCGGGGCGATCCTGGGTGAGCACTTCTCCCTCATACTGACACTTGCGGTTTGGAATGCATGGACCATGGAGCATCACTGTCCTGCCCGTGGATCCAGCACTGAACCTTTTCTTAACTCAGCGGCATGCCGGGGGGGAGGGACGAGAGGAGGGGGGACAGTTGGGATTGGGAGGGGGTTGTTAGAGTTGCAAGCTATAGATGGAGGCCTGAGAGATATCAACTAATAGTTCTCGCTGACTTCTACTACAAGACGGAGGAAGGGGTGCCGGGGATTATCCCCCAATCAGATCACATTCCCCCATGTTAGGAGAGAGTTCCTTTTCTCCTTTGCTTGCAGATGAATGTTGTTGCATTATGGAACTGTAATATCCTGCTAAGTACTAAGTTTGTATTCAATCTGTCCACTTGCAGTCTTATTTGGGTACGTTTTTGTGCCTATGTTTTTTGATAACGCAATAAAATTTGTTTAAAAAAAAAAAAAAGGGGGAATTTCCTCAGTAGTTTCAAAAGTGCTGCTTAATTTTTGACCGCTTCAATAACTCTGAGGGCATAAGCGCTCAGATTTGCGTAAATGTTGCAGAACCTGCCCTGAGAATCGGTATCTTCAAGTATGAACCAGTATTGGCATGGAAAGCTATGTCAGTATCCAGAGTTACCAAATTGAATACTGGCTGTTATGGCGTTGCCCATCTCCAGTGCCAATGTTGAGAGGGCCTTTTCACAGAAGTTTACATGGGAAGGAAAGAGTGAGCGTACATGACCAAAGACTCACTGAAGAAGTATTGTATAGTGTACTACAATAAGTTTCATTTGCAAAAATCTATTTGGACCTAATATACACTATGCTAATACTGTCTATATACCATGTGCTATCAGTGCTGAAAGCAAGCAATAATAAAAGCAAAACGTTCCATAAACACCGGAAAAACACTGTTTCTGTAGTTTTTAACCCCTTCGATGCTGCGCAGATTCTGCCGCTGTGCTGACGGAATCTTGCGCGGGCGTGGTCATGACGGAATGGTTCCGTCATGAGCACAGCTCAACCGTGGGTCATGACGGAACCATTCCGTCATGAGCACCGAAGGGGTTAATGGCGCGAAAATGTGTAACCACTGATAACCACTGTTTTTTTAAGGTATTGAAATCACTTGAAAACACTAAAAAAAAAAACACCAGAATTTACCAAAAATAGAAATTGAAAACAGGAAAGCCTACCCATAAGCTACCCCACCAGCTGGCATATTTCATTTCCTGAACTAAAACTGCAGCAAACCATTTGTTGGCTAAGTTATTCAATTCATCATGTTGTAAGCAGAATCAACCAATGTTGCTGGGGAAGGTTGCCTATATCATCACTATGGTATAGGACTGTCGGCCCCACACACTGGATGCCCCACCTTATTTAGGGCCTTGTTTCCCAGGCTGTTATGTCCTGCAAACGATAGCCATGCAAAGCACAGAAGTCACAGAAACTCAGTCTCAGATTTAATATGGACTTATTTTGTCCTTGCCTCACGGAAGTCCAAGAAACTAAAACAGCAGCAATGTGAGCCATTCAGGGGTGGGCAGATCTGAGCATCAGGGGCACTTGTTTGTTTATTTATAAACAACTTCTGTTTTCAGCATTTGTTTCTGAAAAACAAAAATATGCCAAGGAGCACACTATGAACTGGTAGCACAGTCTTCACCTAGCTTTGTCCAAAGTGATGTTGCTATTCACTGGCCCACTTTCAATGAAAACATTCCCCCAAGAGGGTGGATAACTTTAGGTTTTGTGGGAGTCCATAGTGGGACATGCAGAGACATGGCTGGTGCCACCCCAGACGTCGTCAGCCTGTCTGGTAAACTCCAGAGTTCCTCAACATGTAAAGAGTTTTATTTCTCCCATCAGCCCTAACATATCTTATTTTGGATCCAATTCTCACCTCCCCCATTGAGGAACAGATGTGGTAAAAAAATTAACTACATAAAATGGTTATTTCTTTGCTCCAGGTGGACCAGCACATACATTAACATACACTAGTGATGTGCTCTGCACCTTGAGGACCAGCACATACATTAACCTAAACTAGTTATGTACTCTGTGCCTGGAGGACCAGCACATACATTAACATACACCAGTGACATGCTCTGCACCTGGAGGACCAGCACATACATTAACCTACACTAGTGACGTGCTCTGCTTCTGGAGGACCAGCACATACATTAATATACACTAGTGACATGCTCTGCGCCGATAGGATCAGCAGATACATTAACATACACTAGTCATGTGCTCTGCTCCTGTAGGACCAGCATGCACATTAACCTACACTATTGATGTGCTCTGCTCCTGTAGGACCAGCACATACATTACCCTACACTAGTGATGTGCTCTGTGCCCGTAGCACCCTGTAGGACCAGCACATACATTAATATACACTAGTGATGTGCTCTGCTCCTGGAGGACCAGCACATACATTAACATACACTAGTGATGTACTCTTTTCCTGTAGGACCACAGCACATTCATTAACCTACACTGGTGATGTGCTCTGCGCCTGTAGCGCCCTGGAGAACCAGCACATATATTAATCTACACTAGCAATGTGCTTTGCGCCTCCAGCGCCCTGAAGGACCAGCATACACATTAATCTACACTAGCAACGTGATCTGTGCCTGTAGCGCCATGTAGGACCAGCACATACATTAACCTACACTTGTGAAGTGCTCTGCGCCTGTAGTGCCTGGAGAGCCAGCACACACATTAACTTACATTAGGGACTTGCTCTGCTCCTTTAGGACAAGCACATACATTATTCTACAGTAGTGATGTGCTCTGTGCCAGGAGGACTACCACACATGTTAATCCACACTAGTGATGTTGCCTGCACCTGTAACACACTGGAGGATCAGCACATACATTAACCTACACTAGTGATGTTTTCTGTGCTTGGAGCCCCCCGGGGGCCCAGCACATACATTAATCTACACTACTGACGTGCTCTGATCCTGTAGCCACATGACTAGTGAGCCCTTGAGTCAAGCTCTGCTCTGGTGTGCTGCTAACAAGTAAATATTTACCGACAGAGAATGTTTAACGTAAAACCTTGGTACAATTGTTGCCCGAGGTGATCCCTTGTTTGCACACCTGTATGGCCTCACACCCAGGTGTCTCTGGTTCTAATTCTGGAACCTTCCAGTGCTGAGAAGTTGTGCAACGCCAAACAATGGGCAGCACATCCTCCTTGGGGACTCTTTCCATGCCGGCCTCCAGACTCTATTTTTCACACATTAAAGCTCCCGGTGTGGACTGTTGATTTATGCACATACCACTTTAGGCACTTTGGACTCTCTCTCAATAAGATTTAACACAGACAACATGCCTCAGTTTTTCTAACATTACAATAGTCCAAAAACTTGTAAGGGGACATCTTATTTATTCTGCTTCAAACAAGGCTAGTTAGTTTTATATCACAGGTTATGGTATGTCAGTATACAGTACCACATAAACACACAGACACACACACATAGAAGGACAGAAACACAAACACACACAGATTCACAAACACACACAGACAAACGCATACACAGACACTTACAGTCACACAGTCACACACACAGACACACATAGACAGACGAATACACACACAAAAACAAACACACAGACACACAGACATGCTCAGACAGACACACACAGACATACAGACAGAGACAAAGACAGATACACACACAGACACATAGATACACTGACATGCACAGACAGACATAGCACAGGACCTAAATGAAGATTCCTTTGAATCAATAGTCCCTAAAAAAGACTCTTGCAGGACTACCTACACGGCTGGGTGAGTGTGTAGTGATGTAATTTTTAATGATGACCCCTCCCGAAGGACTGGGGCCCTGAAGAGTTGGAGCTTGTGTTTCTGGGATGATGCACTTCCACTGAGCTGCTGAGGAGAGATCAGCATTTGTCTCCACAGCAGGTGAATCCCCATTGTGTCCTGCCTCAGCTGTAGCATTCACATTAGTCAGAGTAATTCCCCATTTATGCAAAAAACTTGTTGAGTTGAAAGGAACTGAAAAGGCATTTGTATGCAGTTAATCGACTCAAAGGCAGTGGCATAACTGAAGAGAAGCTTAGAAGGCGGTAATGCGGAGACACACAGACAGACAGACAGACACACACAACGGGTACAGTGCTCCTTCCCATGTCTGTGACATGTAAAGAACGGGTTCAGTGCTTCTCCCTATATCTGTGACATGCAAAGAGTGTGTTTAGAGCGCCTCACAATGTCTGTGACATGTATAGAACACGTTCAATGCTGCACTCCCTCACATATCAGTGACGTGTAAAGAACAGGTTCAATGTTTGTGACATGTAAAGAATGGGTTCAGTGCTCATCCCCATTCCTGTGAAATGTACATAACTGGTTCACTGATCCACCTCATGTCTGTGACATGTTAAGAACAGGTTCAGTTCTCTTCCCCATGTCTGTGACAGGTAAAGAATGGGTTCAGTACTCCCACCCATGTCTGTGACATGTAAAGAACAGGTTCAGTACTCCTCCCCATGTCTGTGACATGTAAACAGTGGGTTCAGTGCTCCTCCCCATGTCTGCGACATGTAAAGAATGAGCTCAGTGCTCCTCCCCATGTCTTTGACATGTAAAGAACGGTTTTAGTGCCCCTTCCCATGTCTGTGACAGGTATAGAATGAGTCTAGAGCTTCTCCCCATGTCTGTGATATATAAAGAACAGGTTCAGTGCTCCTCCCATGTCTGTGACAAGGATAGAGCAGGTGCAGGGCAGCACTCCTCCCCATATCTGTGACATGTAAAGAGCGGGTTTAGTGCTCCTCCCCTTGTCTGTGACATTCAAAGAGTGTGTTGAGTGCTCCTATCTATGACTGTGACATGTAAAGAGTGGGTTCAGTGTTCCTCCGCATGTCTGACATGTAAACAACAGGTTTAGAGCTCCTCCCCAAGTCTGTGTCATGTAAAGAACAGGTCAGTGCTCCTCCCCATGTCTGTGACATGTAAACAATGGGTACAGTGCTCATTTCCATGTCTGCTACATGTAAATGACGGGTTGAGTGCTCCTCCCCATGTCTGTGACATGTAAAGAAGGGGTTCAGTGATCCTCCCCATGTCTATGACATGTAAAGAACGGGTTAAGAGCTTCTCCCCATGTGTGTGACATGCAAAGAGTGTTTAGTGCTCCTCCCCATGTATGAGACATGCAAAGAGAAGGTTCAGTGCTCCTCCCCATATCTGACATGTAAACAACGGGTTTAGAACTCCTCCCCAAGTCTGTGACATGTATAGAACGGGTTCAGTGCTCCTCCCCATGTATGTGACATGTAAAGAACGGGTTCAGTGCTCCTCCCCATGTCTGTGACATGCAAAGAGTGTGTTTAGCGCTCCTCCCCATGTCTTTGACATGTATTGAAAAGGTTCAATGCTGTGCTCCCTCACAAAATCTGTGACATGCAAAGAACAGGTTCAGTGCTGTGTTCCCTCACATATCTGTGACATGTAAAAAACAGGTTCAGTGCTCCTCCCAATGTCTGCGACATGTAAAGAATGGGTTTAGTGCTCCTCCCCTTGTCTGTGACATGTAAAGGACAGGTTCAATGCTCCTCCCCATGTCAGCAACATGTAAAAAACGAGTTCATTGCTCCTCCCCATTTCTGTGACATGTAAAGAATGGTTTCAGTGCTCCTTCCATGTCTGTAACATGTACAGAATGAATTCAGTGTACCTCCCCATGTCTGTGACATGTAAAGAATTGGTTCAGTGCTCCTTCCATATCTGTGACATATATAGAACAGGTTCAGTGCTCCTCCCCATGCATTTGACATGTAAGCAATGGGTTTGGAGCTCCTCCCAATGTCTGTGACATGTAAAGAACGGGTTTAGGGCAGTGCTCCTCCCTATGTATGTGACATGCAACGAGTTTGTTTAGTGCTCCTCCCCATGTCTGTGACATGTATAGAACAAGTTCAATGCTGTGCTCCCTCACACATCAATGACACATAAAGAACAGGTTTAGTGCTCCTCCCCATGTCTGTGACATGTAAAGAACGGGTTCAGTGCTCCTCCCCTTGTCCGTGACATTTAAAGAACTGGTTCAATGTCCTCCCCATGTCATTTAAGGAATGGGTTCAGTGCTCCTCCCCATGCCTGTGACATGGAAAGAGTAGGTTAGATGCTCCTCCCCATGTCAGACATGTAAACAATGGGTTTAGAGCTCCTCCCCATGTCTGTGACATATAAAAATGGGTTCAGCATGTTACAGGGAGGGGCTTTTGGGCTGCTTAACTTGAGCCGGGATGCTCAGGGACGCCCAAACTAAAATGAAGGAAACAGACGTGTGACTCACAGAAACCAAGCCAAAGGTTTTACACAGTTTATTGGAAGGCGCAGCTTCAAGAAAAAGGTGATTGAATGCAGAGTAAAAATGATTTTGTTTTCAAGACACTTTTATTTATAACTTTCATTGAAATTCAGAATGCATGAAAATCATTAGGAGAAAAACATCAAGGAAAATGCAATGTTAAGTGAGCAGGCTAAAAACTTCAAAGACACGTTTGTAAATGCAACATGAAAAACACAACTTTGATCAGGAGAAATGTTTCCAAAATGCAGAACAAACTTGGCTGAAATGCTGAAAAGGCATACGTTAAGATATGAGAAGAAAAACTGCTTTGCAATTACAATATAGGCATTAAATCCTAAATAAGAGAACACCAATCTAAAGACTTAATAGCAATTATGGCAAACTAAATCCTATCTTAAAGAGGTCAAAGTCTAGATCAGAAAGCAAGAGCTCTTGGGGAGTACCCACAGTCAGTGACCTACAGCACGACAGAGTGATAATCCGAGGACTGACCGTTGGATCTCATTTTTATATCCCCAAAAGCAGAAATTAAATGCAGAACTGCTCAGTTAGGCTGACGTCAAATAATACCCACTGGGCGTACGTTTATCAGAAATCAGGTGCTCACTTACAATAAAGCGGAACTTTACCAGGCCAAAAGGTCAATATTTTGCTAAGTGCACGTCTTAGTTTTCATAGGGAAAGCAACAAGATGGTGCAAAAAATAAACAAATGATAAATGAAGGATGCCCTTTTTTGCCACAGTGCCCCCTTCTCTGTTCCCTGCGGTGAGAATAGTTCCCTAGTATAATGATCAAGTGATCAAATGCCTCTCTTGTGGTCAAAACTTCTTTGTTCTTGTGGTGTGATAAGGGTGTGAAGTTCGTTGGGCTTAGAAAGAGAGTTGACCACACGAAAACAGTAGGGGCTTGGGCCAGGGCGCCTCGCACAGAGAAGCTGCTTGAGTTTTCAGGTCAATGAGGCCTGGAGAAAAATGGGTAGAGAACTCTGGTCAATATAACAAAGGCATAAAGATGGCAGGGCCTATGCAAGGGTCTATACTGGCGAATGTATCAAGGATGGTCCAGGGCATTTTATATGGTGACACAGGACCTTGTCTCAAGTGTTCCTTCCATGTCTGTGACATGTAATGAACGGGTTCAGTGCTCCTCCCCATGTCTGTGACATGCAAAGAACAGATTTAGTGCCCCTCCCCATGTCTGTGATGTGAATAGAATGGGTTTGCTGCTCCTTCCCATGCGGCCTTGCCCCCCCGCTCCCATTCGCTTGTTCCCACCCTCCTCCCAGCTGCTTCTCCCTCCCACCTCCCTACTAATGGCGGCCACTGCGCGGCAGTGAGAGCGACCCTTGACCCTGGTTTCAGGCAGGTCGCTCCCCACGCCGCGCAGCGCCACCTGACTGCGCCCATCCCCGTGCTGCTGCTGTAGAGTGTTCAATGCCCCCCTGGGCTTCTGTGTCACTGCAGGTTCTGTTTTTGCCTGAACTGTAATTGTAATTGTAATTTGTATTTCACACTGCTTGTTTATTTCACTGCTTGTTTCCTTTCTGTGCCCTCGTTTGTCCTCGGCCCCCTTTCGCCGTCCCTTCTCCCGCCACTGCCTCCCATGCAGCCCCGCCCCCTTGCCTTCTGTTCCCTTGCCGTTTCCCGCCACTGCGTCCCCTGCGGCCCCGCCCCCCGCTCCCATTCGCTTGTTCCCACCCTCCTCCCAGCTGCTCCTCCCTCTCTCCTCCCTACTTATGGCGGCCGCTGTGCGGCCGCGCCGCTGGTGCGCCAGAGGCATGCCAGAGGCAAGCCCGTCTGCACCCGTCCGCGCCTGGACTGCGCCCAGTGCCAGAACCCCTGGCCCCCGAAAACGCCACGATGCTAGACTCCGATACAACGCCAGCACCCTTCACGCACTCAACACTGGCCAAGACCACAGCTGCTTCCAGGCCACCCCGAAACGCACCCATGGACCCTTCTCCTGACACACCTCCAGCTTCGCCTGCGACAGACCACCTAGGACCATACCAAACCACCTCTGCTGCTTACTCCTCAACACCCGCTCCACCGGCAAACACGCCGTCGAGCTTTGGGACCTGCTCAACACCTCCACCCCAGACATCGCCTTCCTGAGCGAGACCTGGTGGAACGACACCTCGGCTCCCAACATCACCATTGCCATCCCGGATGGCTACAAGATCGCCCGCAGAGACCGCACCAATGGAAATCGCCATCAGACACAAGTCCACCCTCAAGGTCTCCACCCACTCAGACGACACCTTCAGCACCGCCGAGCACCTGCACTTCCAGATACACACTGACCCCAACACCACCCTCAGGGGAACCCTGGTCTACAGATACCCCGGACCCCGGCCACAGTTCAGCGACACCATCGCCGACCTTGTCAGCACCCACGCACTCGCCTCCACGGACTACATCCTCCTCGGGGACCTGAACTTCCACCTTGAGAACAACAACGATGCCAACTCCGCAACCTCGGCCTCAGAGAGCTCGTCACCGACCCTACCCACGCCGCCAGCCACACGCTTGACACCATCTTCTCCTCTAGCAACCACGTCTCCTTCAACAACACCACTGAACTTCACTGGACCGACCACCACTGCATCCACTTCACCTACAAGAAGGCCACAATGCACCACTGTGCCCAACAGCTGCCCCGTCGCTGCTGGAGCAAAGTCACCGAGGGGAGGCCAGCTGGCCACCAGACTCGCCCTAAACCCACCCACCGAACCCACCGACCCAGATGCCGCCGCCCGCAACTTCAGTCATTGGATCGACGACTGCACCAACACCCTCGCCCGCTCAAGAAACCCGCAGACAGCCGCACCAGCAAGAAAGCCACCTGGTTCACTGAAGAACTCCAGACCTCCAAATGCACCTGCCGGAAACTGGAGAAGAAATGGCTCCACGAACGAACACTGGACAGCCACACAGCCCACAAAGACGCCACCCTCAGACAGCACCACCTCATTAGACTCGCCAAGAAATCTTCCTTCAAAACCCACTTGGACAACAACGCACACAACAGCAAAGAGCTCTTCAGCAGCGTTAAGGAACTCTCCAACCATAGCGCCAATGCCAACGACATCCCACCCTCCCAGGAACTGTGCAACTCGCTGGCCACTTTCTTCCACCGCAAGATCGCCGACATCCACAACAGCCTCAACACAACGACCAGCCCGACAACTCCAGCCCCCACACCACCTGCGAACCCCACCCGCCTCAACAGCCTGAACTCCTGGACCAACGTCAACGACGACGAAACCCGCAAGACAATGAACTCCATCCACTCAGGATCGTCGTCTGACCCCTGCCCTCACCACATATTCAACAAAGCCGATGCAGCCATCGCACCCCAACTTCGGAAAGTGATCAACGCCCTCCACAAAAAATCCAAGGCGGACCCCAAGGACCTCAAGAACTTGCGACCCATCTCCCTGCTCCCATTCCCGGCGAAGGTCATAGAGAAAATCGTCAATACACAACTGACCCGATACCTCGAAGACAACAACACCCTGGACCCATCCCAGTCCGGATTACGAAGAAATCACAGCACCGAGACAGCCCTCATCGCCGCCACAGACGACATAAGGGCCCACCTGGACAACGGCGAAACATCGTCCCTCATCCTCCTGGACCTGTCAGCCGTCTTCGACATGATCTGCCACCGCACACTAAAGGCACGCCTCCAAGAAGCCGGAATCCAAGCGAAAGCCCTGGACTGGACCACTTCTTTCCTCTCCGGCAGAACCCAGAGCGTCCGTCTCCCCCCCTTCGCTCCAAAGCCACTGACATCATCTGCGGCATACCACAGGGCTCTTCCCTCAGCCCGACGCTGTTCAACATCTACATGGCCCCCCTCACCCACGTTGCCCACCAGCACGATCTCAACATCATCTCCTATGCCGATGACACCCAGCTAATCCTCTCCCTCACCAGGGACCCACACACTGCCAAAACCAACCTCCACAAGGGAATGAAGGCCGTCGCAGATTGGATGAGGAACAGCCGACTGAAGCTGAACTCGAACAAGATGGAGGTCCTCATCCTTGGCTCCACCCCCTCAGCTTGGGACGAGTCCTGGTGGCCGACCACGCTAGGAACAGCACCGACACCCACCGATCACGCACGCAACCTGGGTTTCATCCTCAACTCCTCCCTCTCTATGTCGAAGTAGGTCAACGCCGTCACCTCCTCCTGCTACAACACCCTCCGCATGCTCCGCAGGATCTACAAGTGGATCCCCACTGAAACAAGAAGAACAGTGACCCAGGCCCTCGTCAGCAGCAAGCTAAACTACGGCAACGCACTCTACGCAGGTATCCAGGCCAAACACCTACGACGACTGCAACGCATTCAAAATGCCTCCGCCCGGCTGGTCCTCAATGTCGCTCGCCACAGCCACATCACCCCCCACCTGAGAGACCTACACTGGCTCCCCGGCGAAAAGAGGATCACCTTCAAGCTACTCACCCACGCACACAAAGCCCTCCACAACACCGGACCAACCTACCTCAACGGCCGACTCAGCTTCTACACCCCCACCGCCAGCTCCGCTCCGCCAACCTCACCCTCGCCGCTGTCCCCCCGCATCCAACGAACGACCACCGGCGGAAGATCCTTCTCCTTCCTCGCCGCCAAGACCTGGAACACCCTCCCCACCCACCTGCGGCAGACCCAGGACCTGCTCACCTTCAGAAGAATCCTCAAGGCCTGGTTTTTCGAGCAGTAGCAGCAACCCCCCCCCCCCCCCCCAGCGCCTTGAGACCCTCACGGGTAAGTATTGTGCTTTATAAATGCATTGATTGATTGATTGATTGATCTGTGACATGTATTGAACAGGTTTAGAGCTTCTCCCCATGTCTGTGACATGAAAAGAACGGGTTTAGTGCTCCTCCTCATGTCTGTGACATGAACAGTGTGTTTAGTGCTCCTCCCTGTGAGAAGTTGGCCTGGTATATGCTGTCCATTAGTTATAGTGGGCACCTTGCACCAGTCCAAACAACCCCTTATTGATGATAGGTTAAAGGCAACCTTTATTGAAAGCTATCCTAGTGGTAGCTATGGAGAGCAGCCTTCAGGCTAAGTCTTGAAGGAATGTAAAGCAGCTTGTTTTACCAGTCTATAATCTCATGAGTGGCTAAATGAAAGGAGACCACACCAGGTATATATATAAAATATATGTATTTATTCCTAAACACACCCCTCTAGTCTCTTTATGAGGCTAGAGGCAAATGCACATAAGTTACATTTCAAATATCATAGTAAATTAGCACAATTTACGATAGGCCTTGGGGTGAACCAAACCATATATTAATAAAGTGGTATAAGAACCACGACTTGACTAGACACAAGGCCTAGAGCCTGTAGAATCTCTGGGACCCCAAGGAACCACCCAAAGTAGTGACACAGGGGACCCACGGGGGACGTGTGCAGTGTGAGAACACAGCCGCGAGCTCCCGTTAGTTTCTATGGGGAAAGTCGTGGTTAGATTTTTAAAGTTTAAGGACACTTAGGAGTGGACCAGGAACAAACCCTTTTGGACTTAGATGGTTCAAGAGCCAACACCCACAGGAGCACTGGAGTACTCGTGTTACCTTGTCCAGGGAAGCCGGGTTCATAAGTGCCAAATGTTGTTGGGTCGCGTCGTTGTTTTCAATGGCAGGAGACTGAAAGGTGCTGATGCTGTGAAGAGGAGAAGTGTCCGAAGAGATCCAAGCCTGGATTGAAGATGTGAAGAACCTGAAATCAGAGGGGACAGAGTCTGGGTTACTTGCCAGTGACCAGGGGAACGATAGACGAATGCCCACCAATGTCGGGTGTTTCAGGTGCGAAGAGGGGAAGCATGACTCTACAGCCAAGAGGAACAGGAGGCATCAAGGATGACCAGGAGCTGGATTCAAGCTGTCCCACAAAGGATATCGAGTGCTGCAGCATCGGTGCCCGGATTGGACACAACAAGCCTTGGCAACAGCAACCCATGAAGGAAGAGAAAAAATGATTTGGTGCGAACCAGCAAGGTCCTGGGGACTCCCCAAGCAATGGATAGTCAGGGCACTTCTGGAGCAACCAGGAAAGCCCAATGGAAGTAAGAGTTACCTTCACAGGGACCCAGCAGTCAATGGACCAGGGATTGCGAAGGAACCTCGAGGGAACACACAAAGGGCAGGCTCATGGAACACTCATGGAGTGTAGGCCAGCAATCTTTAGTGGAAAAGGTGCTCGGGGTCTGCACAACAAGTAACCCAATGTACAGCCTCAAGGGACGTCGAGACGCTGATGCACTTTCAAATGTGAACGGTGTCCAGGGGTTCCGGTTCCACGGTACCCACAAGGGCTACGGGTCTCAGCTTTGCTGGGTACTCGAGTCAGCCTCTGGGAAGTCTGGCAAACCACCTCCTGTGTTGCAAATTCTTCAGCATCCTGCGGGAGCTTCGGAGATGCAGACCGGATAGAAGCATCTTTGGTGCCTGCCAAGCAGGGGAGTAACTCCTTTACTCCAAGGGACATTCTTCAGTCATCTAGTCGTGTAGATCATTGAAGTTCCGGGATTTCTGTAGCAGAGTTTCATCCAGGTGTAATCTAAAGTCCTGTAGTCAGGGGTTCCTTCATTATACCAAAGGAAGGGGTTGGACATACTCTGTGGACCCACCTATGGGAGGGTTTAGAAAGAGGGATGGCTACACCCATTTCGTTTGTTCAGTTTCATGCCAGAGCAGAGGCTGGACTATGCACAGGGACACCAAGGTGCCGATTCCGATCCTGTAAAACCCGGGTACGAACCGTCGGATGGAGCGTTTTCTCCGTCCGACCCGTACCCGGGAAAAACACCTTACAAACCCGCAAGTACGATTCGTACATGTTAGACGGCGACCTCAGAGGAGCCCGGAAAGGGGGTCCTGACTACCCTGAGACCCACCCTCAAAGTATCGTAGCCGGGCACTGGCGGGAGATTCCCCAGGGGAGGATTCTCGCAACTAGGATCGTACTTCTGGCACCACACGACACAGAGGGACCACACTGGGTATTCTCAGAACAAGCTTTATCAAACAGGTATCACTGCAAATATGTACAAGGTGAGCACGGGCTCAAGAGTCTCGGAAAGGTAGGGGGTAGCGGGACTGTCTTTGGTAACGGTTCAAAGCAGGGACGTACCCGGCGCACAGCTCACAATCCTCGAGCTGGGGGATACGTGGTCGGAGGTGGGGTCCGGCGGGACCGTGAGAGTCTGGGGGAGCCGCGAGTCACTCAGCAGGGCTCAGGTACAAGTTCGGAGGTCTTACGATCTTCAGGGAGCCGCGAGTCACTCAGCAGGGCTCAGGTACAAGTTTGGAGGTCTTACGATCTTCAGGGAGCCGTGAGTCACTCAGCAGGGCTCAGGTACAAGTTCGGAGGTCTTACGATCTTCAGGGAGCCGCGAGTCACTCAGCAGGGCTCAGGTGAGTTCCAGTTCCAGGAGCCGCGACCACGTCAGCAGGCTCTCGTTGTTCCAGCGTCGAATCTGCCGGACAGCCCCAGAGCACCCCTTGTTATAGTTCGACCCCTCTTTGATGTCCGGAGTCTGTGCAGGCAGGGGTCTTGTCACCTGGGGGTCGCTTGTCGGGATTTCCTGCTATAGTCTTTTGATCCTTTCAGGGCCGGGTCGGGAGGAGTCCCAGACACCCAGCAGGCGTGGAGCCAGCCCTCAGGGAGGCCGGAGGGCCGATCGAAACCCATCATCCCGGGGGAGTTCAGAGGTGCGATAGAAACTGCTCCTCCCTCTCTCATCCCCTGGAAGCGTGATGTCCTCCAGCCGGAGTGGCGCCTCTATGCCCGGGTCGCGCTGGGGCCGGGCGGCCATCTTGGTGCATGAAGTGGGCACGCGGGCCCGGGGTGGCCGAAAGGGGAGAGGCCAGGGACGGAGATGTCCGGGTCGGTGCGTGTGTCCTGGTGGGGAGGTTCGGCCGGGCCGGGGGCTTGGGCTGTAGGTACCAGGTTTCGGTGGTGCGGGGGCACGGAGGGCCATTCTACGAGGCCGGGTCCAACACGCGTCCCCCCCAGCTGAAAGCCGGAGAGAACTGCCCATCAGCTTGGGGGGTTCTCTTCGCTGAGGCGGAAGAACCGGGAGAGGCCGTCAGCATTGGCGTGGTCCGTACCAGGGCGGTGTTCCACGGTGAAATCCATCCCCTGGAGGGAGATTGACCACCGCAGTAGCTTGGGGTTTTCTCCTCGCATCTGCATGAGCCAACGTAAGGGCCGATGGTCAGTTTGGACTCTGAAATGGGTGCCAAACAGGTAGGGTCGTAGCTTTTTGAGTGCCCAGACCACGGCAAAGGCTTCGCGCTCTATGGTGCTCCATCTTTGTTCTCGGGGCAACAGCCGCCGACTGAGGAAGGCGACGGGCTGGTCTAGGCCTTGGTCATTTACTTGGGACAGGACGGCCCCAATGCCATGCTCGGAGGCATCGGTTTGGACTATGAACTCCTTGGCGTAGTCGGGAGCCTGGAGGACGGGGGCAGTACACATGGCCCTTTTTAGGGCATCGAAAGCTTCCTGGCAGGCAGCCGTCCACTGCACTTTCTTTGGCTGTTTTTAGACGTGAGTTCTGTGAGAGGGCCGACAAGGCTGCCATACCCCCGAATGAATCTTCGGTAGTACCCCGTGAGTCCCAGAAAGGCTCGGACCTCCGTCTGGGTGATGGGTGGTTCCCAGGCCAGGATGGCGTCGATCTTTGGCTGTAGCGGGGCGACCTGGCCACTCCCGACCTGGTGCCCCAAGTAGAACACGGATCCTTGCCCGATCTGGCACTTGCTGGCTTTTACTGTGAGGCCTGCCTGGCGCAGGGCGATTAGCACCCTTCGGAGGTGCTGGAGGTGCTCACTCCACTCTGAACTGAAGACAGCGATGTCGTCCAGGTATGCCGCGCTGAACTGTTCTAGCCCGGCCAGGACTCTATTCACCAGTCGCTGGAAAGTGGCCGGGGCATTTTTCATCCCGAAGGGCATTACGCGGAAGCGGTAGTGCCCATCGGGGGTGGAGAAAGCGGACCGCTCTTTGGCCCCTTCGGTGAGCGCAATCTGCCAGTATCCGCAGGTGAGGTCGAATGTGCTGAGGAACCGGGCTGCCCCTAGTCGGTCAATGAGTTCGTCGGCTCGTGGAATGGGGTGGGCATCGGCTCGGGTAACGTCATTGAGCCCCCGGTAGTCCACGCAGAATCGGAGCTCGGGGGCGACACCGGGGGCCGCTGCCTTCGGGACCAGGACCACGGGGCTGGCCCAGGGACTGTCAGAGGGCTCGATCACCCCCAGGGTCAACATCTTCGAGACTTCCGCTTGAATGCAGGACCGGACCCGGTCAGGAACCCGGTAGGCTCGGTGTCTCACCGGCGGGCTGTCCCCGGTGTCCACATCATGAACACACCAGTTGGTGACCCGGGGGGTCAGGGAGAAGAGGTCAGAAAATTGTCTTAGGAGCTGGCGGCAGTCCGCTTGTTGCTGGGCAGTGAGGGCTGGGGAGAGGTTCACTCCTTCCACGGAGCCATCCTGCTCCTTGATACACAGGATGTCCGGGAGGGGATCCGACTCATCTTCGGCCCCGTCATCGGTGGCCAGCAGGAGGCTCAGTTCTGTCCGCTGGAAGTGAGGCTTGAGGTGGTTCACGTGCAGGACCCGGAGGGGATCCCGAGGCGACTGGACGTCCACCAAGTAGGTGACTTGGCTCTTCTTCTCGACCACTTTGTAGGGCCCAGTCCATCGGTCCTGGAGAGCGCCAGGCTTCACTGGGGCCATGACCCACACCTGCTGGCCCGGCTGGAACTCGACCAGAGTAGCATTCTGGTCGTACCAGCGCTTCATTTCTTCTTGACTCGCCTCCAGGTTGGCCTCGGCCAGTTCTCGGAACCTCCTGGTCTGGTTCCGGAGGGCCAGGACATATTGGAACACATCTCGGGGGGTGGCCTGGGGTGCTGCCTCCCACCCTTCCTTAACTAAACTGAGGGGACCTCGGACGGGGTGCCCATAGAGTAATTCAAACGGGCTGAACCCTAAGGACTTCTGGGGGACCTCCCGGTAAGCGAACAAGAGGCAGGGGAGCAGGACGTCCCACTTACGCCGGAGGGGCTCTTCTAGGCCAGCGATCATCCCTTTCAAAGTCCTATTAAACCTCTCTACTAGGCCGTTCCCTTGGGGATGGTACGGGGTGGTGAACTTATAGGACACCCCACATTGTTGCCACAGGGACGTCATATACCTGGATATAAAATTAGTGCCGCGATCGCTCACGACCTCGCGGGGGAAACCCACCCTGGAGAAGATCCCCATCAGGGCCCGGCCCACCACGGGGGCCGTAATGGTGCGTAGGGGAATAGCCTCTGGGTAGCGGGAGGCGTGGTCCACTAGGACCAAGATGAAACGGTGACCTTGGGATGTGGGGGGGTCCAGTGGCCCCACGATGTCGATCCCGACTCGTTCGAAGGGGGTACTGACGACCGGGAAGGGTTGGAGGGGAGCCTTGCGCTTCCCCCCACTCTTCCCACTGGCTTGGCACGTGGGGCAGGACTTGCAGTGGGCTTCTACCGCTGCTTTCATCTTAGGCCAATAAAAATGGGTCACGAGACGGCTGTAGGTCTTGTCCTGACCCAGGTGACCGGCGAGGGGGACATCGTGGGCTAAGCCCAGGAGGAAATCCCGGAAGCGGAGAGGTACCACCAGTACCCGTCCGGATCCCAGCTCCACTGATTTCTGCTCACTATACAGGACGTTATTCTCCCAATAGATTTGGTGCGTTCCGGTCTGGTCACCTGCGGCTTGGCCCTCGGCCTGGCGCCGCAGCCCGACCAGGGAAGGACAGGTGGCTTGCTCCCGGCAAAATTCTTCTCGGGTGGGCCCGCCCTCGTGGCGCCAATGGGCCAACTCGGGTAGATCCCCCAACTCGGGGACCGGGGCGGGGTCGGATGGTGCGGGTTCGTCGCTGACGACGGACCCTTCCGATGGGGGAACGGGAGGACCCTCGGCGGGGACGGTGCTGGCTACTTTGACCGGGGTGCTCTCGATTTCTCTCCGGGGAGTGAGTCGGGCTGTCATAGATCGGGTGGTGGCACACACCCACTCGGGAAGTCCCATCATTCCTAGGTGGGCCTTGCGCTCTACGTGCTTCCAGGGGGAACTCTCCAGGTCGTTCCCTAAGAGGCAGTCGACCGGCTGGGAGGTTCTTACGGCCACCTTGAGTTTGCCTATCACCCCTCCCCACTCAAATGGCACCAGGGCCACCTGACACATACTTTCCCTATTGTCTGCAGATATTACGGGGCAAAAGACATTGGGGAGGATCTGCTCCTCGGGAACTAGGTGCCTGAGGACACCGGTGATACTGGCCCCGGTGTCCCGCAGGGCCTCTACCTGGTGGCCATTGATCTTGACGAGCTGGCCATATTTCTGTGTGTTGGACGGTAGGAGGCTACCAGGGATCATTTCCCTATCTCCCAGGGATACTAGGGCCATCGCGGCTGGTTCCCACTCCTCGGCTTCCTCAACCTCCTCCCCTAGGGCTACGTTGGCTATCTGTCTCGCAGGGGTGACTTGGGTGGCCATGGGGCACTCTGGGTCATTGGCGTAGTGCCCGGGTTTCTGGCAGCGGAAACATGTGACGGTCACCCGGTGTCCCCGTCTCCCGGGGGGCCCTGTTACTGGTGGGGGGGGCGCCGGGAAAGGTGGAGGTGGTGTCTTCGGGGGGCTAGGCTGGGACTCCCTCGGCCCTCCCTGGTTCCCTCCCCCTCTCTGGCGGGGTGGTCCCTGACTGGTTCGGGGGTACTCTCCTACCATGCCCCGGGAGACCCGGGTGTTGGTCCAGCGGTCGGCCTCCACGGCCAGCTTCCGGGGATCTGTGAGCTTGCTATCCAGCAGATGTTGACGTAGCTCTACGAAGCAGTTCGCAGCCAGATGTTCCCATAACATGAGGTCAGTGAGTTCGGCAAGGGTGGTGACTTTGCTGCCCTTGACCCACCCATCGAAGGCCCGACTAAAAAAGTTTACATACTCCACCCAGGTGGTGCCCGGGATCTTCCTGCAGTCCCGGAACCGTTGGCGGTACATTTCTGGGGTGAGGCCGTATCTTGTGAGGAGAGCTTCTTTCATGTGGCTGTAGGAGGTCTGCAGGGATAGGGGTAGGTCGAGCAGGGTGTCCCTTCCTTCGCTCAGAAACCGTCCCCACAACCCCGCCCCCCAGTCCTTCTGTGGAATCCGATGGGAGGTCATGGCGACCTCGTAGGCCCGAAACCATTGCTGAATGTCATCGTTTTTATAATATTCTTTGACCACATCCTTGGGGATGTGGACCTTCTGTTCCGCTGGGGGGGCCGTCTCTCGGTTCCCCGAGGGCCTCCCGTCCTCATTTCGGGCCTTGAGCTCGAGTTCCTTTAAGCTCCGTTCGTGCTCCAGTTGGAGCTTTCTTCCTTCGTGCTCCCGTTGGAGCTTCTTTTCTTCCAGTTCGCCTTGTACACGCATTTGCTCTACTGCTAGCTTCTTCTCCGCTAACTTCAATTCGCCCTCGATTTTGAGTTTGGCTAACTCGAGTTCATGACTGCGGCTTCTCTCTCTGTCCGCGAGCTCTTCCGGGGATAGGCCCCCGTCTGGTACGATGCCTCGCACCTGATTGCTACTGCTTTCATTTTGGGGGGGTTCGGCTTCGTCGGGGCGCTCCCCCGTGCCTTCCGGGCGGGAGGCCCCGGTCTCCACCCAAGTTTTCAGTGCTTTCTGCAAGTCTTCTTTAGTGTTGAGGCCAGTGGTAGCGATTTTGAGTTCTTTGCAAAATTGTTTTAGCTCTTTGTGTGTGTATTCTTCCAGATGCTCCACCTGGAACACTCTGTTGGCGTTGGTTTCTGCGGAGCTCGTGGCGCTTCCTTCTGCCATCTTTGTTGGTCGTGCGTCCGTCGTTTACTGTACGATCTCTAGGTGATGGGCCCGAATCCCGTCGCTTGCCACCAATGTTAGACGGCGACCTCAGAGGAGCCCGGAAAGGGGGTCCTGACTACCCTGAGACCCACCCTCAAAGTATCGTAGCCGGGCACTGGCGGGAGATTCCCCAGGGGGAGGATTCTCGCAACTAGGATCGTACTTCTGGCACCACACGACACAGAGGGACCACACTGGGTATTCTCAGAACAAGCTTTATCAAACAGGTATCACTGCAAATATGTACAAGGTGAGCACGGGCTCAAGAGTCTCGGAAAGGTAGGGGGTAGCGGGACTGTCTTTGGTAACGGTTCAAAGCAGGGACGTACCCGGCGCACAGCTCACAATCCTCGAGCTGGGGGATACGTGGTCGGAGGTGGGGTCCGGCGGGACCGTGAGAGTCTGGGGGAGCCGCGAGTCACTCAGCAGGGCTCAGGTACAAGTTCGGAGGTCTTACGATCTTCAGGGAGCCGCGAGTCACTCAGCAGGGCTCAGGTACAAGTTCGGAGGTCTTACGATCTTCAGGGAGCCGCGAGTCACTCAGCAGGGCTCAGGTACAAGTTCGGAGGTCTTACGATCTTCAGGGAGCCACGAGTCACTCAGCAGGGCTCAGGTGAGTTCCAGTTCCAGGAGCCGCGACCACGTCAGCAGGCTCTCGTTGTTCCAGCGTCGAATCTGCCGGACAGCCCCAGAGCACCCCTTGTTATAGTTCGACCCCTCTTTGATGTCCGGAGTCTGTGCAGGCAGGGGTCTTGTCACCTGGGGGTCGCTTGTCGGGATTTCCTGCTATAGTCTTTTGATCCTTTCAGGGCCGGGTCGGGAGGAGTCCCAGACACCCAGCAGGCGTGGAGCCAGCCCTCAGGGAGGCCGGAGGGCCGATCGAAACCCATCGTCCCGGGGGAGTTCAGAGGTGCGATAGAAACTGCTCCTTCCTCTCTCATCCCCTGGAAGCGTGATGTCCTCCAGCCGGAGTGGCGCCTCTATGCCCGGGTCGCGCTGGGGCCGGGCGGCCATCTTGGTGCATGAAGTGGGCACGCGGGCCCGGGGTGGCCGAAAGGGGAGAGGCCAGGGACGGAGATGTCCGGGTCGGTGCGTGTGTCCTGGTGGGGAGGTTCGGCCGGGCCGGGGGCTTGGGCTGTAGGTACCAGGTTTCGGTGGTGCGGGGGCACGGAGGGCCATTCTACGAGGCCGGGTCCAACAGTACAGAAACACCATTTCCGTACGAATCGTAAAAAACAACGACCGGCAAAAAAATACATACAAATCGGATCCGGGAGACCATGGACGTGACGTCCGGACGGAGTCAGGCAGTGTTTCACGAACCAGCAAGTACGATCCGTGCCCACGTCACTCCACACGGATTATATTTTACGCAGCCAAAAACTGCCGGGAAATCAGGACGACGCGCAGAAGGAGCACCGGTACGCGACGGACAGCCATGGACCCCAACCTACGTGTCATCCCGGCCCTCATAGCAGTCCACCTGGTGTACAGGAACCGACGCAGACGCCGCAGAAGGTCAGAACAACACCCAGGGGCAAAGGGGGGGGCAGGGGCAGGAAACATAACCCCCACCCAAGTTAAAAATCATACCTGCCCTGTACATACCTGACCCCCAGGGCCTTGTCACTTCAGGGGGCGGGGGCGTCTCCACCAAGGCCTGCGTCTGCCACAACGGAAGTCGACATGGACACGAACCGGCAACACAACAATTGTGGTACGCACTGTACCCACGCCTTAAGAGCGTGGGTACGGGTCGTACCACGGCCACCCCTACGTCACTCCAACAATGGTGGTACGGCCCGTACCCACGTCCCAAAGGCATGGGTATGGGCCGTACCGCCATTGTTGGGGTGACGTAGGGGTGGGCGTGGTATGACCCGTATCCATGCCTATGGGACGTGGGTACGGGCCGTACCGCCATTGTTGGGGTGATGTAGGGTTGGGCGTGGTACGACCCGTACCCATGCCTTTGGGACGTGGGTACAGGCCGTACCGCCATTGTTGGGGTGACGTAGGGGTGGGCGTGGTACGACCCGTACCCACGCTCCTAAGGCGTGGGTATGGGCCGTACCCCTACGGCACCCCAACAATGGCGGTACGGCCCGTACCCATGCCTTTGTTACGTGGGTACGGGCCATACCGCCATTGTTGGGGTGACGTAGGGGTGGGCGTGGTATGACCCGTACCCATGCCTTTGGGACGTGGGTACGGGCCGTACCGCCATTGTTGGGGTGACTTGGAGGTGGGTGTGGTACGAACCGTACCCATGCCTATGGGACGTGGGTACGGGCCGTACTGCCATTGTTGGGGTGATGTAGGGTTGGGCGTGGTACGACCCTTACCCATGCCTTTGGGGCGTGGGTACGGGCCGTACCGCCATTGTTGGGGTGACGTAGGGGTGGGCGTGGTACGACCCGTACCCATGCTCCTAAGGCGTGGGTACGGGCCTTACCCCTATGGCACCCCAACAATGGCGGTACGGCCCGTACCCATGCCTTTGGGACGTGGGTACGGGCCGTACTGACATTGTTGGGGTGACGTAGGGGTGGGCGTGGTACGACCCGTACCCATGCCTTTGGGACGTGGGTACGGGCCGTACCGCCATTGTTGGGGTGACGTAGGGGTGGGCGTGGTACGACCCGTACCCACGCTCCTAAGGCGTGGGTATGGGCTGTACCCCTACGGCACCCCAACAATGGCGGTACGGCCCGTACCCATGCCTTTGGGACGTGGGTACGGGCCGTACCGCCATTGTTGGGGTGACGTAGGGGTGGGCGTGGTACGACCCGTACCCATGCCTTTGGGACGTGGGTACGGGCCGTACCGCCATTGTTGGGGTGACGGAGGGATGGGTGTGGTACGACCCGTACCCATGCCTATGGGACGTGGGTACGGGCCGTACTGCCATTGTTGGGGTGATGTAGGGTTGGGCGTGGTACGACCCTTACCCATGCCTTTGGGACGTGAGTACGGGCCGTACCGCCATTGTTGGGGTGACGTAGGGGTGGGCGTGGTACGACCCGTACCCACGCTCCTAAGGCGTGGGTACGGGCCGTACCCCTACGGCACCCCAACAATGGCGGTACGGCCTGTACCCATTCCTTTGGGACGTGGGTACGGGCCGTACCGCCATTGTTGGGGTGACGTAGGGGTGGGCGTGGTACAACCTGTACCCATGCCTTTGGGACGTCGGTACGGGCAGTACTGCCATTGTTGAGGTGACGTAGGGGTACGGCCCGTACCCACGCCTTAAGAGCGTCGGTACGGGTCGTACCACGCCCACCCCTACGTTACCCCAACAATGGCGGTACGGCCCGTACCCACGTCCCAAAGGCATGGGTACAGGTCGAACCACGCCCACCCCTACGTCACCCCAACAATGGTGGTACGGCCCATACCCATGCCTTTGGGACGTGGGTACGGGCCGTACTGCCATTGTTGGGGCGCCGTAGGGGTACAGCCCATACCCACGCCTTAAGAGCGTGGGTACGGGTCATACCACGCCAGTGGACAGACACATAGGGGTGTGTGGCCATCAGCCCCAGCAGTGCCCAGACATATGAGGGGTGGGGGTAGAGTCCTCCCACCAGTGCCTAGACATAGGAGGGGTGGGTGCAGAGTCCTCCCAGCAGTGCCCAGACACAGGAGGGGTGGGTGCAGAGTCCTCCTAGCAGTGCCCAGACACAGGAGGGGTGGGTGCAGAGTCCTCCCAGCAGTGCCCAGACATAGGAGGGGTGGGTGCCTATCACTCCCAGCAGTGCCCAGACACAGGAGGGGTGGGTGCAGAGTCCTCCCAGCAGTGCCCAGACATAGGAGGGGTGGGTGCAGAGTCCTCCCAGCAGTGCCCAGACATAGGAGGGGTGGGTGCCTATCACTCCCAGCAGTGCCCAGACATAGGAGGGGTGGGTGCCTATCACTCCCAGCAGTGCCCAGACACAGGAGGGGTGGGTGCAGAGTCCTCCCAGCAGTGCCCAGACATAGGAGGGGTGGGTGCCTATCACTCCCAGCAGTGCCCAGACACAGGAGGGGTGGGTGCAGAGTCCTCCCAGCAGTGCCCAGACATAGGAGGGGTGGGTGCAGAGTCCTCCCAGCAGTGGACAGAGACATGGTGGTGTGTACACCATCCTACAATTAGCAAAACTCCATGGGTGCATGAAGGCATACACAAAGTGCGACTATATTGAGAGTGGCATGCCAACACATCACTGACAGCAGTGTCCTACTCCCATTAAGGGTGGATGTCCATCCCCCACTGCATGACACACCACATGTGGGTGTGATGACAAATGACACATGCTTACCCACCCCTGGCGCTGGCAGCACAATACACACACTGAGAGCATGCAACAAGACTGTATATTCATGTGCCACCCTACTAAACTAAGAGACCCAAAGGGAACACACACTGTCACGCACATTCCAGGACTGATAGGAATGTACAGGTGCTGGGGCAGCCAACAAGTTGTTGGCTCCCATGGAAGGAAAAGGGTGGAGTACCCACAGATACAATGCCCACAATTGTCAGACAGGTGCCCAAAGACCCTGCAGAACACGTAACACATGTGTGCGAGGCTGTGAGTACACACATGCATAGTGTGTAAAAGGGAACATGTCCACATGAAGTCATGTCAATATACTCCATACACAAGTACAGTGACCACCAAGGATGCCACAAATGATGCAGGTGGAGACATTGCTGAGCATGCATGGCAAAAGTTGAAGGGATCCGTCACACACCCAGGAAATGTAGACACAGCTCAGCACAACAATTGGGAAACACCCTGCAGGGAAGATGTCAGGGTCCACAGAGGAAGGAACACACCTTGGGACAATGTCACCATGCAGTAAGAGCTTACATGACCAAAGATTATTTGCAGATACCTTGTGATGGCACAGAGATATCAGGGTCCACCCCATGAGCAGCACACTACAGCATTTCCCAGACACCTAACACATTATCACCACCCCAAATCATGGAGCAGCACCACCAACAGCAAGACCAGAAAAGCATTCGTGTGCAAATGAAAACCAAAATGCTTTATTCAGCATAAAAAATTATAGCAAAAGAAATGTCCACTATATACAGGGCCCATAGGCCAGGCCATGTGCGAAGTCCTGGTGGGGGACACTTTGGGACGCGTCTCCCCTAGCTTGCCTGCACAGTTCACTCTTCCATATCATCCACAGAAGGGGGGGCATCATGTGGGGGGGAAGGACCAGGCACCGCAGGGACAGGAGGGGCAAGGGTAGGTGTTGTGGGTGCAGGGACGGATGACTCCACCACAGGGGGTGGGGCAGCGCCAAAGGTGGTGGTTAGCAGGGCGCTGCACACGGTTGCAAGCTCTTCCAGCGTCTCCCCTGCACCCGAATGAACCACAGGCCCCAAGGAGGGGGGGGTCGGAGGGATGGGTTGCAGCGCTACTGGGGGAGGGTGTGGACAGGGGGGGGACTCAACTCCCCTGCATGGGGACTTCCTCGACCGCTTACGGGGTGGTGTCACACTGGGGCTGAGGGACAGACTGGCCATGAAGGACTCTTTGTCCGACTGTTGGGCAGGGGAGCTAATGGGAGTGGTTTTGGAGGAAGTGGGTCGTGAGGACTGCGGACTCCCACTGTGGCTGCGTGGCTGCCGTTTGCCCCCGACCCAGTGGGTGTGCCTACTTCCCCCTGTGTGTGCGTGACAGGAGGTGTGCGCTTGGCCTTCCCTGGTGGTGTGCTGCCTGTGTCTGGTGGGGTGCGTGCATGGGGACGACTGGGTGTGCGTGGGACAGGCATGAGAGTGGGAAGTGTGGATGGTGCAGGGGTAGGGGGGGGACGGAGCTCTGCTGGAGATCCACTGCTGCAGTCAGTGATGAGTCTATGGACTTCAGCAACATCCGCTGGTCAGACATCGCTGCTGACATGCCCTCCATGTACGACACCATCTGTGTCAGCAGTCTGGTGTGGCCATGGAGGACATTATGCAGCGATGTCTGACCAACCTGCAACTGCCGCAGAATGTCCACAGACTCGGCATTGATGGCAGCAGGGGAGACAGGGGCAGGGGGTGCGGTGCCTGGCACGAAGGAGACATGTTGTCGCCTAGCACGGAGGGAAGGGACCCGAGCAAGTGGGAGGCCGGTGATGGGAATGGAGGGGGCGGCCAGAGATGGAGTGCTGCTTTCAGCTCTGGGAGCAACCTCCGCCCCCTCTGGGAGCTCAGCCTCGGACCCGTCAGCGTCATAATCGGTGGTGGGACTGGACAGGTCCTCCGCCTCACTCCCCTCAGCCTCCAGGCCACTCGCTGCGCTAGACTCGCCAGCAGTGGTGGCACCGGTGCTGGATCCCTCCTCAAGGTCCGTGCCAGTGTCTCCCTCGGTTTCCCCTGACGATGCTGTGGGCAAGGTGAAGAGACAGGAAATAATCAGACACCTGTATACATATGACACATGAGTCAAAACTACATAGGTCACAGTGCATAGCATGAAAAGCAACATGAGTAACATATACAATACTACGCACATGTGTAGGCCCTGCACCACACAGTGGGTTGAACCACCATGCCACTGAGAAAAAATGGAGAGCATGACACAACAGCAAATAACTTGATATCAAATGAGACAGAGGAGCTAGTGTCTGGGGACAGTCGAGCACAGCATCTGGACCACACACCGTTGCCAAAAAAGGGATGAGCAGGGACCATGTCTGTTAACTTTTGGCACATGCATGCTTAGCAAATACATTAAACAATGCACAACATGACTGGGTCACTGCATGTTGAGTGTATGTCCAGACAATCATCACACACAGGCCAGACCTGGCAAGGAGACATACGGTTTGGACATGTAGGCCTTGCCCGCACAAACACCCCCCTACCTGAGACAATGTTATTGAGACAGAGGAAGTACTTACACCTCGTACTCGGGGATTAAAAAAATGCCCTACAATAAATCCTGATTGTACACGAACTACCCCTCGTGCGCCTGACCACACATATAATTGACAAACAACCATCATCAGATAGTTGTACCAAGACACACAGGCACTGGCCACTGTGAGTATGCAGAAGCCAAATTGGGTCACCCTGTACAGTGGACACATGTAGCACACTTAACGTAAATACAAATGAGGCCAGGGTACAATGCCACTGAGCCCAACCTATGCTGAAGACACAGAGAATGTCCACATTGTTGGCTGACACACATGATACCTAGGAAAAGGTGCCCCAGGGGACTGCAGTGGCCACACTCGTCCATGGTCCTGTATGGATATGACTGCAACAGAAGCGACCGTCCCTGCAGTATGCATATCTCACACTCATGCACATCATGTCTGAGGGCACAACATTGGTCATGCATGCTGTAAGGCAGTACACTTTTAAGACACACTCCTATGTCGGGACTCAGCAGCAGTGCCAACTAACATGGACCCCACAATGACTGAACTGGCCAGGGCACAGGCAAGCTCACAACACATGTAACGCACCACCCCCACACATGATGTTGCAAGCATTGGGCACTTGGATTAACTGCCAGCCTAGATAACCTTGTGCAAGAGCGACTACCCACAGACCCGGGAACACATGTCAAGGAGGGGATGGGAGGAAGAACAGCACGGGTAGACTTTGTGGAACAGGATATGCACTGCACATATAAACCCTGGCAGTGTATCCATGCGACTGGGCACCTCCAAAAGCTGGTGACACACAACAAACACACATGTACCTACCCCCTTCCTGCTGCTGCTTCTCCAGTAAGCGCCTATCCAAGTCAGGGAAGACCACCGCCAGAACACGCCTCATGATGTGGGTCAGGCGCCGGCGCCCACGGTTCTTCTTCCCTTCTGGTGAGTCCCCCAGCAGGACCCGGGCGATCCTCCTGGTCCAGCACCGGATATCCTGCCAGCGTTTCCTCACCTGGGCCAGGCGCCGCTTCCGACCCTCCACCGACCTCACGGCAATGACGGATTGCCTCCAAATCTCCCCCTTGGCATAGGCGCCTACCTGTGAGGATGACAAAGTGAGACTACTTAAATATACATGCTACATGTCACAGAGACACACATTAGAACAATTTGGCTTGTTTGAACAGGGCAAAGTATGCAGCAGACTCATTGAACCTTTGTCATAGGGACATTATCCTCTGGGGAAGGCAAAATGCACTACGTGGCATTGAAAGTACACCGGTGGAATGAGGGGTGCGACACAATCAATGATCATGGCTCACACTGTGCATCACAAACTACACCAGGATTATGTACAGCACCTCACAGCAGTCACATGCCCCCGGCCACTGACGAAACCTCAGCAGAGTACACAGACACAAACAGGCACAGGACAATCACCTGCCATTGGCAACTGAGGGTACAAACCTCACTCTGCACATGTGCCACTTGACTGGGGGGTGTCACAGGTGTTGGGCTAGCCCAGCACGTCAGACACACAGCACTGCTCCCTGCTCACATCAGATGGGTAGGGTATATGCATCCCTCATGCATCTGGGCTGCAACACTCCACATTGACACTCACCCACATGACAGGGGACTTACACACACACCAATGTCCAGGGGACTTACACATCATTTGGACACTCTCACCACAGGTACACTCAACTCACACACATCTGTGGGTACAGTCACCTGTCACACTGGGGGGAACACAGAATCACATTAGGGCTGTAGAAACAACATTCCCAAGAGGATCAGCCAGGCTGAATGTGGCATGCACCATGCAGTGATTTTCACAGTAAGCACTATGCAAGTGAGGCGTGCAGACATGCACTACAGCATGCTCTGCATGGGAGACATGAGGCATTCCCCCCCTGGGACCCACTCTAAACAACATTGCATGTCTGGCACACCTGGACACAATGCCAGAAGTGACAGTAAAAAAAAAGGGGCACAGTCTAAGCTAGTGGAGTGAGCACTCACCTGCTCCCCTGGTCTCCCATACAGGCTGGGGTACTGTGGGAGGATGACATCCAGCAATACCACATTCTCCTCCAGGGTGAAAAGCTGGGCCCTCTCCACAGACCTGGACATGGTGCCAGAGGAATCACGAGCAGCAGCAGTGGTGTGGAATGAAAGGTTGTGCAGGCAAGTGCTCTCTCATGGGACCTGGCTGCCTTATATTTGCCTTGCTGGCCTGTTTCATTTACAGGAGTACAGAGTGATTGGTCAATCTCATTTGCATCATACGTTTCCTCCAATCCCTTTAAACCTACCCCAGTGAGGGGCTTTGCATGGTTTAAAAATTGAGCAGGATGTCAAGTCAACAACCACTTTGCAACATAGTATATTGTCTCCAACCGACTCTTGCTGGCCACCTGATGAAAATATTTGAACTTGAAACTCGGTCTCCATGACAACCAGCATGCATTTAGGCGCTTATACTTGTCCCTCATGTGTCCCCTATGTAATTTCACTATACACACACAGGTACGGTGCGTTCCACGCCCCTAGGGCACCACTACTCCAGTGATACGTTCCGTACACACGTGTGTAGGGTCCGTATCACTATGGTTGTGTTGCCGTAGGCGTACGCCATAGTGATACGGACCCTACACACGCGTGTACGGACCATATCTCTATGGTTGTGTTGCCGTAGGCATACGCCATAGTGATACGGACCCTACACACGCGTGTACGGACCATATCCCTATGGCGTACGCCTACGGAAACACAACCATAGGGATACGGACCCTACACACACGTGTATGGACCGTATCCCTATGGCGTACGCCTACGGCAACACAACCATAGGGATACGGACCCTACACACGCGTGTACGGACCGTATCCCAATGGCGTACGCCTACGGCAACACAACCATAGTGATACAGACCCTACACACGTGTGTACGGACCGTATCCCTATGGCGTACGCCTATGGCAACACAACCATAGTGATACGGACCCTACACACGCGTGTACGGACCGTATCCCTATGGCGTACGGCTACGGCAACTCAACCATAGTGATACGGACCCTACACACGCGTGTACGGACCGTATCCCTATGGCGTATGCCTACGGCAACACAACCATAGTGATACGGACCCTACACACGCGTGTACCGACCGTATCCCTATGGCGTACGCCTACGGCAACACAACCATAGTGATACGGACCCTACACACGCCCTCAGAGCGTGTGTACGGTGCGTTTCACACCTTACACTGGTGACAGGTGGCACACAGAAAGGAATTGAGCTGTCATACTTGGCCAAGGCTGGACATCAAGTCATTGTCAGTGCAGTCCTACATGTCTCGGGCCTAGGTGTGTCAGGCTGTGATGTGGCACAAATCTCCTCATGTTTGAACCCGAAAGATGTGTGATGAGCTGTGTACACATGTCGGGCCCGATTCACAGAATTAACTTAAGACTAAATCCTAAACTTACTACTTTGTGGTATTCACAGAATGCACTTACTACTTTTGGTATTCACAGACTGCACTTACTACTTTTGGTATTCACAGAATGGATTTATGACTACTAACTTTACGTCCGCACTCGGGCCGGAAATTCCGGCCCAGAGGCGGAGCTTCCGACCCGGAGGCGGGGCTTCCGGGCCGGAGGCGGAGCTTCCGGCCCAGAGATGGAGATTTCGGCCATGGCTAAATCTCCGCCACCGGCTGGAATCCCCACCTCCGGGCCGGAAGCTCCGCCTCCGGCCCGGAAGCTCCACCTCCGGCCCGGAAGCTCCGCCTCCGGGCTGGAATTTCCAGCCCGAGTGCGGACGTAAAGTTAGTAGTCGTAAATCCATTCTGTGAATACCAAAAGTAGTAAGTGCAGTCTGTGAATACCAAAAGTAGTAAGTGCATTCTGTGAATACCACAAAGTAGTAAGTTTAGGATTTAGTCTTAAATTAATTCTGTGAATCGGGCCCTAACAGCGTTGGTTTGTCCTCCGTAGAGCGAATCACGCGGTTTCAAAGGCTCAGGTAAGGCACGATCCTTGATAAAAGTATGTAGTTCTAGATCTCATGCTAACTGCTCACGCCATACATGTTCCCAAATACTTCTGACACTGAAGCCTTGTCTTTTTAAAAACTCCTGTTTAATAGTTGTGTGGTTAAGCAACTGCCCATATGTACAACTGGTCATCTTGTTAAAATTATTTCCTGCATAACAAATTGGACAGCCGTGAAAAAAGCAACCATAAAATTGCAAAGGCTGTAGGGACCCCGCCAAAATTGGCATAGCCATCTAAAAAATAGTACCCAATTTTAAGCTCCTCGCCTCTCAAAGCGTGAAGGATGGTGATTTTTTCACAGTATTCCAAATACATCAACCTTTGAATAGCGGTTGTTGAGAATCTCTTTTGCTGTCTGTGATAAGATAGGCATACTCATCTACCTGACCCGGGTTCACCAAGATTTGTTTCCTAGACATGGAGATGAAGACTTCTCTAAAGCGGATACAGGCCTCTCTTAAAATGTTCACATCTTGTTTACAGTAATGAGACAGTTCCTTCTGGAAATCACAGTGGCGGCTCGTCCATAGGGGCGTGGGGTGTCGCCCCTCTGCTTTCTCGCAGTGCGAGAAGCAGATACATGTAATGGGAACACTACCATTTCATGTCTCTGCTTCTCGCACTGCGAGAAAGCAGGAGTGCCTGGTTGGGGGCGGGCGGGTGGTCGTTCCTCCTCGAGTGCAGGGGAGGCGTGGCTAACGCAATGTCTTTGAATGCTGACTGCTTGTTCAGCCCCAGGGCCGACCAACCCAGTCATGCACAGTTGCCTACTCCCTCTTTTCCTCTATGTAGGCTGCATGCAGCCTACATAGATAAAATGGCTCCCTGGCCAACAGGCGCCCGGTCGGGCGCCACCTGCCTCCAATCACAACGCTGCTATTGCAGCATTGTGATTGACTTAGGGGAGCGGGAGGGAGGCTGCTTTGGTCAAGCGCAGGCCGGGCCGGCCGGGAGCAGCAGGAGCTGAGGCGGTAATTCCAACCAGAGGAAGTAGTGGGAGCAAGCAAGGTAAAATTACATTTGTATTTTGCTTACAGTCCCGCTCCCTCCACACTCGCGCGATGCCCCCGTCCATCTTCCCGCCCGCGACTGATAACACTTTATCAACATGTTGAAAGAAGATAATGGTAATCATCGCGGGGAACAAGGCCTATTTGTGTCCAACTCTTCCTGCACATTACCTTGTTTGCCAACTGACGTTATAAGCGCGCGCACTCCAGCACAGGCGAGCTGTTCCCTGAAAACCTGCACCATGGCACGCGACCCTCTTAACATAATTCCTTTTTAGGTCTCGTGAGCCAAAGGCTCAAAGAGACATTTTATAACTGGGTTTTTCAAAGTGCTGCCGTGGCCTAAAGCTACAGTGCATGTGAACGTGCACGCGCTCAGCCGCCAATCACTGCTGCGCGCGCACCACCCAAGCGATCGCGATCACTTTCGCTTTGATCGCGATCGCTATTACTTTCGTTTTCGGCCGCGCGGCCGAATGCTTGTTTATCCTCTCAACGTGTGACATCTGGATTGTTTCAAGCGTGAGGTCTTCTGTTTTAAAAAAAATCTTTTTAGTTGCCCAGTCCTAAAAAGGCCTTGTGAAACGTCTGACCAACTATCTACAAGCATTTTCTATTGATGCCCCAAGGCCCTCGTTGTGGGAAGGCTGATGGGAGTAAAATCCAGGGGATATTTTTTTGCCCGAGATTTAATATTCTGACCCCTTCACAATTTGCGTTTTACCAGCAATTTTTCCGCTATGCAGATGTGATCGGGTTATACCACGTTTTCCCCCTCAGAAAAACTAGTGCTACCACATCTGGTAAAATTGAAACGCATTTAATCTATTTTTACGATATGCGAAACACTTATCAGGGAGGTAAGAGTGCCACTTGGGAAAACGGCATCATGCTATTGCTTTATTTCCGCCAGGGGAATAAACTGCTCTTTAAATCCGAAGCGGTCAGATGAGGGCCCAAGGATGAAGCAGAAGCTATCTTCTTGTGTGTGCCCCCCTGAAGCCGCTGAACTTCCAGCGGATGTCACGCGCGTCACTGATCCCGCTGCCCTCGCATCGAGCAGGCCTCGTCGCCAACCGCAGTATTTTCTGTCAGGAGTAAACGTTTAACACCTAGGTCGCCGCTGTGACTGGCGAGCCTGCATAAGTTCGGTCCTAATTATAGTGTAAATGATAGGAGATGAAAGGCACACTTTGAGGTGAAACAACTTCTGGCAGCCGTTTTCGGCATCGTTACCGGCTGGCTTGCTCTTGATTACAGGACTCGGAGTGAAGGTGGGGACGCTCCAAGGGAGAGTGACAGGCTTGCATAATTACCGGGCTCGTTGTTAATGTGGGGGTACCGCCCCTCGTTTATATTTGTGCGGTCTGCATTTTTCACGCTCACAAGGCTTAATATTTACTTTCATTATTTGCTAGTAAATCTGCTATGCGTTTCCTGTTCCCAGGTAGGGAGTTGGGGCCTGTGCTTTTAATCTCCAGCCTCCTGTCACTTGTGATATGTGGGGTAATTTTCCGGTATTTTTTTCCTGGCAGGCCTGAGTAAATAGATTGCTCTATAGATAACACAATAAGGAGGCCAGTGGTTTGTGAACAATAAAGCTGAACGTGGTGTTCTTGCGTGATCAATCAGCCCGGCTGCTCGGCTCATTGCGCGCGGCGGCGATCTTCAGAAGGCCCGCTCTGCAGAAAGAAGGCGGCTAAATTCTGATGAGGAATGTCCCGCGTGTCATCTCTATACAAACCTTACTTTATTTACATCTAAAAGGGAACGACGAGCCTTTGGTCAAGGCACTGTTGCCGTTCGTCCTTTGCTGCTATGCGGCCTCGGCTTGCCTTGCCGAGACTGAGCACGCGCTCTTCCAGACCTGCCAACTCACACGGTACCACCGTGTGTCACAGATAGCCAGTGCTTTAAATAGAAATATAGAAGTGCAGGTACTAGCTACTTAGAGTTCCTATTTGCTCCTGAGAAGTGCTGGCACTCCCCTATTAGATGTATTGCAGCAGTGCTGAGAAGTGCAGGTACTCTCCCTTTAAAATAAAAGAAGTGCAGGTACTCAGTATTGAACAGTACCTGCTCATTTAAATCAATGCAAATATCGCCCCTTCACAGGGTCACCCAGATATCACACAGTGGCAGACAAATCAGGCTGGAAACCCCTGCACTCTGTGGGTATCCAGCTCGACTTCGGCAGCTGTAAGTAGCTGATGTCTATTAAGAAATGTAAGGCTATTTTTAGGTCTCGCCTGACCCAGCGCATGTGCTGGTCTGGCGAGACTTATTGAGAGGGTTCCGAAAAGTGCTACCAGGCCAGCCTAGAGCTACAGTGCATGTGCGCGGACGCGCGCGCCGTGCTTTGCCGCGATTACTTTAACTTTCGTGGCCGCACGGCCGCTATGATGTGATCGCGATTGCGATCACTTTCACGGCCGCACATAGCCAATAGGTCTCGCTTTTGGGACCTTATAAGTATTTTGTTATGCAACTGTTGCATGACTAAACACTTATATGGTCCCAAAGGCGAGACCTATTGGCTATGCCAATGCTTGTTACTTCTCGGCGTGCAGGGTGCCTCTTGCTCGTATTTCTGGACGCTGGTGGAGCTGGCGTTGACATGGAATTAAGCTATTTTACCTGAAGTGCCCTCTGGAATTGGACATGTCCCCTCGCCCACCATTTCAGAGGTCTGGGGTGCATATCACAGATAAAAGAGCTCACTGGGAATCCCCATGGGTCCACGTTTTAGTGTTATGGGCTTGAGTTTAATCTCTGTGTTCAGGCTCTGCAAGGAATTTACATTAAAGTTTATCTGAGGATGAGCTGTGCAGTTCCTGTTGTTGGGTGAAATGAGAAAATCCTCGGAATATGAGTAGGATAAACAAACACTTTGTAGGAGCCGGAGAGCATGGAGCGCCGAGTGCACCGCCAGGCACAGCGGATTGGATTTGGACATTCCTGCCCTGCCTGCAGATGTGCTTCTACCGTTCTTACTGGTTTTTAAACGGCACCCTGCTTCCTCAGTTTTCCCTCATTGTGTGTGACGTAAAATACATTTCAAACTCCCACACAGTGTGGCATACATAACGTGACATACTTTTTGCTACATGACAAGCCAGCGAGTTAAAAGTGAGGGGTTGGTCTGTGATACACAACAATCTAGCCAAGGACACGCTTAAGTAATTAGGATATGGGCTACACTTCAGATTATTTTCGCTGTAAAAGTTTCACGGAAAATTAAAAATCCATAACATCCTCAGGATTGAGACTGTACTAAAAAACTCGAAAGGCGGTTGAACTAACCTGGTATACAGCATTGATGTAATGCTCTGGCTCCCACTTGTAAGCTAAACGTCTAATATAAATGCTTTTGAGTTTTTGGAAATGTCCAGCTCTACCTATATTACTTGACTGCTGTGTGGAAACCATTTGTTGCAGCACAGGAACAGCAGCTGTTATAGTATGTCCTGAGAGGAATTACCGCATATTCGTACACCTTAGTCCGATCCATCGTTCCATAAAAACGAAAATACAATCCGAAGCCAATAACCTAACAACGGCCTCAAGTGCCATTTACAATGCCCAGCAGGCTTCTTACAACCAGCCTTAAAAAAACCTCCTTTTTTGAAATTTCATTATAACAGTTGTTCCCTCTTACTTCTGTATATCACACCATATCCGATTTTTCTGGCACCCTGCGTGTGGAAACAGTAAAATATTAAGCGCTGGAACACAAAGCTGAATTTCCAATGTGACCTTAGTAACCTCGCAGGCTCCTTAAGTACATGCAGCACAGGAGTTCAAAGGGATGGCTTAGTTTGTTTTTGGTTGATTTTATTTATATATTTACAGAGGAACTGCTACGTTAACAGTACAAAAACAGACAGGCTATGCACGTTCAGAAACAAAAAAAAAACACCGAGACATAATTCCGTTTCTATCCTTAGGTTGTGTGGCTCTCTGTACAGCAACACACCTCAATATTTTCAGTGGATGCATGCCTTTTATTGTTTTAAATGTACTGCTGATGTCATTTAATATTGCCCCTTGCCTTTTGGAACGGCTGCTGCAAGCAAAAGGAACTCACTATTTAAAACACTAGATCAAGTAAAGTAAAGGACTCATTATACAAGTTCAGAACATCAAATAGCTTATGTCAAAATCCAGCATTAACAGTGACGGAACTGCATGTAAGCGAACTACATAGTGTCTGTAATAAAAAGCTATGGCTTGGCCAGCTTTACGCTCACCACTTTCAAATGTCACCAGACGCCACTGGGAAATCAAACACCTGATCTTTGTTAGATTCATACCAGGACAGGAATTCTATTTTCTCAAAGGGTGACATATAGTTTACACCATAAAATTCTGCTGAGGGCATAGCAGCAACGTAGTTCTGGTTCTGCAAAGTGTGAAAGTGATGTGGGAAATGCCCTTTGGACTCTTGGAAACCCTCAGCCTGAGGAAGTTTACTGAGTTTTATGGGCAGGATGTTTATAGAGTCTATAAACCTGATATTGAATACTTTGGTTGTAACGCACATGAGTTTCCCACCCTGAGTGATCAGTGACATAGCTACCTTCAAGCACTAAAGCTTTCACTACAAAATAACAGTCATATCCTTTAGAGAAAGTGCTGGAAATCTATAGTTTTTAAACCGTGGTGTAATGAATGTGTTGATGAAATCATTGACACATGTAGGCTCACCATTAATATGTCTGGCAAAAATATAATTTGCCTTGTGAATGATGCTTTCCTGATGGCACTCCATATCGTAGAATATATAATCATCTGTTTTGGTTGGCGGTTTGAGTCTCCTCATAAAGTAGAGATGTGAATCAAATGAAATCAACCGGGCTTTACAGACACCACATTCAAGGCCTTCACATTCATGACTTTCAGGGCCACAGAGACCGCATGAATCACACAACTTTTTGCTGAGACAGCTCACTCTACCCGCCTCGGCTAATGCACGATGACGTTCTAAACACTCTGTAGAACGACAAAACAGCTGGCACTGTGGACACCTTTAAAGATCAGTGTCAAAGTTGCAGCAGTCATTAGTAATGCAAGCTTTGCAGAAGTCTGAGCACAAGTAGTTGTATTTGTGGGTATATGCTGAATGTCAATATTTGTATTAATACCTAGCGCTGGAATTGTTTTTTTTTCACAACATAAAAATGGTTTTCATGTAAAAGAACAAACAGAATTTTAGATTTGGTAGCCGTTCCACTGGTGAAATAAGACCAGTCCCCTTCGTGGTATAATACTTTAATCGTAACATCTTAGTAATTTTCAAATGACTGTAGGTCTTGCAAAGAGATATCCATATCTGGGGGGATGTTTAGGGGATCGTGCATTAACTGAGCCTGCTCTGTCAATGTTGTATTCGTAGATTGACCATGATCCAATAACCCAGCCAAGCACCCTGCCAGGCACAAATTTCCAGCTGTATTGTTTAAATCAATCAACCACTGACTTTCTTTTTAATGCTCTTACTAAACAATACAGAATTTAGAGTCCATCTGGCACCGCTACCCCTACTTTTTGTCACAGTCACAACAAGTGTTAAACTTTGTGACCCCAGAATCTCAGCATTGCTATTCATCATGTCAACAACTTTGTTTAAGAAATCTGAGGCATCTAGGTCATGATGTGGTAACCTGAGAGTGTAAAAAGAGTTAGCCAGCCAACTGCCGCTCAGGAAAATGTGTACATAATTGTTGGGACCAATGTCAGGGGCCATTTGGTCGAGGAGTTGTTGGATAGAGTTAATAACCGCTACTAGGGCTAGTCTAATAGAATCTATGAAGTGAAGATTAATAAAACAAAATTCTTCATAAAATTCTATAGCTCTAAATGTTTTGATAACTCTTTGATATTGGCGCATGCTTTCTAAAAACACAGGGGCGGGGTTGTTACTGAAGCTGGAATTATCGTGAGAGGCAGAGGCTCTCTGAGGTTGTGACTCGAACAGCGTGGGGCTCGGTGGTAAAAAGCCGTCATTGGCTTGAATATTACGGCGTATATTTCTCAAATGGTTTTTGGCTCTTTTAGGTTTTTGGCTAAACAATTTCTGACTACTTTAGTAGCTAACCATTTCTCTTTACGTTTGGCACTTGTAGTTTCAGAACTTCTTGGTGACCTATGCTCTTTGGGGGGCATTATCAGTTTCCCGAGTCGAGACTCAAGGAATCAAGGCTGGCTGGGGCATCTGCGAAAATAGGTGCAATCAGAGTCTGAGTATTTTGGATCACTTGCTCTACAGCTAGTTTGACATCTATTATGCCGCCGATATGATCGGAAGCTTCCCGTTCATGTAGAACATTAAAAATGGATACACTGACCGGTGCCGAGTTCAAGCCTAGTACCTCAAGGGTGTTTATTGGGGGAAAATTGTGTAAATCACCTGAAGTACAGCTGCTTCGCTGGGGGGTGAAGCTTTAACCACCGCAGCAGCAGCGCTACAGGGGTCATGTGCTGGCTTTATCTCAATGGTTTTTTTACACTTAGGACATCATCTTTAGCTCTTATGGAGACAGAGGAGTCGAGCTGATTTTGAGCAGTTGCTAAAGTAGCAGAAATTGAATTCTGTAAATTCTGTTGTATACGCATGATGCCGGCTTTGATGCTTTTAATGGTTTGTAAATGGGTAAGAAGGTGCCTTCAAAGGATTTATTTAATGATTACTTTGTAATAAATTTTTGGACATTAATCAGAGGTAGGTTAGTTGTATACCTACAGTCTTAGTCACTATTATTTTTTGTAACTTATAATCAACTCAATTTCTCAAATTGTACATCAAACAAATGAGAGCATATCACATCAGATTAACAAGACTGGCATATGGAGGAGAGAATAGAAGAAAAGAAAAAGATCAGGTGTATATGTAAAAATTCAATTTTATAATCATAGTTCAAAAAGGGTACTTTACAAAGCAGCAATTATTTATACAGTGAAAGGAGATAGTTGAATAATTCAAGCCTTCACTTAGCAATTGGTCACACACTTTTTCACAAAAAATAAACAATTAGTTCGTTGGAAAACAGTGTGAGAGTCGACGTTTTGGTCTTTAGATTTTCTTTGATAAGACCATCCTCAGGACTATAAAATTTAAAAAGTTGACCCCTGGTAAAAAAATAATAAATAGACATAATCATAAACAATGGAAAATCAATGAAAAATCAACACCCATATCAATAATACTCTTCCTCCAAGAAGTGTATATATATATAGTTACTCATTTTTTATGCATATCAGCATATGCGACAAATCAATCAGAAATGTCCTGGACAAAATCCATAAATGAACAATAAATGCTTAGAATAAATCATTTCAAATCAATTATATAAAAGTTAACCATTTTACTTATGGTGACAAGCAACTGTTTCCTCATATTGCTCTTCACGTTTCCTGATAATCAGTTAGTGGTATTCTAGATAACATCATTTATTTGTTTCATGAAGCAACCCAATATGAAGTTGAAAATATTGTTCCTAAATTAAAGAAGTCTATTCAGTTTCAATAACTGACCACGGATCATATTATTAAAATCCTCCATTCGTTCTCATAGTAATTGGTGATTGACATATCATATAGTGTACATCCTAGTTCATATTGTACATTCTAATATGTTCTTTATCTTTTTCTTTTATATTTACTAATCTCCTTTTAAATGACGAATGTAAAGAATTTGACTCAAATAGCGTCATATTTACTAGCAAGATCTACGATTCTCATATAGAATGTACCTTGATATCTTGATTGTAATTAGTCTTCACATGGGACAAATATCTTCATGGTATTAGTCTAAAAAGGAGAAAAATATGATGGACTCAACTCAGTGTCATGGTATGAAACGACGTTGGAGCATTTGTCCAAAGAATCGACTAATGCTACATCATTGATGCACCAAAATTGAAGACTTATTTGCGAACTAAGTCTTAGTGATGACATCACATATATAGTCACCAGATGATGAAGTTGACAGTCTAAAGAAAACATTGTGGTCATCAATATGGAAATAGTCATCTTCCTCTCAAGTATATTTAGTCAATCATTGTAAAAAAAGGGGTATCGACGAAGGTTTAGATATTTAATAAAGACGTACCTTAAATGGCTCAATAATTTCTTTAGCCAGTAAGAAAATTCAAAGGACGTATGGTTCAATCTTGCATTAGTATCCCAGGAATGGAATCACTCGGTTCAAGGTTAAGCAACCTTATGGACACTCTTGATTTAATCTAAGGGGTTAAGATTTAGCAAAACCGGTGTAAGTTTGCTGTCAAATACTGGCATTAACGCTTGGAGAGAATCACAAAAAGCTTTAAGCATACCTGAGGTCTAATGCGGGTATACGGAGCACGTCAAATCGTATGTTCAGCAGATGAAACCGTACGTCTGTGTGCTCGCGGATCTTAAACTGATTAGAAAGCAAAAACGGACTAAGAAGTGTATGTCAGCCCGAAAGTTGTTGAAAGGCAGCCATCTTTGAATGGAGTAGTTGTTGTATTCGTTGATTCGAAAGCGGAAACGGACTAGGAAGTGTATGTAAGCCCGAGAGTCAGCCATCTTTGAATGGAGTGGTTGTTATAATCATTAATTCGTAAATACTGGGCACATCAAGTATTATAAATGGCCGATTGTTATTGGATGTTGAACAGATGTTGGCTGTTTACAATTCTACTAATCATGTACCTCACAATAGAGGGCTACTTAAGTTGATAGTTAGGTATAGACGTATTTATTGTTGGCATTTATGTCAAGATGATATATATATTGATGATATCATATATTCAAGATGACCACTGCTGGCTATCTGTCATTGAATAAGGTGTTTTATTCAATGACAGATAGCCAGCAGTGGTCATCTTGAAAAGGGCTACTTAAACTGATAGTTAGGTGTAAAAGTCTTTATTGTTGGCATTAATGTCTCTAAACACCTCCTTCGATGACAGATGTCCAGCAGTGGCCATCTTGAAAGAGGACAATCATTCAGCCCATTTTTAGATTTTGAATGATGAGTCACTATCTAACTGGGCAACGTCCAAAGTAGAGGGCTGTATTAGCGACCAAAGTGAAATCTTCACTTATAATAACTGTGAGAACGAATGGCATTAGTAAAGGCTGCATCAAATCCAACAGATCCAAATGAAACATACCTCTAATTAGAGGTGCTAGGCAACCATTCAAAAAAACATAATCATTGTAAAGTCGTTATTTACTCGTGTAATTACATGTCTATTTCAAATGACAGGAAATTTTTAACAGAAAATTATAAAAAATATTATGACCATCTAGACACTACACTCATATTTCAGTATGGTAGTCTACAAGAAGCATATTGATAATCCATGATATAAACCAGTAGATGTTAACTAGTTTCGTAAAACACTTGTTTGGATATAACAGAGTTATATATATACTTGAGATAGTATTAAAAGCAGTCACTTTCCAAATGTAGGAGCCTGCCTATACAGATCTAAATTATATAACAGTATTTATGCTACTATACATCTCATTGATTAATGAAATCAACTTAAGTAATCAGTATAACATCTTTGTCAGATAATGAATGATACAGGTAAATCAGCGAGGAAAATTAGGCAAGACAAGCTAAAGTGTGCCATTCGGTTGCGGAATTCAGCCCCCGATTAACAACATCAGTTAAGCAGATTAGTCTACCCTCTTTAATGGTCAATGGATGGTCAACATTGGTCTGTCTCTTTGTTGGTTTAACTACTTCAAGTACCCACCAACGCATTTCCTTATCAGAATGGCCCTTTTGAGATGATTAGTAGAATTGTAAACAGCCAACATCTGTTCAACATCCAATAACAATCGGCCATTTATAATACTTGATGTGCCCAGTATTTACGAATTAATGATTATAACAACCACTCCATTCAAAGATGGCTGACTCTCGGGCTTACATACACTTCCTAGTCCGTTTCCGCTTTCGAATCAACGAATACAACAACTACTCCATTCAAAGATGGCTGCCTTTCAACAACTTTCGGGCTGACATACACTTCTTAGTCCGTTTTTGCTTTCTAATCAGTTTAAGAGCCGCGAGCACACAGACGTACGGTTTCGTCTGCTGAACATACGATTTGACGTGCTCCGTATACCCGCATTAGACCTCAGGTATGCTTAAAGCTTTTTGTGATTCTCTCCAAGCGTTAATGCCAGTATTTGACAGCAAACTTACACCGGTTTTGCTAAATCTTAACCCCTTAGATTAAATCAAGAGTGTCCATAAGGTTGCTTAACCTTTCCTGGGATACTAATGCAAGATTGAACCATACGTCCTTTGAATTTTCTTACTGGCTAAAGAAATTATTGCGCCATTTAAGGTACGTCTTTATTAAATATCTAAACCTTCGTCGATACCCCTTTTTTTACAATGATTGACTAAATATACTTGAGAGGAAGATGACTATTTCCATATTGATGACCACAATGTTTTCTTTAGACTGTCAACTTCATCATCTGGTGACTATATATGTGATGTCATCACTAAGACTTAGTTCGCAAATTAGTCTTCAATTTTGGTGCATCAATGATGTAGCATTAGTCGATTCTTTGGACAAATGCTCCAACGTCGTTTCATACCATGACACTGAGTTGAGTCCATCATATTTTTCTCCTTTTTAGACTAATACCATGAAGATATTTGTCCCATGTGAAGACTAATTACAATCAAGATATCAAGGTACATTCTATATGAGAATCGTAGATCTTGCCAGTAAATATGACGCTATTTGAGTCAAATTCTTTACATTCGTCATTTAAAAGGAGATTAGTAAAGATAAAAGAAAAAGATAAAGAACATATTAGAATGTACAATATGAACTAGGATGTACACTATATGATATGTCAATCACCAATTACTATGAGAACGAATGGAGGATTTTAATAATATGATCCGTGGTCAGTTATTGAAACTGAATAAACTTCTTTAATTTAGGAACAATATTTTCAACTTCATATTGGGTTGCTTCATAAAACAAATAAATGATGTTATCTAGAATACCACTAACTGATTATCAGGAAACGTGAAGAGCAATATGAGGAAACAGTTGCTTGTCACCATAAGTAAAATGGTTAACTTTTATATAATTGATTTGAAATGATTTATTCTAAGCATTTATTGTTCATTTATGGATTTTGTCCAGGACATTTCTGATTGATTTGTCGCATATGCTGATATGCATAAAAAATGAGTAACTATATATATATATACACTTCTTGGAGGAAGAGTATTATTGATATGGGTGTTGATTTTTCATTGATTTTCCATTGTTTATGATTGTCTATTTTTTTTTTTTTTTACCAGGGGTCAACTTTTTAAATTCTATAGTCCTGAGGATGGTCTTCTCAAAGAAAATCTAAAGACCAAAACGTCGACTCTCACACTGTTTTCCAACGAACTAATTGTTCATTTTTTGTGTAAAAGTGTTTGACCAATTGCTAAGTGAAGGCTTGAATTATTCAACTATCTCCTTTCACTGTATAAATAATTGCTGCCTTGTAAAGTACCCTTTTTGAACTATGATTATAAAATTGAATTTTTACATATACACCTGATCTTTTTCTTTTCTTCTATTCTCTCCTCCATATGCCAGTCACGTTAATCTGATGTGATATGCTCTCATTTGTTTGATGTACAATTTGAGAAATTGAGTTGATTATAAGTTACAAAAAATAATAGTGACTAAGACTGTAGGTATACAACTAACCTACCTCTGATTAATGTCCAAAAATTTATTACAAAGTAATCATTAAATAAATCCCTTGAAGGCACCTTCTTACCCATTTATTCATATTTGCCCGAGCCCTCAAGGGTATATTGGGTTGTCCATTACACTTATTTACTTTAATGGTTTGTATCTGAGCTACTGTATCACGATTACTTAAAGCAAAAATAATAGCTTCACAGATAGGTGCTGTGTTCAGACTGCTGCTCCTGAGGCCTGTTATTAAAGGTAAAATATTGTGGCTTGCTGATGTCGCAGCAGTAATGTTTAGGGCTGGTGTGGGGTTATGTCTAGGAGCTTGTAGCTCAGCTGTGAACTGTGCTGGGGGCAATTTCAGTCTTTAAATTATGGTAATTAGCACCAGGGGCAACCCTTAGTAGGGGGTTGGTGATGCAGTGTCCTCCTATTGTAACATCTGTCTGACACCCCCCTTGTGAGTGTGGGTTCCTGGAGAGTTTGTTGTGTACATCCGCCCCTGCTTTTGATCTGTTTTGTTGAACAGGTACATTTGCATATTCCCCCCAACCTTTATCATTGTCAAGCAGTGAAATTATATCTAGTTCGTTGTAGGGTTTGACTGTGTTTGATGGTTGATTGTGCAATCTCTTTGATGTTTGAGACTGAGACTTAGGGGTAGGAGTAGGTGGGGGGTGCACTAATACAGGATAAGACACCTAGAATCTGTTCTGAATTTTGGCGGGGGAGAACAGCGCCAGGGGTACACATGTTTAAATGAGAAATCTGGAAGGCCTATAGGGTGACAGAATTGTTATCGGTAACATTTAATTTCCTATTACTCTTTTGAACAGCCCGATCTCTAGAGCCAGAGCGGTTCTTTTTCAAACCGCCATTAACAGACACCAGTGGTAAATTATTAAATGTAGTCCTCCCACCAGCACTCCCCCCCAAAATTCCCCGGCAGTGGTTGTAGCACCCGTAGTCATTGCAGCCTCTCTTCTTTACGCTTCTGACCTTTGCTTTCCAGATCATCAGCCGGCAGTCTTGAATTCCTTTATACAACCGGACATCCGGTACTCGGATACTGCATTTGTCAGTTGGAGATTGCTGCATCATTGGCATTTTCTAAGTTAGAGGAAAAACACGACTTTAATTAAAGCATTGAACAGTCTGAAGCGTCCTCAATAGTCATCAGCGCTAAAACTAGACTCTAAGCGCACTCCTGCTTACACTCACACTCTCATTCACACTCACACAAACACACACACATCCACATGCACACACGCACGCACATGCACATACCCCAGCACTCTCTCTAATAAAAAAAGAATTAATTCTCACCATCCTGCATTATGAAGCTGCAAATTTGACTGAATGCGATAGGGTTAGGGCCTTCAAGCCCTGTGTTAGATAGAAGCGCTTCTGCTGCTTCTGCAAAGACAGTATGCAAAGAGCTGTAAAACATTTCCTATAATGGGTTAAATTATATTAATTGATAGCACAGCTATACATATTTACACACTTGACCGTAAAGAAGTGAGTAATTACTATTCTAACTCCATGCGCGTCTTGATAGTAGGGAAGGATATAAAGCGGACCGAAGCAAACCTAACTGCACTTTTAGTTTTTTGATACACTCGCTCGAAAGTACCTAAACACACTACAGGAACCGGTCCTCACAAAGATAGTGTTTGTCAGGTTTTTTCATGGTTTACTCACGCTATGAGGACCAAACCGGTCCCCACAGTGTGGGTTATACATGCCCACACACACACACACTCACACACTTGACAGAGGAAAGAGTTGTCAAATTAACTGATTTTCAAGCCTCATCTTGACCCTGAACTCATGCCCCAGGAAATACAGTGACATTGGTGAAGACATTGGGTGTTATTAAATGAGGACTAGAAAAACAAGTAGATTTGAAAACACTGGTCAATGCGCAGCCAGTCTATGAGGTTAAAAGCTAGTGCAAATTAGAAACACACCAAGTGCTACAAAAAAGATTCTATTGATTAAAACACAAGCACATGCAACATTACCAAAAACCTTTGGCTGCGGAGCGAAAGATGACCTGAAAATTTCATTTTTAGCTTAACGCCGCCTAGCACCCCACAAAAAAACACACACACACATACTTGACAAAGGGAAGTGACACCCTACCCTTTGTTGCCCTCATCATGATGCCCCTGAGGTTAGACCGACATACACTCTTGACAGAGGCAAGAGACACCCTACCCTCAGTTGCCCTCATCGTGACGCCCCTGAGGTTAGACAGACATACACTCTTGATAAATGCAAGAGACACCCTACCCACGGTTGTCAAATTAGCTGCTTTTCAAGCCGCATCTTGACCCTGAACCATGCCCCAGGAAATTCAGTGACATTATTTAAGACATTAGACATCATTAATTGATGATCAGAAAAACAAGTAGACTTAAAAACACGGATCAATGCGCAGCCAGTCTTTGAGGTTAAGAGCTAGTGCAAATTCGAAACACACCATTTTTTCTGTTGATTAAAACACAAACTCATGTAACATTACGAAAAACCTTTGGCTGTGGAGTGAAAGATTTAATTAGAACCACGTGTTAGAACTATGCCCGGGGCTGCAGCCTCATTAATTTTATTCTGACAGGCTGGAGCGTCGAAGCTGAACTAAAATTTCATTTTTAGCTTAACTCTGCCTAGCACCCCACAAAAACACACACACACATACATACACACACCTATGCACACACACGCGCACACACACACTTTTTTATGCCTGTTTAATGACTCCTGACTAGCAGGTAAACACCCCAGAGTGCCACGTCATTTATCTATTGCTTAAACCACATACAGGATAATACAGCCCTGCCCCGGTTTTAAAAAGCATTTAACCTTTGAGAAATAATACTATTAGCAGAGCTTGTTTAAAAGAGCTAGAGGCTTATATCAAAAACAACAACTCCACTTCTTACCAGGAGTTCTTGCTTCTTCAGGCATGTTCATAAATAAAATCTGCGCGCCATCGGCAGGTCCTGGAATCTTTCTGGGGTTTCAGCTTTTCACCTGCCTGACGTGCTGGAAGAAGGCAGCTGGCTCTGGTGCTGTTTGCTGTTGGTTGGTGGGTTGTAGCTTTCATGACAGCGCCAGCCAGAATATTCTTGGAGACCTCCGGTCTTATATCTAGAAACCTAGCAGTTTCCCGCCTCAATTCACAATACTACGTGCGTCCTCATGTGTTAAGAATTAAACGGTACACCCCCCTAACTCTTTATGCCCATATATGGACAATATTCTCCCTTAAAATTTCTGGTTGATTAAAAACATATGTGCATTAACATAACTACTAGGAGAAGAAAAAAGTCAGACCCTTATGTGAAGTTAAGCCCTTTTTTCATTAATTTTATGCACCATTTCCTAACTCTTTCTGCCCATATATGGACAATAAAAATTTCTGGTTGATTAAAAACATATGTGCATTAACTTAGCTGCCCACCTCCACGGCCGGCTTCCCGGCGAGGGCAAAACCCCTCCAGATGCGATCCAGGGAAAGAGGGCGCGCGCTGCCGGGATGCCAGGTCAGATCATTTCAGGGGGTCACTATAGATCTATATCCCTTAACAAACGTCCTATAGTACCCAGTCAGGCCTAAAAAGGCTCTAACCTATGTCTGGGTTGTTGGAGCTACCCATTCCATTATGGTTTGGATTTTGCCTTTCAAAGGTCTTGTCCTGCCCCAAATGCCCTGCTAATGGCACGTTGTGAGCCAGCCCCAGTAGGAAGGCTCTGAACTTCTGGGGTACCACCAGCGCACGGGCTGACCCAGGTTCAGCAACCTTAGGCTCTGAGTACAGGAGGTCGTTCTCCCAGTAAATTAAGTGTGTACCGGACTGATCACCATTGGCCTGGGCTGCAGCCTGCTGCCGCATACCCACTAGAGAGGGGCATTCTCTCTGCTCCCTGAAGAATTCCTCCCTGGAGGGGCCTCCTTCTTGCTGCCAATGGGTCAGCTCAGGCAGGTCCCCCAGTTCGGCTATCTGTTCCCCGGTAGGCTCCAGGGCATCCCCCTCAAGGTCTGCTTCCTCCTGGGCCGTGGGAACTTCAGGGGCCGGTTTCCCGCGCCCCCTGCGCCCTCTCCCTAAGGCCGGTTCCTGGGCCTCTCCCTCAGGCTCCAGGATCTCTTGAACACCCCTACTGGCTGCCATTGACCGGGTGGTCACGCACGCCCAATCAGGTAAACCCACCATCCGCAGGTGAGCTGTCTTCTCCACCTTTTCCCAAGGGGAGCTCTCCAAATCATTCCCTAGGAGACAGTCTACAGGCATGGCATTTCTCACAGCGACTTGCAGAGTGCCAGAGACCCCCCCCCCACTCAAAGGGAACTTGAGCCATTGGACAATGACTCTCCGTGTTGTCAGCATTGACAACCCGACAATAGGCATGGGGTACAATCTGCTCTTGAGATACCAGGTGCTGCCGGACTGCAGTCACACTGGCGCCTGTGTCTCTAAGAGCCTCTACCTTCCTCCCATTGATGGTCACCACTTGCCCATATTTCTTAGTGTTAGAGGGCAAGTCGGCGTTAGGGACCATCTCACTGTCTCCTAGTGAGACTAAGGTCATCTGAACGGGGTCCCACCCACCTTGGACTTCTACCTCCTCCCCAAAGGCTACTGTAGCCATCTGCTTCGGTAGAGCACCAGTGGGTGCTGGTTTCACATATTGGCGACACTTGGGATCACTGGCAAAGTGACCCAGCTCACCACATTTATAACATTGTGGGGGTCCCTTGGGAACAGGTTTACCTGTCGGGGCCCATGCCGGCTTCGTGGGTGGGGGAGGCTGAGAACCTTTCTGCTGGTTCCCTTGGGTATTACTTTGGGGGCCTTTTGGGAACTGTTAGCAATGGGATTTCTGGTTGGCTAAGGCTTGCGCCAAAGTCAGGCAGAAACCACCACTCTAGTCAGGGCAAGGAAGTTACACGCCAAAGATAACCCCTGCTCACCCCCTTGGTAGCTTGGCACGAGCAGTCAGGCTTATCTCTGAGGCGATGTGTAAAGCGTTTGCGCGCGCACCCAGCTACAACACCCAAGGCCCACCACAAAAGAAACTCCACACAAGGTATTATATAAAAATAACCTTTGTATTATACCAAAAACACATTAGATAAGAACACACACTTTACAATGTGCCAACAGGCACGGGCAGAGTTTACAAGGGATTATATGTACAGGGGACAGGGCCACATGGACCACTGTCAGGAATTAGCACTTTGTAGAAATTAGCACATAGGATATAAAATACTGTAGTACAAAATAGCAAATGTAGCACTCAACCAGTAACTACTGGTAACAGGTAAGTACCACCTACGCAACCCTAACCACCTTAGGAAAATGTCACGCAGGGAACTAGGACCTCACTAGCACCACCTGTACTAGGGAGAAAACAACCACCTAAGTATCACAATACCTGTAGGGGTCTAAGCACATTACACATGATGCATCACATTCAGAGGTGTAGGGAAGGAAAACACATGATGCATAAAATACATTCAGCGGTGTAAAACAAGGCACATGATGCATCAACACACATTCAGAGGTGCAGGAAAGGAAAACACATGATGCATAAAAACACATTCAGCGGTGTAAGAACAAGGCACATGACGCATAAAAATACATTCAGAGGTGCAGGAAAGGAACAATAGCGCAAGAACTCACATAAGCCACCACCTGTGGCAGTCCCTAGGCCAACTGGCCTCATAGGGGCTTGGACGCCCTGCGTCCGGCAGAGTCAAAAACGGAAGTGCTGGGCAGCTGTAGGACAATGCTGGGGCCAACGCTGGAGCCTGGCAGGCTCTGTCCACGGACTGTCCCCTGAGCCCCTCTGGGCTCTGAAATCCAAACAATGAGCCTTTTTGGAGCCTTCTAGGCTCTTTCAACCATGTGCCCCTCCGTTGGAGCCTCGGGGCTCTAAACAACAACAAAAGCCCTCCTAGAGCCTTTCAGGGCTCTATTAAAATATTGCCCCCGACGTTGGAGCGGTCCTCTGGCAGGCGGGGCCGCTCGAGCACTGGCAGGGATAGGTGGGAGCCCCCTCTCTGGGGCCCTCGCCACTCAAATCATCCCCATTGTTGGAGCGACCTCGGCGCTCAAGAAATAATGCCCCCGCATATGGTGGAGCCTCGTGGGCTCTCAACGAATGCTCCCGTAACGTTGGAGCCTCAACCGGCTCTGAACCAACCAATGCGGGCCTTCGTTGGAGCGCACTAGCGCTCTAAGCCAGCACGCACGCGGAGTCCCCCCCAGCCCTTCCGCACTCACCGGGCTGTTGCTCTGGGGACTCCCGCGTCGCCTCCTCTCTCTCTGCTCCGGGGCCGGCAATCTTCTTGGAAGGCGGGGCCTACGGGCCCCGAACACGACGGCAGCTCATCCCAGTGCGGGGTGGGCTCCCGCCTGGGTGGGACGCTTCTCCTCTGTGCGAGGGCTCCGGGGCGCAGGGTAGGCACCTGCCTGCTCCGGGGCCCCCAGAACCAGCCGAGAGTCCTCGGTGGGAGGCGGGGTAGGGTCCCGCCCTCCTACTTCCTGTTCCGGTTGTCTCGGCAGCCCGCCCCCGGCCCGCCTGACTTCCTGGATGTCCCGGCCCGGGCTGCAGCGGCGATTTTTAAATCTCGGCAATAAGAGGGGTAGGCTCCCTCGTGATAGCGGATGTACGGCGGGGTGGCCTCCTGCCGTAAAAAATACACAAATTAGCGGGGTAGGCACCCGCAAGCACGGCAAAATAGCAGGGAATCCCTACGTCGGGGTTCCCTCGCTAATAATCACAGCTCCGCGCTGCTGGCCACAAACAAAGTGCTCCTAGCTCTATAAATGAAAGAAAAGCGCTTCCAGGCGCTTAGGGGATAAGGCAAGTCCAGCAAAGTCTAGAAAGGTAGGTAGGGGGGCAAGGCTGGGCCAGGGGCCAGCTCACTGAGCCCTCCAGGCAGGAAGGCAGTCTTAAGTGGCGGTTCCTCCTGGCCTCCAGCAGCAGCAGCCCCCGTCAGATAAGATCCTGGAAGAGAACAGTTTCTGTGGGGACACAGCCCCATTTTTATACAGTAAAACCCTTTGTCTCAGGGTGCAGGGAAGGGGCGAACCAGTTACAACTGGTTCCTGAGCACCTTGTTTTGCTCAGCCCCTCTCCCTATTCAGAGTGCAGGCCAGGGTCATCAGTCGCACCACAGGGGGCGGAGCCAGCATTGTGTGGGGAAAACCCAGCCCTATTCAGGACCCAGGTGGACTCCTCCCACCCATCTAGGTGCTGATCTCCCTATTCACCACTGGGTGACTCCTCCTGACTCTGGGGATTCCCCAGCCCGTCACATGACCTCAGCCAGCCAATCACGCGACAGGCAGTCACTGCACATTTTACACTAATATGCCAACTCCTAGAAGTGGCACTTCCGCACATGACATAATCACGCATTATATATCATTGCGAAGCATTCGATCACACGAGTCCGCACATACCAAACTCGAGCCTGCACCCCCCACGCATCAGGAACTACCAGGGACACATACATTCCCCATGCATTCCTATGGGAGGGCAGGCCTATCTCACCACATGCACTCTGAGGGCGCACGCACTTTACTCTGGGACACAGGGAAAGTGCGCAGAAACCAAAAATCACTATCACCAGGTCACCAGTAAAAGCAAAAAGTTCAGGGGTGAACCTGCCAGAAGGGCCAAGTCCAACAGGAACCCTTTCTGTTTTCCCCTGTCCCCCCCACTCTTCTGCTGGGGATCCTGCCCACCCTTGGCGGAGTCTCCCACATGACCCTTTTGGACCCTGGTGCTGAACCAGCGGTCCGCCTCTTCAGCAAGCTTCCTAGGGTTAGTCAGCTTGCTATCGATCAGGTGTTGGCGTAGCTCAAGAAAACAATTAAGGGACAAGTGCTCCCATGCAATTAAATCAAAGAGACCTTGGTAATCATTCACTTTGCTACCCTTCACCCAGCCATCCAGTGCTCTGCAGAAAAAGGTTACATACTCCACATACGTACTCCCAACAATCTTGGTACACCCCCTGAACCTCTGTCTATATAATTCAGGAGTTAGCCCATATCTGGTCATTAAAGCTTCCTTCATGTGGGGGTAAGAGTTATAGACATCAGAGGGCAAATCTAAGAGTGTGTCCCGCCCCTCACTGAGGAACCGCCCCCACAACCCCGCTCCCCAATCTCTCTCAGGGACCCGGTGGGAGGACATGGCTACCTCATAGGCCCGGAACCATTGCCCTATGTCATCATTCTTGAAATACTATTTAACTACATCTTTTGGCATGTACACCCTTGACTCCGTTGCGCTGCCACCAGAGGGAGGGTTTTCCAAACTTTTGGCTTTCAGCTCCAACTCCCTCATTTTCATGTTGTGCTCCATCTGAATTTTCCTTTCTTCCAGAGCCATCTTCTTGGTTTCTAGCTCCAACTGGCCATTTAATTTCAGCTCTGCCAACTTCATTTCATGATCCCTGGTGGCCTGTCTGTCTGCCAGCTCCTCTGGCGACAGGCCTCTGCCAAAACTATGGACGCTCTCCGCTGGTTCCACTGGCACAATCTCCTCAGTTGTACCCCTTGATTCCATCCAGGCTTTCAGCGCCTTGTAGAGATCTGGTTTGACCCTGCATTATACATGTGGAACCTTGAACTTTTTGCAGAAGAACCCAGAGTTTGCTTTTTTGTTTAGCTGTCCAACTTTGACTCATCCCATTCAACCTTTCCAGCCTCAGATGCTTCAGAGGTTGTTCACACTATGCTGTCTGGGCCCGGCATGACTCCAAACACAAGGGATCTTCTTTTCTTGGCAAGCAAAAAATAATTCAAAGGTCTGTGGCTCAAGCTACTGGACTGTCCTCACTGTGCAATGGCTAGTAATCATTGCGCAGACACCACAAATGCAAATCCGTAGATCCTCACCGCTGCCACCAATGTTAGAATCTAGGGTCTCTGGTTGGCGCAGGTATGCACTTGCGACAAGCAGGGACCCTTTCCTCTAAGTCAGGGCAAAGGATTACTCTTGAAAAATAACCCCTGCTCACCCTCTAGGTAACGTGGCCCGAGCAGTCAGGCTAGTTCCAGAGGGCATGAGGTTAAGCATTTATGGTATCCCACAACAACCACCAACCCACCACACAGAGACACAAGACTGGATGTATCAAAATAAAGCTCTTTATATATAGACTCTTCACGCAGGCTTAAACTACAATCTTCAATTCAATCTTGTTCCAGTTACTTGGGTTCAATGTTCAATAGGGCCACAGTTCTTCACAAGGCACACCTTGGGGGCAATATTCACTTTCTTGGGGCCTGTGCGCGTCGAAGCGCCTTCCGTACGGGTCATACGGGTGTTGGTATGTGTCATACCACTCTTCGTACGGGTCGTACACTCTTCGGAACGCTTCCTGCGATCGCTCACACTTTCCGCATGAGTAGGCGTACGCAGACAAGGCCGTACGGGCCGAACAGACGAGGGTACGTGTCGTACAAAGGTCCGTACGCGCCGTACACTCAGGGCCGCTTCCCCTGCAACAGCTCACGCTTCCCGCAGGGGTCAGCGTTTGGGAAAGCTAGTCCGGGCTGCACAGATGAAGGTACGCGTTGTACGGTTGGAAGTACGCATCATACAGGGGCGCACAGTACCTTATTCTTTCACGGGGAGTTCGCGGCGGACTCGGCAGACTTCAGAGGGGCGTCCCGCGTCAAGTTGCAGTCCCACTTGGTCAGAGGATGGCGATGCTTCGTGGGGTGCCTCAGGACTTCCACAGCTCACCTCGAGGTGCGAGGAAGGAGGGGCGGCTCGGGGGCAAATTCAGCGCGAGGCGCTGCAACTTTGTCCAACGATGGCGAACCTGAGTGGCGTCAGTCTTTGCGATGGGCTCTACGGCTCGGGGACCACAGAGCCTCGGTGCTCAGAGGGAGACAAGCCTGCTTTACGATGCGAGCTCCGGCTCGAGGGGGCAGCAGCTTACTTTGATCAGGCTAGTCAGGGCAGGCCATCACGGTGCTCACAGCAGCACAGTCAAGCAGGGGTCACGGTGCTTGGCAGGATGGGGCGCACAGGTTCTTTGGAATCAGGAGGCAATTCACTCACATTAGCTTCCTTTTCCTCTTGGGAGGGGTAGCGCCCACTGTTCCTGGGGCGCAGTTCAGGGGGCAAGTTCACCAGCAAGCCCTTGGAGATTGTTCACAAAGCACAAGTTGATTCAGAAGTCTTTCTTAGTCTTTTCCTCTCCTTCTTGCAGCAAGGCACCCACCACAGGCCAGTCTCTCAGGCTTAGAGACAGTAGTCCTCCATGTAGCTTTCCCAGGTCCTCCTCTTCGGGCAGAGTTTCTTCTTGGCGTAAACAGGATCTGATTTCTTAGGAGCAGGGCTCCTTCTTTTATACACAGTTTCTTTTGTTCTTTGTGGCCAGGGGGCCTGTGCCTGGCTCAGTCCGGTTTTGGAGCACTTTGTTGTGGTGACTCTGCTCTTTCCTTTCAGTGCACAGGGCATAAACATCAGCCGCTCCACAGGGGGCGGAGCCAGCTTTGTGATGGCAGAGCACAAGCCTATTCAGAGTCAAGGTGTACTCCTCCCACCCATCCTGGTGTAATCTCTCCACCCACCACCTGGCAGCCAGCCTGTCTCCTGGAATTCCCCAGCCCTGCCCCTCACTGAACCTAGGCAGCACACACACACAGCAGAGGCGGACTGAAATGGCTTAGGCAAGTAAATACTATCTTTCTAAAAGTAGTATTTACAAACACAGGATATTAAACTTTACTAAAAGAAGTATTTTATTATTCTGAGTTCAGGCATACTAAACTTGACTTTCTACCATGCTCTCTGAGTCCGCTGGGATTATAGAGTGTAATAATTCCAGCAGGCCATTCTGGCCTATGCAGAGCAGATAGCCTTCAATAGTGAAAAACGAAAATGGCTGTAATTCACTATTAGGACATGCCACACACATCAGGGCATGTCCCACCTTATGCGTACAATGCACCCTGCCCTTGGGCCTACCAGAGGGGTGACTAATATGTAGTTAAGGGAAGGTTTAGGGACTGGCAAGTAGGTGCACTTGCGCACTCAGCATGACAGTACCAGACTGCACGCAGGTTCTGCAATGGCACACATTAGACACATCTTATTAGGCCGCTTCTGTGGGTGGCACAACCAGTGCTGCAAGCCCACCAGCGGTATTTGCATTTACAAGCCCTGGCACTCCTGGTGCACTTTACTAGGGGCTGATAGTAAGCCAAATAAGCCAAACATGGACACCAATCAATGTATACACTTTTCATAGGGAGCACTTGCACTGTGGCACTGATTGGCAGTGGCACAGTGCCCTGAGCAGCTAACACCAACAAAACACATGGGGCACATCAGCAAAAAGTGGAAGGGAGACTCACGCCAAGGTGCCAGGTCTAACAAGTGGTGTTTGGGTAGTGAAGGGGGTTGTGCTGGTGGTGGTTATTTAGGGTAGTGCATTGTGTTTGGGTATTGTATGAGGTCGTGCTGGGGGTGGTGTTTTAGGGTTTAGGGTAGTGCACTGGTGTTTGGGTAGTGTAGGGGGTTATGCTGGGGATAGTGTTTTAGGGTATATCGTACAGTAGTAGTGTTCGGGCAGTGTAGGGGTCATGAAAGGGGTGGTGTTTTAGAGTTTTGGGCAGTACAGTGGTGTTCGGGCAGTGTAAGGGGACATGCTGGGGGTAGTGTTTTAGGGTTTTGGGCAGAGTAGTGCTGTTCGGGCAGTGTAGGAGTCGTGCTGGGGGTTGTGTTTTAGGGTTTAGGGCTGTGCAGTGGTGTTCTGGCAGTGTAGGGGATCGTGCTGGGGTAGTGTTCTAGGGTTTAGGGCAGAGCAGTGGTGTTTGGGCAGAGTAGGGGGTCGTGCTGATGGTGGCGTTTAGGGCAGTGTAGTGGTGTTCGGGCAGTGCAGGGGGTCATGCTGGGGGTGGTGTTTTAGGGTTTAGGGCAGTGCAGTGGTGTTCGGGCAGTGTAGGAGTCATTCAGGGGGTGGGGTCTCAGGGTTCAGGGCAGTGCAGTGGTGTTCTGGCAGTGTGGGTGTCTTTCTGGGGGTGGTGTTTCCGGGTTTAGGGCAGTGGTATTCGGGCAGTGTAGGGGGTCTTGCTGGGGCTTGTGTTTCAGGGTTTAGGGCAGTGAGGTGGTGTTCGGGCAGTGTAGGGGGTCGTGCTGGGAGTGGTGTTTCAGGGTTTAGGGCAGTGCAGTGGTCGGGCAGTGTAGGGTTGTCTTGCTGGGGCTGGATTTTAAAGGTTTAGAGCAGTGCAGTGGTGTTCGGGCATTGTAGGGGGTCTTGCTGGGAGTGGCGTTTCAGGGTTTAGGGCAGTGCAGTGGTGTTCGGGCAGAGTATGGGGTCGTGCTGGGGGTAGTGTTTCAGGGCTTAAGGCAGTGAAGTGGTGTTCGGGGAGTGCAGGGGGACGTGCTGGGGGTGGTGTTTGAGGGTTTAGGTCAATGCAGTGGTGTTCTTGCAGTGTAGGGGGTCATGCTAGGGTTGGTGTTTCAGTGTTTAGGGTAGTGCAGTGGTGTTCGGGCAGTGTAGGGTGTCATGCTGGGGCTGATGTTTTAGGGTTTAAGTCAGTGCAGCGGTGTTCGGGCAGTGTAGGGGATCATCCTGGGGCTGGAGCTTCAGGGTTAAGGGCAGTGCAGTGGTGTTTGGGCAGTTTAGGGTGTCATGCTGGGGCTGGTGTTTCAGGGTTTAGGGTAATGCAGTAGTGTTCGGGCAGTGAAGGGGGTCATACATGGGGTGGTGTTTTAGGGTTTAGGGTAGTGCAGTCGTGTTTGGGTAATGAAGGGGGTCGTGCTGGTGGTGGTTATTTAGGGTAGTGCAATGGTGTTTGGGTAGTGTAGGCGGTTATGCTGGGGATAGTGTTTTAGGGTATATCGTACTGTAGTAGTGTTCGGGCAGTGTAGGGGTCATGCAAGGGGTGGTGTTTCAGGGTTTAGGGCAGTGCACTGGTGTTCTGGCAGTGTAAAGGGTCTTGCTGGGGGTGGTGTTTCAGGGTTTAGGGCAGTGGTGTTCGGGCAGTGCAGGGGGTCTTACTGGGGGTGGTGTTTCTGGGTTTAGGGCAGTGCAGTGGTGTTTGGGCAGTGCAGGGGGTCGCACTGGGGGTGGTGTTTTTGGGTTTAGGCCAGTGCAGTGGTGTTCGGGCAGTGTAGGGTGTCGTGCTGGGGGTAGTGTTTCTGGGTTTAGGGCATTGCAATGGTGTTCGAGCAGTGTAGGGGTCATGCTGGGGGTGGTGTTTCAGAGTTTAGGGCAGTGCATTGGTATTTGGGCAGTGTAGGGGGTCATGCTGGGGTGGTGTTTCAGGGTTTAGGGCAGTGCAGTAGTGTTTGGGCAGTGTAGGGGTCATGCTGGGGGTGGTGTTTCAGGGTTTAGGGCAGTGGTATTCGGGAAGTGTAGGGGGTCTTGCTGGGGCTGGTGTTTCAGGGTTTAGGGCAGTGAGGTGGTGTTCGGGCAGTATAGGGGATCGTCCTGGGGCTGGAGCTTCAGGGTTTAGGGCAGTGCAGTGGTGTTCGGGCAGTTTAGGGTGTCGTGCTGGGGCTGGTGTTTCAGGGTTTAGGGCAATGCAGTGGAATTTGGGCAGTGTAGGGGGTTATATTGGGGGTGGTGTTTTAGGGTTTAGGGTAGTGCAGTGGTGTTTGGGTAGTGAAGGGGGTCGTGCTGGTGGTGGTTATTTAGGGTAGTGCAATGGTGTTTGGGTATTGTATGAGGTCATGCTGAGGGTGGTGTTTTAGGGTTTAGATCAGTGCAGTGGTGTTCGGGCAGTGTAGGGGGTCGAGCTGGGGGTAGTGTATTAGAGTTTTGGGCAGTACAGTGGTGTTCGGGCAGTGTAAGGGGACATGCTGGGGTAGTGTTTTAGGGTTTAGGGCAGAGTAGTGCTGTTCGGGCAGTGTAGGAGTCGTGCTGGGGGTTGTGTTTTAGGGTTTAGGGCTGTGCAGTGGTGTTCTGGCAGTGTAGGGGGTAGTGCTGGGGTAGTGATCCATGGTTTAGGGCAGAGCAGTGGTGTTCGGGCAGAGTAGGGGGTCGTGCTGGGGGTGGCGTTTAGTGCAGTGTAGTGGTGTTCGGGCAGTGTAGGGTGTCGTGCTGGGGGTCGTGTTTCTGGGTTTAGGGCATTGCAATGGTGTTCGAGCAGTGTAGGGGTCGTGCTGGGGGTGGTGTTTCAGAGTTTAGGGCAGTGCATTGGTATTTGGGCAGTGTAGGGGTCATGCTGGGGGTGGTGTTTCAGGGTTTAGGGCAGTGCAGTAGTGTTTGGGCAGTGTAGGGGTCATGCTGGGGGTGGTGTTTCAGGGTTTAGGGCAGTGGTATTCGGGAAGTGTAGGGGGTCTTGCTGGGGCTGGTGTTTCAGGGTTTAGGGCAGTGAGGTGGTGTTCGGGCAGTATAGGGTATCGTCCTGGGGCTGGAGCTTCAGGGTTTAGGGCAGTGCAGTGGTGTTCGGGCAGTTTAGGGTGTCGTGCTGGGGCTGGTGTTTCAGGGTTTAGGGCAATGCAGTGGAATTTGGGCAGTGTAGGGGGTTATATTGGGGGTGGTGTTTTAGGGTTTAGGGTAGTGCAGTGGTGTTTGGGTAGTGAAGGGGGTCGTGCTGGTGGTGGTTATTTAGGGTAGTGCAATGGTGTTTGGGTATTGTATGAGGTCATGCTGAGGGTGGCGTTTTAGGGTTTAGGGCAGAGTAGTGCTGTTTGGGCAGTGTAGGAGTCGTGCTGGGGGTTGTGTTTTAGGGTTTAGGGCAGTGCAGTGGTGTTCTGGCAGTGTAGGGGGTCGAGCTGGGGGTAGTGTATTAGAGTTTTGGGCAGTACAGTGGTGTTCGGGCAGTGTAAGGGGACATGCTGAGGGTAGTGTGTTAGGGTTTAGGGCAGAGTAGTGCTGTTCGGGCAGTGTAGGAGTCGTGCTGGGGGTTGTGTTTTAGGGTTTAGGGCTGTGCAGTGGTGTTCTGGCAGTGTAGGGGGTAGTGCTGGGGTAGTGATCCATGGTTTAGGGCAGAGCAGTGGTGTTCGGGCAGAGTAGGGGGTCGTGCTGGGGGTGGCGTTTAGTGCAGTGTAGTGGTGTTCGGGCAGTGTAGTTGGTCAAGCTGGGGGTGGTGTTTCAGGGTTTAGGGCAGTGCAGTGGTGTTCGGGCAGTGTAGGGGTCATGCAAGGGGTGGTGTTTCAGGGTTTAGGGCAGTGCACTGGTGTTCTGGCAGTGTAAAGGGTCTTGCTGGGGGTGGTGTTTCAGGGTTTAGGGCAGTGGTGTTCGGGCAGTGCAGGGGGTCTTACTGGGGGTGGTGTTTCTGGGTTTAGGGCAGTGCAGTGGTGTTTGGGCAGTGCAGGGGGTCGCGCTGGGGGTGGTGTTTTTGGGTTTATGCCAGTGCAGTGGTGTTCGGGCAGTGTAGGGTGTCGTGCTGGGGGTAGTGTTTCTGGGTTTAGGGCATTGCAATGGTGTTCGAGCAGTGTAGGGGTCATGCTGGGGGTGGTGTTTCAGAGTTTAGGGCAGTGCATTGGTATTTGGGCAGTGTAGGGGGTCATGCTGGGGTGGTGTTTCAGGGTTTAGGGCAGTGCAGTAGTGTTTGGGCAGTGTAGGGGTCATGCTGGGGGTGGTGTTTCAGGGTTTAGGGCAGTGGTATTCGGGAAGTGTAGGGGGTCTTGCTGGGGCTGGTGTTTCAGGGTTTAGGGCAGTGAGGTGGTGTTCGGGCAGTATAGGGGATCGTCCTGGGGCTGGAGCTTCAGGGTTTAGGGCAGTGCAGTGGTGTTCGGGCAGTTTAGGGTGTCGTGCTGGGGCTGGTGTTTCAGGGTTTAGGGCAATGCAGTGGAATTTGGGCAGTGTAGGGGGTTATATTGGGGGTGGTGTTTTAGGGTTTAGGGTAGTGCAGTGGTGTTTGGGTAGTGAAGGGGGTCGTGCTGGTGGTGGTTATTTAGGGTAGTGCAATGGTGTTTGGGTATTGTATGAGGTCATGCTGAGGGTGGTGTTTTAGGGTTTAGATCAGTGCAGTGGTGTTCGGGCAGTGTAGGGGGTCGAGCTGGGGGTAGTGTATTAGAGTTTTGGGCAGTACAGTGGTGTTCGGGCAGTGTAAGGGGACATGCTGGGGTAGTGTTTTAGGGTTTAGGGCAGATAGTGCTGTTCGGGCAGTGTAGGAGTCGTGCTGGGGGTTGTGTTTTAGGGTTTAGGGCTGTGCAGTGGTGTTCTGGCAGTGTAGGGGGTAGTGCTGGGGTAGTGATCCATGGTTTAGGGCAGAGCAGTGGTGTTCGGGCAGAGTAGGGGGTCGTGCTGGGGGTGGCGTTTAGTGCAGTGTAGTGGTGTTCGGGCAGTGTAGGGTGTCGTGCTGGGGGTCGTGTTTCTGGGTTTAGGGCATTGCAATGGTGTTCGAGCAGTGTAGGGGTCGTGCTGGGGGTGGTGTTTCAGAGTTTAGGGCAGTGCATTGGTATTTGGGCAGTGTAGGGGTCATGCTGGGGGTGGTGTTTCAGGGTTTAGGGCAGTGCAGTAGTGTTTGGGCAGTGTAGGGGTCATGCTGGGGGTGGTGTTTCAGGGTTTAGGGCAGTGGTATTCGGGAAGTGTAGGGGGTCTTGCTGGGGCTGGTGTTTCAGGGTTTAGGGCAGTGAGGTGGTGTTCGGGCAGTATAGGGTATCGTCCTGGGGCTGGAGCTTCAGGGTTTAGGGCAGTGCAGTGGTGTTCGGGCAGTTTAGGGTGTCGTGCTGGGGCTGGTGTTTCAGGGTTTAGGGCAATGCAGTGGAATTTGGGCAGTGTAGGGGGTTATATTGGGGGTGGTGTTTTAGGGTTTAGGGTAGTGCAGTGGTGTTTGGGTAGTGAAGGGGGTCGTGCTGGTGGTGGTTATTTAGGGTAGTGCAATGGTGTTTGGGTATTGTATGAGGTCATGCTGAGGGTGGTGTTTTAGGGTTTAGGGCAGAGTAGTGCTGTTCGGGCAGTGTAGGAGTCGTGCTGGGGGTTGTGTTTTAGGGTTTAGGGCAGTGCAGTGGTGTTCTGGCAGTGTAGGGGGTCGAGCTGGGGGTAGTGTATTAGAGTTTTGGGCAGTACAGTGGTGTTCGGGCAGTGTAAGGGGACATGCTGAGGGTAGTGTGTTAGGGTTTAGGGCAGAGTAGTGCTGTTCGGGCAGTGTAGGAGTCGTGCTGGGGGTTGTGTTTTAGGGTTTAGGGCTGTGCAGTGGTGTTCTGGCAGTGTAGGGGGTAGTGCTGGGGTAGTGATCCATGGTTTAGGGCAGAGCAGTGGTGTTCGGGCAGAGTAGGGGGTCGTGCTGGGGGTGGCGTTTAGTGCAGTGTAGTGGTGTTCGGGCAGTGTAGTTGGTCAAGCTGGGGGTGGTGTTTCAGGGTTTAGGGCAGTGCAGTGGTGTTCGGGCAGTGTAGGGGGTCATGCTGGGCGTGGTGTTTCAGGGTTTAGGACAGTGCAGTGGTGTTCGGGCAGTGTAGGGGTCGTTCAGGGGGTGGGTTTTCAGGGTTTAGGGCACTGCAGGGTTTAGGGCACTGGTATTCAGGTAGTGTAGGGGTCTTGCTGGGGCTGGTGTTTCAGGGTTTAGGGCAGTGAGGTGGTGTTCTGGCAGTGTAGGGGTTCGTGCTGGGGATATTGTTTTAGGGTTTATGGCAGTGCAGTAATGTTCAGGCAGTGTAGGGGGTCGTGCAGGGCTGGTGTGTTAGGGTTTAGGGCAGTGCATTGGTGTTCTGGAAGTGTAGGGGTCGTACTGGGGCTAGTGTTTTAGGGTTTAAATCAGTGCAGTGGTGTTCGAGCAGTGTAGGGGGTCATGCTGGGGCTGGTGTTTTAGGGTTTAGCTCAGTGCAGTGGTGTTCGGGCAGTGTAGGGGGTCGAGCTGGGGGTGGTGTTTTAGAGTTATGGGCAGTAAAATGGCATTTGGGCAGTGTAGGGGGATGTGCTGGGGGTAGTGTTTTAGGGTTTAGGGCAGAGTAGTGCTGTTCGGGCAGTGTAGGGGTCGTGCTGGGGTTTGTGTTTTAGGGTTTAGGGCTGTGCAGTGGTGTTCTGGCAGTGTAGGGGTAGTGCTGGGGTAGTGTTCTAGGGTTTAGGGCAGAGCAGTGGTGTTCGGGCAGAGTAGGGTGTCGTGCTGGGGATAGCGTTTAGTGCAGTGTACTGGTGTTCGGGCAGTGTTGCGGGTCAAGCTGGGGGTGGTGTTTCAGGGTTTAGGGCAGTGCAGTGGTGTTCAGGCAGTGTAGGGGGTCATGCTGGGGGTGGTGTTTCAGGGTTTATTGCAGTGGTATTTGGGCAGTGTAGGGTGTCTTGCTGGGGCTGGTGTTTTTAGGGTTTAGGGCAGTGAGGTGGTGTTTGGGCAGTGTAGGGGGTCTTGCTGGTGGTGGCGTTTCAAGGTTTAGGGCAGTGGTATTCGGGCAGTGTAGGGGGTCTTGCTGGGGCTGGTGTTTCAGGGTTTAGGGCAGTGAGGTGGTGTTCGGGCATTGTAGTGGTTCTTGCTGGGAGTGGGGTTTCAGGGTTTAGGGCAGTGCAGTGGTCGGGCAGTGTATGGATCTTGCTGGAGGTGGGGTTTCAGGGTTTAGGGCAGTGGTGTTGGGGCAGTGTAGGGTTGTCTTGTTGGGGCTGGATTTTCAGGGTTTAGAGCAGTGCAGTGGTGTTCGGGCAGTGTACGGGGTCTTGCTGGGAGTGGCGTTTCAGGGTTTAGGGTAGCGCAGTGGTGTTGGGGCAGTGTAGGGGGTCGTGCTGGGGGTGGAGTTTCAGGGTTTAAGGCAGTGAAGTGGTGTTCGGGCAGTGTAGGGGGTCGCGCTGGTGGTGGTGTTTCAGGGTTTAGGTCAGTGCTGTGGTGTTCTTGCAGTGTAGGGGGTCATGCTAGGGCTGGTGTTTCAGTCTTTAGGGCAGTGCAGTGGTGTTCGGGCAGTGTAGGGGGTCGTGCTGGGGCTGATGTTTTAGGGTTTAAGTCAGTGCAGCGGTATTCGGGCAGTATAGGGGATCGTCCTGGAGTTGTAGCTTCAGGGTTTAGGGCAGTGCAGTGGTCTTCGGGCAGTTTAGGGTGTCGTGCTGGGTCTGGTGTTTCAGGGTTTAGGGCAATGCAGTGGTGTTCGGGCAGTGTAGGGGGTCATATTGGGGGTGGTGTTTTAGGGTTTAGGGTAGTGCAGTGGTGGTTGGGTAGTGAAGGGGGTCATGCTTCTGGTGGTTATTTAGGGTAGTGCATTGGTGTTTGGGTATTGTATGAGGTCGTGCTGGGGGTGGTGTTTTAGGGTTTAGATCAGTGCAGTGGTGTTCGGGCAGTGTAGGGGGTCGAGCTAGGGGTAGTGTATTAGAGTTTTGGGCAGGACAGTGGTGTTCGGGCAGTGTAAGGGGACATGCTGGGGGTAGTATTTTAGGGTTTAGGGCAGAGTAGTGCTGTTCGGGCAGTTTAGGAGTCGTGCTGGGGGTTGTGTTTTAGGGTTTAGGGCTGTGCAGTGGTGTTCTGGCAGTGTAGGGGGTAGTGCTGGGGTAGTGATCCAGGGTTTAGGGCAGAGCAGTGGTGTTCGGGCTGAGTAGGGGGTCGTGCTGGGGGTGGCGTTTAGTGCAGTGTAGTGGTGTTCGGGCAGTGTAGTTGGTCAAGCTGGGGGTGGTGTTTCAGGGTTTAGGGCAGTGCAGTGGTGTTCGGGCAGTGTAGGGGGTCATGCTGGGGGTGGTGTTTTAGGGTTTAGGGCAGTGCAGTGGTGTTCTGGCAGTGTGGGAGTCTTGCTGGGGTGGTGTTTCAGGGTTTAGGGCAGTGGTATTCAGGCAGTGTAGGGGGTCTTGCTGGGGCTTGTGTTTCAGGGTTTGGGGCAGTGAGGTGGTGTTCGGGCAGTGTAGGGGGTCGTGCTGGGAGTGGTGTTTCAGGGTTTAGGGCAGTGCCGTGGTCGGGCAGTGTCGGGGTCTTTCTGGAGGTGGTGTATCAGAGTTTAGGGCAGTGGTGTTCGGGCAGTGTAGGGTTGTCTTGCTGGGGCTGGATTTTCAAAGTTTAGAGCAGTGCAGTGGTGTTCGGGCATTGTAGGGGGTCTTGCTGGGATTGGCGTTTCAGTGTTTAGGGCAGTGCAGTGGTGTTCGGGCAGTGTATGGGGTCATGCTGGGGGTGGTGTTTCAGGCAGTGAAGTGGTGTTCGGGGAGTGCAGGGGGTTGTGCTGGGGGTGGTGTTTCAGGGTTTAGGTCAGTGCAGTGGTGTTCTTGCAGTGTAGGGGGTCATGCTAGGGCTGGTGTTTCAGTGTTTAGGGCAGTGCAGTGCGGTTCGTGCAGTGTAGGGTGTCATGCTGGGACTGATATTTTAGGGTTTAGGTCAGTGCAGCGGTGTTTGGGCAGTGTAGGGGATCGTCCTGGGGCTGGAGCTTCAGGGTTAAGGGCAGTGCAGTGGTGTTTGGGCAGGTTAGGGTGTCGTGCTGGGGCTGGTGTTTCAGGGTTTAGGGCAATGCAGTGGTGTTCGGGCAGTGAAGGGGGTCCTACTAGGGGTGGTGTTTTAGGGTTTAGGGTATTGCAGTCGTGTGTGAAGGGGTCTTGCTGGTGGTGGTTATTTAGGGTAGTGCATTGGTGTTTGGGTATTGTATGAGGTTGTGCTGGGGTGGTGTTTTAGGGTTTAGGGTAGTGCACTGGTGTTTGGGTAGTGTAGGGGGTTATGCTGGGGATAGTGTTTTAGGGTATATCGTACAGTAGTAGTGTTCGGGCAGTGTAGGGGTCATGCAAGGGGTGGTGTTTCAGGGTTTAGGGCAGTGCACTGGTGTTCTGGCAGTGTAAAGGGTCTTGCTGGTGGTGGTGTTTCAGGGTTTAGGGCAGTGGTGTTCGGGCAGTGCAGGGGGTCTTACTGGGGGTGGTGTTTCTGGGTTTAGGGCAGTGCAGTGGTGTTCGGGCAGTGCTGGGGGTCGTGCTGGGGGTGGTGTTTATGGGTTTAGGCCAGTGCAGTGGTGTTCTGGCAGTGTAGGGTGTCGTGCTGGGGGTAGTGTTTCTGGGTTTAGGGCAGTGCAATGGTGTTTGAGCAGTGTAGGGGGTCATGCTGGGGGTGGTGTTTCAGGGTTTAGGGCAGTGCAGTAGTGTTTGGGCACTGTAGGGGGTCATGCTGGGGGTGGTGTTTCAGGGTTTAGGGCAGTGCAGTGGTGTTCGGGCAGTGTAGGGGCCGTGCTGTGGGTGGTGTTTCAGGGTTTAGGGCAGTGCAACAGTGTTCGGGCAGTGTAGGGGTTGTGCTGGGGGTGGTGCTTTATGGTTTAGGGCAGAGCAGTGGTGTTGCGGCAGTGTAGGGGGGTCGTGCTGGGGCGGTGTTTCAGGGTTTAGGGCAGTGGTTTTCGGGCAGTGCTGGGGGTCGTGCTGGGGGTGGTGTTTTGGGGTTTAGGCCAGTGCAGTGGTGTTCGGGCAGTGTAGGGTGTCGTGCTGGGGGTAGTGTTTCTGGGTTTAGGGCATTGCAATGGTGTTTGAGAAGTGTAGGGGGTCGTGCTGGGGTGGTGTTTCAGAGTTTAGGGCAGTGCAGTGGTATTTGGGCAGTGTAGGGGGTCTTACTGGGGGTGGTGTTTCTGGGTTTAGGGCATTGCAGTGGTGTTCGGGCAGTGCAGGGGGTCTTACTGGGGGTGGTGTTTCTGGGTTTCGGGCATTGCAGTGGTGTTCTGGCGGTGCAGGGGGTCGTGCTGCGGGTGGTGTTTCGGGGTTTAGGGCGGTCCAGTGGTGTTCGGGCAGTATAGGGTTTGTGCTGGGGGTGGTGTTTATAGTTTAGGGCAGAGCAGTTGTGTTGCGGCAGTGTAGGGGGTCGTGCTGGGGGTGGTGTTTTAGGGTTTAGGGTAGTGTAGTGGTGTTTGGTCAGTGTAGGGGGTCGTTCTGGGGATGATGTTTTAGGGCTTAGGGCAGTGCTGTGGTGTTCGGGCAGTGTAGCGGGTCGTGCTGGGGATGGTGTTTCATGGTTTAGGGCAGTGGTAATCGGGCAGTGCAGGGGGTCGTGCTGGGGCTGGTTTTTTAGGGTTTAGGGCAGTGGTTTTCGGGCAGTGCAGGGGTTCTTACTGGGCGTGGTGTTTCTGGGTTTAGGGCATTGCAGTGGTGTTCGGGCAGTGCAGGGGGTCTTACTGGGGTTGGTGTTTCTGGGTTTAGGGCATTGCAGTGGTGTTGGGGCAGTGCAGTGGGTCGTGCTGGGGGTGGTGTTTCTGGGTTTAGGGCAGTGCAGTGGTGTTCGGGCAGTGTAGGGGGTCATGCTGGGGGTGGTGTTTCTAGGTTTAGGGCAGTGCAGTGGTGTTCGGGCAGTGTAGGGAGTCTTTCTGGGGTGGTGTTTCAGGGTTTAGGGCAGTGCAGTGGTGTTCGGGCAGTGTAGGGGGTCCTGCTGGGGGTGGCGTTTCAGGGTTTAGGTCACTGCGGTGGTGTTCGGGCAGTGTAGGGGTCGTGCTGGGAGTGGTGTTTCAGGTTTTAGGGCAGTGTGGTGGTGTTCGGGCATTGTAGGGTGTTGTGGTGGGTTGGTGTTTTAGGGTTTAGGGTAGTGCAGTGGTATTCGGGCAGTTTAGGGGGTCGTGCTGTGTGTGGTGTTTCAGGGTTTAGGGCAGTGCAGTGGTGTTCGGGCAGTGTAGGGGTTGTGCTGGGGGTAGTGTTTTATGGTTTAAGGCAGAGCAGTGGTATTCTGGCAGTGTAGGGAGTCATGCTGGGGATGGTGTTTTAGGGTTTAAGGCAGAGCAGTGGTGATCGGGCAGAGTAGGGTGTCGTGCTGGCGGTGGTATTTAGGGTTTAGGGCCGTGTAGTTGTGTTCGGGCAGTGTAAGGGGTCGTAATGGGGGTGGAGATTCAATGTTTAGGGCAGAGCAGTAGTGTTCGGGTAGTGTAGGGGGTCGTACTGGGGGTAGTGGATTAGGGTCTATGGTAGTGCAGAGGTGTTTGGGTAGTGTAGGAGGTACTGCTGGGGGTTGTGTTTTAGGGTTTAGGTAGTGCAATGGTGTTTGGGTAGTGTAGGGGGTTCTGCTGGGGGTAGTGTTTTAGGGTTTAGGTTAGTGCAGTGTTTGGGTAGTGTAAGGGGTACTGCTGGGGGTAGTGTTTTAGGGTTTAGGGTAGTGCAGTGGTGTTTGGGTAGTGTATGGTGTCGTGCTGGGGGTAGTGTTTCAAGGTTTAGGGCATTGCAATGGTGTTTGAGCAGTGTAGGGGGTCGTGCTGGGGTGTTGTTTCAGAGTTTAGGGCAGTGCAGTGGTATTTGGGCAGTGTAGGGGGTCTTACTGGGGGTGGTGTTTCTGGGTTTAGGGCATTGCAGTAGTGTTCGGGCAGTGCAGGGGGTCTTACTGGGGGTGGTGTTTCTGGGTTTAGGGCATTGCAGTGGTGTTCTGGCGGTGCAGGGGGTCGTGCTGCGGGTGGTGTTTTGGGGTTTAGGGCAGTGCAGTGGTGTTCGGGCAGTATAGGGTTTGTGCTGGGGGTGGTGTTTATAGTTTAGGGCAGAGCAGTGGTGTTGCGGCAGTGTAGGGGGTCGTGCTTGGGGTGGTGTTTTAGGGTTTAGGGTAGTGTAGTGGTGTTTGGTCAGTGTAGGGGGTCGTGCTTGGGATGATGTTTTAGGGCTTAGGGCAGTGCTGTGGTTTTCGGGCAGTGTAGCGGGTCGTGCTGGGGATGGTGTTTCACGGTTTAGGGCAGTGGTAATCGGGCAGTGCAGGGGGTCGTGCTGGGGCTGGTTTTTCAGGGTTTAGGGCAGTGGTTTTCGGGCAGTGCAGGGGTTCTTACTGGGCGTGGTGTTTCTGGGTTTAGGGCATTGCAATGGAGTTCGGGCAGTGCAGTGGGTCGTGCTGGGGGTGGTGTTTCTGGGTTTAGGGCAGTGCAGTGGTGTTCGGGAAGTGTAGGGGGTCATGCTGGGGGTGGTGTTTCTAGGTTTAGGGCAGTGCAGTGGTGTTCGGGAAGTGTAGGGAGTCTTTCTGGGGTGGTGTTTCAGGGTTTAGTGCAGTGGTGTTCGGGCAGTGTAGGGGGTCCTGCTGGGGGTGGTGTTTCAGGGTTTAGGTCACTGCGGTGGTGTTCGGGCAGTGTAGGGGTCGTGCTGGGGGTGGTGTTTCAGGTTTTAGGGCAGGGTGGTGGTGTTCGGGCATTGTAGGGTGTCGTGGTGGGTTGGTGTTTTAGGGTTTAGGGTAGTGCAGTGGTATTCGGGCAGTTTAGGGGGTCGTGCTGGGTGTGGTGTTTCAGGGTTTAGGGCAGTGCAGTGGTGTTCGGGCAGTGTAGGGGTTGTGCTGGGGGTAGTGTTTTATGGTTTAGGGCAGAGCAGTGGTATTCTGGCAGTGTAGGGGTTGTGCTGGGGGTAGTGTTTTATGGTTTAGGGCAGAGCAGTGGTATTCTGGCAGTGTAGGGAGTCATGCTGGGGATGGTGTTTTAGGGTTTAAGGCAGAGCAGTGGTGATCGGGCAGAGTAGGGTGTCGTGCTGGCGGTGGTATTTAGGGTTTAGGGCCGTGTAGTTGTGTTCGGGCAGTGTAAGGGGTCGTAATGGGGGTGGTGTTTCAATGTTTAGGGCAGAGCAGTAGTGTTCGGGTAGTGTAGGGGGTCGTACTGGGGGTAGTGGATTAGGGTTTATGGTAGTGCAGAGGTGTTTGGGTAGTGTAGGAGGTACTGCTGGGGGTTGTGTTTTAGGGTTTAGGGTTGTGCAGTAGTGTCTGGGTAGTGAAGGGGGTCATGCTGGTGGTGGTTATTTAGAGTTTAGGGTAGTTTATTGGTATTTGGGTATTGTAGGAGATCGTGCTGGGGTTGGTGTTTTTGGGTTCAGGGTAGAGCAGTTGTGTTTGGGTAGTGTAGGGTGTCGGGCTGGGGTTGGAGTTTTAGGGTTTAGGGTAGTGATCTGGTATTTTGGTAGTGTAGGTGGTCGTCCTCGGGGTGGTGTTTTAGGGTTTAGGGTAGAGTAGTGGTGTTTGGTCAGTGTAGGGGGTCGTGCTGGGGTGGTGTTTTAGGGTTTAGGGCAGTGCAGTGGTGTTCGGGCAGTGTAGGGGGTCGTGCTGGGGGTGGTGTTTCAGGATTTAGTGCAGTGCAGTGGTGTTCGGGCAGTATAGGGGGTCATGCTGGGGGTGGTGTTTCAGGGTTTAGGGCAGTGCAGTGTTGTTCGGACAGTGCAGGGTGTCGTGCTGGGGCTGGTGTTTCAGGGTTTAGAGTAGTGGTGTTTGTTCAGTGTAGGGGGTCATGCTGGGGGTGGTGTTTTAGGGTTTAGGGTAGTGTAGTGGTGTTTGGTCAGTGTAGGGGGTCGTGATGGGGATGATGTTTTAGGGTTTAGGGCAGTGCAGTGGTGTTCGGGCAGTGTAGCGGGTCGTGCTGGGGATGGTGTTTCACGGTTTAGGGCAGTGGTAATCGGGCAGTGCAGGGGGTCGTGGTGGGGCTGGTGTTTCAGGGTTTAGGGCAGTGGTTTTCGGGAAGTGCAGGGGTTCTTGCTGGGCGTGGTGTTTCTGGGTTTAGGGCATTGCAGTGGTTTTCGGGCAGTGCAGGGGGTCTTACTGGGGGTGGTGTTTCTGGGTTTAGGGCATTGCAATGGTGTTCGGGCAGTGCAGTGGGTCGTGCTGGGGGTGGTGTTTCTGGGTTTAGGGCAGTGCAGTGGTGTTCGGGCAGTATAGGGGGTCATGCTGGGGGTGGTGTTTCTAGGTTTAGGGCAGTGCAGTGGTGTTCGGGCAGTGTAGGGAGTCTTTCTGGGGTGGTGTTTCAGGGTTTAGGGCAGTGCAGTGGTGTTCGGGCAGTGTTGGGGGTCCTGCTGGGGGTGGTGTTTCAGGGTTTAGGTCACTGCGGTGGTGTTCAAGCAGTGTAGGGGTCGTGCTGGGGGTGGTGTTTCAGTTTTTATGGCAGTGTGGTGGTGTTCGGGCATTGTAGGGTGTCGTGGTGGGTTGGTGTTTTAGGGTTTAGGGTAGTGCAGTGGTATTCGGGCAGTGTAGGGGGTCGTGCTGGGTGTGGTGTTTCAGAGTTTAGGGCAGTGCAGTGGTGTTCGGGCACTGTAGGGGTTGTGCTGGGGGTAGTGTTTTATGGTTTAGGGCAGAGCAGTGGTATTCCGGCAGTGTACGGGGTCATGCTGGGGATGGTGTTTTAGGGTTTAAGGCAGAGCAGTGGTGATCGGGCAGAGTAGGGTGTCGTGCTGGCAGTGGTATTTAGGGTTTAGGGCAGTGTAGTTGTGTTCGGGCAGTGTAAGGGGTTGTAATGGGGGTGGTGTTTCAATGTTTAGGGCAGAGCAGTAGTGTTCGGGTAGTGTAAGGGTCGTACTGGGGGTAGTGGATTAGGGTTTACGGTAGTGCAGAGGTGTTTGGGTAGTGTAGGAGGTACTGTTGGGGGTTGTGTTTTAGGGTTTAGGTAGTGCAATGGTGTTTGGGTAGTGTAGGGGGTTCTGCTGGGGGTAGTGTTTTAGGGTTTAGGTTAGTGCAATGTTGTTTGGGTAGTGTAAGGGGTACTGCTGGGGGTAGTGTTTTAAGGTTTAGGGTAGTGCAGTGGTGTTTGGGTAGTGTATGGTGTCGTGCTGGGGGTAGTGTTTCAAGGTTTAGGGTAGAGCAGTAGTGTTTGGGCAGTGTAGGGGGTCATGCTGGGGGTGGTGTTTCAGGGTTTAAGGCAGTTCAGTTGTGTTCGGGCAGTGTAGGGGGTAGTGCTGGGGGTGGAGTTTCAGGGTTTAGGGCAGTGCAGTGGTGGTCTGGCAGTTTAGGGGGTCGTGCTGGTGGTTTAGGGTTTAGGGCAGGGCAGTGGTGTTCAGGCAGTGTAGGGAGTCATGCTGGTGCTGGTGTTTTAGGGTTTAGGTCAGTTCAATGGTGTTCGGGCAGTGTAGGAGGTCGTGCTGGGGCTGGTGTTTCAGGGTTTAGGGCAGTGCAGTGGCGTTTGGGCAGTGTAGGGGGTCATTCGGGGTGGAGTTTTAGGGTTTAGGGTTGTGCAGTAGTGTCTGGGTAGTGAAGGGGGTCATGCTGGTGGTGGTTATTTAGAGTTTAGGGTAGTTCATTGGTATTTGGGTATTGTAGGAGGTCGTGCTGGGGGTGGTGTTTTAGGGTTTAGGGCAGTGCAGTGGTGTTTGGGTAGTGTAGGGAGTCATGCTCGGGGTAGTGTTTTTGGGTTCAGGGTAGAACAGTTGTGTTTGGGTAGTGTAGGGTGTCGGGCTGGGGGTGGAGTTTTAGGGTTTAGGGTAGTGATCTGATGTTTTGGTAGTGTAGGTGGTCGTCCTCGGGGTGGTGTTTTAGGGTTTAGGGTAGAGTAGTGGTGTTTGGTCAGTGTAGGGGGTGGTGCTGGGGTGGTGTTTTAGGGTTTAGGGCAGTGCAGTGGTGTTCGGGCAGTGTAGGGGGTCGTGCTGGGGGTGGTGTTTCAGGATTTAGTGCAGTGCAGGGGTGTTCGGGCAGTATTGGGGGTCATGCTGGGGGTGGTGTTTCAGGGTTTAGGGCAGTGCAGTGTTGTTCAGACAGTGCAGGGTGTCGTGCTGGGGCTGGTGTTTTAGGGTTTAGAGTAGTGGTGTTTGTTCAGTGTAGGGGGTCATGCTGGGGGTGGTGTTTTAGGGTTTAGGGTAGTGTAGTGGTGTTTGGTCAGTGTTGGGGGTCGTGATGGGGATGATGTTTTAGGGTTTAGGGCAGTGCAGTGGTGTTCGGGCAGTATAGCGGGTCGTGCTGGGGATGGTGTTTCACGGTTTAGGGCAGTGGTAATCGGGAAGTGCAGGGGGTCGTGCTGGGGCTGGTGTTTCAGGGTTTAGGGCAGTGGTTTTCGGGCAGTGCAGGGGTTCTTGCTGGGCGTGGTGTTTCTGGGTTTAGGGCATTGCAGTGGTTTTCGGGCAGTGCAGGGGGTCTTACTGGGGGTGGTGTTTCTGGGTTTAGGGCATTACAGTGGTGTTCGGGCAGTGCAGTGGGTCGTGCTGGGGGTGGTGTTTCTGGGTTTAGGGCAGTGCAGTGGTGTTCGGGCAGTGTAGGGGGTCATGCTGGGGGTGGTGTTTCTAGGTTTAGGACAGTGCAGTGGTGTTCGGGCAGTGTAGGGAGTCTTTCTGGGGTGGTGTTTCAGGGTTTAGGGCAGTGCAGTGGTGTTCGGGCAGTGTTGGGGGTCCTGCTGGGGGTGGTGTTTCAGGGTTTAGGTCACTGCGGTGGTGTTCAGGCAGTGTAGGGGTCGTGCTGGGGGTGGTGTTTCAGTTTTTAGGGCAGTGTGGTGGTGTTCGGGCATTGTAGGGTGTCGTGGTGGGTTGGTGTTTTAGGGTTTAGGGTAGTGCAGTGGTATTCGGGCACTGTAGGGGGTTGTGCTGGGTGTGGTGTTTCAGAGTTTAGGGCAGTGCAGTGGTGTTCGGGCAGTGTAGGGGTTGTACTGGGGGTAGTGTTTTATGGTTTAGGGCAGAGCAGTGGTATTCCGGCAGTGTAGGGGGTCATGCTGGGGATGGTGTTTTAGGGTTTAAGGCAGAGCAGTGGTGATCGGGCAGAGTAGGGTGTCGTGCTGGCAGTGGTATTTAGGGTTTAGGGCAGTGTAGTTGTGTTCGGGCAGTGTAAGGGGTCGTAATGGGGGTGGTGTTTCAATGTTTAGGGCAGAGCAGTAGTGTTCGGGTAGTGTAAGGGTCGTACTGGGGGTAGTGGATTAGGGTTTACGGTAGTGCAGAGGTGTTTGGGTAGTGTAGGAGGTACTGCTGGGGGTTGTGTTTTAGGGTTTAGGTAGTGCAATGGTGTTTGGGTAGTGTAGGGGGTTCTGCTGGGGGTAGTGTTTTAGGATTTAGGTTAGTGCAGTGTTGTTTGGGTAGTGTAAGGGGTACTGCTGGGGGTAGTGTTTTAAGGTTTAGGGTAGTGCAGTGGTGTTTGGGTAGTGTATGGTGTCGTGCTGGGGGTAGTGTTTCAAGGTTTAGGGCAGAGCAGTAGTGTTTGGGCAGTGTAGGGGGTCATGCTGGGGGTGGTGTTTCAGGGTTTAAGGCAGTGCAGTTGTGTTCGGGCAGTGTAGGGGGTAGTGCTGGGGGTGGTGTTTCAGGGTTTAGGGCAGTGCAGTGGTGGTCTGGCAGTTTAGGGGGTCGTGCTGGGGCTGGTGGTTTAGGGTTTAGGGCAGGGCAGTGGTGTTCAGGCAGTGTAGGGAGTCATGCTGGTGCTGGTGTTTTAGGGTTTAAGTCAGATCAATGGTGTTCGGGCAGTGTAGGAGGTCGTGCTGGGGCTGGTGTTTCAGGGTTTAGGGCAGTGCAGTGGTGTTCGGGCAGTGTATGGGGTCATTCGGGGTGGAGTTTTAGGGTTTAGGGTTGTGCAGTAGTATCTGGGTAGTGAAGGGGGTCATGTTGGTGGTGGTTATTTAGAGTTTAGGGTAGTTCATTGGTATTTGGGTATTGTAGGAGGTCGTGCTGGGGGTGGTGTTTTAGGGTTTAGGGCAGTGCAGTGGTGTTTGGGTAGTGTAGGGAGTCATGCTCGTGGTAGTGTTTTTGGGTTCAGGGTAGAACAGTTGTGTTTGGGTAGTGTAGGGTGTCGGGCTGGGGGTGGAGTTTTAGGGTTTAGGGTAGTGATCTGGTGTTTTGGTAGTGTTGTTGGTCGTCCTCCGGGTGGTGTTTTAGGGTTTAGGGTAGAGTAGTAGTGTTTGGTCAGTGTAGGGGGTCGTGCTGGGGTGGTGTTTTAGGGTTTAGGGCAGTGCAGTGGTGTTCAGGCAGTGTAGGGGGTCGTGCTGGGGGTGGTGTTTCAGGATTTAGTGCAGTGCAGTGGTGTTCGGGCAGTATAGGGGGTCATGCTGGGGTGGTGTTTCAGGGTTTAGGGCAGTGCAGTGTTGTTCGGACAGTGCAGGGTGTCGTGCTGGGGCTGGTGTTTCAGGGCTTAGGGCAGTGGTGTTCGGACAGTGCAGTGGGTCTTACTGGGGGTGGTGTTTCTGGGTTTAGGGCAGTGCAGTGGTGTTTGGGCAGTGCAGGGGGTCGTGCTGGGAGTGGTGTTTCTGGGTTTAGGGCAGTGCAGTGGTATTCGGTCAGTGTAGGGGTTCTTGCTGGGGGTGGTGTTTCAGAGTTTAGGGCAGTGCAGTGGTGTTCGGGCAGTGTAGGGGGTCGTGCTGGGGGTGGTATTTCAGGGTTTAGGGCAGTGCAGTGGTGTTCCGGCAGTGAAGTGGGTCGATCTGGGGGTGGTGTTTCTGGGATTAGGGCAGTGCAGTGGTGTTTGGGCAGTGCAGGGGGTCATGCTGGGAGTGGTGTTTCTGGGTTTAGGGCAGTGCAGTGGTGTTCGGTCAGTGTAGGGGTTCTTGCTGGGGGTGGTGTTTCAGAGTTTAGGGCAGTGCAGTGGTGTTCTGGCAGTGTAGGGGGTCGTGCTGGGGGTGGTATTTCAGGGTTTAGGGCAGTGCATTGGTGTTCGGGCAGTGAAGTGTGTCAATCTGGGGGTGGTGTTTCAGGGTTTAGGGAAGTGCAGTGGTGTTCGGGCAGTGTAGGGGGTAGTGCTGGGGGTGGTGTTTTAGTGTTTAAGTCAGAGCAGTGGAGTTCGGGAAGAGTAGGGAGTCATGCTGGGGGTGGCTTTCAGGGTTTAGGTTAGTGCAGTGGTGTTTGGGCAGTGTAAGGGGTAATACTGGCGGTTGTGTTTCAAGGTTTAGGGCAGTGCAGTGGTGTTAGGGCAGTGCAGGGGGTCGTGTTGGGGGTGGTGTTTTTGGGTTTAGACCAGTGCAGTGATGTTTGGGCAGTGTAGGGTGTCGTGTTGGGGGTAGTGTTTCTGGGTTCAGGGCATTGCAATGGTGTTCGAGCAGTGTAGGGGGTCGTGCTGGGGGTGGTGTATTAGGGTTTATGGCAGTGCAGTGGTATTTGGGCAGTGTAGGGGCTCATGCTGCGGGTGGTGTATTAGGGTTTATGGCAGTGCAGTAGTGTTTGGGCAGTGTAGGGGGTCATGCTGGGGGTGGTGTTTCAGGGTTTAGGGCAGTGCAGTGGTGTTCGGGCAGTGTAGGGGCCGTGCTGTGGGTGGTGTTTCAGGGTTTAGGGCAGTGGTGTTCAGGCAGTGCAGGGGGTCTTACTGGGGGTGGTGTTTCTGGGTTTAGGGCATTGCAGTGGTGTTCAGGCAGTGCTTGGGGTCGTGCTGCGGGTGGTGTTTCTGGGTTTAGGGCAGTGCAGTGGTGTTCGGGCAGTATAGGGTTTTTGCTGGGGGTGGTGTTTATAGTTTAGGGCAGAGCAGTGGTGTTGCGGCAGTGTAGGGGGTCGTGCTGGGGTTGGTGTTTTAGGGTTTAGGGTAGTGTAGTGGTGTTTGGTCAGTGTAGGGGGTCGTGCTGGGGATGGTGTTTTAGGGTTTAGGGCATTGCAGTGGTGTTCAGGCAGTGTAGTGGGTCATGCTGGGGATGGTGTTTCACGGTTTAGGGCAGTGGTAATTGGGCAGTGCAGGGGGTCGTGCTGGGGCTGGTGTTTCAGGGTTTAGGGCAGTGGTTTTTGGGCAGTGCAGGAGTTCCTACTCGGGGTGGTGTTTCTGGGTTTAGTGCATTGCTGTGGTGTTCGGGCAGTGCAGGGGGTCTTACTGGGGGTGGTGTTTCTGGGTTTAGGGCAGTGCAGTGGTATTCGGGCAGTGTATGGGGTCGTGCTGGGGGTGGTGTTTCTAGGTTTAGGGCAGTGCAGTGGTGTTCGGGCAGTGTAGGGAGTCGTTCTGGGGTGGTGTTTCAGGGTTTAGGGCAGTGCAGTGGTGTCCGGGCAGCGTAGGGGGTCCTGCTGGGGTGGGGTTTCAGGGTTTACGTCACTGTGGTGGTGTTCGGGCAGTGTAGGGGTCGTGCTGGGGGTTGTGTTTCAGGTTTTAGGGCAGTGTGGTGGTGTTCGGGCATTGTAGGGTGTCATGGTGGGTTGGTGTGTCAGGGTTTAGGGTAGTGCAGTGGTATTCGGGTAGTGTAGGGGGTCGTGCTGGGTGTGGTGTTTCAGGGTTTAGGGCAGTACAGTGGTGTTCGGGCAGTGTAGGGGTTGTGCTGGGGGTAATGTTTTATGGTTTAGGGCAGAGCAGTGGTGTTCCGGCAGTGTAGGGGGTCATGCTGGGGGTGGTGTTTTAGGGTTTAAGGCAGAGCAGTGGTGATCGCGCAGAGTAGGGTGTCATGCTGGGGGTGGTATTTAGGGTTTAGGGCTGTTTAGTTGTGTTTGGGCAGTGTAAGGGGTCATAATGGGGGTGGTGTTTCAATGTTTAGGGCAGAGCAGTAGTGTTCGGGTAGTGTAGGGGGTCGTGCTGGGGGTAGTTGATTAGGGTTTACGGTAGTGCAGAGGTGTTTTGGTAGTGTAGGGGGTACTGCTGGGGGTAGTGAATTAGGGTTTAGGTTAGTGCAGTGGTGTTTGGGTAGTGTAGGGTGTCGTGCAGGGGGTAGTGTTTCAAGGTTTAGGGCAGAGCAGTAGTGTTTGGGCAGTGTAGGGGGTCTTGCTGGGGGTGGTTTTTCAGGGTTTAAGGCAGTGCAGTTGTGTTCGGGCAGTGTAGGGGGTAGGGCTGGGGGTGGTGTTTCAAGGTTTAGGGCAGCGCAGTGGTGTTCGGGTAGCGTAGGGGTTGTGCTGGGAGTGGTGTTTCAGGGTTTAATGCAGTGCAGTGGTGTTCAGACAGTGTAGGGGGACGTGCTGGTGTTGGTGTTTCAGCGTTAAGGATAGTGCAGTTGTGTTCTGGCAGTGTAGGGGGTCGTGCTGGGGCTGGTGTTTTAGAGTTTAGATCAGTCCAGTGGTGTTCGGGCAGTGTAGGGGGACGTTCTGGGGATGGTGTTTCAGGGTTCAGGGTAGTGCAGTGGTCTTCAGGCAGTGTAGGGGGTCATGCTGGGGCTGGTGATTTAGAGTTTAGATCAGTGCAGTGGTGTTCAGGCAGTGTAGGGGGTGGTGCTGGGGTAGTTTTTTAGGGGTTTGGGCAGTGCAGTGGTGTTCGGGCAGTGTAGGGGACATGCTGGGGGTAGTGTTTTAGGATTTGGGGCAGAGCAGTGGTGTTCGGGCAGAGTAGGGGGTTGTGCTGGGAGTGGTGTTTAGGACAGTGCAGTGGTGTTCAGGCAGTGTTGGGGGTCGTGCTGGGGCTGGTGTTTCAGGGTTTAGGGCAGTGCAGTGGTGTTTGGGCAGTGTAGGGGGACATACTGGGGGTAGTGTTTTAGGCAGAGCAGTGGTGTTCGGGCAGTGTAGGGGTCGTGCAGGGGTAGTGTTTTAGGGTTTAGAGCAGTGCAGTGGTGTTCAGGAAGTATAGGGGGTTGTGCTGGGGCTAGTGTTTCAGTGTTTAGGGCAGTGCAGTGGTGTTCGGGCAGTGTAGGGGGTCGTCGTGGGGCTGGTGTTTAAGCTTTTAGGGTAGTGCAGTGGTGTTTGGGTAGTGAAGCGGGTCGTGCTGGGGGTGGTGTTTTAGGAATTAGGGCAGTGCAGTGGTGTTCGGGCAGTGTAGGGGTAGTGCTGGGGGTGGTGTTTTAGGGTTTAAGTCAGAGCAGTGGTGTTCAGGAAGAGTAGGGAGTCGTGCTGGGGGTGGCATTCAGGGTTTAGGTTAGTGCAGTGGTGTTTGGGCAGTGTAAGGGGTCGTACTGGGGGTGCTGTTTCAAGGTTTAGGGCAGCGCAGTGTTGTTCGGGCAGCATAGGGGTCGTGCTGGGGGTGGTGTTTCAGGGTTTAATGCAGTGCAGTGGTGTTCGGGCAGTGTAGGGGGACGTGCTGGGGGTGGTGTTTCAGTGTTTAGCATAGTTCAGTGGTGTTCTGGCAGTGTAGGGTGTTGCGCTAGGTCTGGTGTTTTAGAGTTTAGATCAGTGCAGTGGTGTTCGGGCAGTGTAGGGGGTCGTGCTGGGGGTGGTGTTTCAGGGTTTAGGGTAGTGCAGTGGGCTTCAGGCAGTGTAGGGGTTCGTGCTGGGGCTGGTGTTTTAGAGTTTAGATCAGTGCAGTGATGTATGGGCAGTGTAGGGGGTGGTGCCGGGGGTAGTTTTTTAGGGTTTTGGGCAGTGCAGTGGTGTTCGGGCAGTGTAGGGGGACATGCTGGGGGTAGTGTTTTAGGATTTGGGGCAGAGCAGTGGTGTTCGGCAGAGTAGGGGGTTGTGCTGGGGATGGTGTTTAGGGCAGTGCAGTGGTGTTCGGGCAGTGTAGGGGTCGTGCTGGGGTAGTGTTTTAGGGTTTAGGGCAGAGCATTGGTATTCAGGCAGTATTGGGGATCGTGCTGGGGCTAGTGTTTCAGGGTTTAGGGCAGTGCAGTGGTGTTCGGGCAGTGTAGGGGGTCATGCTGGGACTGGTGTTTTAGGGTTTAGGGCAGTGCAGTGGTGTTCGGGCAGTGTAGGGTGTCATGCTGGGGCTGGTGTTTTAGGGTTTAGGGCAGTGCAGTGGTGTTCGGGCAGTGAAAGGGGTCGTGCTGGGGCTAGTATTTTAAGGTTTATTGCAGTGCAGTGATGTTCGTCCAGTGTAGGGGGTCGTGCTGGGGCTGGTGTTTTAGGGTTTAGGGCAGTGCATTGGCGTTCGGGAAGTGTAGGGGTCGTACTTAGGATAGTGTTTTAGGGTTTAGGTCAGTGTAGTGGTGTTCGGGCAGTGTAGGGGGTCGAGCTTGGGTTAGTGTTTTAGAAATTTGGGCAGTATAGTGGTGTTCGGGCAGTGTAGGGGGACTTGCTGGGGTAGTGTGTTAAGATTTTGGCTGTGCAGTGGTGTTCTGGCAATGTAGGGGGTCGTGCTGGGGGTGTGTTCTAGGGTTTAAGGCTGAGCAGTGGTGTTCGGACAGAGTTGAAGGTCGTGCTGGTGGTGGCGTTTAGTGCAGTGGTTTTCGGGCAGTGGAGGGGGTCAAGCTGGGGGTGGTGTTACAGGGTTTAGGGCAGTGCAGTGGTGTTCGGGCAGTGTAGGGGGTCGTGCTGGGGGTGGTGTTTCAGGGTTTAGGGCAGTGCAGTTGTGTTCTGGCAGTGTAGAGGGTCTTGCTGGGGCTGGTGTTTCAGGGTTTAGGGCAGTGCAGTGGTGTTCGTGCAGTGTAGGGGGTCGTGGTGGGAGTGGTGTTTCAGGGTTTAGGGCAGTGCAGTGTTGTTTCGGCAGTGTAGGTGGTCTTGCTGGAGGTGGAGTTTCAGGGTTTAGGGCAGTGGTGTTCGGGTAGTGTAGGGTTGTCTTGCTGGGGGTGGTGTTTCAGCGTTTAGGGCAGTGCAGTGGTGTTCGGGCAGTGTAAGGGTTCGTACTGGGGGTGGCGTTTCAAGGTTTAGGGCAGTGCAGTGGTGTTCGGGCAGTGTAGGGGGTCGTGCTGGGGGTGGTGTGTCATGGTTTAAGGCAGTGCTGTGGTGTTAGGGCAGTGTAGGGAGTCGTGCTGTGGGTGGTCTTTCAGGGTTTAGGGCAGTGCATTGGTGTTCTTGCAGTGTAGGGGGTCATGCCGGTGATTGTGTTTCAGGGTTTAGGGCAGTGCAGTTGTGTTCAGGCAGTGTAGGGGGTCATGCTGGGGCTGGTGTTTTAGGGTTTCAGTCAGTGCAGGGGTGTTCGGGCAGTGTAGGGGGTCGTCCTGGAGCTGGTGTTTAAGGGTTTAGGGCAGAGCAGTAGTGTTCGGGTAGTGTAGGGGGTCGTGCTGGGGGTAGTGGATTAGGGTTTACGGTAGTGCAGAGGTGTTTGGGTAGTGTAGGGGATACTGCTGGGGGTAGTGAATTAGGGTTTAGGTTAGTGCAGTGGTGTTTGGGTAGTGTAGGGTGTCGTGCAGGGGGTAGTGTTTCAAGGTTTAGGGCAGAGCAGTAGTGTTTGGGCAGTGTAGGGGGTCATGCTGGGGGTGGTGTTTCAGGGTTTAAGGCAGTGCAGTTGTGTTCGGGCAGTGTAGGGGGTAGGGCTGGGGTGGTGTTTCAGGGTTTAGGGCAGTGCAGTGGTGGTCTGGCAGTATAGGGGGTCGTGCTGGGGCTGGTGTTTTAGGGTTTAGGGCAGGGCAGTGGTGTTCGGGCAGTGTAGGGAGTCATGCTGGTGCTGGTGTTTTAGGGTTTAGGTCAGTTCAATGGTGTTCGGGCATTGTAGGAGGTCGTGCTGGGGCTGGTGTTTTAGGGTTTAGGGCAGTGCAGTGGTGTTCAGGCAGTGTAGGGGGTCATACTGGGAGTGGAGTTTTAGGGTTTAGGGTTGTGCAGTAGTGTCTGGGTAGTGAAGGGGGTCATGCTGGTGGTGGTTATTTAGAGTTTAGGGTAGTGCAGTGGTGTTTGGGTAGTGTAGGGAGTCGTGCTAGGGGTAGTGTTTTTGGGTTCAGGGTAGAGCAGATGTGTTTGGGTAGTGTAGGGTGTCGGGCTGGGGGTGGAGTTTTAGGGTTTAGGAGTGTGATCTGGTGTTTTGGTAGTGTAGGTGGTCGTCCTCGGGGTGGTGTTTTAGGGTTTAGGGTAGAGTAGTGGTGTTTGGTCAGTGTAGGGGGTCGTGCTGGGGTAGTGTTTTAGGGTTTAGGGCAGTGCAATGGTGTTCGGGCAGTGTAGGGGGTCGTGCTGGGGGTGGTGTTTCAGGGTTTAGTACAGTGCAGTGGTGTTCAGGCAGTATAGGGGTCGTGCTGGGGGTGGTGTTTCAGGGTTTAGGGCAGTGCAGTGTTGTTCGGACAGTGCAGGGTGTCGTGCTGGGCTGGTGTTTCAGGGTTTAGGGCAGTGGTGTTCGGGCAATGCAGTGGGTCTTACTGGGGGTGGAGTTTCTGGGTTTAGGGCAGTGCAGTGGTGTTTGGGCAGTGCAGGGGGTCATGCTGGGAGTGGTGTTTCTGGGTTTAAGGCAGTGCAGTGGTGTTTGGGCAGTGTAGGGGGTCTTGCTGGGGGTGGTGTTTCAGAGTTTAGGGCAGTGCAGTGGTGTTCGGGCAGTGTAGGGGGTCGTGCTGGGGGTGGTATTTCAGGGTTTAGGGCAGTGCAGTGGTGTTCGGGCAGTGAAGCGGGTCGATCTGGGGGTGGTGTTTCAGGGTTTAGGGCAGTGCAGTGGTGTTCGGGCAGTGTAGGGGTAGTGCTTGGGGTGGTGTTTTAGGGTTTAAGTCAGAGCAGTGGTGTTCGGGAAGAGTAGGGAGTCGTGCTGGGGTTGGCGTTCAGGGTTTAGGTTAGTGCAGTGGTGTTTGGGCAGTGTAAGGGGTCGTACTGGGGGTGGTGTTTCAAGGTTTAGGGCAGCGCAGTGGTGTTCGGGTAGCGTAGGGGTTGTGCTGGGAGTGGTGTTTCAGGGTTTAATGCAGTGCAGTGGTGTTCAGACAGTGTAGGGGGACGTGCTGGTGTTGGTGTTTCAGCGTTAAGGATAGTGCAGTTGTGTTCTGGCAGTGTAGGGGGTCGTGCTGGGGCTGGTGTTTTAGAGTTTAGATCAGTCCAGTGGTGTTCGGGCAGTGTAGGGGGACGTTCTGGGGATGGTGTTTCAGGGTTCAGGGTAGTGCAGTGGTCTTCAGGCAGTGTAGGGGGTCGTGCTGGGGCTGGTGTTTTAGAGTTTAGATCAGTGCAGTGGTGTTCAGGCAGTGTAGGGGGTGGTGCTGGTGTAGTTTTTTAGGGTTTTGGGCAGTGCAGTGGTGTTCGGGCAGTGTAGGGGGTCATGCTGGGGGTGGTGTTTCAGGGTTTAGGGCAGTGCAGTTGTGTTCTGGCAGTGTAGGGGGTCTTGCTGGGGCTGGTGTTTCAGGGTTTAGGGCAGTGCAGTGGTGTTTGTGCAGTGTAGGGGTTTGTGGTGGGAGTGGTGTTTCAGGGTTTAGGGCAGTGCAGTGTTGTTTCGGCAGTGTAGGTGGTCTTGATGGAGGTGGAGTTTCAGGGTTTAGGGCAGTGGTGTTCGGGTAGTGTATGGTTGTCTAGCTGGGGGTGGTGTTTCAGGGTTTAGGGCAGTGCAGTGGTGTTTCGGCAGTATAGGGGGTCATGCTGGGGGTAGTGTTTCAGGAATTAGGGCAGTGCATTGGTGTTCGGGCAGTGTAAGGGTTCATACTGGGGGTGGTGTTTCAAGGTTTAGGGCAGTGCAGTGGTGTTCGGGCAGTGTAGGGGGTCATGCTGGTGCTTGTGTTTTAGGGTTTAGGGCAGTGCAGTTGTGTTCAGGCAGTGTAGGGGGTCATGCTGGGGCTGGTGTTTTAGGGTTTCAGTCAGTGCAGGGGTGTTCGGGCAGTGTAGGGGGTCGTCCTGGGGCTGGTGTTTAAGGGTTTAGGGTAGTGCAGTGGTGTTTGGGTAGTGAAGGGGGTCGTGCTGGGGCTAGTGTTTCAGGGTTTAGGGCAGTGCTGTGGGGTTCGGGCAGTGTAGGGGATCTTGCTGGGACTGGTGTTTTAGAGTTTAGATCAGTGCAGTGGTGTTCAGGCAGTGTAGGGGGTGGTGCTAGGGGTAGTTTTTTAGGGTTTTGGGCAGTGCAGTGGTGTTCGGGCAGTGTAGGGGGACATGCTGGGGGTAGTGTTTTCGGATTTGGGGCAGAGGAGTGGTGTTCGGGCAGAGTAGGGGGTTGTGCTGGGAGTGGTGTTTAGGGCATTGCAGTGGTGTTCAGGCAGTGTTGGGGGTTGTGCTGGGCTGGTGTTTCAGGGTTTAGAGCAGTACAGTGGTGTTTGGGCAGTGTAGGGGGACATACTGGGGGTAGTGTTTTAGGATTTTAGGCAGAGCAGTGGTGTTCGGGCAGTGTAGGGGTCGTGCAGGGGTAGTGTTTTAGGGTTTAGAGCAGAGCAGTGGTGTTCAGGAAGTATAGGGGTCGTGCTGGGACTAGTGTTTCAGTGTTTAGGGCAGTGCAGTGGTGTTCGGGCAGTGTAGGGGGTCGTCGTGGGGCTGGTGTTTAAGCGTTTAGGGTAGTGCAGTGGTGTTTGGGTAGTGAAGCGGGTCGTGCTGGGGGTGGTGTTTCAGGAATTAGGGCAGTGCAGTGGTGTTCCGGCAGTGTAGGGGGTAGTGCTGGGGGTGGTGTTTTAGGGTTTAAGTCAGAGCAGTGGTGCTCAGGAAGAGTAGGGAGTCGTGCTGGGGGTGGCATTCAGGGTTTAGGTTAGTGCAGTGGTGTTTGGGCAGTGTAAGTGGTCGTACTGGGGGTGGTGTTTCAAGGTTTAGGGTAGCGCAGTGTTGTTCGGGCAGCATAGGGGTCGTGCTGGGGGTGGTGTTTCAGGGTTTAATGCAGTGCAGTGGTGTTTGGGCAGTGTAGGGGGATGTGCTGGGGGTGGTGTTTCAGGGTTTAGCATAGTGCAGTGGTGTTCTGGCAGTGTAGGGGGTTGTGCTAGGTCTGGTGTTTTAGAGTTTAGATCAGTGCAGTGGTGTTCGGGCAGTGTAGGGGTTCGTGCTGGGGGTGGTGTTTCAGGGTTTAGGGTAGTGCAGTCGGCTTCAGGCAGTGTAGGGGTTCGTGCTGGGGCTGGTGTTTTAGAGTTTAGATCAGTGCAGTGATGTTTGGGCAGTGTTGGGGGTGGTGCTGGGGGTAGTTTTTTAGGGTTTTGGGCAGTGCAGTGGTGTTTGGGCAGTGTAGGGGGACATGCTGGGGGTAGTGTTTTAGGAATTGGGGCAGGGCAGTGATGTTCGGGCAGAGTAGGGGTCGTGCTGGGGTAGTGTTTTAGGGTTTAGGGAAGAGCATTGGTATTCAGGCAGTATAGGGGGTCGTGCTGGGGCTAGTGTTTCAGGGTTTAGGGCAGTGCAGTGGTGTTCGGGCAGTGTAGGGGGTCATGCTGGGACTGGTGTTTTAGGGTTTAGGGCAGTGCAGTGGTGGTCGGGCAGTGTAGGGTGTCATGCTGGGGCTGGTGTTTTAGGGTTTAGGGCAGTGCAGTGGTGTTCGGGCAGTGAAAGGGGTCGTGCTGGGGCTAGTGTTTTAAGGTTTATTGCAGTGCAGTGATGTTCGGCCAGTGTAGGGATTCGTGCTGGGGCTGGTGTTTTAGGGTTTAGGGCAGTGCATTGGTGTTCGGGAAGTGTAGGGGTCATACTTAGGATAGTGTTTTAGGGTTTAGATCAGTGTAGTGGTGTTCGGGCAGTGTAGGGGGTCGAGCTTGGGTTAGTGTTTTAGAATTTTGGGCAGTATAGTGGTGTTCGGGCAGTGTAGGGGGACTTGCTGGGGGTAGTGTGTTAAGACTTTGGCTGTGCAGTGGTGTTCTGGCAATGTAGGGGGTCGTGCTGGGGGTAGTGTTCTAGGGTTTAGGGCAGAGCAGTGGTGTTCGGACAGAGTTCAAGGTCGTGCTGGTGGTGGCGTTTAGTGCAGTGCAGTGGTTTTCGGGCAGTGTAGGGGGTCAAGCTGGGGGTGGTGTTACAGGGTTTAGGGCAGTGCAGTGGTGTTCGGGCAGTGTAGGGGGTCGTGCTGGGGGTGGTGTTTCAGGGTTTAGGGCAGTGCAGTTGTGTTCTGGCAGTGAAGAGGGTCTTGCTGGGGCTGGTGTTTCAGGGTTTAGGGCAGTGCAGTGGTGTTCGTGCAGTGTAGGGGGTCGTGGTGGGAGTGGTGTTTCAGGGTTTAGGGCAGTGCAGTGTTGTTTCGGCAGTGTAGGTGGTCTTGCTGGAGGTGGTGTTTCAGGGTTTAGGGCAGTGGTGTTCGGGTAGTGTAGGGTTGTCTTGCTGGGGGTGGTGTTTCAGGGTTTAGGGCAGTGCAGTGGTGTTTCGGCAGTATAGGATGTCGTGCTGGGGGTAGTGTTTCAGGGTTTAGGGCAGTGCAGTGGTGTTCGGGCAGTGGAAGGGTTCGTACTGGGGGTGGTGTTTCAAGGTTTAGGGCAGTGCAGTGGTGTTCGGGCAGTGTAGGGGGTCGTGCTGGGGGTGGTGTGTCATGGTTTAAGGCAGTGCTTAGGTGTTAGGGCAGTGTAGGGAGTCATGCTGTGGGTGGTCTTTCAGGGTTTAGGGCAGTGCATTGGTGTTCTTGCAGTGTAGGGGGTCATGCTGGTGCTTGTGTTTCAGGGTTTAGGGCAGTGCAGTTGTGTTCAGGCAATGTAGGGGGTCATGCTGGGGCTGGTGTTTTAGGGTTTCAGTCAGTGCAGGGGTGTTCGGGCAGTGTAGGGGGTCGTCCTGGGGCTGGTGTTTAAGGGTTTAGGGTAGTGCAGTGGTGTTTGGGTAGTGAAGGGGGTCGTGCTGGGGCTAGTGTTTCAGGGTTTAGGGCACTGCTGTGGGGTTCGGGCAGTGTAGGGGATCTTGCTGGGACTGGTGTTTTAGGGATTAGGGCAGTGCAGTTGTGTTCAGGCAGTGTAGGGTGTCATGCTGGGGCTGATGTTTTAGGGTTTAGGGCAGTCCAGTGGTGTTCGGGTAGTGTAGGGGTCGTGCTGGGGCTGGTGTTTTAGGGTTGAGGGCAGTGCATTGGTGCTTGGAAAGTGTTGGGGTCGTACTGGGGATAGTGTTTTAGGGTTTAATTCAGTGCAGTGGTGTTCAGGCAGTGTAGGGGGTCGAGCTGGGTGTAGTGTTTTAGACTTTTGGGCAGTACAGTGGTGTTCGGGCAGTGTAGGGGGACATGCTGGGGGTAGTGTTTTAGGATTTGGGGCAGAGCAGTGGTGTTCGGGCAGAGTAGGGGGTTGTGCTGGGAGTGGTGTTTAGGGCAGTGCAGTGGTGTTCAGGCAGTGTTGGGGGTCGTGCTGGGGCTGGTGTTTCAGGGTTTAGGGCAGTGTAGTGGTGTTTGGGCAGTGTAGGGGGACATACTGGGGGTAGTGTTTTAGGGTTTTAGGCAGAGCAGTGGTGTTCGGGCAGTGTAGGGGTCGTGCAGGGGTAGTGTTTTAGGGTTTAGAGCAGTGCAGTGGTGTTCAGGAAGTATAGGGGGTCGTGCTGGGGCTAGTGTTTCAGTGTTTAGGGCAGTGCAGTGGTGTTCGGGCAGTGTAGGGGGTCGTCGTGGGGCTGGTGTTTAAGCTTTTAGGGTAGTGCAGTGGTGTTTGGGTAGTGAAGCGGGTCGTGCTGGGGGTGGTGTTTCAGGAATTAGGGCAGTGCAGTGGTGTTCGGGCAGTGTAGGGGGTAGTGCTGGGGGTGGTGTTTTAGGGTTTAAGTCAGAGCAGTGGTGTTCAGGAAGAGTAGGGAGTCGTGCTGGGGGTGGCATTCAGGGTTTAGGTTAGTGCAGTGGTGTTTGGGCAGTGTAAGGGGTCGTACTGGGGGTGCTGTTTCAAGGTTTAGGGCAGCGCAGTGTTGTTCGGGCAGCATAGGGGTCGTGCTGGGGGTGGTGTTTCAGGGTTTAATGCAGTGCAGTGGTGTTCGGGCAGTGTAGGGGGACGTGCTGGGGGTGGTGTTTCAGGGTTTAGCATAGTGCAGTGGTGTTCTGGCAGTGTAGGGCGTTGTGCTAGGTCTGGTGTTTTAGAGTTTAGATCAGTGCAGTGGTGTTCGGGCAGTGTAGGGGGTCGTGCTGGGGGTGGTGTTTCAGGGTTTAGGGCAGTGCAGTTGTGTTCTGGCAGTGTAGGGGGTCTTGCTGGGGCTGGTGTTTCAGGGTTTAGGGCAGTGCAGTGGTGTTCGTGCAGTGTAGGGGGTCGTGGTGGGAGTGGTGTTTCAGGGTTTAGGGCAGTGCAGTGTTGTTTCGCCAGTGTAGGTGGTCTTGCTGGAGGTGGAGTTTCAGGGTTTAGGGCAGTGGTGTTCGGGTAGTGTAGGGTTGTCTAGCTGGGGGTGGTGTTTCAGGGTGTAGGGCAGTGCAGTGGTGTTTCGGCAGTATAGGGGGTCATGCTGGGGGTAGTGTTTCAGGGTTTAGGGCAGTGCAGTGGTGTTCGGGCAGTGTAAGGGTTCCTACTGGGGGTGGTGTTTCAAGGTTTAGGGCAGTGCAGTGGTGTTCGGGCAGTGTAGGGGGTCGTGCTGAGGGAGGTCTTTCAGGGTTTAGGGCAGGGCATTGGTGTTCTTGCAGTGTAGGGGGTCATGCTGGTGCTTGTGTTTCAGGGTTTAGGGCAGTGCAGTTGTGTTCAGGCAGTGTAGGGGGTCATGCTGGGGCTGGTGTTTTAGGGTTTCAGTCAGTGCAGGGGTGTTCGGGCAGTGTAGGGGGTTGTCCTGGGGATGGTGTTTAAGGGTTTAGGGTAGTGCAGTGGTGTTTGGGTAGTGAAGGGGGTCGTGCTGGGGCTAGTGTTTCAGGGTTTAGGGCAGTGCTGTGGGGTTCGGGCAGTGTAGGGGATCTTGCTGGGACTGGTGTTTCAGGGTTTAGGGTAGTGCAGTGATCTTCAGGCAGTGTAGGGGGTCGTGCTGGGGCTGGTGTTTTAGAGTTTAGATCAGTGCAGTGGTGTTCAGGCAGTGTAGGGGGTGGTGCTGGGGGTAGTTTTTTAGGGTTTTGGGCAGTGCAGTGGTGTTCGGGCAGTGTAGGGGGACATGCTGGGGGTAGTGTTTTCGGATTTGGGGCAGAGTAGGGGGTTGTGCTGGGAGTGGTTTTTAGGGCATTGCAGTGGTGTTCAGGTAGTGTTGGGGGTTGTGCTGGGGCTGGTTGTTGGACCCGGCCTCGTAGAGTGGCCCTCCGTGCCCCCCGCACCACCAAAACCTGGTACCTGCAGCCCAAGCACACGGCCCAGCCGACCCTCCCCACCAGGACACACGCACCGACCCGGACATCCCCGTCCATGGCCTCTCTCCTTTCGGCCACCCCGGGCCCGCGTGCCTACTTCATGCACCAAGATGGCCGCCCGGCCCCAGCGCGACCCGGGCCTAGAGGCGCCACTCCTGCTGGAGGACATCCCGCTCCAGGGGATGAGAGAGGGAGGAGCAGTATCTATCGCACCTCTGAACCCCCCGGGACGATGGGTTTTGATCGGCCCTCCGGCCTCCCTGAGGGCTGGCTCCGTGCCTGCTGGGTGTCTGGGACTCCTCCCGACCCGGCCCTGAAAGGATCAAAAGACAATAGCAGGAAATCCCGACAAGCGACCCCCAGGTGACAAGACCCCTGCCTGCACAGACTCCGGACATCAAAGAGGGGTCGACCTATAACAAGGGGTGCTCTGGGTCTGTCCGGCAGATTCGACGCTGGAACAACGAGAGCCTGCCGACGTGGTCGCGGCTCCTGGAACTTGGACCCTCCTGAGCCCTGCTGAGTGACTCGCGGCTCCCTGAAGATCGTAAGACCTCCGAACTTGTACCTGAGCCCTGCTGAGTGACTCGCGGCTCCCTGAAGATCGTAAGACCTCCGAACTTGTACCTGAGCCCTGCTGAGTGACTCGCGGCTCCCTGAAGATCGTAAGACCTCCGAACCTGTACCTGAGCCCACTGAGTGACTCGCGGCTCCAACAGACTCTCACGGTCCCGCCGGACCCCGACTACAACATCGTATCCCCCAGCTCGAGGATTGTGAGCTGTGCGCCGGATACGTCCCTGCTTTGAACCTTTACCAGAGACTGTCCCGCTACCCCCTACCCCTTCCGAGACTCCTGAGCCCGCGCTCACCTTGTACATATTTGCAGTGATAACCTACTTGATAAAGATTGTTTTCTCAGAATACCCGGTGTGGTCACTCTGTGTCGTGTGGTGCCAGAAGTACGATCCTAGATACGAGATTCCTCCCCCTGGGGAGTCTCCCGCCAGTGCCCGGCTACGATACTTTGAGGGTGGGTCTCAGGGTAGTCCGGACCCCTTCCAGGCTCCTCTGAGGTCGCCGTCTAACATTGGTGGCAAGCGACGGGATTCGGGCCCATCACCTAGAGATCGTACCGTGAACAACAGAAGCACTACCGACAAAGATGGCAGAAGGAAGCGCCGTGAGCCCCGCAGAAACCAACGCCAACAGGGTGTTCCAGGTGGAGCATCTAGAAGAATACACACACAAAGAGCTAAAGCAATTTTGCAAAGAACTTAAAATCGCTACCACTGGTCTCAACACTAAAGAGGATTTGCAGAAAGCACTGAAAACTTGGGTGGAGACCGGGGCCTCCCGCCCGGAAGGCACGGGGGAGCGCCCCGACGAAGCCGAACCCCCCCAAAGTGGAAGCAGTAGCAATCAGGTGCGAGGCATCGTACCAGACGGGGGCCTATCCCCGGAAGAGCTCGCGGACAGAGAGAGAAGCCGCAATCATGAACTCGAGTTAGCCAAACTCAAAATCGAGGGCGAATTGAAGTTAGCGGAAAAAAAGCTAGCAGTAGAGCAAATGCGTGTACAAGGCGAACTAGAAGAAAAGAAGCTCCAACGGGAGCACGAAGGAAGGAAGCTCCAACTAGAGCACGAACGCAGCTTGAAAGAAATCGAGCTCAAGGCCAGAAGCGAGGAAGGAAGGCCCCCGGGAAACCGAGAGACGGCCTCCCCAGCGGAACAGAAGGTCCACATCCCCAAGGATGTGGTCAAAGAATATTATAAAAACGATGACATTCAGCAATGGTTCAGGGCCTACGAGGTCGCCATGACCTCCCATCGGATCCCGCAGAAGGACTGGGGGGTGGGGTTGTGGGGGCGGTTTCTGAGCGAAGGAAGGGACACCCTGCTCGACCTACCCCTCTCCCTGCAGACCTCCTACAGCCACATGAAAGAGGCTCTACTCACAAGATACGGCCTCACCCCAGAAATGTACCGTCAGCGATTCCGGGACTGCAGGAAGGTCCCGGGCACCACCTGGGTGGAGTATGTAAACTTTTTCAGTCGGGCCTTCGATGGGTGGATCAAGGGCAGCAAGGTCACCACCCTTGCCGAACTCACTGACCTCATGTTGTGGGAACATCTGGCTGCAAACTGCTTCATAGAACTACGTCAGCATCTGCTTGACAGCAAGCTCACAGACCCCCGGAAGCTGGCTGTGGAGGCCGACCGCTGGACCAACACCTGGGTCTCCCGGGGCATGGTAGGAGAGTACCCCCGAGCCAGTCAGGGACCACCCCGCCAGAGAGGGGGAGGGAACCAGGGAGGGCCGAGAGAGTCCCAGCCTAGCCCCCCGAAGACACAACCTCCACCTTTCCCGGCGCCCCCCCACCGGTGACAGGGCCCCCTGGGAGACGGGGACACCGGGTGACCGTCACATGTTTCCGTTGCCAGAAACCCGGGCACTACGCCAATGACCCAGAGTGCCCCATGGCCACCCAAGTCTCCCCTACCACCCCTGCGAGACAGATAGCAAACGTAGCCCTGGGGGAGGAGGTTGAGGAAGCCGAGGAGTGGGAACCCGCAGCGATGGCCCTAGTATCCCTGGGAGATAGGAGATGATCCCTGGTAGCCTCCTACCCTCCAACACACAGAAATACGGGCAGCTCGTCAAGATCAATGGCCACCAGGTAGAGGCCCTGCGGGACAACGGGGCCAGTATCACCGGTGTCCTCAGGCACCTTGTCCCCGAGGAGCAGATCCTCCCCAACGTCTTTTGCCCCGTAATATCCACAGACAATAGAGAAAGTATGTGTCAGGTAGCCCTGGTGCCGTTTGAGTGGGGAGGGGTGATAGGTAAACTCAAGGTGGCCGTAAGAACCTCCCAGCCGGTCGACTGCCTCTTAGGGAACGACCTGGAGAGTTCTCCCTGGAAGCACGTCGAGCGCAAGGCCCACCTAGGAATGATGGGACTCCCCGAGTGGGTGTGCGCCACCACCCGATCTATGTCAGCCCGACTCACTCCCCGGAGAGAAGTCGAGAGCACCCCGATCGAAGAGACCAGTACAGTCCCCGCCGAGGGTCCTCCCGTCCCCCCATCAGAAGGGTCCGTCGCCCGCGACGAACCCGCACCATCCGACCCCGCCCCGGTCCCCGAGTTGGGAGATCTACCCGAGTTGGCCCATTGGCGCCACGAGGGCGGGCCCACTCGGGAAGAATTTTGCCGGGAGCAAGCCACTTGTCCTTCCCTGGTCGGGCTGCAACGCCAGGCCGAGGGCCAAGCCGCAGGTGACCAGACCGGGACGCACCGAATCTATTGGGAAAATAACATCTTGTACAGTGAGCAGAAGTCGGTGGAGCTGGGATCCGGACGGGTACTGGTGGTACCCCTCCGCTTCCGAGATTTCCTCCTGGGCTTAGCCCACGACGTCCCCCTCGCCGGCCACCTGGGTCAGGACAAGACCTACAGCCGTCTCGTGACCCATTTTTACTGGCCTAGAATGAGAGCAGTGGTAGAAGCCCACTGCAAGTCCTGCCCCACGTGCCAGGCTAGTGGGAAGAGTGGGGGGAAGCGCAAGGCTCCCCTCCAACCCTTCCCGGTCGTCAGTACCCCTTTTGAACGAGTCGGAATCGACATCGTGGGACCACTGGACCCCCCCACCTCCCAAGGCCACCGTTTCATCTTGGTCCTAGTGGACCACGCCACCCGCTATCCTGAGGCTATTCCCCTACGCACCATTACGGCCCCCGTGGTGGGCCGGGCCCTGATGGGGATCTTTTCCAGGGTGGGTTTTCCCCGCGAGGTCGTGAGCGATCGCGGCACTAATTTTATCTCGAAGTACATGACGTCCCTGTGGCAACAATGTGGGGTGTCCTATAAGTTCACCACCCCGTACCATCCCCAAGGGAACGGCCTAGTAGAAAGGTTTAATAGGACTTTGAAAGGAATGATCGCTGGCCTAGAAGAGCCCCTCCGGCGTAAGTGGGACGTCCTGCTCCCCTGCCTCTTGTTCGCTTACCGGGAGGTCCCCCAGAAGTCCTTAGGGTTCAGCCCGTTTGAATTACTCTATGGACACCCCGTCCGAGGTCCCCTCAGTTTGGTTAAGGAAGGGTGGGAGGCGGCACCCCAGACCACCCCCCGAGATGTGTTCCAATACGTCCTGGCCCTCCGGAACCAGACCAGGAAGTTCCGAGAACTGGCCGGGGCCAACCTGGAGGCAAGTCAAGAAGAGATGAAGCGCTGGTACGACCAGAATGCCACTCTGGTCGAGTTCCAGCCGGGCCAGCAGGTGTGGGTCATGGCCCCCGTGAAGCCTGGCGCCCTCCAGGACCGATGGACTGGGCCCTACAAAGTGGTTGAGCGGAAGAGTCAAGTCACATACTTGGTGGACCTCCAGTCGCCTCGGGATCCCCTCCGGGTCCTGCACGTGAACCGCCTCAAGCCTCACTTCGAGCGGACAGAACTGAGCCTCCTGCTGGCCACCGATGACGGGGCCGAAGATGAGTCGGATCCCCTCCCGGACCTCCTGTGTGTCAAGGAGCAGGATGGCTCCGTGGAAGGAGTGAACCTCTCCCCAGCCCTCACTGCCCAGCAACAAGCGGACTGCCGCCAGCTCCTAAGACAATTTTCCGACCTCTTCTCCCTGACCCCCCGGGTCACCAACTGGTGTGTTCATGACGTGGACACCGGGGACAGCCCGCTGGTGAGACACCGAGCCTACCGGGTTCCTGACCGGGTCCGGTCCTGCATTCAAGCGGAAGTCTCGAAGATGTTGACCCTGGGGGTGATCGAGCCCTCTGACAGTCCCTGGGCCAGCCCCGTGGTCCTGGTCCCGAAGGCAGCGGCCCCCGGTGTCACCCCCGAGTTCCGATTCTGCGTGGACTACCGGGGGCTCAATGACGTTACCCGAGCCGATGCCCACCCCATTCCACGAGCCGACGAACTCATTGACCGACTAGGGGCAGCCCGGTTCCTCAGCACATTCGACCTCACCTGCGGATACTGGCAGATTGCGCTCACCGAAGGGGCCAAGGAGCGGTCCGCTTTCTCCACCCCGGATGGCACTACCGCTTCCGCGTAATGCCCTTCGGGATGAAAAATGCCCCGGCCACTTTCCAGCGACTGGTGAATAGGGTCCTGGCCGGGCTAGAGCAGTTCAGCGCGGCATATCTGGACGACATCGCTGTCTTCAGTGCAGAATGGAGTGAGCACCTCCAGCACCTCCGGAGGGTGCTAACCGCCCTGCGCCAGCCAGGCCTCACAGTAAAAGCCAGCAAGTGCCAGATCGGGCAAGGATCCGTAGTCTACCTGGGGCACCAGGTCGGGAGCGGCCAGGTCGCCCCTCTACAGCCAAAGATCGACGCCATCCTGGCCTGGGAACCACCCATCACCCAAACGGAGGTCCGAGCCTTTCTGGGACTCACGGGCTACTACCGAAGATTCATTCGGGGGTATGGCAGCCTTGTCGGCCCTCTCACAGAACTCACGTCTAAAAAACAGCCAAAGAAAGTGCAGTGGACAGCTGCCTGCCAGGAAGCTTTCGATGCCCTAAAAAAAGCCATGTGTACTGCCCCCGTCCTCCAGGCTCCCGACTACGCCAAGGAGTTCATAGTCCAGACCGATGCCTCCGAGCATGGCATTGGGGCCGTCCTGTCCCAAGTGAATGACCAAGGCCTAGACCAGCCCGTCGCCTTCCTCAGTCGGCGGCTGTTGCCCCGAGAACAGAGATGGAGCACCATAGAGCGCGAAGCCTTTGCCGTGGTCTGGGCACTCAAAAAGCTACGACCCTACCTGTTCGGCACCCATTTCAGAGTCCAAACTGACCATCGGCCCTTGCGATGGCTCATGCAGATGCGAGGAGAAAACCCCAAGCTACTGCGGTGGTCCATCTCCCTCCAGGGGATGGATTTCACCGTAGAACACCGCCCTGGTACGGACCACGCCAATGCTGACGGCCTCTCCCGGTTCTTCCGCCTCAGCGAAGAGAACCCCCCATGTTGATGGGCAGTTCTCTCCGGTTTTCAGCTGGGGGGGACGCGTGTTGGACCCGGCCTCGTAGAGTGGCCCTCCGTGCCCCCCGCACCACCGAAACCTGGTACCTGCAGCCCAAGCACACGGCCCAGCCGACCCTCCCCACCAGGACACACGCACCGACCCGGACATCCCCGTCCATGGCCTCTCTCCTTTCGGCCACCCCGGGCCCGCGTGCCCACTTCATGCACAAAGATGGCCGCCCGGCCCCAGCGCGACCCGGGCCTAGAGGCGCCACTCCGGCTGGAGGACATCCCGCTCCAGGGGATGAGAGAGGGAGGAGCAGTATCTATCGCACCTCTGAACCCCCCGGGATGATGGGTTTCGATCGGCCCTCCGGCCTCCCTGAGGGCTGGCTCCGTGCCTGCTGGGTGTCTGGGACTCCTCCCGACCCGGCCCTGAAAGGATCATAAGACAATAGCAGGAAATCCCGACAAGCGACCCCCAGGTGACAAGACCCCTGCCTGCACAGACTCCGAACATCAAAAAGGGGTCGACCTATAACAAGGGGTGCTCTGGGTCTGTCCGGCAGATTCGACGCTGGAACAACGAGAGCCTGCCGACGTGGTCGCGGCTCCTGGAACTTGGACCCTCCTGAGCCCTGCTGAGTGACTCGCGGCTCCCTGAAGATCGTAAGACCTCTGAACTTGTACCTGAGCCCTGCTGAGTGGCTCGCGGCTCCCTGAAGATCGTAAGACCTCCGAACTTGTACCTGAGCCCTGCTGAGTGACTCGCGGCTCCCTGAAGATCGTAAGACCTCCGAACTTGTACCTGAGCCCTGCTGAGTGACTCACGGCTCCCTGAAGATCGTAAGACCTCCGAACCTGTACCTGAGCCCACTGAGTGACTCGCGGCTCCAACAGACTCTCACGGTCCCGCCGGACCCCGACTACAACATCGTATCCCCCAGCTCGAGGATTGTGAGCTGTGCGCCGGATACGTCCCTGCTTTGAACCTTTACCAGAGACTGTCCCGCTACCCCCTACCCCTTCCGAGACTCTTGAGCCCGCGCTCACCTTGTACATATTTGCAGTGATAACCTACTTGATAAAGATTGTTTTCTCAGAATACCCGGTGTGGTCACTCTGTGTCGTGTGGTGCCAGAAGTACGATCCTAGATACGAGATTCCTCCCCCTGGGGAGTCTCCCGCCAGTGCCCGGCTACGATACTTTGAGGGTGGGTCTCAGGGTAGTCCGGACCCCTTCCAGGCTCCTCTGAGGTCGCCGTCTAACACTGGTGTTTCAGGGTTTAGGGCAGTACAGTGGTGTTTGGGCAGTGTAGGGGGACATACTGGGGGTAGTGTTTTAGGGTTTTAGGCAGAGCAGTGGTGTTCGGGCAGTGTAGGGGTCGTGCAGGGGTAGTGTTTTAGGGTTTAGAGCAGAGCAGTGGTGTTCATGAAGTATAGGGGGTCGTGCTGGGACTAGTGTTTCAGTGTTTAGGGCAGTGCAGTGGTGTTCGGGCAGTGTAGGGGGTCGTCATGGGGCTGGTGTTTAAGCATTTAGGGTAGTGCAGTGGTGTTTGGGTAGTGAAGCGGGTCGTGCTGGGGGTGGTGTTTCAGGAATTAGGGCAGTGCAGTGGTGTTCGGGCAGTGTAGGGGGTAGTGCTGGGGGTGGTGTTTCAAGGTTTAGGGCAGCGCAGTGTTGTTCGGGCAGCATAGGGGTCGTGCTGGGGGTGGTGTTTCAGGGTTTAATGCAGTGCAGTGGTGTTCGGGCAGTGTAGGGGGACGTGCTGGGGGTGGTGTTTCAGGGTTTAGCATAGTGCAGTGGTGTTCTGGCAGTGTAGGGGGTTGTGCTAGGTCTGGTGTTTTAGAGTTTAGATCAGTGCAGTGGTGTTCGGGCAGTGTAGGGGTTCGTGCTGGGGGTGGTGTTTCAGGGTTTAGGGTAGTGCAGTGGGCTTCAGGCAGTATAGGGGTTCGTGCTGGGGCTGGTGTTTTAGAGTTTAGATCAGTGCAGTGATGTTTGGGCAGTGTTGGGGGTGGTGCTGGGGGTAGTTTTTTAGGGTTTTGGGCAGTGCAGTGGTGTTTGGGCAGTGTAGGGGGACATGCTGGGGGTAGTGTTTTAGGAATTGGGGCAGGGCAGTGATGTTTGGAGAGAGTAGGGGTCGTGCTGGGGTAGTGTTTTAGGGTTTAGGGAAGAGCATTGGTATTCAGGCAGTATAGGGGGTCGTGCTGGGGCTAGTGTTTCAGGGTTTAGGGCAGTGCAGTGGTGTTCGGGCAGTGTAGGGGGTCAGGCTGGGACTGGTGTTTTAGGGTTTAGGGCAGTGCAGTGGTGGTCGGGCAGTGTAGGGTGTCATGCTGGGGATGGTGTTTTAGGGTTTAGGGCAGTGCAGTGGTGTTCGGGCAGTGAAAGGGGTCGTGCTGGGGCTAGTGTTTTAAGGTTTATTGCAGTGCAGTGATGTTCGGCCAGTGTAGGGGGTCGTGCTGGGGCTGGTGTTTTAGGGTTTAGGGCAGTGCATTGGTGTTCGGGAAGTGTAGGGGTCATACTTAGGATAGTTTTTTAGGGTTTAGGTCAGTGTAGTGGTGTTCGGGCAGTGTAGGGGGTCGAGCTTGGGTTAGTGTTTTAGAATTTTGGGCAGTATAGTGGTGTTCGGGCAGTGTAGGGGGACTTGCTGGGGGTAGTGTGTTAAGATTTTGGCTGTGCAGTGGTGTTCTGGCAATGTAGGGGGTCGTGCTGGGGGTAGTGTTCTAGGGTTTAGGGCAGAGCAGTGGTGTTCGGACAGAGTTCAAGGTCGTGCTGGTGGTGGCGTTTAGTGCAGTGCAGTGGTTTTTGGGCAGTGTAGGGGTCAAGCTGGGGGTGGTGTTACAGGGTTTAGGGCAGTGCAGTGGTGTTCGGGCAGTGTAGGGGGTCGTGCTGGGGGTGGTGTTTCAGGGTTTAGGGCAGTGCAGTTGTGTTCTGGCAGTGTAGGGGGTCTTGCTGGGGCTGGTGTTTCAGGGTTTAGGGCAGTGCAGTGGTTTTCGTGCAGTGTAGGGGGTCGTGGTGGGAGTGGTGTTTCAGGGTTTAGGGCAGTGTAGTGTTGTTTCGGCAGTGTAGGTGGTCTTGCTGGAGGTGGTGTTTCAGGATTTAGGGCAGTGGTGTTCGGGTAGTGTAGGGTTGTCTTGCTGGGGGTGGTGTTTCAGGGTTTGGGGCAGTGCAGTGGTGTTTCGGCAGTATAGGGGGTCGTGCTGGGGGTAGTGTTTCAGGGTTTAGGGCAGTTCAGTGGTGTTCGGGCAGTGGAAGGGTTCGTACTGGGGGTGGTGTTTCAAGGTTTAGGGCAGTGCAGTGGTGTTCGGGCAGTGTAGGGGGTCGTGCTGGGGGTGGTGTGTCATGGTTTAAGGCAGTGCTTTGGTGTTAGGGCAGTGTAGGGAGTCATGCTGTGGGTGGTCTTTCAGGGTTTAGGGCAGTGCATTGATGTTCTTGCAGTGTAGGGGTCATGCTGGTGCTTGTGTTTCAGGGTTTAGGGCAGTGCAGTTGTGTTCAGGCAGTGTAGGGGGTCATGCTGGGGCTGGTGTTTTAGGGTTTCAGTCAGTCAGGGGTGTCCGGGCAGTGTAGGGGGTCGTCCTGGGGCTGGTGTTTAAGGGTTTAGGGTAGTGCAGTGGTGTTTGGGTAGTGAAGGGGGTCGTGCTGGGGCTAGTGTTTCAGGGTTTAGGGCAGTGCTGTGGGGTTCGGGCAGTGTAGGGGATCTTGCTGGGACTGGTGTTTTAGGGTTTAGGGCAGTGCAGTTGTGTTCAGGCGGTGTAGGGTGTCATGCTGGGGCTGATGTTTTAGGGTTTAGGGCAGTCCAGTGGTGTTCGGGTAGTGTAGGGGTCGTGCTGGGGCTGGGGTTTTAGGGTTGAGGGCAGTGCATTGGTGCTTGGAAAGTGTTGGGGTCGTACTGGGGATAGTGTTTTAGGGTTTAATTCAGTGCAGTGGTGTTCGGGCAGTGTAGGGGGTCGAGCTGGGTGTAGTGTTTTAGACTTTTGGGCAGTACAGTGGTGTTGGGGCAGTATAGGGTGACTTGCTGGGGGAAGTATTTTAGGGTTTAGGGCAGAGTAGTGGTGTTTGGGCAGTGTAGGGGTCGTGCTGGGGGTAGTGTTTTAGGGTTTAGGGCTGTGCAGTGGTGTTCTGGCAGTGTAGGGGGTCGTGCTGGGGGTAGTGTTCTAGGATTTAGGGCAGAGCAGTGGTGTTCGGGCAGAGTAGGGGGTCGTGCTGGTGGTAGCATTTTGTACAGTGCAGTGGTGTTCGGGCAGAGTAGGGGGTCAAGCTGGGGGTGGTGTTTCAGGGTTTGGGGCAGTGCAGTGGTGTTCGGGCAGTGTAGAGGGTCATGCTGGGGGTGGTGTTTCAGGGTTTAGGGCGGTGCAGTGGTGTTCGGGCAGTATAAGGGTCATTCAGGGGTGGTGTTTCAGGGTTTAGGACAGTGCAGCGGTGTTCGGGCAGTGTAGGGGGTCTTGCTGGGGTTGGTTTTCAGGGTTTATTGCAGTTGTATTCGGGCAGTGTAGGGGGTCTTGCTGGGGCTGGTGTTTCAGGGTTTAGGGCAGTGCAGTGGTGTTCGGGCAGTGTAGGGGTCTTGCTGGAGGTGGTGTTCCAGGGTTTTTGGCAGTGGTGTTCGGGCAGTGTAGGGTTGTCTTGCTGCGGCTGGATTTTCAGGGTTTAGAGCAGTGCAGTGGTGTTCAGGCAGTGTAGGGGTCTTGCTGGAGGTGGTGTTCCAGGGTTTAGGGCAGTGGTGTTTGGGCAGTGTAGGGTTGTCTTGCTGGGGCTGGATTGTCAGGCTTTAGAGCACTGCAGTGGTGTTCGGGCAGTGTAGGGGGTCTTGCTGGTGGTGGTGTTTCAGGGTTTAGGGCTGTGCAGTGGTGCTTGGGCAGTATAGAGGGTCGTGCTGTGGGTAGTGTTTCAGGGTTTAGGGCAGTGCAGTGGTGTTCGGGCAGTGTAAGGGTTCGTACTAGAGTGGTGTTTCAAGGTTTAGGGCAGTGCAGTGGTATTCAGGCAGTGTAGGGGGTCGTACTGGGGTTCATGTTTTAGGGTTTAAGGCAGTGCAGTGGTGTTCGGGCAGTGTAGGGGGTCATGCTGGGGGTGGTGTTTCAGAGTTTAGGGCAGTGCAGTGGTGTTCTTGCAGTGTAGGGGTCATGCTGGGGCTGGTGTTTCAGGGTTTATGGCAGTGCAGTGGTGTTTGGGCAGTGTAGGGGTTGTTCAGGGGTGGCGTTTCAGGGTTTAGGGTAGTGCAGTGGTGTTAGGGCAGTGTAGGGGTTGTGCTGGGGGTGGTGTCTTAGGGTGTAGGGCATAGCAGTGGTGTTGCGGCAGTGTAGGGGGTCATGATGGGAGTGGCGTTCAGGGTTTAGGGCAGTACAGTGGTGTTTAGGCAGTGTAAGGGGTCATACTGGGGGGTGTTTCAAGGTTTAGGGCAGTGCAGTGGTGTTCGGGCAGTGTAGGAGGTCTTGCTGGGGGTGGTGTTTCAGAGTTTAAGGCAGTGCAGTGGTGTTTTGGCAGTGTAGGGGGTAGTGCTGGGGGTGGTGTTTCAGGGTTTAGGGTAGTGCAGTGGTGTTCTGGCAGTGTAGGGAGTCGTGCTGGGGATGGTGTTTCAGGGTTTAGGCCAGTGCAGTGGTGTTCGGGCAGTGTAGGGGGTCGTTCTGGGGCTGGTTTTTCAGGGATTATGTCAGTGCAGTGGTGTTCGGGCAGTGTAGGGCGTCGTTCTGGGGCTGGTGTTTCAGGGTTTATGTCACTGCAGTGGTGTTCGGGCAGTGTAGGGGGTCGTGCTGGGGGTGGTGTGCCATGGTTTAAGGCAGTGCTGTGGTGTTAGGGCAGTGTAGGGAGTCGTGCTGTGGGTGGTCTTTCAGGGTTTAGGGCAGTGCATTGGTGATCTTGCAGTGTAGGGGGTCATGCTGGTGCTTGTGTTTCAGGGTTTAGGGCAGTGCAGTTGTGTTCAGGTAGTGTAGGGGGTCATGCTGGGGCTGGTGTTTTAGGGTTTCAGTCAGTGCAGGGGTGTTCGGGCAGTGTAGGGGGTCGTCCTGGGACTGGTGTTTAAGGGTTTAGGGTAGTGCAGTGGTGTTTGGGTAGTGAAGGGGGTCGTGCTTGGGCTAGTGTTTCAGGGTTTAGGGCAGTGGTGTGGGGTTCGGGCAGTGTAGGGGATCTTGCTGGGACTTGTGTTTCAGGGTTTAGGGTAGTGCAGTGGTCTTCAGGCAGTGTAGGGGGTCGTGCTGGGGCTGGTGTTTTAGAGTTTAGATCAGTGCAGTGGTGTTCAGGCAGTGTAGGGGGTGGTGCTTGGGGTAGTTTTTTAGGGTTTTGGGCAGTGCAGTGGTGTTCGGGCAGTGTAGGGGGACATGCCGGGGGTAGTGTTTTAGGATTTGGGGCAGAGGAGTGGTGTTCGGGCAGAGTAGGGGGTTGTGCTGGGAGTGGTGTTTAGGGCAGTGCAGTGGTGTTCAGGCAGTGTTGGGGGTCGTGCTGGGGCTGGTGTTTCAGGGTTTAGGGCAGTGCAGTGGTGTTTGGGCAGTGTAGGGGGACATACTGGGGGTAGTGTTTTAGGGTTCTAGGCAGAACAGTGGTGTTTGGGCAGTGTAGGGGTCGTGCAGGGGTAGTGTTTTAGGGTTTAGAGCAGTGCAGTGGTGTTCAGGAAGTATAGGGGTCATGCTGGGGCTAGTGTTTCAGTGTTTAGGGCAGTGCAGTGGTGTTCGGGTAGTGTAGGGGGTCGTCGTGGGGCTGGTGTTTAAGCGTTTAGGGTAGTGCAGTGGTGTTTGGGTAGCGAAGCGGGTCGTGCTGGGGTGGTGTTTCAGGAATTAGGGCAGTGCAGTGGTGTTCGGGCAGTGTAGGGGGTAGTGCTGGGTGTGGTGTTTTAGGGTTTAAATCAGAGCAGTGGTGTTCAGGAAGAGTAGGGAGTCGTGCTGGGGGTGGCATTCAGGGTTTAGGTTAGTGCAGTGGTGTTTGGGCAGTGTAAGGGGTCGTACTGGGGGTGGTGTTTCAAGATTTAGGGCAGCGCAGTGTTGTTCGGGCAGCATAGGGGTCGTGCTGGGGGTGCTGTTTCAGGGTTAAATGCAGTGCAGTGGTGTTCGGGCAGTGTAGGGGGACTTGCTGGGGGTGGTGTTTCAGGGTTTAGCATAGTGCAGTGGTGTTCTGGCAGTGTAGGGGGTTGTGCTAGGTCTGGTGTTTTAGAGTTTAGATCAGTGCAGTGGTGTTCGGGCAGTGTAGGGGGTCGTGCTGGGGGTGGTGTTTAAGGGTTTAGGGTAGTGCAGTGGGCTTCAGGCAGTGTAGGGGTTCGTGCTGGGGCTGGTGTTTTAGAGTTTAGATCAGTGTAGTGATGTTTGGGCAGTGTAGGGGGTGGTGCTGGGGGTAGTTTTTTAGGGTTTTGGGCAGTGCAGTGGTGTTTGGGCAGTGTAGGGGGACATGCTGGGGGTAGTGTTTTAGGATTTGGGGCAGAGCAGTGGTGTTCGGGCAGAGTAGGGGGTTGTCCTGGGGATGGTGTTTAGGGCAGTGCAGTGGTGTTCGGGCAGTGTAGGGGTCGTGCTGGGGTAGTGTTTTAGGGTTTAGGGAAGAGCATTGGTATTCAGGCAGTATAGGGGGTCGTGCTGGGGCAGGTGTTTCAGTGTTTAGGGCAGTGCAGTGGTGTTCGGGCAGTGTAGGGGGTCATGCTGGGACTGGTGTTTTAGGGTTTAGGGCAGTGCAGTGCTGGTCGGGCAGTGTAGGGTGTCATGCTGGGGCTGGTGTTTTAGGGTTTAGGGCAGTGCAGTGGTGATCGGGCAGTGAAAGGGGTCGTGCTGGGGCTAGTGTTTTAAGGTTTATTGCAGTGCAGTGATGTTCGGCCAGTGTAGGGGGTCGTGCTGGGGCTGGTGTTTTAGGGTTTAGGGCAGTGCATTGGTGTTCGGGAAGTGTAGGGGTCATACTTACGATAGTGTTTTAGGGTTTAGATCAGTGTAGTGGTGTTCGGGCAGTGTAGGGGGACTTGCTGGGGGTAGTGTGTTAAGATTTTGGCTGTGCAGTGGTGTTCTGGCAATGTAGGGGGTCGTGCTGGGTGTAGTGTTCTAGGGTTTAGGGCAGAGCAGTGGTGTTCGGACAGAGTTGAAGGTCGTGCTGGTGGTGGTGTTTAGTGCAGTGCAGTGGTTTTCGGGCAGTGTAGGGGGTCGTGGTGGGAGTGGTGTTTCAGGGTTTAGGGCAGTGGTGTTCGGGTAGTGTAGGGTTGTCTTGCTGGGGGTGGTGTTTCAGGGTTTAGGGCAGTGCAGTGGTGTTTCGGCAGTATAGGGGGTCGTGCTGGGGGTAGTGTTTCAGGGTTTAGGGCAGTGCAGTGGTGTTCGGGCAGTGTAAGGGTTTGTACTGGGGGTGGTGTTTCAAGGTTTAGGGCAGTGCAGTGGTGTTCGGGCAGTGTAGGGGTTTGTGCTGGGGGTGGTGTGTCATGGTTTAAGGCAGTGCTGTGGTGTTAGGGCAGTGTAGGGAGTCGTGCTGTGGGTGGTCTTTCAGGGTTTAGGGCAGTGCATTGGTGTTCTTGCAGTGTAGGGGGTCATGCTGGTGCTTGTGTTTCAGGGTTTAGGGCAGTGCAGTTGTGTTCAGGCAGTGTAGGGGGTCATGCTGGGGCTGGTGTTTTAGGGTTTCAGTCAGTGCAGGGGTGTTCGGGCAGTGTAGGGGGTCGTCCTGGGGCTGGTGTTTTAGGGTTGAGGGCAGTGCTGTGGGGTTCGGGCAGTGTAGGGGATCTTTCTGGGACTGGTGTTTTAGGGTTTAGGGCAGTGCAGTTGTGTTCAGGCAGTGTAGGGTGTCATGCTGGGGCTGGTGTTTTAGGGTTTAGGGCAGTCCAGTGGTGTTCGGGTAGTGTAGGGGTCGTGCTGGGGCTGGTGTTTTAGGGTTGAGGGCAGTGCATTGGTGCTTGGAAAGTGTTGGGGTCGTACTGGGAATAGTGTTTAAGGTTTAATTCAGTGCAGTGGTGTTCGGGCAGTGTAGGGGGTCGAGCTGGGGGTAGTGTTTTAGACTTTTGGCCAGTACAGTGGTGCTCGGGCAGTATAGGGGGACTTGCTGGGGAAGTATTTTAGGGTTTAGGGCAGAATAGCGGTGTTTGGGCATTGTAGGGGTCATGCTGGGGGTAGTGTTTTAGGGTTTAGGGGTGTGCAGTGGTGTTCTGGCAGTGTAGGGGGTCGTGCTGGGGGTAGTGTTCTAGGATTTAGGGCAGAGCAGTGGTGTTCGGGCAGAGTAGGGGGTCGTGCTGGTGGTGGCGTTTTGTACAGTGCAGTGGTGTTCGGGCAGAGTAGGGGGTCAAGCTGGGGGTGGTGTTTCAGGGTTTCGGGCAGTGCAGTGGTGTTCGGGCAGTGTAGGTGTCATTCAGGGGTGGTGTTTCAGGGTTTAGGACAGTGCAGCGGTGTTCGAGCAGTGTAGGGGGTCTTGCTGGGGTTGGTTTTCAGGGTTTATTGCAGTGGTGTTCGGGCAGTGTAGGGGGTCTTGCTGGGGCTGGTGTTTCAGGGTTTAGGGCAGTGCAGTGGTGTTCGGGCAGTGTAGGGGGTCGTGCTGGGAGTGGTGTTTCAGGGTTTAGGGCAGTGCAGTGGTGTTCGGGCAGTGTAGGGGTCTTGCTGGAGGTGGTGTTCCAGGGTTTTTGGCAGTGGTGTTCGGGCAGTGTAGGGTTGTCTTGCTGCGGCTGGATTTTCAGGGTTTAGAGCAGTGCAGTGGTGTTCAGGCAGTGTAGGGGTCTTGCTGGAGGTGGTGTTCCAGGGTTTAGGGCAGGGGTGATCGGGCAGTGTAGGGTTGTCTTGCTGGGGCTGGATTGTCAGGGTTTAGAGCAGTGCAGTGGTGTTCGGGCAGTGTAGGGGGTCTTGCTGTTGGTGGTGTTTCAGGGTTTAGGGCTGTGCAGTGGTGCTTGGGCAGTATAGGGGGTCGTGCTGTGGGTAGTGTTTCAGGGTTTAGGGCAGTGCAGTGGTGTTCGGGCAGTGTAAGGGTTCGTACTGGAGTGGTGTTTCAAGGTTTAGGGCAGTGCAGTGGTATTCGGGCAGTGTAGGGGGTCGTACTGGGGTTCGTGTTTTAGGGTTTAAGGCAGTGCAGTGGTGTTCGGGCAGTGTAGGGGGTCGTGCTGGGGGTGGTGTTTCAGAGTTTAGGGCAGTGCAGTAGTGTTCTTGCAGAGTAGGGGTCATGCTGGGGCTGTTATTTCAGGGTTTATGGCAGTGCAGTGGTGTTTGGGCAGTGTAGGGGTTGTTCAGGGGGTGGTGTTTCAGGGTTTAGGGTAGTGCAGTGGTGTTAGGGCAGTGTAGGGGTTGGGCTGGGGGTGGTGTTTTAGGGTTTAGGGCATAGCAGTGGTGTTGCGGCAGTGTAGGGGGTCATGCTGGGGGTGGTGTTTTAGAGTTTAAGGCAGAGCAATGGTGTTCGGGCAGAGTAGGTGGTCATGATGGGAGTGGCGTTCAGGGTTTAGGGCAGTACAGTGGTGTTTGGGCAGTGTAAGGGGTCATACTGGGGGGTGTTTCAAGGTTTAGGGCAGTGCAGTGGTGTTCGGGCAGTGTAGGAGGTCTTGCTGGGGGTGGTGTTTCAGAGTTTAAGGCAGTGCAGTGGTGTTTGGGCAGTGTAGGGGGTAGTGCTGGGGGTGGTGTTTCAGGGTTTAGGGTAGTGCAGTGGTGTTCTGGCAGTGTAGGGGGTCGTGCTGGGGCTGGTGTTTCAGGGTTTAGGCCAGTGCAGTGGTGTTCGGGCAGTGTAGGGGGTCGTTCTGGGGCTGGTGTTTCAGGGTTTATGTCAGTGCAGTGGTGTTCGGGCAGTGTAGGGGGCCGTGCTGGGGGTGGTGTGTCATGGTTTAAGGCAGTGCTGTGGTGTTAGGGCAGTGTAGGGAGTCATGCTGTGGGTGGTCTTTCAGGGTTTAGGGCAGTGCATTGGTGTTCTTGCAGTGTAGGGGGTCATGCTGGTGCTTGTGTTTCAGGGTTTAGGGCAGTGCAGTTGTGTTCAGGCAGTGTAGGGGGTCATGCTGGGGCTGGTGTTTTAGGGTTTCAGTCAGTGCAGGGGTGTTCGGGCAGTGTAGGGGGTCGTCCTGGGGCTGGTGTTTAAGGGTTTAGGGTAGTGCAGTGGTATTTGGGTAGTGAAAGGGGTCGTGCTGGGGCTAGTGTTTCAGGGTTTAGGGCAGTGCTGTGGGGTTCGGGCAGTGTAGGGGATCTTGCTGGGACTGGTGTTTTAGGGTTTAGGGCAGTGCAGTTGTGTTCGGGCAGTGTAGGGTGTTATGCTGGGGCTGGTGTTTTAGGGTTTAGGGCTGTCCAGTGGTGTTCGGGTAGTGTAGGGGTCGTGCTGGGGCTGGTGTTTTAGGGTTGAGGGCAGTGCATTGGTGCTTGGAAAGTGTTGGGGTCGTACTGGGGATAGTGTTTTAGGGTTTAATTCAGTGCAGTGGTGTTCGGGCAGTGTAGGGGGTCGAGCTGGGGGTAGTGTTTTAGACTTTTGGGCAGTACAGTGGTGTTCGGAGAGTGTAGGGGGACTTGCTGGGGGAAGTATTTTAGGGTTTAGGGCAGAGTAGTGGTGTTTGGGCAGTGTAGGGGTCGTGCTGGGGGTAGTGTTTTAGGGATTAGGGCTGTGCAGTGGTATTCTGGCAGTGTAGGGGGTCGTGCTGGGGGTAGTGTTCTAGGATTTAGGGCAGAGCAGTGGTGTTCGGGCAGAGTAGGGGGTCGTGCTGGTGGTGTGGTTTTGTGCAGTGCAGTGGTGTTCGGGCAGAGTAGGGGGTCAAGCAGGGGGTGGTGTTTCAGGGTTTCGGGCAGTGCAGTGGTGTTCGGGCAGTGTAGAGGGTCATGCTGGGTGTGGTGTTTCAGGGTTTAGGGCGGTGCAGTGGTGTTTGGGCAGTGTAGGGGTCATTCAGGGGTGGTGTTTCAGGGTTTAGGACAGTGCAGCGGTGTTCAGGCCATGTAGGGGGTCTTGCTGGGGTTGGTTTTCAGGGTTTATTGCAGTGGCGTTCTAGCAGTGTAGGGGGTCTTGCTGGGGCTGATGTTTCAGGGTTTAGGGCAGTGCAGTGGTGTTCGGGCAGTGTAGGTGGTTGTGCTGGGAGTGGTGTTTCAGGGTTTAGGGCAGTGCAGTGGTTTTCGGGCAGTGTAGGGGTCTTGCTGGAGGTGGTGTTCCAGGGTTTTTGGCAGTGGTGTTCGGGCAGTGTAGGGTTGTATTGCTGCGGCTGGATTTTCAGGGTTTAGAGCAGTGCAGTGGTGTTCAGGCAGTGTAGGGGTCTTGCTGGAGGTGGTGTTCCAGGGTTTAGGGCAGTGGTGTTCGGGCAGTGTAGGGTTGTCTTGCTGGGGCTGGTGTTTCAGGGTTTAGGGCAGTGCAGTGGTGTTTGGGCAGTGTAGGGGGACATACTGTGGGTAGTGTTTTAGGGTTCTAGGCAGAACAGTGGTGTTTGGGCAGTGTAGGGGTCGTGCAGGGGTAGTGTTTTAGGGTTTAGAGCAGTGCAGTGGTGTTCAGGAAGTATAGGGGTCATGCTGGGGCTAGTGTTTCAGTGTTTAGGGCAGTGCAGTGGTGTTCGGGTAGTGTAGGGGGTCGTCGTGGGGCTGGTGTTTAAGCGTTTAGGGTAGTGCAGTGGTGTTTGGGTAGCGAAGCGGGTCGTGCTGGGGTGGTGTTTCAGGAATTAGGGCAGTGCAGTGGTGTTCGGGCAGTGTAGGGGGTAGTGCTGGGTGTGGTGTTTTAGGGTTTAAATCAGAGCAGTGGTGTTCAGGAAGAGTAGGGAGTCGTGCTGGGGGTGGCATTCAGGGTTTAGGTTAGTGCAGTGGTGTTTGGGCAGTGTAAGGGGTCGTACTGGGGGTGGTGTTTCAGTGTTAAATGCAGTGCAGTGGTGTTCGGGCAGTGTAGGGGGACTTGCTGGGGGTGGTGTTTCAGGGTTTAGCATAGTGCAGTGGTGTTCTGGCAGTGTAGGGGGTTGTGCTAGGTCTGGTGTTTTAGAGTTTAGATCAGTGCAGTGGTGTTCGGGCAGTGTAGGGGGTCGTGCTGGGGGTGGTGTTTAAGGGTTTAGGGTAGTGCAGTGGGCTTCAGGCAGTGTAGGGGTTCGTGCTGGGGCTGGTGTTTTAGAGTTTAGATCAGTGTAGTGATGTTTGGGCAGTGTAGGGGGTGGTGCTGGGGGTAGTTTTTTAGGGTTTTGGGCAGTGCAGTGGTGTTTGGGCAGTGTAGGGGGACATGCTGGGGGTAGTGTTTTAGGATTTGGGGCAGAGCAGTGGTGTTCGGGCAGAGTAGGGGGTTGTCCTGGGGATGGTGTTTAGGGCAGTGCAGTGGTGTTCGGGCAGTGTAGGGGTCGTGCTGGGGTAGTGTTTTAGGGTTTAGGGAAGAGCATTGGTATTCAGGCAGTATAGGGGGTCGTGCTGGGGCAGGTGTTTCAGTGTTTAGGGCAGTGCAGTGGTGTTCGGGCAGTGTAGGGGGTCATGCTGGGACTGGTGTTTTAGGGTTTAGGGCAGTGCAGTGCTGGTCGGGCAGTGTAGGGTGTCATGCTGGGGCTGGTGTTTTAGGGTTTAGGGCAGTGCAGTGGTGATCGGGCAGTGAAAGGGGTCGTGCTGGGGCTAGTGTTTTAAGGTTTATTGCAGTGCAGTGATGTTCGGCCAGTGTAGGGGGTCGTGCTGGGGCTGGTGTTTTAGGGTTTAGGGCAGTGCATTGGTGTTCGGGAAGTGTAGGGGTCATACTTACGATAGTGTTTTAGGGTTTAGATCAGTGTAGTGGTGTTCGGGCAGTGTAGGGGGACTTGCTGGGGGTAGTGTGTTAAGATTTTGGCTGTGCAGTGGTGTTCTGGCAATGTAGGGGGTCGTGCTGGGTGTAGTGTTCTAGGGTTTAGGGCAGAGCAGTGGTGTTCGGACAGAGTTGAAGGTCGTGCTGGTGGTGGTGTTTAGTGCAGTGCAGTGGTTTTCGGGCAGTGTAGGGGGTCGTGGTGGGAGTGGTGTTTCAGGGTTTAGGGCAGTGGTGTTCGGGTAGTGTAGGGTTGTCTTGCTGGGGGTGGTGTTTCAGGGTTTAGGGCAGTGCAGTGGTGTTTCGGCAGTATAGGGGGTCGTGCTGGGGGTAGTGTTTCAGGGTTTAGGGCAGTGCAGTGGTGTTCGGGCAGTGTAAGGGTTTGTACTGGGGGTGGTGTTTCAAGGTTTAGGGCAGTGCAGTGGTGTTCGGGCAGTGTAGAGGGTTGTGCTGGGGGTGGTGTGTCATGGTTTAAGGCAGTGCTGTGGTGTTAGGGCAGTGTAGGGAGTCATGCTGTGGGTGGTCTTTCAGGGTTTAGGGCAGTGCATTGGTGTTCTTGCAGTGTAGGGGGTCATGCTGGTGCTTGTGTTTCAGGGTTTAGGGCAGTGCAGTTGTGTTCAGGCAGTGTAGGGGGTCATGCTGGGGCTGGTGTTTTAGGGTTTCAGTCAGTGCAGGGGTGTTCGGGCAGTGTAGGGGGTCGTCCTGGGGCTGGTGTTTTAGGGTTGAGGGCAGTGCTGTGGGGTTAGGGCAGTGTAGGGGATCTTTCTGGGACTGGTGTTTTAGGGTTTAGGGCAGTGCAGTTGTGTTCAGGCAGTGTAGGGTGTCATGCTGGGGCTGGTGTTTTAGGGTTTAGGGCAGTCCAGTGGTGTTCGGGTAGTGTAGGGGTCGTGCTGGGGCTGGTGTTTTAGGGTTGAGGGCAGTGCATTGGTGCTTGGAAAGTGTTGGGGTCGTACTGGGAATAGTGTTTAAGGTTTAATTCAGTGCAGTGGTGTTCGGGCAGTGTAGGGGGTCGAGCTGGGGGTAGTGTTTTAGACTTTTGGCCAGTACAGTGGTGCTCGGGCAGTATAGGGGGACTTGCTGGGGAAGTATTTTAGGGTTTAGGGCAGAATAGCGGTGTTTGGGCATTGTAGGGGTCGTGCTGGGGGTAGTGTTTTAGGGTTTAGGGCTGTGCAGTGGTGTTCTGGCAGTGTAGGGGGTCGTGCTGGGGGTAGTGTTCTAGGATTTAGGGCAGAGCAGTGGTGTTCGGGCAGAGTAGGGGGTCGTGCTGGTGGTGGCGTTTTGTACAGTGCAGTGGTGTTCGGGCAGAGTAGGGGGTCAAGCTGGGGGTGGTGTTTCAGGGTTTCGGGCAGTGCAGTGGTGTTCGGGCAGTGTAGGTGTCATTCAGGGGTGGTGTTTCAGGGTTTAGGACAGTGCAGCGGTGTTCGGGCAGTGTAGGGGGTCTTGCTGGGGTTGGTTTTCAGGGTTTATTGCAGTGGTGTTCGGGCAGTGTAGGGGGTCTTGCTGGGGCTGGTGTTTCAGGGTTTAGGGCAGTGCAGTGGTGTTCGGGCAGTGTAGGGGGTCGTGCTGGGAGTGGTGTTTCAGGGTTTAGGGCAGTGCAGTGGTGTTCGGGCAGTGTAGGGGTCTTGCTGGAGGTGGTGTTCCAGGGTTTTTGGCAGTGGTGTTCGGGCAGTGTAGGGTTGTCTTGCTGCGGCTGGATTTTCAGGGTTTAGAGCAGTGCAGTGGTGTTCAGGCAGTGTAGGGGTCTTGCTGGAGGTGGTGTTCCAGGGTTTAGGGCAGGGGTGATCGGGCAGTGTAGGGTTGTCTTGCTGGGGCTGGATTGTCAGGGTTTAGAGCAGTGCAGTGGTGTTCGGGCAGTGTAGGGGGTCTTGCTGTTGGTGGTGTTTCAGGGTTTAGGGCTGTGCAGTGGTGCTTGGGCAGTATAGGGGGTCGTGCTGTGGGTAGTGTTTCAGGGTTTAGGGCAGTGCAGTGGTGTTTGGGCAGTGTAAGGGTTCGTACTGGAGTGGTGTTTCAAGGTTTAGGGCAGTGCAGTGGTATTCGGGCAGTGTAGGGGGTCGTACTGGGGTTCGTGTTTTAGGGTTTAAGGCAGTGCAGTGGTGTTCGGGCAGTGTAGGGGGTCGTGCTGGGGGTGGTGTTTCAGAGTTTAGGGCAGTGCAGTAGTGTTCTTGCAGAGTAGGGGTCATGCTGGGGCTGTTATTTCAGGGTTTATGGCAGTGCAGTGGTGTTTGGGCAGTGTAGGGGTTGTTCAGGGGGTGGTGTTTCAGGGTTTAGGGTAGTGCAGTGGTGTTAGGGCAGTGTAGGGGTTGGGCTGGGGGTGGTGTTTTAGGGTTTAGGGCATAGCAGTGGTGTTGCGGCAGTGTAGGGGGTCATGCTGGGGGTGGTGTTTTAGAGTTTAAGGCAGAGCAATGGTGTTCGGGCAGAGTAGGTGGTCATGATGGGAGTGGCGTTCAGGGTTTAGGGCAGTACAGTGGTGTTTGGGCAGTGTAAGGGGTCATACTGGGGGGTGTTTCAAGGTTTAGGGCAGTGCAGTGGTGTTCGGGCAGTGTAGGAGGTCTTGCTGGGGGTGGTGTTTCAGAGTTTAAGGCAGTGCAGTGGTGTTTGGGCAGTGTAGGGGGTAGTGCTGGGGGTGGTGTTTCAGGGTTTAGGGTAGTGCAGTGGTGTTCTGGCAGTGTAGGGGGTCGTGCTGGGGCTGGTGTTTCAGGGTTTAGGCCAGTGCAGTGGTGTTCGGGCAGTGTAGGGGGTCGTTCTGGGGCTGGTGTTTCAGGGTTTATGTCAGTGCCGTGGTGTTCGGGCAGTGTAGGGGGCCGTGCTGGGGGTGGTGTGTCATGGTTTAAGGCAGTGCTGTGGTGTTAGGGCAGTGTAGGGAGTCATGCTGTGGGTGGTCTTTCAGGGTTTAGGGCAGTGCATTGGTGTTCTTGCAGTGTAGGGGGTCATGCTGGTGCTTGTGTTTCAGGGTTTAGGGCAGTGCAGTTGTGTTCAGGCAGTGTAGGGGGTCATGCTGGGGCTGGTGTTTTAGGGTTTCAGTCAGTGCAGGGGTGTTCGGGCAGTGTAGGGGGTCGTCCTGGGGCTGGTGTTTAAGGGTTTAGGGTAGTGCAGTGGTATTTGGGTAGTGAAAGGGGTCGTGCTGGGGCTAGTGTTTCAGGGTTTAGGGCAGTGCTGTGGGGTTCGGGCAGTGTAGGGGATCTTGCTGGGACTGGTGTTTTAGGGTTTAGGGCAGTGCAGTTGTGTTCGAGCAGTGTAGGGTGTTATGCTGGGGCTGGTGTTTTAGGGTTTAGGGCAGTCCAGTGGTGTTCGGGTAGTGTAGGGGTCGTGCTGGGGCTGGTGTTTTAGGGTTGAGGGCAGTGCATTGGTGCTTGGAAAGTGTTGGGGTCGTACTGGGGATAGTGTTTTAGGGTTTAATTCAGTGCAGTGGTGTTCGGGCAGTGTAGGGGGTCGAGCTGGGGGTAGTGTTTTAGACTTTTGGGCAGTACAGTGGTGTTCGGAGAGTGTAGGGGGACTTGCTGGGGGAAGTATTTTAGGGTTTAGGGCAGAGTAGTGGTGTTTGGGCAGTGTAGGGGTCGTGCTGGGGGTAGTGTTTTAGGGATTAGGGCTGTGCAGTGGTATTCTGGCAGTGTAGGGGGTCGTGCTGGGGGTAGTGTTCTAGGATTTAGGGCAGAGCAGTGGTGTTCGGGCAGAGTAGGGGGTCGTGCTGGTGGTGTGGTTTTGTGCAGTGCAGTGGTGTTCGGGCAGAGTAGGGGGTCAAGCAGGGGGTGGTGTTTCAGGGTTTCGGGCAGTGCAGTGGTGTTCGGGCAGTGTAGAGGGTCATGCTGGGTGTGGTGTTTCAGGGTTTAGGGCGGTGCAGTGGTGTTTGGGCAGTGTAGGGGTCATTCAGGGGTGGTGTTTCAGGGTTTAGGACAGTGCAGCGGTGTTCAGGCCATGCAGGGGGTCTTGCTGGGGTTGGTTTTCAGGGTTTATTGCAGTGGCGTTCTAGCAGTGTAGGGGGTCTTGCTGGGGCTGATGTTTCAGGGTTTAGGGCAGTGCAGTGGTGTTCGGGCAGTGTAGGTGGTTGTGCTGGGAGTGGTGTTTCAGGGTTTAGGGCAGTGCAGTGGTTTTCGGGCAGTGTAGGGGTCTTGCTGGAGGTGGTGTTCCAGGGTTTTTGGCAGTGGTGTTCGGGCAGTGTAGGGTTGTATTGCTGCAGCTGGATTTTCAGGGTTTAGAGCAGTGCAGTGGTGTTCAGGCAGTGTAGGGGTCTTGCTGGAGGTGGTGTTCCAGGGTTTAGGGCAGTGGTGTTCGGGCAGTGTAGGGTTGTCTTGCTGGGGCTGGATTGTCAGGGTTTAGAGCAGTGCAGTGGTGTTCGGGCAGTGTAGGGGGTCTTGCTGGGGGTGGTGTTTCAGGGTTTAGGGCTGTGCAGTGGTGCTTTGACAGTATAGGGGGTCGTGCTGTGGGTAGTGTTTCAGGGTTTAGGGCAGTGCAGTGGTGTTCGGGCAGTGTAATGGTTCGTACTGGGAGTGGTGTTTCAAGGTTTAGGGCAATGCAGTGGTATTCGGGCAGTGTAGGGGGTCATACTGGGGTTCGTGTTTTAGGGTTTAAGGCAGTGCAGTGGTGTTCGGGCAGTGTAGGGGGTCATGCTGGGGGTGGTGTTTCAGAGTTTAGGGCAGTGCAGTGGTGTTCTTGCAGTGTAGGGGTCATGCTGGGGCTGGTGTTTCAGGGTTTTTGGCAGTGCAGTGGTGTTTGGGCAGTGTAGGGGTTGTTCAGGGGGTGGTGTTTCAGGGTTTAGGGTTGTGCAGTGGTGTTAGGGCAGTGTAGGGGTTGTGCTGGGGGTGGTGTTTTGGGGTTTAGGGCATAGCAGCGGTGTTGCGGCAGTGTAGGGGGTCATGCTGGGGGTGGTGTTTTAGAGTTTAAGGCAGAGCAATGGTGTTCGGGCAGAGTAGGGGGTCATGATGGGAGTAGCGTTCAAGGTTTAGGGCAGTGCAGTGGTGTTCGGGCAGTGTAGGAGGTCTTGCTGGGGGTGGTGTTTTTAGAGTTTAAGGCAGAGCAGTGGTGTTTGGGCAGTGTAGGGGGTAGTGCTGGGGGTGGTATTTCAGGGCTTAGGGTAGTGCAGTGGTGTTCTGGCAGTGTAGGGGGTCGTGCTGGGGCTGGTGTTTCAGGGTTTAGGCCAGTGCAGTGGTGTTCGGGCAGTGTAGGGGGTCGTTCTGGGGCTGGTGTTTCAGGGTTTATGTCAGTGCAGTGGTGTTCGGGCAGTGTAGGGCGTTGTTCTGGGGCTGTTGTTTCAGGGTTTATGTCAGTGCAGTGGTGTTCGGGCAGTGTAGGGGGTCGTGCTGGGACTGGTGTTTCAGGGTTTAAGACAGTGCAGTGGTGTTCAGGTAGTGTAGGGGTCGTGCTGGGGCTGGTGTTTCAGGGTATAGGGCAGTGCAGTGGTGGTTGGGCAGTGTATTGGGTCATGCTGAGGATGGTGTTTTGGGGTTTAGGGCATTGCTGTTGTGGTCGGGCAGTGTAGGGGAAGTGCTGGGGCTAGTGTTTTAGAGTTTAGATCCGTGTAGTGGTGTTCGGGCAGTGTAGAGGGTGGTGATGGGGTAGTTTTTTAGGGTTTTGGGCAGTGCAGTGATGTTCGGGCAGTGTAGGTGGAGATGCTGGGTGTACTGTGTAAGGGTTGAGGGCAGAGCAGTGGTGTTTGGGCAGTATAGGGGTCGTTCTGTGGGTTGTGTTTTAGGGTGTAGGGCAGTGCTGTGGTGTTCGGACAGTGTAGGGGGTCATGTTTGGGGTAGTGTTCCAGGGTTTAGGGCAGTGCATTTGTGTTCAGGCAGTGTAGGGTGACATGCTGCGTGTAGTGTTTTAGGGTTTAGGGCAGAGCAGTTGTGTTCGGGCAGAGTAGGGGGTTGTGCTGGGAGTGGTGTTTTGAGAAGTGCAGTGGTGTTTGGGCAGTGTAGGGCGTCGTGCTGGGGGTGGTGTTTCAGGGTTTAGGGCAGTGCGATGGTGTTCGGGCAGTGTAGGGGGACATGCTGGGGGTAGTGTTTTAGGGTTTAGGGCAGAGCAGTGGTCTTCGGGCAGTGTAGGGATCATACTGGGGGTAGTGTATTAGGGTTTAGGGCAGAGCAGTGGTCTTCGGGCAGTGTAGGGATCATACTGGGGGCAGTGTTTTAGGGTTTAGGGCAGTGCAGTGGTGTTCGGACAGTGTAGGGCAAGGGTCTCCAACCTTTTCTGTATTGAGAGCTACATTTGCTCAAGGAAAGTCCAGTGAGCAACTAGAACATTTTATCATCTTAAAATAGTGACAACATATGTTAACATTACACCATGACCACCCTAAGCAGAATTATTAGTAGTGACCACACAAGCTTTCCAGGCAAGGTTACCAAAAGAAATGCGGTGAAAATGTTTCTTAGTATCAAATGCTTCCACCTGACTAATGATGAAACATTCAAATTTTCACATGCTGTGCGGCACAAAAGACATAACCACAGCAGTAAGTCCCCCAACTCAGCTTGAATTATCATTCAGCTATTAACATTAAATGTGTTTTGGAATTGCAATATTTTGTCTTTTTCAACATATTAGTTTTTGAAAATACAAATTTTTCTAACAAATACCTCTTTCCATTTTGGACAAACAAACTCTATTTTCCAGAAGTAAAACCTGTCCTGAAAACATAATGTTTACCATTAAAATATCAGTTTTCATCAAAAATCAGCTTGTCATTTTTATTGAGTATTACCATGTAAAAAGGCCTCACATGAACAGATTCTGCTTTGAATAGAAGGTATCACAAACATAGGTCATGGATGCTCACCATAACACCAAAGATGCCTATGTTATGCCAATAATGGCTACTATTAAAACAGGGCCACCATTCTACCAAGGCTGAATGCCATAACATCCAGGATGCTCACCGTATAGCAGTCATCTTTCTGTCAGGGGTGGCAAATAGTAGGCCAGTCATGCTATTAATATGTCAATGATGGCAGCCTGTAGAACACAACTAGGCAAACAAAATGGGCATTATATTCAAGGATTACTATTATGCCATTGCCACTATTATTCCATGAACGGAAACTATTGTGCAAGAGATTAAAGAAAACCTTATGATGTGGGCCATCATACAAATTTAATGGACTTTGACATTAGGAGTAGCTTCAAGAAATTAACATTGTTAATTAGGGAGAGACACTATGTCAGACAAAAACACACATAAATAAAGGCTGATGAGGCTCTTAATTTTTCTCTCCTCTGAAATCATACCCTGCGCTTCTTATCTCTTGGGCTGATCATGCTCCCAACTGGCACATTTTCACTCTGGCTCTTGCAGTCCCACATTTCGGTGGGTCAGCACTGATTACTGCTACTATTTTTCTTTGATAGTGCATTGTTCACATCTGTGGTGCGGCTGATAGAGTGGGGCATATAGGATGGGCAATTTTGTGACTTACATTAGGAACGGATACAGATGGTCAGGGAGCAGACCAAATAAGCCAACACAGTTTGTGTTTGAGTGCAATTATAAGGCAATGCCATTGGTTTGGTTAGCTTTCACTCTGAGGGCTTTGAGATGAATGGTGCTGCCTTCTTTAATATGTTTTGACTCTGGGAAATTGGCTTGGCTTGTCTTTACCTCTGAGAGCTACTTTGAGGGTGCTGGCAGGCTACCAGTAGCTCCCGAGCTACTTGTTGGAGACCCCTGATGTAGGGGGTCATGCTGTGGCTGGTGCTTTAGGGTTTAGGGCAGTGCAGTGATGTTCAGGCAGTGTAGGGGGTCATGCTGGGGATGGTGTTTTAGGGTTTAAGGCAGTGCAGTGGTGTTCGGGCAGTGTAGGGGGTCGTGCTGGGGGTGGTGTTTCAGGGTTTAGGGCAGTGCAGTGGTGTTCTTGCAGTGTAGGGGGGCATGCTGGGGCTGGTGTTTCAGGGTTTATGGCAGTGCAGTGGTGTCCGGGCAGTGTCGGGGTCGTTCAGGGGGTGGTGTTTCAGGGTTTAGGGCAGTGCAGTGGTGTTCTGGCAGTGTAGGGGGTTTTGCTGGTGGTGGTGTTTCAGGGTTTAGTGTAGGGGTTGTGCTGGGGGTGGTGTTTTAGAGTTTAAGGCAGAGCAGTGGTGTTTGGGCAGTGTAAGGGGTCGTACTGGGGGGATGTTTCAAGGTTTAGGGCAGTGCAGTGGTGTTCGGGCAGTGTAGGGGGTCTTGCTGGGGGTGGTGTTTCAGAATTTAAGGCGGTGTAGTGGAGTTCGGGCAGTGTAGGGGGTAGTGCTGGGGGTGGTGTTTCAGGGTTTAGGGTAGTGCAGTGGTGTTCTGGCAGTGTAAGCAGTCATGCTGGGGCTGCGGTTTCAGGGTTTAGGCCAGTGCAGTGGTGTTCGGGCAGTGTAGACGGTCGTGCTGGGGGTAGTGTTTTAGGGTTTAGGGCTGTGCAGTGGTGTTCTGGCAGTGTAGGGGGTCGTGCTAGGGCTAGTGTTCTAGGGTTTAGGGCAGAGAAGTGGTGTACCGGCAGAGTAGGGGGTCGTGCTGGTGGTAGCGTTTAGTGCAGCGCAGTGGTGTTCGGGCAGAGTAGGGGGTCAAGCTGGTGGTGGTGTTTCAGGGTTTCGGGCAGTGCAGTGGTGTTCGGGCAGTGTAGTGGGTCATGCTGGGGATGGTGTTTCAGGGTTTAGGGCGGTGCAGTGGTGTTTAGGCAGTGTAGGGGTCGTTCAGGGGGTGGTGTTTCAGTGTTTAGGACAGTGCAGTGGTTTTCTGGCAGTGTAAGGGGTCCTGCTGGTGGTGGTTTTCAGGGTTTCGGGCAGTGCAGTGATGTTCGGGCAGTGTAGGGGGTCTTGCTGGGGCTGGTGTTTCAGGGTTTAGGGCAGTGCAGTGGTGTTCGGGCAGTGTAGGGGTCTTGCTGGAGGTGGTGTTCCAGGGTTTAGGGCAGTGGTGTTCGGGCAGTGTAGGGTTGTCTTGCTGGGGCTGGATTTTCAGGGTTTAGAGCAGTGCAGTGGTGTTCGGGCAGTGTCGGGGTCTTGCTGGAGGTGGTGTTCCAGGGTTTAGATCAGTGGTGTTTGGGCAGTGTAGTTTATTCTTGCTAGGGCTGGATTTTCAGGGTTTAAAGCAGTGCACTGGTGTTTGGGTAGTGTAGGGGGTCTTGCTGGGGGTGGTGTTTCAGGGTTTAGGGCTGTGCAGTTGTGTTTGGGCAGTATAGGGGGCCGTGCTGTGGGTAGTGTTTCAGGGTTTAGGGCAGTGCAGTAGGGTTCGGGCAGTGTAGGGGGTCGTGCTGGGGCTGGTGTTTCAGGGTATAGGGCAGTGCAGTGGTTGTTGGGCAGAGTATTGGGTCGTGCTGAGGATGGTGTTTTGGGGTTTAGGGCAGTGCAGTTGTGGTCGGGCAATGTAGGGGAAGTGATGGGGCTAGTGTTTTAGAGTGTAGATCAGTGCAGTGGTGTTCGGGCAGTGTAGAGGGTGGTGCTGGGGGTAGTTTTTTACAGTTTTGGACAGTGCAGTGCTGTTAGGGCAGTGTAGGGGGAGATGCAGGGGGTAGTGTTTTAGGGTTGAGGGCAGAGCAGTGGTGTTCAGGCAGTATAGGGTTTGTGCTGGATTGGTGTTTTAGGGTTTAGGGCAGAGCAGTGGTGTTGCGGCAGAGTAGGGGGTTGTGCTGGGTGTGGTGTTTTAGAGTTTAAGGCAGAGCAGTGGTGTTCGGGCAGAGTAGGGGGTCATGCTGGGAGTAGCATTCAGGGTTTAGGGCAGCACAGTGGTGTTTGGGCAGTGTAAGGGGTCGTACTGGGGGGTGTTTCAAGGTTTAGGGCAGTGCAGTGGTGTTCGGGCAGTGTAGGGCATCTTGCTGGGGGTGGTGTTTCAGAGTTTGAAGCAGTGCAGTGGTGTTCGAGCAGTGTAGGGGGTAGTGCTGGGGGTGGTGTTTCAGGGTTTAGGGTAGTGCAGTGGTGGTCTGGCAGTATAGGGGGTCGTGCTCAGGCTGGGGTTTCAGGGTTTAGGCCAGTGCAGTGGTGTTCGGGCAGTGTAGGGGGTCGTGCAGGGGTAGTGTTTTTAGGTTTAGGGCTGTGCAGTAGTGTTCTGGCAGTGTAGGGGGTCGTGCTGGGGGTAGTGTTCTAGGGTTTAGGGCAGAGCAGAGGTGTACGGGCAGAGAAGGGGGTCGTGCTGGTGGTGGCGTTTAGTGCAGTGCAGTGGTGTTCGGGCAGAGTAGGGGGTCAAGCTGGTGGTGGTGTTTCAGGGTTTCGGACAGTGCAGTGGTGTTAGGGCAGTGTAGGAGGTCATACTGGGGGGTGGTGTTTCAGAGTAAGGGCTGTGCAGTGGTGTTGAGGCAGGGTAGGGGTCGTTCAGGGGGTGGTGTTTCAAGGTTTAGGACAGTGCAGTGGTGTTCTGGCAGTGTAGGGGGTCTTGCTGGGGGTGGTTTTCGGGGTTTATTGCAGTGGTGTTCGGGCAGTGTAGGGGGTCTTGCTGGGGCTGGTGTCTCAGGGTTTCGGGCAGTACAGTGGTGTTCGGGCAGTGTAGGGGGTCGTACTGGGGGGATGTTTCAAGGTTTAGGGCAGTGCAGTGGTGTTCGGACAGTGTAGGGGGTCTTGCTGGGGGTGGTGTTTCAGAGTTTAAGGCATTGTTGTGGTGTTCGGGCATTGTAGGGGGTAGTGCTGGGGGTGATGTTTCAGGGTTTAGGGTAGTGCAGTGGTGTTCTGGCAGTGTAGGGGGTCGTGCAGGGGCTGGGGTTTCAGGGTTTAGGAGAGTGCAGTGGTGTTCGGGCAGTGTAGAGGGTTGTGCTGGGGGTAGTGTTTTAGGGTTTAGGGCTGTGCAGTGGTGTTCTGGCAGTGTAGGGGGTCGTGCTGGGGGTAGTGTTCTAGGGTTTAGGGCAGAGAAGAGGTGTACGGGCAGAGTAGGGGGTCGTGCTGTTGGTGGCGTTTAGTGCAGCGCAGTGGTGTTCGGGCAGAGTAGGGGGTCAAGCTGGGGGTGGTGTTTCAGGGTTTCGGGCAGTGCAGTGGTGTTTGGGCAGTGTAGTGGGTCATGCTGGGGGTGGTGTTTAAGGGTTTAGGGCGGTGCAGTGGTGTTCGGGCAGTGTAGGGGGTCTTGCTGGGGCTGGTGTTTCAGGGTTTAGGGCAGTGCAGTGGTGTTCGGGCAGTGTAGGGGGTTGTGCTGGGAGTGGTTTTTCAGGGTTTAGGGCAGTGCAGTGGTGTTCGGGCAGTGTAGGGGTCTTGCTGGAGGTGGAGTTCCAGGGTTTAGGGCAGTGGTCTTCGGGCAGAGTAGGGTTGTCTTGCTGGGGCTGGATTCTCAGGGTTTAGAGCAGTGCAGTGGTGTTCGGGCAGTGTAGGGGGTCTTGCTGGGGCTGGTGTTTCAGGGTTTAGGGCAGTGCAGTGGTGTTCGGGCAGTGTAGGGGGTTGTGCTGGGAGTGGTTTTTCAGGGTTTAGGGCAGTGCAGTGGTGTTCGGGCAGTGTAGGGGTCTTGCTGGAGGTGGAGTTCCAGGGTTTAGGGCAGTGGTGTTCGGGCAGAGTAGGGTTGTCTTGCTGGGGCTGGATTCTCAGGGTTTAGAGCAGTGCAGTGGTGTTCGGGCAGTGTAGGGGTCTTGCTGGAGGTGGTGTTTCAGGGTTTAGATCAGTGGTGTTCGGGCAGTGTAGGGTATTCTTGCTAGGGCTGGATTTTCAGGGTTTAGAGCAGTGCAGTGGTGTTCGGGCAGTGTAGGGGGTCTTGCCGGGGTTGGTGTTTCAGGGTTTAGGGTTGTGCAGTGGTGTTTGGGCAGTGTAGGGCAAGGGTCTCCAACCTTTTCTGTATTGAGAGCTACATTTGCTCAAGGAAAGTCCAGTGAGCAACTAGAACATTTTATCATCTTAAAATAGTGACAACATATGTTAACATTACACCATGACCACCCTAAGCAGAATTATTAGTAGTGACCACACAAGCTTTCCAGACAAGGTTACCAAAAGAAATGCGGTGAAAATGTTTCTTAGTATCAAATGCTTCCACCTGACTAATGATGAAACATTCAAATTTTCACATGCTGTGCGGCACAAAAGACATAACCACAGCAGTAAGTCCCCCAACTCAGCTTGAATTATCATTCAGCTATTAACATTAAATGTGTTTTGGAATTGCAATATTTTGTCTTTTTCAACATATTAGTTTTTGAAAATACAAATTTTTCTAACAAATACCTCTTTCCATTTTGGACAAACAAACTCTATTTTCCAGAAGTAAAACCTGTCCTGAAAACATAATGTTTACCATTAAAATATCAGTTTTCATCAAAAATCAGCTTGTCATTTTTATTGAGTATTACCATGTAAAAAGGCCTCACATGAACAGATTCTGCTTTGAATAGAAGGTATCACAAACATAGGTCATGGATGCTCACCATAACACCAAAGATGCCTATGTTATGCCAATAATGGCTACTATTAAAACAGGGCCACCATTCTACCAAGGCTGAATGCCATAACATCCAGGATGCTCACCGTATAGCAGTCATCTTTCTGTCAGGGGTGGCAAATAGTAGGCCAGTCATGCTATTAATATGTCAATGATGGCAGCCTGTAGAACACAACTAGGCAAACAAAATGGGCATTATATTCAAGGATTACTATTATGCCATTGCCACTATTATTCCATGAACGGAAACTATTGTGCAAGAGATTAAAGAAAACCTTATGATGTGGGCCATCATACAAATTTAATGGACTTTGACATTAGGAGTAGCTTCAAGAAATTAACATTGTTAATTAGGGAGAGACACTATGTCAGACAAAAACACACATAAATAAAGGCTGATGAGGCTCTTAATTTTTCTCTCCTCTGAAATCATACCCTGCGCTTCTTATCTCTTGGGCTGATCATGCTCCCAACTGGCACATTTTCACTCTGGCTCTTGCAGTCCCACATTTCGGTGGGTCAGCACTGATTACTGCTACTATTTTTCTTTGATAGTGCATTGTTCACATCTGTGGTGCGGCTGATAGAGTGGGGCATATAGGATGGGCAATTTTGTGACTTACATTAGGAACGGATACAGATGGTCAGGGAGCAGACCAAATAAGCCAACACAGTTTGTGTTTGAGTGCAATTATAAGGCAATGCCATTGGTTTGGTTAGCTTTCACTCTGAGGGCTTTGAGATGAATGGTGCTGCCTTCTTTAATATGTTTTGACTCTGGGAAATTGGCTTGGCTTGTCTTTACCTCTGAGAGCTACTTTGAGGGTGCTGGCAGGCTACCAGTAGCTCCCGAGCTACTTGTTGGAGACCCCTGATGTAGGGGGTCATGCTGTGGCTGGTGCTTTAGGGTTTAGGGCAGTGCAGTGATGTTCAGGCAGTGTAGGGGGTCATGCTGGGGATGGTGTTTTAGGGTTTAAGGCAGTGCAGTGGTGTTCGGGCAGTGTAGGGGGTCGTGCTGGGGGTGGTGTTTCAGGGTTTAGGGCAGTGCAGTGGTGTTCTTGCAGTGTAGGGGGGCATGCTGGGGCTGGTGTTTCAGGGTTTATGGCAGTGCAGTGGTGTCCGGGCAGTGTCGGGGTCGTTCAGGGGGTGGTGTTTCAGGGTTTAGGGCAGTGCAGTGGTGTTCTGGCAGTGTAGGGGGTTTTGCTGGTGGTGGTGTTTCAGGGTTTAGTGTAGGGGTTGTGCTGGGGGTGGTGTTTTAGAGTTTAAGGCAGAGCAGTGGTGTTTGGGCAGTGTAAGGGGTCGTACTGGGGGGATGTTTCAAGGTTTAGGGCAGTGCAGTGGTGTTCGGGCAGTGTAGGGGGTCTTGCTGGGGGTGGTGTTTCAGAATTTAAGGCGGTGTAGTGGAGTTCGGGCAGTGTAGGGGGTAGTGCTGGGGGTGGTGTTTCAGGGTTTAGGGTAGTGCAGTGGTGTTCTGGCAGTGTAAGCAGTCATGCTGGGGCTGCGGTTTCAGGGTTTAGGCCAGTGCAGTGGTGTTCGGGCAGTGTAGACGGTCGTGCTGGGGGTAGTGTTTTAGGGTTTAGGGCTGTGCAGTGGTGTTCTGGCAGTGTAGGGGGTCGTGCTAGGGCTAGTGTTCTAGGGTTTAGGGCAGAGAAGTGGTGTACCGGCAGAGTAGGGGGTCGTGCTGGTGGTAGCGTTTAGTGCAGCGCAGTGGTGTTCGGGCAGAGTAGGGGGTCAAGCTAGTGGTGGTGTTTCAGGGTTTCGGGCAGTGCAGTGGTGTTCGGGCAGTGTAGTGGGTCATGCTGGGGATGGTGTTTCAGGGTTTAGGGCGGTGCAGTGGTGTTTAGGCAGTGTAGGGGTCGTTCAGGGGGTGGTGTTTCAGTGTTTAGGACAGTGCAGTGGTTTTCTGGCAGTGTAAGGGGTCCTGCTGGTGGTGGTTTTCAGGGTTTCGGGCAGTGCAGTGATGTTCGGGCAGTGTAGGGGGTCTTGCTGGGGCTGGTGTTTCAGGGTTTAGGGCAGTGCAGTGGTGTTCGGGCAGTGTAGGGGTCTTGCTGGAGGTGGTGTTCCAGGGTTTAGGGCAGTGGTGTTCGGGCAGTGTAGGGTTGTCTTGCTGGGGCTGGATTTTCAGGGTTTAGAGCAGTGCAGTGGTGTTCGGGCAGTGTCGGGGTCTTGCTGGAGGTGGTGTTCCAGGGTTTAGATCAGTGGTGTTTGGGCAGTGTAGTTTATTCTTGCTAGGGCTGGATTTTCAGGGTTTAAAGCAGTGCACTGGTGTTTGGGTAGTGTAGGGGGTCTTGCTGGGGGTGGTGTTTCAGGGTTTAGGGCTGTGCAGTTGTGTTTGGGCAGTATAGGGGGCCGTGCTGTGGGTAGTGTTTCAGGGTTTAGGGCAGTGCAGTAGGGTTCGGGCAGTGTAGGGGGTCGTGCTGGGGCTGGTGTTTCAGGGTATAGGGCAGTGCAGTGGTTGTTGGGCAGAGTATTGGGTCGTGCTGAGGATGGTGTTTTGGGGTTTAGGGCAGTGCAGTTGTGGTCGGGCAATGTAGGGGAAGTGATGGGGCTAGTGTTTTAGAGTGTAGATCAGTGCAGTGGTGTTCGGGCAGTGTAGAGGGTGGTGCTGGGGGTAGTTTTTTACAGTTTTGGACAGTGCAGTGCTGTTAGGGCAGTGTAGGGGGAGATGCAGGGGGTAGTGTTTTAGGGTTGAGGGCAGAGCAGTGGTGTTCAGGCAGTATAGGGTTTGTGCTGGATTGGTGTTTTAGGGTTTAGGGCAGAGCAGTGGTGTTGCGGCAGAGTAGGGGGTTGTGCTGGGTGTGGTGTTTTAGAGTTTAAGGCAGAGCAGTGGTGTTCGGGCAGAGTAGGGGGTCATGCTGGGAGTAGCATTCAGGGTTTAGGGCAGCACAGTGGTGTTTGGGCAGTGTAAGGGGTCGTACTGGGGGGTGTTTCAAGGTTTAGGGCAGTGCAGTGGTGTTCGGGCAGTGTAGGGCATCTTGCTGGGGGTGGTGTTTCAGAGTTTGAAGCAGTGCAGTGGTGTTCGAGCAGTGTAGGGGGTAGTGCTGGGGGTGGTGTTTCAGGGTTTAGGGTAGTGCAGTGGTGGTCTGGCAGTATAGGGGGTCGTGCTCAGGCTGGGGTTTCAGGGTTTAGGCCAGTGCAGTTGTGTTCGGGCAGTGTAGGGGGTCGTGCAGGGGTAGTGTTTTTAGGTTTAGGGCTGTGCAGTAGTGTTCTGGCAGTGTAGGGGGTCGTGCTGGGGGTAGTGTTCTAGGGTTTAGGGCAGAGCAGAGGTGTACGGGCAGAGAAGGGGGTCGTGCTGGTGGTGGCGTTTAGTGCAGTGCAGTGGTGTTCGGGCAGAGTAGGGGGTCAAGCTGGTGGTGGTGTTTCAGGGTTTCGGACAGTGCAGTGGTGTTAGGGCAGTGTAGGAGGTCATACTGGGGGGTGGTGTTTCAGAGTAAGGGCTGTGCAGTGGTGTTGAGGCAGGGTAGGGGTCGTTCAGGGGGTGGTGTTTCAAGGTTTAGGACAGTGCAGTGGTGTTCTGGCAGTGTAGGGGGTCTTGCTGGGGGTGGTTTTCGGGGTTTATTGCAGTGGTGTTCGGGCAGTGTAGGGGGTCTTGCTGGGGCTGGTGTCTCAGGGTTTCGGGCAGTACAGTGGTGTTCGGGCAGTGTAGGGGGTCGTACTGGGGGGATGTTTCAAGGTTTAGGGCAGTGCAGTGGTGTTCGGACAGTGTAGGGGGTCTTGCTGGGGGTGGTGTTTCAGAGTTTAAGGCATTGTTGTGGTGTTCGGGCATTGTAGGGGGTAGTGCTGGGGGTGATGTTTCAGGGTTTAGGGTAGTGCAGTGGTGTTCTGGCAGTGTAGGGGGTCGTGCAGGGGCTGGGGTTTCAGGGTTTAGGAGAGTGCAGTGGTGTTCGGGCAGTGTAGAGGGTTGTGCTGGGGGTAGTGTTTTAGGGTTTAGGGCTGTGCAGTGGTGTTCTGGCAGTGTAGGGGGTCGTGCTGGGGGTAGTGTTCTAGGGTTTAGGGCAGAGAAGAGGTGTACGGGCAGAGTAGGGGGTCGTGCTGTTGGTGGCGTTTAGTGCAGCGCAGTGGTGTTCGGGCAGAGTAGGGGGTCAAGCTGGGGGTGGTGTTTCAGGGTTTCGGGCAGTGCAGTGGTGTTTGGGCAGTGTAGTGGGTCATGCTGGGGGTGGTGTTTAAGGGTTTAGGGCGGTGCAGTGGTGTTCGGGCAGTGTAGGGGGTCTTGCTGGGGCTGGTGTTTCAGGGTTTAGGGCAGTGCAGTGGTGTTCGGGCAGTGTAGGGGGTTGTGCTGGGAGTGGTTTTTCAGGGTTTAGGGCAGTGCAGTGGTGTTCGGGCAGTGTAGGGGTCTTGCTGGAGGTGGAGTTCCAGGGTTTAGGGCAGTGGTCTTCGGGCAGAGTAGGGTTGTCTTGCTGGGGCTGGATTCTCAGGGTTTAGAGCAGTGCAGTGGTGTTCGGGCAGTGTAGGGGGTCTTGCTGGGGCTGGTGTTTCAGGGTTTAGGGCAGTGCAGTGGTGTTCGGGCAGTGTAGGGGGTTGTGCTGGGAGTGGTTTTTCAGGGTTTAGGGCAGTGCAGTGGTGTTCGGGCAGTGTAGGGGTCTTGCTGGAGGTGGAGTTCCAGGGTTTAGGGCAGTGGTGTTCGGGCAGAGTAGGGTTGTCTTGCTGGGGCTGGATTCTCAGGGTTTAGAGCAGTGCAGTGGTGTTCGGGCAGTGTAGGGGTCTTGCTGGAGGTGGTGTTTCAGGGTTTAGATCAGTGGTGTTCGGGCAGTGTAGGGTATTCTTGCTAGGGCTGGATTTTCAGGGTTTAGAGCAGTGCAGTGGTGTTCGGGCAGTGTAGGGGGTCTTGCCGGGGTTGGTGTTTCAGGGTTTAGGGTTGTGCAGTGGTGTTTGGGCAGTGTAGGGCAAGGGTCTCCAACCTTTTCTGTATTGAGAGCTACATTTGCTCAAGGAAAGTCCAGTGAGCAACTAGAACATTTTATCATCTTAAAATAGTGACAACATATGTTAACATTACACCATGACCACCCTAAGCAGAATTATTAGTAGTGACCACACAAGCTTTCCAGACAAGGTTACCAAAAGAAATGCGGTGAAAATGTTTCTTAGTATCAAATGCTTCCACCTGACTAATGATGAAACATTCAAATTTTCACATGCTGTGCGGCACAAAAGACATAACCACAGCAGTAAGTCCCCCAACTCAGCTTGAATTATCATTCAGCTATTAACATTAAATGTGTTTTGGAATTGCAATATTTTGTCTTTTTCAACATATTAGTTTTTGAAAATACAAATTTTTCTAACAAATACCTCTTTCCATTTTGGACAAACAAACTCTATTTTCCAGAAGTAAAACCTGTCCTGAAAACATAATGTTTACCATTAAAATATCAGTTTTCATCAAAAATCAGCTTGTCATTTTTATTGAGTATTACCATGTAAAAAGGCCTCACATGAACAGATTCTGCTTTGAATAGAAGGTATCACAAACATAGGTCATGGATGCTCACCATAACACCAAAGATGCCTATGTTATGCCAATAATGGCTACTATTAAAACAGGGCCACCATTCTACCAAGGCTGAATGCCATAACATCCAGGATGCTCACCGTATAGCAGTCATCTTTCTGTCAGGGGTGGCAAATAGTAGGCCAGTCATGCTATTAATATGTCAATGATGGCAGCCTGTAGAACACAACTAGGCAAACAAAATGGGCATTATATTCAAGGATTACTATTATGCCATTGCCACTATTATTCCATGAACGGAAACTATTGTGCAAGAGATTAAAGAAAACCTTATGATGTGGGCCATCATACAAATTTAATGGACTTTGACATTAGGAGTAGCTTCAAGAAATTAACATTGTTAATTAGGGAGAGACACTATGTCAGACAAAAACACACATAAATAAAGGCTGATGAGGCTCTTAATTTTTCTCTCCTCTGAAATCATACCCTGCGCTTCTTATCTCTTGGGCTGATCATGCTCCCAACTGGCACATTTTCACTCTGGCTCTTGCAGTCCCACATTTCGGTGGGTCAGCACTGATTACTGCTACTATTTTTCTTTGATAGTGCATTGTTCACATCTGTGGTGCGGCTGATAGAGTGGGGCATATAGGATGGGCAATTTTGTGACTTACATTAGGAACGGATACAGATGGTCAGGGAGCAGACCAAATAAGCCAACACAGTTTGTGTTTGAGTGCAATTATAAGGCAATGCCATTGGTTTGGTTAGCTTTCACTCTGAGGGCTTTGAGATGAATGGTGCTGCCTTCTTTAATATGTTTTGACTCTGGGAAATTGGCTTGGCTTGTCTTTACCTCTGAGAGCTACTTTGAGGGTGCTGGCAGGCTACCAGTAGCTCCCGAGCTACTTGTTGGAGACCCCTGATGTAGGGGGTCATGCTGTGGCTGGTGCTTTAGGGTTTAGGGCAGTGCAGTGATGTTCAGGCAGTGTAGGGGGTCATGCTGGGGATGGTGTTTTAGGGTTTAAGGCAGTGCAGTGGTGTTCGGGCAGTGTAGGGGGTCGTGCTGGGGGTGGTGTTTCAGGGTTTAGGGCAGTGCAGTGGTGTTCTTGCAGTGTAGGGGGGCATGCTGGGGCTGGTGTTTCAGGGTTTATGGCAGTGCAGTGGTGTCCGGGCAGTGTCGGGGTCGTTCAGGGGGTGGTGTTTCAGGGTTTAGGGCAGTGCAGTGGTGTTCTGGCAGTGTAGGGGGTTTTGCTGGTGGTGGTGTTTCAGGGTTTAGTGTAGGGGTTGTGCTGGGGGTGGTGTTTTAGAGTTTAAGGCAGAGCAGTGGTGTTTGGGCAGTGTAAGGGGTCGTACTGGGGGGATGTTTCAAGGTTTAGGGCAGTGCAGTGGTGTTCGGGCAGTGTAGGGGGTCTTGCTGGGGGTGGTGTTTCAGAATTTAAGGCGGTGTAGTGGAGTTCGGGCAGTGTAGGGGGTAGTGCTGGGGGTGGTGTTTCAGGGTTTAGGGTAGTGCAGTGGTGTTCTGGCAGTGTAAGCAGTCATGCTGGGGCTGCGGTTTCAGGGTTTAGGCCAGTGCAGTGGTGTTCGGGCAGTGTAGACGGTCGTGCTGGGGGTAGTGTTTTAGGGTTTTGGGCTGTGCTGTGGTGTTCTGGCAGTGTAGGGGGTCGTGCTAGGGCTAGTGTTCTAGGGTTTAGGGCAGAGAAGTGGTGTACCGGCAGAGTAGGGGGTCGTGCTGGTGGTAGCGTTTAGTGCAGCGCAGTGGTGTTCGGGCAGAGTAGGGGGTCAAGCTGGTGGTGGTGTTTCAGGGTTTCGGGCAGTGCAGTGGTGTTCGGGCAGTGTAGTGGGTCATGCTGGGGATGGTGTTTCAGGGTTTAGGGCGGTGCAGTGGTGTTTAGGCAGTGTAGGGGTCGTTCAGGGGGTGGTGTTTCAGTGTTTAGGACAGTGCAGTGGTTTTCTGGCAGTGTAAGGGGTCCTGCTGGTGGTGGTTTTCAGGGTTTCGGGCAGTGCAGTGATGTTCGGGCAGTGTAGGGGGTCTTGCTGGGGCTGGTGTTTCAGGGTTTAGGGCAGTGCAGTGGTGTTCGGGCAGTGTAGGGGTCTTGCTGGAGGTGGTGTTCCAGGGTTTAGGGCAGTGGTGTTCGGGCAGTGTAGGGTTGTCTTGCTGGGGCTGGATTTTCAGGGTTTAGAGCAGTGCAGTGGTGTTCGGGCAGTGTCGGGGTCTTGCTGGAGGTGGTGTTCCAGGGTTTAGATCAGTGGTGTTTGGGCAGTGTAGTTTATTCTTGCTAGGGCTGGATTTTCAGGGTTTAAAGCAGTGCACTGGTGTTTGGGTAGTGTAGGGGGTCTTGCTGGGGGTGGTGTTTCAGGGTTTAGGGCTGTGCAGTTGTGTTTGGGCAGTATAGGGGGCCGTGCTGTGGGTAGTGTTTCAGGGTTTAGGGCAGTGCAGTAGGGTTCGGGCAGTGTAGGGGGTCGTGCTGGGGCTGGTGTTTCAGGGTATAGGGCAGTGCAGTGGTTGTTGGGCAGAGTATTGGGTCGTGCTGAGGATGGTGTTTTGGGGTTTAGGGCAGTGCAGTTGTGGTCGGGCAATGTAGGGGAAGTGATGGGGCTAGAGTTTTAGAGTGTAGATCAGTGCAGTGGTGTTCGGGCAGTGTAGAGGGTGGTGCTGGGGGTAGTTTTTTACAGTTTTGGACAGTGCAGTGCTGTTAGGGCAGTGTAGGGGGAGATGCAGGGGGTAGTGTTTTAGGGTTGAGGGCAGAGCAGTGGTGTTCAGGCAGTATAGGGTTTGTGCTGGATTGGTGTTTTAGGGTTTAGGGCAGAGCAGTGGTGTTGCGGCAGAGTAGGGGGTTGTGCTGGGTGTGGTGTTTTAGAGTTTAAGGCAGAGCAGTGGTGTTCGGGCAGAGTAGGGGGTCATGCTGGGAGTAGCATTCAGGGTTTAGGGCAGCACAGTGGTGTTTGGGCAGTGTAAGGGGTCGTACTGGGGGGTGTTTCAAGGTTTAGGGCAGTGCAGTGGTGTTCGGGCAGTGTAGGGCATCTTGCTGGGGGTGGTGTTTCAGAGTTTGAAGCAGTGCAGTGGTGTTCGAGCAGTGTAGGGGGTAGTGCTGGGGGTGGTGTTTCAGGGTTTAGGGTAGTGCAGTGGTGGTCTGGCAGTATAGGGGGTCGTGCTCAGGCTGGGGTTTCAGGGTTTAGGCCAGTGCAGTGGTGTTCGGGCAGTGTAGGGGGTCGTGCAGGGGTAGTGTTTTTAGGTTTAGGGCTGTGCAGTAGTGTTCTGGCAGTGTAGGGGGTCGTGCTGGGGGTAGTGTTCTAGGGTTTAGGGCAGAGCAGAGGTGTACGGGCAGAGAAGGGGGTCGTGCTGGTGGTGGCGTTTAGTGCAGTGCAGTGGTGTTCGGGCAGAGTAGGGGGTCAAGCTGGTGGTGGTGTTTCAGGGTTTCGGACAGTGCAGTGGTGTTAGGGCAGTGTAGGAGGTCATACTGGGGGGTGGTGTTTCAGAGTAAGGGCTGTGCAGTGGTGTTGAGGCAGGGTAGGGGTCGTTCAGGGGGTGGTGTTTCAAGGTTTAGGACAGTGCAGTGGTGTTCTGGCAGTGTAGGGGGTCTTGCTGGGGGTGGTTTTCGGGGTTTATTGCAGTGGTGTTCGGGCAGTGTAGGGGGTCTTGCTGGGGCTGGTGTCTCAGGGTTTCGGGCAGTACAGTGGTGTTCGGGCAGTGTAGGGGGTCGTACTGGGGGGATGTTTCAAGGTTTAGGGCAGTGCAGTGGTGTTCGGACAGTGTAGGGGGTCTTGCTGGGGGTGGTGTTTCAGAGTTTAAGGCATTGTTGTGGTGTTCGGGCATTGTAGGGGGTAGTGCTGGGGGTGATGTTTCAGGGTTTAGGGTAGTGCAGTGGTGTTCTGGCAGTGTAGGGGGTCGTGCAGGGGCTGGGGTTTCAGGGTTTAGGAGAGTGCAGTGGTGTTCGGGCAGTGTAGAGGGTTGTGCTGGGGGTAGTGTTTTAGGGTTTAGGGCTGTGCAGTGGTGTTCTGGCAGTGTAGGGGGTCGTGCTGGGGGTAGTGTTCTAGGGTTTAGGGCAGAGAAGAGGTGTACGGGCAGAGTAGGGGGTCGTGCTGTTGGTGGCGTTTAGTGCAGCGCAGTGGTGTTCGGGCAGAGTAGGGGGTCAAGCTGGGGGTGGTGTTTCAGGGTTTCGGGCAGTGCAGTGGTGTTTGGGCAGTGTAGTGGGTCATGCTGGGGGTGGTGTTTAAGGGTTTAGGGCGGTGCAGTGGTGTTCGGGCAGTGTAGGGGGTCTTGCTGGGGCTGGTGTTTCAGGGTTTAGGGCAGTGCAGTGGTGTTCGGGCAGTGTAGGGGGTTGTGCTGGGAGTGGTTTTTCAGGGTTTAGGGCAGTGCAGTGGTGTTCGGGCAGTGTAGGGGTCTTGCTGGAGGTGGAGTTCCAGGGTTTAGGGCAGTGGTCTTCGGGCAGAGTAGGGTTGTCTTGCTGGGGCTGGATTCTCAGGGTTTAGAGCAGTGCAGTGGTGTTCGGGCAGTGTAGGGGGTCTTGCTGGGGCTGGTGTTTCAGGGTTTAGGGCAGTGCAGTGGTGTTCGGGCAGTGTAGGGGGTTGTGCTGGGAGTGGTTTTTCAGGGTTTAGGGCAGTGCAGTGGTGTTCGGGCAGTGTAGGGGTCTTGCTGGAGGTGGAGTTCCAGGGTTTAGGGCAGTGGTGTTCGGGCAGAGTAGGGTTGTCTTGCTGGGGCTGGATTCTCAGGGTTTAGAGCAGTGCAGTGGTGTTCGGGCAGTGTAGGGGTCTTGCTGGAGGTGGTGTTTCAGGGTTTAGATCAGTGGTGTTCGGGCAGTGTAGGGTATTCTTGCTAGGGCTGGATTTTCAGGGTTTAGAGCAGTGCAGTGGTGTTCGGGCAGTGTAGGGGGTCTTGCCGGGGTTGGTGTTTCAGGGTTTAGGGTTGTGCAGTGGTGTTTGGGCAGTGTAGGGCAAGGGTCTCCAACCTTTTCTGTATTGAGAGCTACATTTGCTCAAGGAAAGTCCAGTGAGCAACTAGAACATTTTATCATCTTAAAATAGTGACAACATATGTTAACATTACACCATGACCACCCTAAGCAGAATTATTAGTAGTGACCACACAAGCTTTCCAGACAAGGTTACCAAAAGAAATGCGGTGAAAATGTTTCTTAGTATCAAATGCTTCCACCTGACTAATGATGAAACATTCAAATTTTCACATGCTGTGCGGCACAAAAGACATAACCACAGCAGTAAGTCCCCCAACTCAGCTTGAATTATCATTCAGCTATTAACATTAAATGTGTTTTGGAATTGCAATATTTTGTCTTTTTCAACATATTAGTTTTTGAAAATACAAATTTTTCTAACAAATACCTCTTTCCATTTTGGACAAACAAACTCTATTTTCCAGAAGTAAAACCTGTCCTGAAAACATAATGTTTACCATTAAAATATCAGTTTTCATCAAAAATCAGCTTGTCATTTTTATTGAGTATTACCATGTAAAAAGGCCTCACATGAACAGATTCTGCTTTGAATAGAAGGTATCACAAACATAGGTCATGGATGCTCACCATAACACCAAAGATGCCTATGTTATGCCAATAATGGCTACTATTAAAACAGGGCCACCATTCTACCAAGGCTGAATGCCATAACATCCAGGATGCTCACCGTATAGCAGTCATCTTTCTGTCAGGGGTGGCAAATAGTAGGCCAGTCATGCTATTAATATGTCAATGATGGCAGCCTGTAGAACACAACTAGGCAAACAAAATGGGCATTATATTCAAGGATTACTATTATGCCATTGCCACTATTATTCCATGAACGGAAACTATTGTGCAAGAGATTAAAGAAAACCTTATGATGTGGGCCATCATACAAATTTAATGGACTTTGACATTAGGAGTAGCTTCAAGAAATTAACATTGTTAATTAGGGAGAGACACTATGTCAGACAAAAACACACATAAATAAAGGCTGATGAGGCTCTTAATTTTTCTCTCCTCTGAAATCATACCCTGCGCTTCTTATCTCTTGGGCTGATCATGCTCCCAACTGGCACATTTTCACTCTGGCTCTTGCAGTCCCACATTTCGGTGGGTCAGCACTGATTACTGCTACTATTTTTCTTTGATAGTGCATTGTTCACATCTGTGGTGCGGCTGATAGAGTGGGGCATATAGGATGGGCAATTTTGTGACTTACATTAGGAACGGATACAGATGGTCAGGGAGCAGACCAAATAAGCCAACACAGTTTGTGTTTGAGTGCAATTATAAGGCAATGCCATTGGTTTGGTTAGCTTTCACTCTGAGGGCTTTGAGATGAATGGTGCTGCCTTCTTTAATATGTTTTGACTCTGGGAAATTGGCTTGGCTTGTCTTTACCTCTGAGAGCTACTTTGAGGGTGCTGGCAGGCTACCAGTAGCTCCCGAGCTACTTGTTGGAGACCCCTGATGTAGGGGGTCATGCTGTGGCTGGTGCTTTAGGGTTTAGGGCAGTGCAGTGATGTTCAGGCAGTGTAGGGGGTCATGCTGGGGATGGTGTTTTAGGGTTTAAGGCAGTGCAGTGGTGTTCGGGCAGTGTAGGGGGTCGTGCTGGGGGTGGTGTTTCAGGGTTTAGGGCAGTGCAGTGGTGTTCTTGCAGTGTAGGGGGGCATGCTGGGGCTGGTGTTTCAGGGTTTATGGCAGTGCAGTGGTGTCCGGGCAGTGTCGGGGTCGTTCAGGGGGTGGTGTTTCAGGGTTTAGGGCAGTGCAGTGGTGTTCTGGCAGTGTAGGGGGTTTTGCTGGTGGTGGTGTTTCAGGGTTTAGTGTAGGGGTTGTGCTGGGGGTGGTGTTTTAGAGTTTAAGGCAGAGCAGTGGTGTTTGGGCAGTGTAAGGGGTCGTACTGGGGGGATGTTTCAAGGTTTAGGGCAGTGCAGTGGTGTTCGGGCAGTGTAGGGGGTCTTGCTGGGGGTGGTGTTTCAGAATTTAAGGCGGTGTAGTGGAGTTCGGGCAGTGTAGGGGGTAGTGCTGGGGGTGGTGTTTCAGGGTTTAGGGTAGTGCAGTGGTGTTCTGGCAGTGTAAGCAGTCATGCTGGGGCTGCGGTTTCAGGGTTTAGGCCAGTGCAGTGGTGTTCGGGCAGTGTAGACGGTCGTGCTGGGGGTAGTGTTTTAGGGTTTAGGGCTGTGCAGTGGTGTTCTGGCAGTGTAGGGGGTCGTGCTAGGGCTAGTGTTCTAGGGTTTAGGGCAGAGAAGTGGTGTACCGGCAGAGTAGGGGGTCGTGCTGGTGGTAGCGTTTAGTGCAGCGCAGTGGTGTTCGGGCAGAGTAGGGGGTCAAGCTGGTGGTGGTGTTTCAGGGTTTCGGGCAGTGCAGTGGTGTTCGGGCAGTGTAGTGGGTCATGCTGGGGATGGTGTTTCAGGGTTTAGGGCGGTGCAGTGGTGTTTAGGCAGTGTAGGGGTCGTTCAGGGGGTGGTGTTTCAGTGTTTAGGACAGTGCAGTGGTTTTCTGGCAGTGTAAGGGGTCCTGCTGGTGGTGGTTTTCAGGGTTTCGGGCAGTGCAGTGGTGTTCTGGCAGTGTAGGGGGTTTTGCTGGTGGTGGTGTTTCAGGGTTTAGGGCAGTAGTGTTCGGGCAGTGTAGGGGTTGTGCTGGTGGTGGTGTTTCAGGGTTTCGGACAGTGCAGTGGTGTTAGGGCAGTGTAGGAGGTCATACTGGGGGGTGGTGTTTCAGAGTAAGGGCTGTGCAGTGGTGTTGAGGCAGGGTAGGGGTCGTTCAGGGGGTGGTGTTTCAAGGTTTAGGACAGTGCAGTGGTGTTCTGGCAGTGTAGGGGGTCTTGCTGGGGGTGGTTTTCGGGGTTTATTGCAGTGGTGTTCGGGCAGTGTAGGGGGTCTTGCTGGGGCTGGTGTCTCAGGGTTTCGGGCAGTACAGTGGTGTTCGGGCAGTGTAGGGGGTCGTACTGGGGGGATGTTTCAAGGTTTAGGGCAGTGCAGTGGTGTTCGGACAGTGTAGGGGGTCTTGCTGGGGGTGGTGTTTCAGAGTTTAAGGCATTGTTGTGGTGTTCGGGCATTGTAGGGGGTAGTGCTGGGGGTGATGTTTCAGGGTTTAGGGTAGTGCAGTGGTGTTCTGGCAGTGTAGGGGGTCGTGCAGGGGCTGGGGTTTCAGGGTTTAGGAGAGTGCAGTGGTGTTCGGGCAGTGTAGAGGGTTGTGCTGGGGGTAGTGTTTTAGGGTTTAGGGCTGTGCAGTGGTGTTCTGGCAGTGTAGGGGGTCGTGCTGGGGGTAGTGTTCTAGGGTTTAGGGCAGAGAAGAGGTGTACGGGCAGAGTAGGGGGTCGTGCTGTTGGTGGCGTTTAGTGCAGCGCAGTGGTGTTCGGGCAGAGTAGGGGGTCAAGCTGGGGGTGGTGTTTCAGGGTTTCGGGCAGTGCAGTGGTGTTTGGGCAGTGTAGTGGGTCATGCTGGGGGTGGTGTTTAAGGGTTTAGGGCGGTGCAGTGGTGTTCGGGCAGTGTAGGGGGTCTTGCTGGGGCTGGTGTTTCAGGGTTTAGGGCAGTGCAGTGGTGTTCGGGCAGTGTAGGGGGTTGTGCTGGGAGTGGTTTTTCAGGGTTTAGGGCAGTGCAGTGGTGTTCGGGCAGTGTAGGGGTCTTGCTGGAGGTGGAGTTCCAGGGTTTAGGGCAGTGGTCTTCGGGCAGAGTAGGGTTGTCTTGCTGGGGCTGGATTCTCAGGGTTTAGAGCAGTGCAGTGGTGTTCGGGCAGTGTAGGGGGTCTTGCTGGGGCTGGTGTTTCAGGGTTTAGGGCAGTGCAGTGGTGTTCGGGCAGTGTAGGGGGTTGTGCTGGGAGTGGTTTTTCAGGGTTTAGGGCAGTGCAGTGGTGTTCGGGCAGTGTAGGGGTCTTGCTGGAGGTGGAGTTCCAGGGTTTAGGGCAGTGGTGTTCGGGCAGAGTAGGGTTGTCTTGCTGGGGCTGGATTCTCAGGGTTTAGAGCAGTGCAGTGGTGTTCGGGCAGTGTAGGGGTCTTGCTGGAGGTGGTGTTTCAGGGTTTAGATCAGTGGTGTTCGGGCAGTGTAGGGTATTCTTGCTAGGGCTGGATTTTCAGGGTTTAGAGCAGTGCAGTGGTGTTCGGGCAGTGTAGGGGGTCTTGCCGGGGTTGGTGTTTCAGGGTTTAGGGTTGTGCAGTGGTGTTTGGGCAGTATAGGGGGCCGTGCTGTGGGTAGTGTTTCAGGGTTTAGGGCAGTGCAGTGGTGTTCGGGCAGTGTAGGGGGTCGTGCTGGGGCTGGTGTTTCAGGGTATAGGGCAGTGCAGTGGTTGTTGGGCAGAGTATTGGGTCGTGCTGAGGATGGTGTTTTGGGGTTTAGGGCAGTGCAGTTGTGGTTGGGCAGTGTAGGGGAAGTGCTGAGGCTAGTGTTTTAGAGTTTAGATCATTGCAGTGGTGTTCGGGCATTGTAGAGGGTGGTGCTGGGGGTAGTTTTTTACAGTTTTGGACAGTGCAGTGCTGTTCGGGCAGTGTAGGGGGAGATGCATGGGGTAGTGTTTGAGGGTTGAGGGTGGAGCAGTGGTGTTCAGGCAGTATAGGGTTTGTGCTGGGGGTGGTGTTTTAGGGTTTAGGGCTGTGCAGTGTGTTAGAAATGGGATTTCTGGTTGGCTAGGGCTTGCGCCAAAGCCAGACAGAAACCACCACTCTAGTCAGGGCTGGGGAGTTACACGCCAAAGATAACCCCTGCTCACCCCCTTGGTAGCTTGGCACGAGCAGTCAGGCTTATCCCTGAGGCGATGTGTAAAGCGTTTGCGCGCGCACCCAGCAACAACACCCAAGGCCCACCACAAAGGAAACTCCACACAAGGTATTCTATAAAAATAGCCTTTGTATTATACACAACACATTAGATAAAAACACACACTCTACAATGTGCCAACAGGCACAGGCAGAATTTACAAGGGATTATATATACAGGGGACAGGGCCACCTGGACCACTGTCAGGAATTAGCACTTTTTAGAACATAGGAATAATACTGTAGTACAAAATAACATATGTAGCACACAACCAGTAACTACTGGTATCAGGTAAGTACCACCTACGCAACCCTAACCACCTTAGGAAAATATTGCGCAGGGAATCAGGACCTCACTAGCACCACCTGTACTAGGGAGAAAACAACCCCCTAAGTATCACAATACCTGTAGGGGTAAACGCACTTTACACATGATGCATCACATTCAGAGGTGTAGAACAAGGGAAACACATGATGCATAAAATACATTCAGCGGTGTAAAGCAAAGCACATGACGCATAAACACATTCAGAGGTGCAGGAAAGGAACAATAGCGCAAAACTCACATTCGCCACCACCTGTGGCAGTCCCTAGGCCAACTGGCCTTGTCGGGGCTAGGACGCCCTATGTCCCAGCAAAGTCAGGGCGCGACTGCGCAGGCTGCGCAGACCAGGGCGCACAAGGCACAACCTACACGTTGCAGCTGCCCACTAAGTGCTGGGCAGCTGGAGAAATACTGAGCTAGGGCACCGGGGTGCCTCTGGAGCCTCCCTGGGCTCTGCCAAACAAAATGCCCCCAAGTGTTGGAGCGCACCAGCGCTCTAAAAGGATGCGCCCCACGTTGTTGGAGCGCACCAGCGCTCTAAAATGATGTGCCCCACGTTGGGAGCCCCTACGGACTCTTAATCAATGATGCCCTCTACACAAGATGGGGGGGGAGCCTCTCTGGGCTCTTCAGAGAACTGCCCCCAAACGTTGGAGCCACACGGGGCTCTAGAAGACGAATGACCCCAAACGCTGCCACTACCCACTGTCAGGCGGGGCAGCGGGAAAATGAGGCTTGGTCCCGGGGGCGGCCCGCTGTCATCTGGGGCCGCTCTCATGCAAAGAATGCCCCCCAGAACATTGCAGCGGGCCCCCGGGCAGTGCAGCTGAGGACCGACGCTGCCGAACTTAAGCCCCAACTCACCGGTTGCAGGATCCCCGGTGGCTCGGCTCCACTGTCGGCACTCTCCCTCGCTCCTGCGGCCGGTCACGAAGAAGGCTGCGGAGCAGGGAGAACCCTCTGGACTTCGGGCGGCTCTTTTGCGGTGCGTCTCCGGCACGGACTCTCTCTCGCGGGGCTTCCCTTCCCAGAAGCCCCGCCCACGGAGTCCCTACCTTCCGGGTCGCGCTGAGCAGCGGCCCGGAAGGAATACAATGCACGGCTCGGGCCGCGGCGGTGAATTTCAGCAGCAACGAGGGGTAGGCTCCCTCTTTAGCAATATACGGCGGGGTGGGCACCCGCCGTAGGGAAGCAAGTAAATAAGCGGGGTGGGCACCCGCCAACCAGTTACGGCAATGTCCCTGGCAGGGTGGGCACCTGCCAGGAGACTCTAGAATCGGCAAGGACGGGGCACACGCCGGGTGGGCACCGGCTTTTCGAAATAGCGCGCTCCAAGCGCTAAGGAAAACAAGGGAGAGCGCTCCCAGCGCTCACGGCCAGTTCAGCGCTTCCAGGCGCTTAGAGATCCAAATAAAGTGCTCCCAGCGCGTTAAGGGTGCCAGTAGCACAAAGTCCAGTAAAGTTCTCCCCTGCATGCAGCAGGGCAGGGGTGGGGGGCAAGGCTGGACTCAGAGCCAGCTCACTGGGCCTCCAGGCAGGGAGGTAGTCCAGGTGGCGGTCCTCTGGTCCAGCAGCAGCAGCAGCAGCCCCCCTCAGGCAGGATCCTGGCAAAGAACAGTTTCTGTGGGGACACAGCCCCATTTTTATACAGCAAAACCCTTTGTTCTGGGTTCAGGGTGAGGGGGAAAACCAGTCGCAGCTGGTTGGGGAGCACCCTTGATGTGCTCAGCCCCTCACTCTATTCACTGGCAGGGCTAGGGTCGTCAGTCGCACCACAGGGGGCGGGGCCAGCATTGTGTGTGGAAAACCCTGCCCTATTCAGGACCCAGGTGTACTCCTCCCACCCATCTAGCTGCTGATCTCCCCATTCACCACTGGGTGACTCATCCTGACTCTGGGGAATCCCTAGCCCGTCACATGACATGACCAGCCAATCACGCGACAGACACACTGCACACAGAAGTGCCCACTTCTAGAAGTGGCACTTCCACACTAGGTACATGCACGCCGCACACATCATCGCGCAGCATTCACTCCCACGAGTCCGCACATACCAAACTCGGGCCTGCACACCCCACGCATCAGGAACTACTAGGGACACATACATTCCCCATGCATTCCTATGGGAGGGCAGGCCTATCTCACCACATGCACTCAGAGCACGCACGCACTTTACCCTGGGACACAGGGAAAGTGCGCAGAAACCAAAAAATCACCACACCAAGTCACCAATAAAAAGCCAAAAAAGTTCAGGGGTGAACCTGCCAGAAGGGCCAAGTCCAACACAGTGGTGTTCTGGCAGTGTAGGGGGCCGTGCTGGGGGTAGTGTTCTAGGGTTTAGAGCAGAGCAGGGGTGTACGGGCAGAGAAGGGGGTCGTGCTGGTGGTGGTGTTTCAGGGTTTCGGGCAGGGCAGTGGTGTTCGGGCAGTGGAGGAGGTCATGCTGGGGGTGGTGTTTCAGGGTAAGGGCAGTGCAGTGGTTTTCAGGCAGTATAGGGGTCGTTCAGGGGGTGGTGTTTCAGGGTTTAGGACAGTGCAGTGGTGTTCTGGCAGTGTAGGGGGTCTTGCTGGGGTGGTTTTCAGGGTTTATTGCAGTGGTGTTCGGGCAGTGAAGAGGGTTGTCTTGCTGGGGATGGATTTTCAGGGTTTAGAGCAGTGCAGTGGTGTTCGGGCAGTGTAGGGGGTCTTGCTGGGGGTGGTGTTTCAGTGTTTAGGGCAGTGCAGTGGTGTTCGGGCAGTGTAGGGGGTCGTGCTGGGAGTGGTGTTTCAGGGTTTAGGGCAGTGCAGTGGTGTTCTGGCAGTGTAGGGGTCTTGCTGGAGGTGGTGTTCCAGGGTTTAAGGCAGTGGTGTTCGGGCAGTGTAGGGATGTCTTGCTGGGGCTGGATTTTCAGGGTTTAGAGCAGTGCAGTGGTGTTCGGGCAGTGTAGGGTTCTTGCTGGAGGTGGTGTTCCAGGGTTTAGGGCAGTGGTGATCGGGCAGTGTAGGGTTGTCTTGCTGGGGCTGGATTTTCAGGGTTTAGAGCAGTGCAGGGGTGTTCAGGCAATGTAGGGGGTCTTGCTGGGGATGGTGTTTCAGGGTTTAGGGCTGTGCAGTGGTGATTGGGCAGAATAGGGGATAGTGCTGTGGGTAGTGTTTCAGGGTTTAGGGCAGTGCAGTGGTGTTCGGGCAGTGTAAGGGTTCGTACTGGGAGTGGTGTTTCAAGGTTTAGGGCAGTGCAGTGGTATTCAGGCAGTGTAGGGGGTCATACTGGGGGTGCTGTTTCAGGGTTTAGGGCAGTGTTGTGGTGTTCTTTTAGTGTAGGGGGTCATGCTGGGGCTGGTGTTTCAGGGTATAGGGCAGTGCAGTGGTGGTTGGGCAGTGTATTGGGTCGTGCTGAGGATGGTGTTTTGGGGTTTAGGCCAGTGCAGTTGTGGTCAGGCAGTGTAAGGGTTCGTTTCTGGGAGTGGTGTTTCAAGGTTTATGGCAGTGCAGTGGTTTTCGGGCAGTGTAGGGGTCATTCAGGGGTGGTGTTTCAGGGTTTAGGGCAGTGCAGTGGTGTTCTGGCAGTGAAAGGGGTTTTGCTGGTGGTGGTGTTTCAGGGTTTAGGGCAGTGGTGTTCGGGCAGTGTAGGGGTTGTGCTGGGGGTGTTTTTTTAGGGTTTAGGGCAGAGAAGTGGTGTTGCGGCAGTGTAGGGGTTCATGCTGGGGGTGGTGTTTTAGAGTTTAAGGGAGAGCAGTGGTGTTAGGGCAGAGTAGGGAGTCATGCTGGCGTTGGCATTCAGGGTTTAGGGCAGTACAGTGGTGTTTGGGCAGTGTAAGGGATCATAATGGGGGGTGTTTCAAGGTTTAGGGCAGTGCAGTGGTGTTCAGGCAGTGTAGGAGGTCTTGCTGGGGGTGGTGTTTCTGAGTTTAAGGCAGTGCAGCGGTGTTCGGGCAGTGTAGGGGGTAGTGCTGGGGGTGGTGTTTCAGAGTTTAAGGTAGTGCAGTGGTGTTCTGGCAGTGTAGTGGGTCGTGCTGGGGCTGGTGTTTCAGGGTTTAGGCCAGTGCAGTGGTGTTCGTGCAGTGTAGGGGGTCGTGCTGGGGCTGGTGTTTCAGGGTTTAGGTCAGTGCAGTGGTGTTCGGGCAGTGTAGGGGGTCGTGCTGGGACTGGTGTTTCAGGGTTTAGGGCAGTGCAGTGGTGTTCGGGCAGTGTAGGGGTTCGTGCTGGGGCTGGTGTTTCAGGGTATAGTGCAGTGCAGTGGTGGTTGGGCAGTGTATTGGGTCGTGCTGAGGATGGTGTTTTGGGGTTAAGGGCAGTGCAGTTGTGGTCATTCAGTGTAGGGGATGTGCTAGGGCTAGTGTTTTAGAGTTAAGATCTGTTAGAAATGGGATTTCTGGTTGGCTAGAGCTTGCGCCAAAGTCAGGCAGAAACCACCACTCTAAGTCAGGGCTGGGGAGTTAAATGCCAAAGATTACCCCTGCTCACCCCCTTGGTAGCTTGGCACGAGCAGTCAGGCTTAGCCCGGAGGCAATGTGTAAAGCGTTTGCGCGCGCACACAGCAACAACACCCTAGGCCCACCACAAAAGAAACTCCACACAAGGTTATATATGAAAATAGCCTTTGTATTATACCAAAACACATTAGATAATATTCACACCCTTTACACTGTGCCAACTGGCACTGGCGGAATTTACAGGGGACCTTTTACACCAGACAGGGCCAATGGACCCCTGTCGGAATCATCACAAATCAATTGTAAATGTAGAAATGTAGAACAAATAATAAATTTAGCGCACAACCAGTAACCACTGGTAAAAGGTAAGTACACTCTACGCAATCCTAAACACCTTAGGCATATATCAATCAATCAATCAATCAATCAATCATAGGCATTTATAGAGCGCTCTACTCACCCGGAGGGTCTCAAGGCGCTGGGGGGGGGGGGGGGGGTGCTGCTACTGCCCGAACAGCCAGGTCTTGAGCTTCTTCCTGAAGGCGAGGTGGTCCTGGGTCAGGCGCAGGTCGGTCGGGAGGGAGTTCCAGGTCTTGGCGGCCTGGTAGGAGAAGGATCTTCCTCCTGTTGTCGTTCTTCGGATGCGGGGGACGGCGGCGAGGGCGTGGCTGGCTGATCGGAGGTGTCGTTTGGGAGCGTAGAAGTTGATGCGGTTGTTGAGGTAGCTCGGGCCTTGGTCGTGAAGAGCTTTGTGTGCGTGGGTGAGGAGACGGAAGGTGATTCTCTTGTTGACCGGGAGCCAGTGCAGGTCTCTTAGGTGTCCGGAGATGTGGCTGTGTCGTGGGATGTCGAGGATGAGTCTGGCTGAGGCGTTCTGGATCCGTTGGAGTCTCTTCTGGAGCTTGGCGGTGGTTCCGGCGTAGAGGGCGTTGCCGTAGTCCAGTCGGCTGGTGACGAGTGCCTGGGTGACATTCTTCCTGGTCTCGGTGGGGATCCACCGGAAGATCTTCCGTAGAATGCGCAGGGTGTTGAAGCATGACGAGGAGACGGCGTTGACTTGCTTGGTCATGGAGAGGGAGGAGTCCAGGATGAAGCCCAGGTTGCGTGCGTGGTCTGTCGGTTTGGGTGCGGTGCCCAGGGCGGGGGGCCACCAGGAGTCGTCCCAGGCGGAGGGCGAGGATCCCAGGATGAGGACTTCCGTCTTGTCCGAGTTCAGCTTCAGGCGGCTGGTCGACATCCACTCGGCTACCTCTTTCATTCCTTCGTGAAGGTTGGCTCTGGCGGCGGTGGGGTCGTTGGTCAGGGAGAGGATCAGCTGGGTATCGTCGGCGTAGGAGATGATGTTGAGGTTGTGTTGGCATGCGATGGCCGCGAGGGGGCTCATGTAGATGTTGAAGAGGGTTGGGCTCAGCGAGGATCCTTGAGGGACGCCGCAGATGACTTTGGTGGCCTCTGACTTGTACGGTGGTAGACGGACTCTCTGTGTTCTTCCGTCGAGGAAGGAGATGATCCATTCCAGTGCCTTCTCCTGGATTCCGACGTTGCGGAGGCGCTGCACTAGGGTGCGGTGGCAGACGGTGTCGAAGGCCGCGGAGAGGTCTAGGAGGATGAGGGCCGCTGTTTCTCCGTTGTCCATCAGGGTTCGGATGTCATCGGTGGCAGCGATGAGGGCGGTCTCGGTGCTGTGGTTGGCTCGGAAGCCAGACTGTGAGGGGTCGAGGGATCCGTTCGTCTCGAGGAAGGCGGCCAGTTGCTTGTTGACGGTCTTCTCGATGACTTTGGCTGGGAACGGGAGCAGCGAGATGGGGCGGTAATTCTTGAGTTCGGTGGGGTCCGCTGTTGGTTTCTTGAGTAGAGCGCTGAGTTCGGCATGCTTCCAGCTCTCAGGGAAGGTGGCGGTGGTGAAGGAGGTGTTGATGATGTCCCGCAGGTGGGGTGCGATGACGGCGTCGGCTTTGTTGAAGACGTGGTGAGGGCAGGGGTCGGTCGGAGATCCGGAGTGGATGGAGTTCATCATGCGGACGGTTTCTTCGGTGCAGATCGGGGTCCAGGCGCGGCGGGTGGAGGTGGGGGGCGGTGGTTCGGTCGGGTTGGACGTGGCGTTCGTCGGTAGGGTGTTGAAGCTGTTGTGTATGTCCGCGATCTTGTTGTGGAAGTAGGAGGCGAGGGAGTTGCAGAGTTCTTGCGATGGGGTGGTGTCGTTGTTTCCGGCGTTGGGGTTGGAGAGCTCTTTCACGATGTTGAAGAGTTCCTTGCTGTTGTGTGCGTTGTTATCCAACCGGTCCTTGAATGCAGTTTTCTTGGTGTCGCGGATCAGTTGGTGATGCTTCCGGGTGGCAAGCTTGAGGGTGGTCATGTTGTCCGGGGTTGGCTCCCTTCTCCAGGCTTTCTCGAGGGCTCGGCAGTTCTTCTTGGAGCTCTTGAGTTCGTCGGTGAACCATGGGGCCTTCTTGCTGCCGGGTCTGCTGGGCGGGGTCCTCAGTGGGGCGAGTTCGTCCGCGCAGTTGCTGATCCACTTCGTGAGGTTGTCGGCGGCCTGGCTGGGGTTCGCTGAGCTGGCGGGAGGGTGCTGGCTCAGGGAAGCGGCGAGCTGGTCGGCTGTGATCTTGCTCCAGCTTCTGCGGGCGACCGGTTGCTGGTGGTGGTGGGTCGTCGTTCTTTTGAAGGTGAAGTGGACGCAGCTGTGGTCCGTCCAGTGGAGTCCTGTGGCGTGGCTGAAGGCGATGTCTTTGCTGGAGGAGAAGACGGCGTCGAGTGTGTGTCCGGCGAGGTGGGTGGGGGCGGTCACCAGTTGCTTGAGTCCGAGGTTGGCGAGGTTGTCAAGCAGGGTGGTGGTGTTGCGGTCATTGTTGTTCTCCAGGTGGAAGTTGAGGTCCCCCAGGAGGATGTAGTCAGCGGAGGGGAGGGCATGCGGGCTGACGAAGTCGGCGATGTCTTCGCTGAATTGTGTGCGTGGTCCCGGGGGTCGGTAGATCAGGGTGCCTCTGAGGGTGGTCTTCGGGTCGGTGTGGATCCGGAAGTGTAGGTGTTCGGCGGTAGTCAGGATGTCGTCGGTGTAGGTCGTGATGCGGATGGTGTTCCTGTGGATGATGGCGATGCCTCCTCCTATCTGGTTGGCGGTGCGGTCCCTCCGGGTGATCTTGTAGCCCTCTGGGATGGCGATGGCGATGTCGGGCGCTGAAGAGGCGTTCATCCAGGTCTCCGTGAGGAAGGCAACGTCAGGAGCAGTGGTGTCGATGAGGTTCCAGAGTTCGATGGCGTGTCTGTGGACTGAGCGGGTGTTGAGCAGGATGCACTTGAGGTGGTTGCTGCTGGTGTTCGGCTTCGCGGGTGCTGGTGTGGGGCGGGTCCGGATGCAGGTGAACTTGCAGGTGCGGCAGCTGAAGGGTCCGTGGGTGCGTCTCGGGGTGGCACGGTAGCATCCCGGGACTCGTCCGTCGTTGAGTGCGATGAGGGTGGCGGCGTCGTAGGTCCGGCGGGGGCCAGGGGTCCTGGCACTGGGCGCGGTCCAGGCGCGGACGGGCGTAGACGGGCTTACCTTTGGCGCACCTTCGGCGCTCATTCGGTGCTCCCGCTGCGCGCGTCCGCTGCGCGGTCGCTGAGGGGGCGTCATAAGAAGGGAGCGGGGAGGGCGGGTCAGCTGGGAGGCGGGGAGCGCGTGGTCCTATCAGCAGGCGTGGGGGCGGGGTCGCGGCAAAAACCGGCGCGAAAATCGGCGTCGGGCGGCCCTGCGGCGGCTGGGGCGCCGGGCTGGAACGGCGATCGAGGCGGGCGGCCTTGCAGCGGCTGGGGCGCCGGGCTGGAGGCGTCAGCAGGTGGCAGGTAGGCAGCTGGAAGGAGACAGGCAGCAGGCAGTGGGCGTGGGGGCAACCAGGCCGAGGGCACAGTGGTCGCTGTGGAACCTGGGTCGGGGTCCCCTTAAGAAGGGAGCGGGGAGGGCGGGTCAGCTGGGAGGCGGGGAGCGCGTGGTCCTATCAGCAGGCGTGGGGGCGGGGTCGCGGCAAAAACCGGCGCGAAAATCGGCGTCGGGCGGCCCTGCGGCGGCTGGGGCGCCGGGCTGGAACGGCGATCGAGGCGGGCGGCCTTGCAGCGGCTGGGGCGCCGGGCTGGAGGCGTCAGCAGGTGGCAGGTAGGCAGCTGGAAGGAGACAGGCAGCAGGCAGTGGGCGTGGGGGCAACCAGGCCGAGGGCACGAGTATCACGCAGGGAACCATGAACTCACTAGCATAACCTATACTAGAAAAACAGTCTCCTACGCATAGAGACAGTTAGGAATAAAAATAGCATAAAGGCAATGCACATTGCGCAAAAGTACACAGGTAAAAATAACCATGTACCCTAGGGGAGGGCACAACACAGGAAAACTGTCCCCAGGCCAACTTGGCCTCTCAGGGGCTCAAACGCCCTTTGTCCAAAATGTCACGGCTGGGCTGCGCAGGCAGCCAAGGCAGAAGGCGCACAAGATCAGGACTAAATGTTGCAGCTGCCCACTACTTGCTGGGCAGCTGTGCAGGCTGGAATGTCAAAAAGGAGGCCTGGGCTCTTAATGGCCCTTTAAACAACTATGGCCCCCGTTGATGCCACACTGGGCTCTGACACAAATATGCCCCCAAGAGAAACCAGCGCGGGAGCCCCACTCGGGGGACTCCTAGACACAAATGCCCCCAACGTTGGAGCAGCCCTCTGGCAGGCGGGGCCGCTCAAGCACTGTGCCTTCACTGGCACTAACAGACTGAGGGCGCCCAAAAATGCCCCAAGCCACACGGGGACTTTGTGCACAAAATGCAGCCTCGGACTCCTCTGACCACACTCACCAGCACCGACCATGTGCCTCGCCTCTAGAGGCAGCCCCCACTCACCGGGCTGAAGCAGGGACTCCTCTCCGGCGCTGCTCCTCGTACGTGCACTGCTTGCTGGAGCCCTCTTCACCGGGGCTCTCTGTCGGAAGTAGGTGGTACGCGGACCTCTCCTCACCACCTGGGAGCCCCACTTCGCTTCCCGCTCTGTGCTGCCTGTCTCCCTCTGCCCGGTCCTTCTTCCGGGGACTGGGACGGGGAGCCCTCGCGGACAAGACAGCTTCCACAGGCTTTCCGTTTCCCGGCTCGCTGGCCGGAACTTCCTTCTCTCCGGGCCAGGCCCCGCCCACATCTCGGCGTGGGTTGCCTGGCTTCCTGGTTGGCCCGGGCTGCGGCGGTGATTTCAATACTGACGCGCGGGGTGGGCTCCCGCCTATGTTTAAATTAAATAAAGTGGCGGGGTGGGCACCCGCGACCCCAAGAGCATACACGCGGGGTGGGCACCCGCCGAAATTATAATAAAGTGGCAGGCGGCGGGGTGGGCACCCGCGAGAATGAGCCCAACGGCGGGGTGGGCACCCGCCGAAATTACGATAAAGTGGCAGGAGGCGGGCTGGGCACCCGCTTCCAAGGTACCGATGCGGGGTGGGCTCTCGCTCGGTTTTCTTAGCGCCGAGATGCAGGGTGGGCACCTGCTCGATAATTAGCAATTGCAGGGGGGATCCCACATGGTGCAGCTTCGTGCTGCAGGCAAATCAGGAGCGCTTCTCCTCTTGGGCCACCAAATAAAGCTCTCACCAGGCCATAAAAATATGTCGCTCCCCAGGCGCTAAACACAAAGTCAAGAGGGCGAACATGTGGAGAGCTTCTCCAAATACAAGGCAAGGTCCAGGGAAAGTCTTTCAGAAGGCAGGGGGGGCAAGGGCTGGGCCCAGGGGCCAGCTCACAGGGCCCTCCAGGCAGGGAGGCAGTCCCCAGTGGCGGTCCTCCTGGCGCCCAGCAGCAGCAGCCGGTCCCCCTCCAGTTAGGATCAGAAGAACATTTTTCTTGGGGTCACAGCCCCTTTTTATATACACATTTCCTTTGTCTCAGGCTGCAGGGTTAAGGAAAAACCAGATGCAACTGGTTTTGGAGCACTCTGTTGTGCTCAGCCCCTCTCCCCATTCACTGGACAGGCTAGGGACATCAGTCGCACCACAGGGGGCGGAGCCAGCATTGTGTAGGGAAAGCCCAGCCCTATTCAGGTCCTAGGTGTACTCCTCCCACCCATCTGGATGTAAATCTCCCTATTCCCCACTGGGGCAGACCCATCCTCACTCCTGGAGCCAGGCACACCAGCCAATCACAAGCCAGACAGTCACTTCACATTTATTACACAAACATGCCAGCTTCTAGAAGTGGCACTTCTATACTAGACACAGTAACGCCGCACACATCATTGCGCAGCATTCAATCTCACGAGTTCGCACATCCCAAACTCGACCCTGCACTCCCCACGCATCAGGAACTGCCATGGACACACACATTCCCCATGCATTCCTATGGGAGGGCAGGTCAGTCTCATTCAATGTAACACAGAGCGCATGCACTTTACACGGGGACACCGTGCTAAAGTGCCTAGGGGTCTAAAACCACTAACACTCCATAGGGAAAAAGCTAGGCTAATTGCAAAAAGTTTAGGGGTGAACCTGCCAGAAGGGCCAAGTCCAACACTACCCCCTTCCAGCCAAAACGCAGGGGAGACCAATCACCACCGTGATGGGCTTCCCTGCTTTGGGTGATAGAACATGGACGCGGGCCCGCAACGGCAGGGACACCCTCCGGTTCTACGCCACTCTGAACCCACGTGGTTCCCTCTGTAAAAGCTCTGCGGACCAACTGGGCCACCCCACTGATACTCCTCAGCTGTCCGAGGCCAGGACCAGGCCCTAGGCCATCCAGATGCCACTGGTCCTGGCCTATCCACAGAGTGGGGGGTAGTAACCCCTGGCATATAGTAACCATTCTGCACTCTACCCCTCATCAGGGCAGTTCTAAACTGCCACTGATCCTCCAGCCTAGGGTCTGTACCCTCAAGCTGACCAACAGTCACGAGCGAGGCTCTCCTCCCCCTACCTCTTCTTCTAGGTTTCCGTCCTCTCTTCCTCTGAGAGGCGACCTCGTAACACAATTCACCCACCAGCTCAGGACCTCTTCCTGAGAACTGGTCTCCCAACCTAGGGTTTAACCCCTCAGGTTGCACCTGGGTCAGAGGCGAGTACTCCCTCCCTCTGCACCCCCTTCCAGAGTCTGGCACCCTCCCAACTGGAGTGGTGCCCCTAGCAGCTACATTGGTCAGGACACTGCTTACAGTCGTCCTTCCCTCCAGGTCAGGCTGATCCTGAACCTGGCCTCCCAACCGAGGGTCTAAACCCTTTGGCTGAGTACTTGCCTGGCCCTCCAGGACATCTGGGGACTTACACACCATCCCCCCGAGGGTAACATATGCCTCATATGTTGTGTGACAGTCTGCCTGGCGCAGATCTCCCGTCCCCTGTCCACCTGACAGTGCATGAAGATCCCCCAGGACAGACGTGTGGTCACCACGGTCACCTCTAGGAGACTCAGCCCTCCCGGCTGGTCCCTGACCCACTGGCTCCTCTACTGGGGAACACAGCCCCATGCCACCCGTCTCGCTGGACTTCTGTACCCTCCCTACTGGAGCGGTACTGCCAGACACCAGAACCACTGGAGTTCTACTTACAGATGCTCCAGGTTCTCCATACACTAGGTGATCCTCCTCAAATGGACTAACAGGGCAGCCTAGGCCCCCAACCTGGTGTTCCCTGAAGAAACCATCCAGGCTCTGAGACTGGGTTTCGGGCATCTGGGGACTCGAAGTCACACACTCACTCCTACTCCACTGAGATAGTTTGTGACCCCCTACACCCCTCTCACTACTCTGGGACCTAGCTGGGCTACTCTGAACCTCTTCCCCAATACAGGACGGGAAGATACCTGAGCCACTACTTTTGGATTCGCTTGCCCATGCCTCCTCAGAACTTCTGACACTTTCCCAGCGGTCCGCTTCTATTGCCAGGGCCCAAGGACAAAAGGAGTCATACCTCAACAGGTGTTGGCGCAACCCGGGATAACAACTACTGAGCATCTGCTCTTTGGTAATCATATTGAGCGCTCCATTCGAATCCTGTTCCGGGTTAACCGCCAGCCACTCCACTAGCGCATCATGACAATCATCCACAAAATACCCCCACAACTGGTGAGACAGCTGCTTCTTACTGTCCCTGAACTTCAACCTGTACTCCTCCTCTCGGGAACAAGTTACCATACTCGGGGAACTGGGAATGGGACATCCTGCACTGGACTCTATATCGCTGCCACCACTGGACTCTACCCTCCCTGGGAAATCCAGACAATTACAACTGCACTTAGGGGTTATTCTACCCTCGTGAGCTAATTTCTCCCTGGCGAAGGCCCTCTCAGCCTCTGCCATCCTCTCCTGCGCTAAGACCCTCTCGGTCTCAAACTTTTCCTCCTCCACACCCAGCTGCGCCATCTCCTTGGCATGCTCTAACCTGAGCTTCTCCAAAGCCAGCTGATGCTCCCTTTCTTCCCTCCTATCTACCCACTCCTCTGGGGACAGGGAAAGGGATGGGGCGCTGCCCCTGACACTGGACCCAGCAAGGGACTCCCTATCCATGGGGTCCTCACTATCTACTGGCGTCCCTGTCCTGTCACTTTCTTCCTCCTCTTCAGACTCCTCAGGGCTCCCCTCAGACCCACCACCCTCTTGGCGTGTGGCCCGGGCCCTCTCCTCCTCACTGCGCTCAGGTTCCCATTCATCCTTTTGCCATTGGATCAGGTTCTCCCTGAGTTTTGACTGGGAGTCTGACACACTCACTGCTATGTCTCTCTCCTCACAAAACTCAACCAACTCATACATACTGTATCTAAACAGACCACATAAATTAAAAGCAGACTCCATTTTGGCAGGACGCTCAGGGACACGTGCAACACAAGGGACCTAGGTGTCTGAGCTCAAGCGAGAGCACACAATTCAAAAATGACACTTTTTAGGAGAAGAACTAAAAAATAAACCTCTGAACAATAATCCCCAAACACGTGATTATCTAAAATGCAGAGTTTTGTAGTGCAGCCAGTCGTCGCTGTGGTACCGCGCAAACGCAAGTCCTAATCCCACCGCTGATCACCAATGTTAGAAATGGGATTTCTGGTTGGCTAGGGCTTGCACCAAAGCCAGGCAGAAACCACCACTCTTAGTCAGGGCTGGGGAGTTACACGCCAAAGATAACCCCTGCTCACTCCCTTGGTAGCTTGGCACGAGCAGTCAGGCTTATCCCGGAGGCAATGTGTAAAGCGTTTGCGCGCGCACACAGCAACAACACCCTAGGCCCACCACAAAAGAAACTCCACACAAGGTTATATATAAAAATAGCCTTTGTATTATACCAAAACACATTAGATAATATTCACACCATTTACACTGTGCCAACTGGCACTGGTCAGAATTTACAGGGGACTATTTACACCAGACAGGGCCAATGGACCCCTGACAGAATCATCACAAATCACCAATTGTAAATGTAGAAATGTAGAACAAATAATAAATGTAGCGCACAACCAGTAACCACTGGTAAAAGCTAAGTACACCCTACGCAATCCTAAACACCTTAGGCATATATCACGCAGGGAACTATGAACTCACTAGCATAACCTATACTAGGAAAACAGTCTCCTACGCATAGACACAGTTAGGTATCCCATCTACCTACTACAGGCCTAAACCACAACCTGGCTGCTTGCAAAGCGGACTCCTATATAATGCTTGCAGGCGATTTTAACTGCTGTTTTGAGCCCTTGGCCAGCGAAGATATCTTGGACACTTTTGAGGAGGACACCAGGAGAGGTATTCCTATTTTGAATCTTGACCCGATTCCCAAATGGTCGCAAAACGCAATAGAGATCAATGCCCTCTGTATGGAGCATAATTTGCGACCGACAAATGGCCGATCCAAATCTGACCATATGGGTGCACACACTTATAACAGACAAGACCATACGTCTAGGATTGATTATATTATGCTTAATTACAATCTCTGGCTATATCACCTAGATATGGAGGTTATAGTGTTGGGCGATAGCGACCACAACCCCTTATCGCTATCTATTTCATTTCCTTGGCAGGCTGGAAGCCAAGGCCCACTCGGACATAAGTGGAAATCCTCCCACGAATTAGTCCCCGCAAACTGTAGCAGGCGCTTAAAGTGGGCAAAAGTCTTGGCTGATGAAACAAGGATGGCCCAAGCCGGGTCTATTTTGGAAGAGGTGGAGCCCCGGATGAACACTTTAAGCTTAACCGATAATAAGATCTTACCTCTATTTACTGAGACTGTATTGGCACTGAGTGACTTATTTATTGTTCCCCAAATCTCTCGTAGGGGTCCCTCGAAAACCTTGCCTAAACAGTCAGACAAGTGGTATACTGTAAAATGTCGTGAAGCTAAGAAGGAACTTGTTGTGACATTAAAGTCCAAAGACACAGTTGCTATTAGGGCTGCTAGAAAATTTTATTAAAAAACCATATTTGAAGCCAAACAGGTTTATGATTTTAACTTTTGGGGAGATTTAGTAGAGGCTAGCACCAGGAAGGACGCCAAGAGGTTCTGGGACCTATTAAGATCTAGGGAAAAGCCCACTGACCAGCAGCTAACTTGTAACATTATAGGGGGGGTATGGTTCGACCACTTCTCACAACTGTACTCCGCTCCTCCAGGCCTCCCCCAGCTAGCCTGCCCACCCATGGGTTTAGTCCCTAATCCTACAATCAACCTCCCGTGCTATGATGGCCTATTTACCAGCTTAGAAGTAGAGAGAGCAATCCAAGGTATTGTTTCGAACAAAGCAGCGGGTCCTGACGGAATCCCAGGAGACCTAATCAAGAATTACCCACCCATTTGGAGTAGATTAATTGCCTCGCTTTTGAACGAAGTTATGTTGGGTGGAGTCTTTCCTGACTCATGGAGGGGTGCTGAGGTCGTACCTATTTTTAAAAAAGGTTCTAGGGACGACCCAGCGAACTACCGTCCAATTAGTTTATTGGACTCTTCTCAAAAGGTAGCAGGGAAGGTGGTATTGGGCAGGATCAACGAGTGGGCAGATGGAAATCACATCCTGTCAGATCTTCAAGCGGGCTTCAGATCAGGAACAGGCACAATCGAGCAGACGTTCCGCCTTCTAATGATCTATTGGAAAGTGGTGGTGCTGGGAGGGGGCAGTCTGTATTTAGTCTTCATTGACTTGCGGACTGCCTTCGACCTGGTACCACGCGCGCTTTTATGGAACGTCCTCGATGGGTTAGGCCTCCCTCCATATTTGCTGTCGCTGCTCGTGAAATTTCATGATATTAATTTCGCCCAAATTAGATGGGGTACACAGGGAGAGAAAACATCTCGTATCCCCGTGGACAGAGGCGTTCGCCAGGGCTGTGTGCTTGCCCCCACTCTGTTTTCTCTTTATATTAACGGAGTGGTGGAGCATCTTTTACAACAACCATCGGATGCACCAACCCTGGCTGGAAGGAAAATCCCAACGCTCCTGTTCGCAGACGATACCCTCCTAATTTCAAAATCACCAATGGGCATTCAATCGCTGCTTTCTAGCTTTCAAACCTTCTGTGAAGGAAGGGGTTTGGCCATAAACATAGGTAAAACCAAGTTTTTAGTCCTTAACCCGCCCAAAAAATCTGTCTATCCCCCGGTCCTAGATTCTGTCCCACTTGATCGCGTCAAAGAATTTGATTATCTGGGTATACGCGTCAGTGACACCATGAGCTGGAAGGCACACCACCAAAAAATCTTTCTTAATCACAAAAGGGTGGCAGGTGCATTGCTCAAGGAACAGCGAGCCTCATTATCAAAACCTATTGGGGCTCCCCTAGATATCTATAGGGCTAGGGTTGTAAGTGCGGCACTTTATGGAGCTGAGCTGTGGGGCACCCATGGAGTTGACACTTTGGCTCATCTTGAGAACAACTTCCATAAAGATCTAATGGGTTTGCCCCACAGCACGCCAACAATCCCATTGCTGTTAGATGCAGGTACCCGGGCAATCTGCGACCAAGCGAAATTACGCCCACTTTTGTTATGGTCCAGAATCTGGAATGTACAGGAATTAAGAAGCTATGCAGAAGCTTTGAATGACATTTTGTCATTACCGGGCTCACATAAGATCATCTGGCTTAGGGAGGTAAAAAAGCTGCTCTACAAATTAGGCCTAGGAGAGGCTTGGGCCAATAAATCTGCACCCCCGAAACAACAGCTAAAGAAGGTTTATTGGGCATGGGTAGACAACGAGAGGGCCCGAAGTATAAATCATTGTAAATCTGTAGTTCTGTTTCTGTCGGTCAAAGATTCGCCGTCAAGGGAACTTTATCTAGATACCATTCAGAGCTCATGGGACAGAGCACTGTACATTAAGTTTAGGGTGGGGGTGCTTCCATTATGTGAGTTCATGTTCACTTGGAAACCGCCTGCTCAAACTGTACCCTATTGCCCATTTTGTGATCTAAGGGTAGAGTCTGTGTCCCACATGTTGTTCGAATGTAGTGTCTATGTAGCTCCGAGACGTAGGTGGTTGAAGCCCCTGTGCAGGTGTCTGGGAACTCGCTCTCACTTGGAAGCTCTGCGTATTTTACGTACAGATGCTAGACCCTTTTTTCCACTTGTATGGCAACATTTTTGGGCTGGGCTTGGCGTCTAAGAACTGCAAGAAAACTGTTAATCCAGTGAATGACCCCCCCTACCCAATATGCTGTTCCGGATATGAAATGTTTTTATACTGATGATTGTTTTTTAAAATGTTCTTTTTCTAAAAATGTGGAAAATGCTTTTATGATATGTTTGTATCGAATAAAGCTACTTACTTACTTACTAGCATAACCTATACTAGGAAAACAGTCTCCTACGCATAGACACAGTTAGGAATAAAAATAGCATAAAGGCAATGCACATTGCGCAAAAGTACACAGGTAAAAATAACCATGTACCCTAGGGGAGGGCACAACACAGGAAAACTGTCCCCAGGCCAACTTGGCCTCTCAGGGGCTCAAACGCCCTTTGTCCAAAATGTCAGGGCTGGGCTGCGCAGGCAGCCAAGGCAGAAGGCGCAAAAGATCAGGCCTCAACGTTGCAGCTGCCCACTACTTGCTGGGCAGCTGTGCAGGCTGGAATGTCAAAAAAGGAGGCCTGGGCTCTCAATGGCCCTTTAAACAACTATGGCCCCCGTTGGAGCCACACTGGGCTCTGACACAAATATGCCCCCAAGAGAAACCAGCGAGGGGGCCCCACTCAGGGGACTCCTAGACACAAATGCCCCCAACGTTGGAGAGGCCCTCTGGCAGGCGGGGCAGCTCAAGCACTGTGCCTTCACTGGAACTAACAGACTGAGGGCGCCCAAAAATGCCCCAAGCCACACGGGGACTTCGTGCACAAAATGCAGCCTCGGACTCCTCTGGCCACACCCACAAGTACCGACCATGTGCCTCGCCTCTAGAGGCAGCCCCCACTCACCGGGCTGAAGCGGGGACTCTTCTCCGGCGCTGCTCCTCGTGCGTGCACTGCTTGCTGGAGCCCTCTTCACCGGGGCTCTCTGTCGGCAGTAGGCGGTACGCGGGACTCTCCTCACCACCTGGGAGCCCCGCTTCGCTTCCCGCTCCGTGCTGCCTGTTTCCCTCTGCCCGGTCCTTCTTCCGGGGACTGGGAGCCCTTGAGGACAAGACGGATTCCACAGGCTTTCCGTTTCCCGGCTCGCTGGCCAGAACTTCCTTCTCTCCGGCCAGGCCCCGCCCACGTTTCAGCGTGAGTTGCCTGGCTCCCTGGTTGGCCCGGGCTGCAGCGGTGATTTCAATACTGACGCGCGTGGTGAGCTCCCTCCTATGTTTAAATTAAATAAAGTGGCGGGGTGGGCACCCGCGACCACAAGAGCATACACGCGGGGTGGGCACCTGCCGAAATTATAATAAAGCGGCAGACGGCGGGATGGGCACCCGCGAGAACGAGCCCAACGGCGGGGTGGGCACCCGCCGAAATTATGATAAAACGGCAGGAGGCGGGGTGGGCACCCGCTTCCAAGGTACCGATGTGGGGTGGGCTCCCGCTCGGTTTTCTTAGCGCCAAGATGCAGGGTGGGCACCTGCTCGATAATTAGCAATTGCGGGGGGGATCCCACACGGTGCAGCTTCGTGCTGCAGGCAAATCAGGAGCACTTCTCCTCTTGGGCCACCAAATAAAGCTCTCACCAGGCCATAAAAATATGTCGCTCCCAAGGCGCTAAACACAAAGTCAAGAGGGCGAACATGTGGAGAGCTTCTCCAAATACAAGCCAAGGTTCAGGGAAAGTCTTTCAGGAGGCAGGGGGGGAAAGGGTTGGGCCCAAGGGCCAGCTCACACGGCCCTCCAGGCAGGGAGGCAGTCCCCAGTGGCGGTCCTCCTGGCGCCCAGCAGCAGCAGCCAGTCTCCCTCCAGTTAGGATCAGAAGAACATTTTTCTTGGGGTCACAGCCCCTTTTTATATACACATTTCCTTTGTCTCAGGCTGCAGGGTTAAGGAAAAACCAGATGCAACTGGTTTTGGAGCACTCTGTTGTGCTCAGCCCCTCTCCCCATTCACTGGACAAGCTAGGGACATCAGTCGCACCACAGGGGGTGGAGCCAGCATTGTGTAGGGAAAGCCCAGCCCTATTCAGGTCATAGGTGTACTCCTCCCACCCATTTGGATGTAAATCTCCCTATTCACCACTGGGGCCGACCCATCCTGACTTCTGGAGCCAGGCACACCAGCCAATCACAAGCCAGACAGTCACTTCACATTTATTACACAAACATGCCAGCCTCTAGAAGTGGCACTTCTATACTAGACACAGTAACGCCGCACACATCATCGCGCAGCATTCAATCTCACGAGTTCGCACATCCCAAACTCGACCCTGCACTCCCCACGTATCAGGAACTACCATGGACACACACATTCCCCATGCATTCCTATGGGAGGGCAGGTCAGTCTCATTCAGTGTAAAACAGAGCGCACACACTTTACGCGGGGACACCGTGCTAAAGTGCCTAGAGGTCTAAAACCACTAACACTCCATAGGGAAAAAGTTAGGCTAATTGCAAAAAGTTTAGGGGTGAACCTGCCAGAAGGGCCAAGTCCAACAAGATCAGTGCAGTGGTGTTCGGGCAGTGTAGAGGGTGGTGCTGGGGGTAGTTTTTTATGGTTTAGGGCAGTGCAGTGATGTTCAGGCAGTATAGGGGTCGTGCTGGGGCTGGTGTTTTAGGGTTTAAGGCAGTGCATTGGTGTTCGGGCAGTGTTTGGGGTTATGCTGGGGCTGGTGTTTCAGGGATTATGGCAGTGCAGTGGTGTTCGGGCAGTGTAGGGGTAGTTCAGGGGGTGGTGTTTCAGGGTTTAGGGCAGTGCAGTGGTGTTCTGGCAGTGTAGGGGGTTTTGCTGGTGGTAGTGTTTCAGGGTTTAGGGCAGTGGTGTTCGGGCAGTGTAGGGGTCATACTGGGGGTAGTTTTTTAGGGTTTAGGGCAGTGCAGTGGTGTTGCGGCAGAGTAGGGGGTCGTGCTGGGGGGGCTGTTTTAGAGTTTAAGGCAGAGCAGTGGTGTTCGGGCAGAGTAGGGGGTCTTGCTGGGGGTGGTATTTCAGAGTTTAAGGCAGTGCAGTGCTGTTCGGGCAGTGTAGGGGGTCGTGCTGGGGTAGTGTTTTAGGGTTTAGGGCTGTGCAGTGGTGTACGGGCAGAGGAGTGGGTTCCTGCTGGTGGTGGCGTTTAGTGCAGTGCAGTGGTGTTCGGGCAGAGTAGGGGTCTTGCTGGAGGTGGTGTTCCAGGGTTTAGGGCAGTGGTGTTCGGGCAGTGTAGGGTTATCTTGCTGGGGCTGGATTTTCAGGGTTTAGAGCAGTGCAGTGGTGTTTGGGCAGTGTAGGGGTCTTGCTGGAGGTTGTTTTCCAGGGTTTAGGGCAGTGGTGTTCAGGCAGTGTAGGGTTACCTTGCTGGGGCTGGATTTGCAGGGTTTAGAGCAGTGCAGTGGTGTTCGGGCATTGTAGGGGGTCTTGCTGGGGGTGGTGTTTCAGGGTATATGGCTGTGCAGTGGTGCTTGGGCAGTAGAGGGGGTCGGGCTGTGGGTTGTGTTTTAGGGTGTAGGGCAGTGCTGTGCTGCTCGGGCAGTGTAGGGGGTTGTGCTTGGGGTAGTGTTCCAGGGTTTAGGGCAGTGCAGTGGTGTTCGGGCAGTGTAGGGGTTTGTGCTGGGGGTAGTGTACTAGGGTTTAGGGCAGAGCAGTGCTGTTCGGGCAGATTAGGGGGTCGTGCTGGTGGTGGCGTTTAGTGCAGTGCAGTGGTGTTCGGGCAGAGTAGGGGGTCAAGCTGGCGGTGGTGTTTCAGGGTTTCGGGCAGTGCAGTGGTGTTTGGGCAGTGTAGGGGGTCATGCTGGGGTGGTTTTCAGGGTTTAGGGCAGTGCAGTGGTGTTTGGGAAGTGTAGGGGTCATTCAGGTGGTGGTGTTTCATGGTTTAGGATAGTGCAGTGGTGTTCTGGCAGTGTAGGGGGTCTTGCTGGGGGTGGTTTTCAGGGTTTAGGGCAGTGCAGTGGTGTTCTGGGTAGTGTATGGGGTTTTGCTGTTGGTAGTGTTTCAGGGTTTAGGGCAGTGGTGTTCGGGCAGTGTAGGAGTTGTGCTGGGGGTGGTGTTTTAGAGTTTAGGGGAGAGCAGTGGTGTTGCGGCAGTGTAGGGGGTCGTGCTGGGGGTGGTGTTTTAGAGTGTAAGGCAGAGCAGTGGTGTTCGGACAGAGTAAGGGATCATACTGGGGGTGGCGTTCAGGGTTTAGGGCAGTAGAGTGGCGTTTGGGCAGTGTAAGGGGTCATACTGGGGGGGTGTTTCAAGGTTTAGGGCAGTGCAGTGGTGTTCGGGCAGTGTAGGGGGCAGTGCTGGGAGTGGTGTTTCAGGGTTTAGGGTAGTGCAGTGGTGTTCTTGCAGTGTAGGGGGTTGTGCTCGGGTTGGGGTTTCAGGGTTTAGGCCAGTGCAGTGAAGTTCGGGCAGTGTAGGGGGTCGTGCCGGGGTAGTGTTCTAGGGTTTAGGGCAGAGCAGTGGTCTACAGGCAGAGTAGGGAGTCGTGCTGGTGGTGGCGTTTAGTGCAGTGCAGTTGTGTTCGGGCAGAGTAGGGGGTCAAGCTGGTGGTGGTGTTTCAGGTTTTAGGGCAGTGCAGTGGTGTTCAGGCAGTGTAGGGGGTCGTGCTGGGAGTGGTGTTTCAGGGTTTAGGGCAGTGCAGTGGTGTTCGGGCAGTGTAGGGGTGTTGCTGGAGGTGGTGTTCCAGGGTTTAGGGCAGTGGTGTTCGGGCAGTGTAGGGTTGTCTTGCTGGGGCTGTTTTTTCAGGGTTTAGAGCAGTGCAGTGGTGTTCGGGCAGTGTAGGGGTCTTGCAGGAGGTGGTGTTCCAGGGTTTAGGGCAGTGCTGTTGTGTTCTTTTAGTGTAGGGGGTCATGCTGGGGCTGGTGTTTCAGGGTATAGGGCAGTGCAGTGGTGATTGGGCAGTGTATTGGATCATGCTGAGGATGGTGTTTTGGGGTTTAGGGCAGTTCAGTTGTGGTCAGGCAGTGTAAGGGTTCGTACTGGGAGTGGTGTTTGAAGGTTTATGGCAGTGCTGTGGTTTTCGGGCAGTGTAAGGGTCGTTCAGGGGTGGTGTTTCAGGGTTTAGGGCAGTGCAGTGGTGTTCTGGCATTGTAGGGGGTTTTGCTGGTGGTGGTGTTTCAGGGTTTAGGGCAGTGGTGTTCGGGCAGTGTAGGGGTTGTGCTGGGGGTGGTGTTTTAGAGTTTAAGGCAGAGCCGTGGTGTTCGGGCAGAGTAGGGGGTCATGCTGGGGGTGGCGTTCAGGGTTTAGGGCAGTACAGTGGTGTTTGGGCAGTGTAAGGGGTCGTACTGGGGGGGGTGTTTCAAGGTTTAGGGCAGTGCAGTGGTGTTCAGGCAGTGTAGGAGGTCTTGCTGGGGGTGGTGTTTCAGAGTTTAAGGCAGTGCAGTGGTGTTCGGGCAGTGTAGGGGGTAGTGCTGGGGGTGGTGTTTCAGAGTTTAGGGTAGTGCCGTGGTGTTCTGGCAGTGTAAGGGGTCGTGATGGGGCTGGTGTTTTAGGGTTTAGGCCAGTGCAGTGGTGTTCAGGCAGTGTAGGGGGTCGTGCTGGGGCTGGTGTTTCAGGGTTTAGGTCAGTGCAGTGGTGATCGGGCAGTGTAGGGGGTCGTGCTGGGACTGGTGTTTCAGGGTTTTAGGGCAGTGCAGTGGTGTTCGGGCAGTGTAGGGGGTCGTGCTGGGGCTGGTGTTTCAGGGTATAGTGCAGTGCTATGGTGGTTGGGCAGTGTATTGGGTAGTGCTGAGGATGGTGTTTTGGGGTTTAGGGCAGTGCAGCTGTGGTCAGGCAGTGTAGGGGAAGTGCTAGGGCCAGTGTTTTAGAGTTTAGATCAGTGCAGTGGTGTTCGGGCAGTGTAGAGGGTGGTGTTGGGGGTAGTTTTTTAGGGGTTTGGGCAGTGTAGTGGTGTTTGGGCAGTGTAGGGGGAGATGCTGGTGTAGTGTTTTAGGGTTGAGGGCAGAGCAGTGGTGTTCGGGCAGTATAGGGGTCGTGCTGTGGGTTGTGTTTTAGGGTGTAGGGCAGTGCTATGGTGTTCGGGCAGTATAGGGGTCGTGCTTAGGGTAGTGTTCCAGGACTTAGGGCAGTGCAGTGGTGTTCGGACAGTGTAGGGGGTCTTGCTGGGGGGGGTGTTTCAGAGTTTAAGGCAGTGTAGTGGTGTTCGGTCAGTATAGGGCGTAGTGCTGGGGTGGTGTTTCAGGGTTTAGGGTAGTGCATCGGTGTTCTGGCAGTGTAGGGGGTCATGCTGGGGCTGGGGTTTTAGGGTTTAGGAGAGTGCAGTGGTGTTCGGGCAGTGTAGAGGGTCATGCTGGGGGTAGTGTTTTAGGGTTTAGGGATGTGCAGTGGTGTTCTGGCAGTGTAGGGGGTCGTGCTGGGGGTAGTGTTCTAGGGTTTAGGGCAGAGAAGTGGTGTACGGGCAGAGTAGGGGGTCATGCTGTTGGTGGCATTTAGTGCAGCGCAGTGGTGTTCGGGCAGAGTAGGGGGTCAAGCTGGTGGTGGTGTTTCAGGGTTTCGGGTAGTGCAGTGGTGTTCGGGCAGTGTAGTGGGTCATGCTGTGGGTAGTGTTTCAGGGTTTAGGGCGGTGCAGTGTTTTTCGGGCAGTGTAGGAGTTGTTCAGGGGGTGGTGTTTCAGGGTTTAGGACAGTGCAGTGGTGTTCTCGCAGTGTAGGTGGTCTTGCTAGGTGTGGTTTTCAGGGTTTATTGCAGTGGTGTTCGGGCAGTTTAGGGGGTCAAGCTGGTGGTGGTGTTTCAGGTTTTCGGACAGTGCAGTGGTGCTCGGGCAGTGTAGGGGTCTTGCTGGAGGTGGTGTTCCAGGGTTTAGGGCAGTGGTGTTCGGGCAGTGTAGGGTTGTCTTGCTGGGGCTGGATTTTCAGGGTTTAGAGCAGTGCAGTGGTGTTCAGGCAGTGTAGGGGTTTTGCTGGAGGTGGTGTTCCAGGGTTTAGGGCGGTGGTGTTCAGGCAGTGTAGGGTTGTCTTGCTGGGGCTGGATTTTCAGGGTTTAGAGCAGTGCAGTGGTGTTCGGGCATTGTAGGGGGTCTTTCTGGGCATGGTGTTTCAGCTTTTACGGCTGTGCAGTGGTGCTTGGGCAGTATAGGGGGTCGGGCTGTGGGTAGTGTTTCAGGTTTTAGGGCAGTGAAGTGGTGTTCGGGCAGTGCAGGCATCGTGCTGGGGCTGGTGTTTAAGGGTATAGGGCAGTGCAGTGGTGGTTGGGCATTGTATTGGGTCATGCTGAGGCTGGTGTTTTATGGTTTAGGGCAGTGCAGTTGTGATCGGGCAGTGTAAGGGAAGTGCTGGGGCTAGTGTTTTAGAGTTTAGATCAGTGCAGTGGGGTTCGGGCAGTGTAGAGGGTGGTGCTGGGGGTAGTTTTTTAGGGTTTTGGGCAGTGCAGTGGTGTTCGGGCAGTGTAGGGGGAGATGCTGGGGGTAGTGTTTTAGGGTTGAGGGCAGAGCAGTAGTGTTCGGGCAGTATCGGGTCGTGCTGTTGGTTGTGTTTTAGGGTGTAGGCTAGTGATGTGCTGCTCGGGCAGTGTAGGGGGTCATGCTTGGGGTAGTGTTCCAGGGTTTAGGGCAGTGCAGTGGTGTTCGGGCAGTGTAGGGGGACATGCTGGGGGTAGTGTTTTAGGGTTTAGGGCAGAGCAGTGGTGTTCAGGCAGAGTAGGGTGTTGTGCTGTGGTGGTTTTTAGAGAAGTGCAGTGGTGTTTGGACAGTGTAGGGGGTCGTGCTGGTGGTGGTGTTTCAGGGTTTAGGGCAGTGCAGTGGTGTTCGGGCATTGGAGGTGGACATGCTGGGGGTAGTGTTTTAGGGTTTAGGGCAGAACAGTTGTGTTCGGGCAGTGTAGGGGGTCGTGCTGGGGGTAGTGTTCTAGGGTTTAGGGCAGAGCAGTGGTGTTCGGGCAGATTAGGGGGTCGTGCTGGTGGTGGCGTTTAGTGCAGTGCAGTGGTGTTCGGGCAGAGTAGGGGGTCAAGCTGGGGGTGGTGTTTCAGGGTTTCGGGCAGTGTAGTGGTGTTCGGGCAGTGTAGGGGGTCATTCTGGGGGTGGTGTTTCAGGGTTTAGGGCAGTGCAGTGGTGTTCGGGAAGTGTAGGGGTCATTCAGGGGGTGGTGTTTCAGGGTTTAGGACAGTGCAGTGGTGTTCTGGCAGTGTAGGGGGTCTTGCTTGCTGGGGGTGGTTTTCAGGGTTTAGGGCAGTGGTGTTCGGGCGGTGTAGGGGGTCTTGCTGGGGCTGGTGTTTCAGGGTTTAGGGCAGTGCAGTGGTGTTGGGGCAGTATAGAGGTCTTGCTGGGGGGTGTGTTCCAGCGTTTAGGGCAGTGGTGTTCGGGCAGTGTAGGGTTGTCTTGGTGGGGCTGGATTTTCAGGATTTAGAGCAGTGCAGTGGTGTTCGGGCAGTGTAGGGGTCTTGCTGGAGGTGGTGTTCCAGGGTTTAGGGCAGTGGTGTTCAGGCAGTGTAGGGTTGTCTTGCTGGGGCTGGATTTTCAGGGTTTAGAGCAGTGCAGTGGTGTTCGGGCAGTGTAGGGGGTCTTGCTGGGGGTGGTGTTTCAGGGTTTAGGGCTGTGCAGTGGTGCTTGGGCAGAATAGGCGGTCATGCTGTGGGTAGTGTTTCAGGGTTTAGGGCAGTGCAGTGGTGTTCGGGCAGTGTAAGTGTTCGTACTGGGTTGTGGTGTTTCAAGGTTTAGGGCAGTGCAGTGGTATTTGGGCAGTGTAGGTGGTCGTGCTGGGGATGGTGTTTCAGGGTTTAGGGCAGTGCTGTTGTGTTCTTTTAGTGTAGGGGGTCATGCTGGGGCTGGTGTTTCAAGGTATAGGGCAGTGCAGTGGTGGTTGGGCAGTGTTTTGGGTCGTGCTGAGGATGGTTGTTTTGGGGTTTAGGGCAGTGCAGTTGTGGTCAGGCAGTGTAAGGGTTCGCACTGGGAGTGGTGTTTCAAGGTGTATGGCAGTGTAGTGGTTTTTGGGCAGTATAGGGATCGTTCAGGGGTGGTGTTTCGGTGTTTAGGGCAGTGCAGTGGTGTTCTGGCAGTGTAGGGGGTTTTGCTGGTGGTGGTGTTTCAGGGTTTAGGGCAGTAGTGTTCGGGCAGTGTAGGGGTTGTGCTGGGGGTGGTGTTTTAGGGTTTAGGGCATAGCAGTGGTGTTGCGGCAGTGTAGGGGGTCATGCTGGGGGTGGTGTTTTAGAGTTTAAGGCAGAGCAGTGGTGTTCGGGCAGAGTAGGGGGTCATGCTGGGGGTGGCGTTCAGGGTTTAGGGCAGTAGAGTGGTGTTTGGGCAGTGTAAGGTTTCGTACTGGGGGTGTTTCAAGGTTTAGGGCAGTGCAGTGGTGTTCAGGCAGTGAAGGAGGTCTTTCTGGGGGTGGTTTTTCAGAGTTTAAGGCAGTGCAGTGGTGTTCGGGCAGTGTAGGGGTAGTGCTGGGGATGGTGTTTCAGGGTTTAGGCCAGTGCAGTGGTGTTCGGGCAGTGTAGGGGGTCGTGCTGGGGCTGGTGTTTCAGGGTTTAGGTCTGTGCAGTGGTGTTCAGGCAGTGTAGGGGGTCGTGCTGGGACTGGTGTTTCAGGGTTTAGGGCAGCGCAGTGGTGTTCGGGCAGTATAGGGGGTCATGCTGGGGCTGGTGTTTCAGGGGATAGTGCAGTGCAGTTGTGGTTGGGCAGTGTATTGGGTCGTGCTGAGGATGGTGTTTTAGAGTTTAGATCAGTGCAGTGGTGTTCAGGCAGTGTAGAGGGTGGTGCTGGGGGTAGTTTTTTAGGGTTTTGGGCATTGCAGTGGTGTTCGGGCAGAGAAGGGGGAGATGCTGGGGGTAGTGTTTTAGGGTTGAGGGCAGAGCAGTGGTGTTTGGGCATAGTAGGGGGTTTTGCTGGAGTGGTGTTTAGAGAAGTGCAGTGGTGTTTGGGCAGTGTAGGAAGCCGTGCTGGGGTGGTGTTTAAGGGTTTAGGGCAGTCCAGTGGTGTTCGGGCAGTGTAGGGGGACATGCTGGGGGTAGTGTTTTAGGATTTAGGGCAGAACAGTGGTGTTCGGGCAGTGTAGGGGTCATACTGGGGGTAGTTTTTTAGGGTTTAGGGCAGTGCAGTGGTGTTTGGGCAGTTTAGGGGGTCGTGCTGGGGCTAGTGTTTCACGGTTTAGGACAGTGCAGTGGTGTTCTGGCAGTGTAGGGGGTCGTGCTGGGGATAGTTTTTTTAGGACAGTGCAGTGGTGTTCAGGCAGTGTAGGGGGTCGTGCTGGGGCTGGTGTGTTAGGGTTTAAGGCAGTGCATTGGTGTTCGGGCAGTGTAGGGGGTCATGCTGGGGCTGGTGTTCCAGGGTTTATGGCAGTGCAGTGGTGTTTGGGCAGTGTAGGGGTCATTCAGGGGGTGGTGTTTCAGGGTTTAGGGCAGTGCAGTGGTGTTCTGGCAGTGTAGGGGGTTTTGCTGTTGGTAGTGTTTCAGGGTTTAGGGCAGTGGTGTTCGGGCAGTGTAGGGGTTGTGCTGGGTTGGTGTTTTAGAGTTTAGGGCAGGACAGTGGTGTTGCGGCAGTGTAGGGGGTCGTGCTGGGGGTGGTGTTTTAGAGTTTAAGGCAGAGCAGTGGTGTTGGGGCAGAGTAAGGGATCATGCTGGGGGTGGCGTTCAGGGTTTAGGGCAGTACAGTGGCGTTTGGGCAGTGTAAGGGGTCATACTGGGGGGGTGTTTCAAGGTTTAGGGCAGTGCAGTGGTGTTCGGGCAGTGTAGGGGGCAGTGCTGGGAGTAGTGTTTCAGGGTTTAGGGTAGTGCAGTGGTGTTCTTGCAGTGTAGGGGGTCGTGCTCGGGCTGGGGTTTCAGGGTTAAGGCCAGTGCAGTGGTGTTCGGGCAGTGTAGGGAGTCGTGCTGGGGTAGTGTTTTAGGGTTTAGGGCTGTGCAGTGGTGATCTGGCAGTGTAGGGGGTCGTGCTGGGGTAGTGTTCTAGTATTTAGGGCAGAGCAGTGGTGTACGGGCAGAGTAGGAAGTCGTGCTGGTGGTGGCGTTTAGTGCAGTGCAGTGGTGTTCGGGCAGTGTAGGGGGTCAAGCTGGTGGTGGTGTTTCAGGGTTTAGGGCAGTGGTGTTCGGGCAGTGTAGGGTTGTCTTGCTGGGGCTGTTTTTTCAGGGTTTAGAACAGTGCAGTGGTGTTCGGGCAGTGTAGGGGTCTTGCTGGGGCTGGATTTTCAGGGTTTAGAGCAGTGCAGTGGTGTTTGGGCAGTGTAGGGGGTCATGCTGTGGGTAGTGTTTCAGGGTTTAGGGCAGTGCAGTGGTGTTCAGGCAGTGTAAGGGTTTATACTGGGAGTTGTGTTTCAAGGTTTAGGGCAGTGTAGTGGTAATCGGGCAGTGTTGGGGGTCATGCTGGGGAGGGTGTTAAATGGTTTAGGGCATTGCTGTGGTGTTCTTGCAGTGTAGGGGGTCATGCTGGGGCTGGTGTTTCAGGGTATAGGGCAGTGCAGTGGTGGTTGGGCAGTGTATTGGGTCATGCTGAGGATGGTGTTTTGGGGTTTAGGGCAGTGCAGTTGTGGTCAGGCAGTGTAAGGGTTGGTACTGGGAGTGGTGTTTCAAGGTTTATGGCAGTGCTGTGGTTTTCGGGCAGTGTATGCGTCGTACAGGGGTGGTGTTTCAGGGTTTAGGGCAGTGCAGTGGTGTTCTGGCAGTGTAGGGGGTTTTGCTGGTGGTGGTGTTTCAGGATTTAGGGCAGTGGTGATTGGGCAGTGTAGGGGTTTGTGCTGGGGGTAGTGTACTAGGGTTTAGGGCAGAGCAGTGCTGTTCGGGCAGATTAGGGGGTCGTGCTGGTGGTGGCGTTTAGTGCAGTGCAGTGGTGTTCGGGCAGAGTAGGGGGTCAAGCTGGCGGTGGTGTTTCAGGGTTTCGGGCAGTGCAGTGGTGTTCGGGCAGTGTAGGGGGTCATGCTGGGGTGGTTTTCAGGGTTTAGGGCAGTGCAGTGGTGTTTGGGAAGTGTAGGGGTCATTCAGGTGGTGGTGTTTCATGGTTTAGGATAGTGCAGTGGTGTTCTGGCAGTGTAGGGGGTCTTGCTGGGGGTGGTTTTCAGGGTTTAGGGCAGTGCAGTGGTGTTCTGGCAGTGTATGGGGTTTTGCTGTTGGTAGTGTTTCAGGGTTTAGGGCAGTGGTGTTCGGGCAGTGTAGGGGTTGTGCTGGGGGTGGTGTTTTAGAGTTTAGGGGAGAGCAGTGGTGTTGCGGCAGTGTAGGGGGTCGTGCTGGGGGTGGTGTTTTAGAGTGTAAGGCAGAGCAGTGGTGTTCGGACAGAGTAAGGGATCATACTGGGGGTGGCGTTCAGGGTTTAGGGCAGTAGAGTGGCGTTTGGGCAGTGTAAGGGGTCATACTGGGGGGGTGTTTCAAGGTTTAGGGCAGTGCAGTGGTGTTCCGGCAGTGTAGGGGGCAGTGCTGGGAGTGGTGTTTCAGGGTTTAGGGTAGTGCAGTGGTGTTCTTGCAGTGTAGGGGGTTGTGCTCGGGCTGGGGTTTCAGGGTTTAGGCCAGTGCAGTGAAGTTCGGGCAGTGTAGGGGGTCGTGCCGGGGTAGTGTTCTAGGGTTTAGGGCAGAGCAGTGGTGTACAGGCAGAGTAGGGAGTCGTGCTGGTGGTGGCGTTTAGTGCAGTGCAGTTGTGTTCTGGCAGAGTAGGGGGTCAAGCTGGTGGTGGTGTTTCAGGTTTTAGGGCAGTGCAGTGGTGTTCGGGCAGTGTAGGGGGTCGTGCTGGGAGTGGTGTTTCAGGGTTTAGGGCAGTGCAGTGGTGTTCGGGCAGTGTAGGGGTGTTGCTGGAGGTGGTGTTCCAGGGTTTAGGGCAGTGGTGTTCGGGCAGTGTAGGGTTGTCTTGCTGGGGCTGTTTTTTCAGGGTTTAGAGCAGTGCAGTGGTGTTCGGGCAGTGTAGGGGTCTTGCAGGAGGTGGTGTTCCAGGGTTTAGGGCAGTGCTGTTGTGTTCTTTTAGTGTAGGGGGTCATGCTGGGGCTGGTGTTTCAGGGTATAGGGCAGTGCAGTGGTGATTGGGCAGTGTATTGGATCATGCTGAGGATGGTGTTTTGGGGTTTAGGGCAGTTCAGTTGTGGTAAGGCAGTGTAAGGGTTCGTACTGGGAGTGGTGTTTGAAGGTTTATGGCAGTGCTGTGGTTTTCGGGCACTGTAAGGGTCGTTCGGGGGTGGTGTTTCAGGGTTTAGGGCAGTGCAGTGGTGTTCTGGCATTGTAGGGGGTTTTGCTGGTGGTGGTGTTTCAGGGTTTAGGGCAGTGGTATTCGGGCAGTGTAGGGGTTGTGCTGGGGGTGGTGTTTTAGAGTTTAAGGCAGAGCAGTGGTGTTCGGGCAGAGTAGGGGGTCATGCTGGGGGTGGCGTTCAGGGTTTAGGGCAGTACAGTGGTGTTTGGGCAGTGTAAGGGGTCGTACTGGGGGGGGTGTTTCAAGGTTTAGGGCAGTGCAGTGGTGTTTAGGCAGTGTAGGAGGTCTTGCTGGGGGTGGTGTTTCAGAGTTTAAGGCAGTGCAGTGGTGTTCGGGCAGTGTAGGGGGTAGTGCTGGGGGTGGTGTTTCAGAGTTTAGGGTAGTGCCGTGGTGTTCTGGCAGTGTAAGGGGTCGTGATGGGGCTGGTGTTTCAGGGTTTAGGCCAGTGCAGTGGTGTTCAGGCAGTGTAGGAGGTCGTGCTGGGGCTGGTGTTTCAGGGTTTAGGTCAGTGCAGTGGTGATCGGGCATTGTAGGGGGTCCTGCTGGGACTGGTGTTTCAGGGTTTTAGGGCAGTGCAGTGGTGTTCGGGCAGTGTAGGGGGTCGTGCTGGGGCTGGTGTTTCAGGGTATAGTGCAGTGCTATGGTGGTTGGGCAGTGTATTGGGTAGTGCTGAGGATGGTGTTTTGGGGTTTAGGGCAGTGCAGTTGTGGTCAGGCAGTGTAGGTGAAGTGCTAGGGCCAGTGTTTTAGAGTTTAGATCAGTGCAGTGGTGTTCGGGCAGTGTAGAGGGTGGTGTTGGGGGTAGTTTTTTAGGGGTTTGGGCAGTGTAGTGGTGTTTGGACAGTGTAGGGAGAGATGCTGGTGTAGTGTTTTAGGGTTGAGGGCAGAGCAGTGGTGTTCGGGCAGTATAGGGGTCGTGCTGTGGGTTGTGTTTTAGGGTGTAGGGCAGTGCTATGGTGTTCGGGCAGTATAGGGGTCGTGCTTAGGGTAGTGTTCCAGGACTTAGGGCAGTGCAGTGGTGTTCGGACAGTGTAGGGGGTCTTGCTGGGGGTGGTGTTTCAGAGTTTAAGGCAGTGTAGTGGTGTTCGGTCAGTATAGGGCGTAGTGCTGGGGTGGTGTTTCAGGGTTTAGGGTAGTGCATAGGTGTTCTGGCAGTGTAGGGGGTCGTGCTGGGGCTGGGGTTTTAGGGTTTAGGAGAGTGCAGTGGTGTTCGGGCAGTGTAGAGGGTCATGCTGGGGGTAGTGTTTTAGGGTTTAGGGATGTGCAGTGGTGTTCTGGCAGTGTAGGGGGTCGTGCTGGGGTAGTGTTCTAGGGTTTAGGGCAGAGAAGTGGTGTACGGGCAGAGTAGGGGGTCATGCTGTTGGTGGCGTTTAGTGCAGCGCAGTGGTGTTCGGGCAGAGTAGGGGGTCAAGCTGGTGGTGGTGTTTCAGGGTTTCGGGTAGTGCAGTGGTGTTCGGGCAGTGTAGTGGGTCATGCTGTGGGTAGTGTTTCAGGGTTTAGGGCGGTGCAGTGTTTTTCGGGCAGTGTAGGAGTTGTTCAGGGGGTGGTGTTTCAGGGTTTAGGACAGTGCAGTGGTGTTCTCGCAGTGTAGGTGGTCTTGCTAGGTGTGGTTTTCAGGGTTTATTGCAGTGGTGTTCGGGCAGTTTAGGGGGTCAAGCTGGTGGTGGTGTTTCAGGATTTCGGACAGTGCAGTGGTGCTCGGGCAGTGTAGGGGTCTTGCTGGAGGTGGTGTTCCAGGGTTTAGGGCAGTGGTGTTCGGGCAGTGTAGGGTTGTCTTGCTGGGGCTGGATTTTCAGGGTTTAGAGCAGTGCAGTGGTGTTCGGGCATTGTAGGGGGTCTTTCTGGGCATGGTGTTTCAGCTTTTACGGCTGTGCAGTGGTGCTTGGGCAGTATAGGGGGTCGGGCTGTGGGTAGTGTTTCAGGTTTTAGGGCAGTGAAGTGGTGTTCGGGCAGTGCAGGCATCGTGCTGGGGCTGGTGTTTAAGGGTATAGGGCAGTGCAGTGGTGGTTGGGCATTGTATTGGGTCATGCTGAGGCTGGTGTTTTATGGTTTAGGGCAGTGCAGTTGTGATCGGGCAGTGTAGGGGAAGTGCTGGGGCTAGTGTTTTAGAGTTTAGATGAGTGCAGTGGGGTTCGGGCAGTGTAGAGGGTGGTGCTGGGGGTAGTTTTTTAGGGTTTTGGGCAGTGCAGTGGTGTTCGGGCAGTGTGGGGGGAGATGCTGGGGGTAGTGTTTTAGGGTTGAGGGCAGAGCAGTGGTGTTCGGGCAGTATCGGGTTGTGCTGTGGGTTGTGTTTTAGGGTGTAGGCTAGTGCTGTGCTGCTCGGGCAGTGTAGGGGGTCATGCTTGGGGTAGTGTTCCAGGGTTTAGGGCAGTGCAGTGGTGTTCGGGCAGTGTAGGGGAACATGCTGGGGGTAGTGTTTTAGGGTTTAGGGCAGAGCAGTGGTGTTCAGGCAGAGTAGGGTGTTGTGCTGTGGTGGTTTTTAGAGAAGTGCAGTGGTGTTTGGACAGTGTAGGGGGTCGTGCTGGTGGTGGTGTTTCAGGGTTTAGGGCAGTGCAGTGGTGTTCGGGCATTGGAGGTGGACATGCTGGGGGTAGTGTTTTAGGGTTTAGGGCAGAACAGTTGTGTTCGGGCAGTGTAGGGGGTCGTGCTGGGGGTAGTGTTCTAGGGTTTAGGGCAGAGCAGTGGTGTTCGGGCAGATTAGGGGGTCGTGCTGGTGGTGGCGTTTAGTGCAGTGCAGTGGTGTTCGGGCAGAGTAGGGGGTCAAGCTGGGGGTGGTGTTTCAGGGTTTCGGGCAGTGTAGTGGTGTTCGGGCAGTGTAGGGGGTCATTCTGGGGGTGGTGTTTCAGGGTTTAGGGCAGTGCAGTGGTGTTCGGGAAGTGTAGGGGTCGTTCAGGGGGTGGTGTTTCAGGGTTTAGGACAGTGCAGTGGTGTTCTGGCAGTGTAGGGGGTCTTGCTGGGGGTGGTTTTCAGGGTTTAGGGCAGTGGTGTTCGGGCGGTGTAGGGGGTCTTGCTGGGGCTGGTGTTTCAGGGTTTAGGGCAGTGCAGTGGTGTTGGGGCAGTGTAGAGGGTCGTGCTGGGAGTGGTGTTTCAGGGTTTAGGGCAGTGCTGTGGTGTTCCGGCAGTGTAGGGGTCTTGCTGGGGGGTGTGTTCCAGCGTTTAGGGCAGTGGTGTTCGGGCAGTGTAGGGTTGTCTTGGTGGGGCTGGATTTTCAGGATTTAGAGCAGTGCAGTGGTGTTCGGGCAGTGTAGGGGTCTTGCTGGAGGTGGTGTTCCAGGGTTTAGGGCAGTGGTGTTCAGGCAGTGTAGGGTTGTCTTGCTGGGGCTGGATTTTCAGGGTTTAGAGCAGTGCAGTGGTGTTCGGGCAGTGTAGGGGGTCTTGCTGGGGGTGGTGTTTCAGGGTTTAGGGCTGTGCAGTGGTGCTTGGGCAGAATAGGTGGTCATGCTGTGGGTAGTGTTACAGGGTTTAGGGCAGTGCAGTGGTGTTCGGGCAGTGTAAGTGTTCGTACTGGGTTGTGGTGTTTCAAGGTTTAGGGCAGTGCAGTGGTATTTGGGCAGTGTAGGTGGTCGTGCTGGGGATGGTGTTTCAGGGTTTAGGGCAGTGCTGTTGTGTTCTTTTAGTGTAGGGGGTCATGCTGGGGCTGGTGTTTCAAGGTATAGGGCAGTGCAGTGGTGGTTGGGCAGTGTTTTGGGTCGTGCTGAGGATGGTTGTTTTGGGGTTTAGGGCAGTGCAGTTGTGGTCAGGCAGTGTAAGGGTTCGCACTGGGAGTGGTGTTTCAAGGTGTATGGCAGTGTAGTGGTTTTTGGGCAGTGTAGGGATCGTTCAGGGGTGGTGTTTCGGTGTTTAGGGCAGTGCAGTGGTGTTCTGGCAGTGTAGGGGGTTTTGCTGGTGGTGGTGTTTCAGGGTTTAGGGCAGTAGTGTTCGGGCAGTGTAGGGGTTGTGCTGGGGGTGGAGTTTTAGGGTTTAGGGCATAGCAGTGGTGTTGCGGCAGTGTAGGGGGTCATGCTGGGGGTGGTGTTTTAGAGTTTAAGGCAGAGCAGTGGTGTTCGTGCAGAGTAGGGGGTCATGCTGGGGGTGGCGTTCAGGGTTTAGGGCAGTAGAGTGGTGTTTGGGCAGTGTAAGGTTTCGTACTGGGGGTGTTTCAAGGTTTAGGGCAGTGCAGTGGTGTTCAGGCAGTGAAGGAGGTCTTTCTGGGGGTGGTTTATCAGAGTTTAAGGCAGTGCAGTGGTGTTCGGGCAGTGTAGGGGTAGTGCTGGGGATGGTGTTTCAGGGTTTAGGCCAGTGCAGTGGTGTTCGGGCAGTGTAGGGGGTCGTGCTGGGGCTGGTGTTTCAGGGTTTAGGTCAGTGCAGTGGTGTTCAGGCAGTGTAGGGGGTCGTGCTGGGACTGGTGTTTCAGGGTTTAGGGCAGCGCATTGGTGTTCGGGCAGTATAGGGGGTCATGCTGGGGCTGGTGTTTCAGGGGATAGTGCAGTGCAGTCGTGGTTGGGCAGTGTATTGGGTCGTGCTGAGGATGGTGTTTTAGAGTTTAGATCAGTGCAGTGGTGTTCAGGCAGTGTAGAGGGTTGTGCTGGTGGTGGTGTTTCAGGGTTTAGGGCAGTGCAGTGGTGTTCGGGCATTGGAGGTGGACATGCTGGGGGTAGTGTTTTAGGGTTGAGGGCAGAACAGTTGTGTTCGGGCAGTGTAGGGGGTCGTGCTGGGGGTAGTGTTCTAGGGTTTAGGGCAGAGCAGTGGTGTTCGGGCAGATTAGGGGTTCGTGCTGGTGGTGGCGTTTAGTGCAGTGCAGTGGTGTTCGGGCAGAGTAGGGGGTCAAGCTGGGGGTGGTGTTTCAGGGTTTCGGGCAGTGTAGTGGTGTTCGGGCAGTGTAGGGGGTCATTCTGGGGGTGGTGTTTCAGGGTTTAGGGCAGTGCAGTGGTGTTCGGGAAGTGTAGGGGTCGTTCAGGGGGTGGTGTTTCAGGGTTTAGGACAGTGCAGTGGTGTTCTGGCAGTGTAGGGGGTCTTGCTGGGGGTGGTTTTCAGGGTTTAGGGCAGTGGTGTTCGGGCGGTGTAGGGGGTCTTGCTGGGGCTGGTGTTTCAGGGTTTAGGGCAGTGCAGTGATGTTGGGGCAGTGTAGAGGGTCGTGCTGGGAGTGGTGTTTCAGGGGTTAGGGCAGTGCTGTGGTGTTCCGGCAGTGTAGGGGTCTTGCTGGGGGGTGTGTTCCAGCGTTTAGGGCAGTGGTGTTCGGGCAGTGTAGTGTTGTCTTGGTGAGGCTGGATTTTCAGGATTTAGAGCAGTGCAGTGGTGTTCGGGCAGTGTAGGGGTCTTGCTGGAGGTGGTGTTCCAGGGTTTAGGGCAGTGGTGTTCAGGCAGTGTAGGGTTGTCTTGCTGGGGCTGGATTTTCAGGGTTTAGAGCAGTGCAGTGGTGTTCGGGCAGTGTAGGGGGTCTTGCTGGGGTGGTGTTTCAGGGTTTAGGGCTGTGCAGTGGTGCTTGGGCAGAATAGGCGGTCATGCTGTGGGTAGTGTTTCAGGGTTTAGGGCAGTGCAGTGGTGTTCGGGCAGTGTAAGTGTTCGTACTGGGTTGTGGTGTTTCAAGGTTTAGGGCAGTGCAGTGGTATTTGGGCAGTGTAGGTGGTCGTGCTGGGGATGGTGTTTCAGGGTTTAGGGCAGTGCTGTTGTGTTCTTTTAGTGTAGGGGGTCATGCTGGGGCTGGTGTTTCAAGGTATAGGGCAGTGCAGTGGTGGTTGGGCAGTGTTTTGGGTCGTGCTGAGGATGGTTGTTTTGGGGTTTAGGGCAGTGCAGTTGTGGTCAGGCAGTGTAAGGGTTCGCACTGGGAGTGGTGTTTCAAGGTGTATGGCAGTGTAGTGGTTTTTGGGCAGTGTAGGGATCGTTCAGGGGTGGTGTTTCGGTGTTTAGGGCAGTGCAGTGGTGTTCTGGCAGTGTAGGGGGTTTTGCTGGTGGTGGTGTTTCAGGGTTTAGGGCAGTAGTGTTCGGGCAGTGTAGGGGTTGTGCTGGGGGTGGTGTTTTAGGGTTTAGGGCATAGCAGTGGTGTTGCGGCAGTGTAGGGGGTCATGCTGGGGGTGGTGTTTTAGAGTTTAAGGCAGAGCAGTGGTGTTCGGGCAGAGTAGGGGGTCATGCTGGGGGTGGCGTTCAGGGTTTAGGGCAGTAGAGTGGTGTTTGGGCAGTGTAAGGTTTCGTACTGGGGGTGTTTCAAGGTTTAGGGCAGTGCAGTGGTGTTCAGGCAGTGAAGGAGGTCTTTCTGGGGGTGGTTTTTCAGAGTTTAAGGCAGTGCAGTGGTGTTCGGGCAGTGTAGGGGTAGTGCTGGGGATGGTGTTTCAGGGTTTAGGCCAGTGCAGTGGTGTTCGGGCAGTGTAGGGGGTCGTGCTGGGGCTGGTGTTTCAGGGTTTAGGTCAGTGCAGTGGTGTTCAGGCAGTGTAGGGGGTCGTGCTGGGACTGGTGTTTCAGGGTTTAGGGCAGCGCAGTGGTGTTCGGGCAGTATAGGGGGTCATGCTGGGGCTGGTGTTTCAGGGGATAGTGCAGTGCAGTCGTGGTTGGGCAGTGTATTGGGTCGTGCTGAGGATGGTGTTTTAGAGTTTAGATCAGTGCAGTGGTGTTCAGGCAGTGTAGAGGGTCGTGCTGGTGGTGGTGTTTCAGGGTTTAGGGCAGTGCAGTGGTGTTCGGGCATTGGAGGTGGACATGCTGGGGGTAGTGTTTTAGGGTTGAGGGCAGAACAGTTGTGTTCGGGCAGTGTAGGGGGTCGTGCTGGGGGTAGTGTTCTAGGGTTTAGGGCAGAGCAGTGGTGTTCGGGCAGATTAGGGGTTCGTGCTGGTGGTGGCGTTTAGTGCAGTGCAGTGGTGTTCGGGCAGAGTAGGGGGTCAAGCTGGGGGTGGTGTTTCAGGGTTTCGGGCAGTGTAGCGGTGTTCGGGCAGTGTAGGGGGTCATTCTGGGGGTGGTGTTTCAGGGTTTAGGGCAGTGCAGTGGTGTTCGGGAAGTGTAGGGGTCGTTCAGGGGGTGGTGTTTCAGGGTTTAGGACAGTGCAGTGGTGTTCTGGCAGTGTAGGGGGTCTTGCTGGGGGTGGTTTTCAGGGTTTAGGGCAGTGGTGTTTGGGCGGTGTAGGGGGTCTTGCTGGGGCTGGTGTTTCAGGGTTTAGGGCAGTGCAGTGGTGTTGGGGCAGTGTAGAGGGTCGTGCTGGGAGTGGTGTTTCAGGGTTTAGGGCAGTGCTGTGGTGTTCCGGCAGTGTAGGGGTCTTGCTGGGGGGTGTGTTCCAGCGTTTAGGGCAGTGGTGTTCGGGCAGTGTAGGGTTGTCTTGGTGGGGCTGGATTTTCAGGATTTAGAGCAGTGCAGTGGTGTTCGGGCAGTGTAGGGGTCTTGCTGGAGGTGGTGTTCCAGGGTTTAGGGCAGTGGTGTTCAGGCAGTGTAGGGTTGTCTTGCTGGGGCTGGATTTTCAGGGTTTAGAGCAGTGCAGTGGTGTTCGGGCAGTGTAGGGGGTCTTGCTGGGGGTGGTGTTTCAGGGTTTAGGGCTGTGCAGTGGTGCTTGGGCAGAATAGGCGGTCATGCTGTGGGTAGTGTTTCAGGGTTTAGGGCAGTGCAGTGGTGTTCGGGCAGTGTAAGTGTTCGTACTGGGTTGTGGTGTTTCAAGGTTTAGGGCAGTGCAGTGGTATTTGGGCAGTGTAGGTGGTCGTGCTGGGGATGGTGTTTCAGGGTTTAGGGCAGTGCTGTTGTGTTCTTTTAGTGTAGGGGGTCATGCTGGGGCTGGTGTTTCAAGGTATAGGGCAGTGCAGTGGTGGTTGGGCAGTGTTTTGGGTCGTGCTGAGGATGGTTGTTTTGGGGTTTAGGGCAGTGCAGTTGTGGTCAGGCAGTGTAAGGGTTCGCACTGGGAGTGGTGTTTCAAGGTGTATGGCAGTGTAGTGGTTTTTGGGCAGTGTAGGGATCGTTCAGGGGTGGTGTTTCGGTGTTTAGGGCAGTGCAGTGGTGTTCTGGCAGTGTAGGGGGTTTTGCTGGTGGTGGTGTTTCAGGGTTTAGGGCAGTAGTGTTCGGGCAGTGTAGGGGTTGTGCTGGGGGTGGGGTTTTAGGGTTTAGGGCATAGCAGTGGTGTTGCGGCAGTGTAGGGGGTCATGCTGGGGGTGGTGTTTTAGAGTTTAAGGCAGAGCAGTGGTGTTCGGGCAGAGTAGGGGGTCATGCTGGGGGTGGCGTTCAGGGTTTAGGGCAGTAGAGTGGTGTTTGGGCAGTGTAAGGTTTCGTACTGGGGGTGTTTCAAGGTTTAGGGCAGTGCAGTGGTGTTCAGGCAGTGAAGGAGGTCTTTCTGGGGGTGGTTTTTCAGATTTTAAGGCAGTGCAGTGGTGTTCGGGCAGTGTAGGGGTAGTGCTGGGGATGGTGTTTCAGGGTTTAGGCCAGTGCAGTGGTGTTCGTGCAGTGTAGGGGGTCATGCTGGGGCTGGTGTTTCAGGGTTTAGGTCAGTGCAGTGGTGTTCAGGCAGTGTAGGGGGTCGTGCTGGGACTGGTGTTTCAGGGTTTAGGGCAGCGCAGTGGTGTTCGGGCAGTATAGGGGGCCATGCTGGGGCTGGTGTTTCAGGGGATAGTGCAGTGCAGTCGTGGTTGGGCAGTGTATTGGGTCGTGCTGAGGATGGTGTTTTAGAGTTTAGATCAGTGCAGTGGTGTTCAGGCAGTGTAGAGGGTGGTGCTGGGGGTAGTTTTTTAGGGTTTTGGGCATTGCAGTGGTGTTCGGGCAGAGAAGGGGGTGATGCTGGGGGCAGTGTTTTAGGGTTGAGGGCAGAGCAGTGGTGTTTGGGCATAGTAGGGGGTTTTGCTGGGGTGGTGTTTAGAGAAGTGCAGTGGTGTTTGGGCAGTGTAGGAAGCCGTGCTGGGGGTAATGTTTAAGGGTTTAGGGCAGTCCAGTGGTGTTCGGGCAGTGTAGGGGGACATGCTGGGGGTAGTGTTTTAGGATTTAGGGCAGAACAGTGGTGTTCGGGCAGTGTAGGGGTCATACTGGGGGTAGTTTTTTAGGGTTTAGGGCAGTGCAGTGGTGTTTGGGCAGTTTAGGAGGTCGTGCTGGGGCTAGTGTTTCACGGTTTAGGACAGTGCAGTGGTGTTCTGGCAGTGTAGGGGGTCATGCTGGGGATAGTTTTTTTAGGGCAGTGCAGTGGTGTTCAGGCAGTGTAGGGGGTCGTGCTGGGGCTGGTGTGTTAGGGTTTAAGGCAGTGCATTGGTGTTCGGGCAGTGTAGGGGGTCATGCTGGGGCTGGTGTTCCAGGGTTTATGGCAGTGCAGTGGTGTTTGGGCAGTGTAGGGGTCATTCAGGGGGTGGTGTTTCAGGGTTTAGGGCAGTGCAGTGGTGTTCTGGCAGTGTAGGGGGTTTTGCTGTTGGTAGTGTTTCAGGGTTTAGGGCAGTGGTGTTCGGGCAGTGTAGGGGTTGTGCTGGGGTGGTGTTTTAGAGTTTAGGGCAGGACAGTGGTGTTGCGGCAGTGTAGGGGGTTGTGCTGGGGGTGGTGTTTTAGAGTTTAAGGCAGAGCAGTGGTGTTGGGGCAGAGTAAGGGATCATGCTGGGGGTGGCGTTCAGGGTTTAGGGCAGTACAGTGGCGTTTGGGCAGTGTAAGGGGTCATACTGGGGGGGTGTTTCAAGGTTTAGGGCAGTGCAGTGGTGTTCGGGCAGTGTAGGGGGCAGTGCTGGGAGTAGTGTTTCAGGGTTTAGGGTAGTGCAGTGGTGTTCTTGCAGTGTAGGGGGTCGTGCTCGGGCTGGGGTTTCAGGGTTAAGGCCAGTGCAGTGGTGTTCGGGCAGTGTAGGGGTCGTGCTGGGGTAGTGTTTTAGGGTTTAGGGCTGTGCAGTGGTGATCTGGCAGTGTAGGGGGTCGTGCTGGGGTAGTGTTCTAGTATTTAGGGCAGAGCAGTGGTGTACGGGCAGAGTAGGAAGTCGTGCTGGTGGTGGCGTTTAGTGCAGTGCAGTGGTGTTTGGGCAGTGTAGGGGGTCAAGCTGGTGGTGGTGTTTCAGGGTTTAGGGCAGTGGTGTTCGGGCAGTGTAGGGTTGTCTTGCTGGGGCTGTTTTTTCAGGGTTTAGAACAGTGCAGTGGTGTTCGGGCAGTGTAGGGGTCTTGCTGGGGCTGTATTGTCAGGGTTTAGAGCAGTGCAGTGGTATTTGGGCAGTGTAGGGGGTCATGCTGTGGGTAGTGTTTCAGGGTTTAGGGCAGTGCAGTGGTGTTCAGGCAGTGTAAGGGTTTATACTGGGAGTTGTGTTTCAAGGTTTAGGGCAGTGTAGTGGTAATCGGGCAGTGTTGGGGGTCATGCTGGGGAGGGTGTTAAATGGTTTAGGGCATTGCTGTGGTGTTCTTGCAGTGTAGGGGGTCATGCTGGGGCTGGTGTTTCAGGGTTTTAGGGCAGTGCAGTGGTGTTCAGGCAGTGTAAGGGTTTATACTGGGAGTTGTGTTTCAAGGTTTAGGGCAGTGTAGTGGTAATCGGGCAGTGTTGGGGGTCATGCTGGGGAGGGTGTTAAATGGTTTAGGGCATTGCTGTGGTGTTCTTGCAGTGTAGGGGGTCATGCTGGGGCTGGTGTTTCAGGGTATAGGGCAGTGCAGTGGTGGTTGGGCAGTGTAGGGGTCTTGCAGGAGGTGGTGTTCCAGGGTTTAGGGCGGTGCTGTTGTGTTCTTTTAGTGTAGAGGGTCATGCTGGGGCTGGTGTTTCAGGGTATAGGGCAGTGCAGTGGTGATTGGGCAGTGTATTGGATCATGCTGAGGATGGTGTTTTGGGGTTTAGGGCAGTTCAGTTGTGGTCAGGCAGTGTAAGGGTTCGTACTGGGAGTGGTGTTTGAAGGTTTATGGCAGTGCAGTGGTGTTCTGGCAGTGTAGGGGGTTTTGCTGTTGGTAGTGTTTCAGGGTTTAGGGCAGTGGTGTTCGGGCAGTGTAGGGGTTGTGCTGGGGTGGTGTTTTAGAGTTTAGGGCAGGACAGTGGTGTTGCGGCAGTGTAGGGGGTCGTGCTGGGGTGGTGTTTTAGAGTTTAAGGCAGAGCAGTGGTGTTGGGGCAGAGTAAGGGATCATGCTGGGGGTGGCGTTCAGGGTTTAGGGCAGTACAGTGGCGTTTGGGCAGTGTAAGGGGTCATACTGGGGGGGTGTTTCAAGGTTTAGGGCAGTGCAGTGGTGTTCGGGCAGTGTAGGGGGCAGTGCTGGGAGTAGTGTTTCAGGGTTTAGGGTAGTGCAGTGGTGTTCTTGCAGTGTAGGGGGTCGTGCTCAGGCTGGGGTTTCAGGGTTAAGGCCAGTGCAGTGGTGTTCGGGCAGTGTAGGGGGTCGTGCTGGGGTAGTGTTTTAGGGTTTAGGGCTGTGCAGTGGTGATCTGGCAGTGTAGGGGGTCGTGCTGGGGTAGTGTTCTAGTATTTAGGGCAGAGCAGTGGTGTACGGGCAGAGTAGGAAGTCGTGCTAGTGGTGGCGTTTAGTGCAGTGCAGTGGTGTTCGGGCAGTGTAGGGGGTCAAACTGGTGGTGGTGTTTCAGGGTTTAGGGCAGTGGTGTTCGGGCAGTGTAGGGTTGTCTTGCTGGGGCTGTTTTTTCAGGGTTTAGAACAGTGCAGTGGTGTTCGGGCAGTGTAGGGGTCTTGCTGGGGCTGGAGTTTCAGGGTTTAGAGCAGTGCAGTGGTGTTTGGGCAGTGTAGGGGGTCATGCTGTGGGTAGTGTTTCAGGGTTTAGGGCAGTGCAGTGGTGTTCAGGCAGTGTAAGGGTTTATACTGGGAGTGGTGTTTCAGGGTTTAGGGCAGTGCAGTGGTGTTCGGGCAGTGTAGGGGTGTTGCTGGAGGTGGTGTTCCAGGGTTTAGGGCAGTGGTGTTCGGGCAGTGTAGGGTTGTCTTGCTGGGGCTGTTTTTTCAGGGTTTAGAGCAGTGCAGTGGTGTTCGGGCAGTGTAGGGGTCTTGCAGGAGGTGGTGTTCCAGGGTTTAGGGCAGTGCTGTTGTGTTCTTTTAGTGTAGGGGGTCATGCTGGGGCTGGTGTTTCAGGGTATAGGGCAGTGCAGTGGTGATTGGGCAGTGTATTGGATCATGCTGAGGATGGTGTTTTGGGGTTTAGGGCAGTTCAGTTGTGGTCAGGCAGTGTAAGGGTTCGTACTGGGAGTGGTGTTTGAAGGTTTATGGCAGTGCTGTGGTTTTCGGGCAGTGTAAGGGTCGTTCAGGGGTGGTGTTTCAGGGTTTAGGGCAGTGCAGTGGTGTTCTGGCATTGTAGGGGGTTTTGCTGGTGGTGGTGTTTCAGGGTTTAGGGCAGTGGTGTTCGGGCAGTGTAGGGGTTGTGCTGGGGGTGGTGTTTTAGAGTTTAAGGCAGAGCAGTGGTGTTCGGGCAGAGTAGGGGGTCATGCTGGGGGTGGCGTTCAGGGTTTAGGGCAGTACAGTGGTGTTTGGGCAGTGTAAGGGGTCGTACTGGGGGGTGTTTCAAGGTTTAGGGCAGTGCAGTGGTGTTCAGGCAGTGTAGGAGGTCTTGCTGGGGGTGGTGTTTCAGAGTTTAAGGCAGTGCAGTGGTGTTCGGGCAGTGTAGGGGGTAGTGCTGGGGGTGGTGTTTCAGAGTTTAGGGTAGTGCCGTGGTGTTCTGGCAGTGTAAGGGGTCGTGATGGGGCTGGTGTTTCAGGGTTTAGGCCAGTGCAGTGGTGTTCAGGCAGTGTAGGGGGTCGTGCTGGGGCTGGTGTTTCAGGGTTTAGGTCAGTGCAGTGGTGATCGGGCAGTGTAGGGGGTCGTGCTGGGACTGGTGTTTCAGGGTTTTAGGGCAGTGCAGTGGTGTTCGGGCAGTGTAGGGGGTCGTGCTGGGGCTGGTGTTTCAGGGTTTTAGGGCAGTGCTATGGTGGTTGGGCAGTGTATTGGGTAGTGCTGAGGATGGTGTTTTGGGGTTTAGGGCAGTGCAGTTGTGGTCAGGCAGTGTAGGGGAAGTGCTAGGGCCAGTGTTTTAGAGTTTAGATCAGTACAGTGGTGTTCGGGCAGTGTAGAGGGTGGTGCTGGGGTTAGTTTTTAAGGGGTTTGGGCAGTGTAGTGGTGTTTGGGCAGTGTAGGGGGAGATGCTGGTGTAGTGTTTTAGGGTTGAGGGCAGAGCAGTGGTGTTCGGGCAGTATAGGGGTCGTGCTGTGGGTTGTGTTTTAGGGAGTAGGGCAGTGCTATGGTGTTCGGGCAGTATAGGGGTCGTGCTTAGGGTAGTGTTCCAGGACTTAGGGCAGTGCAGTGGTGTTCGGACAGTGTAGGGGGTCTTGCTGGGGGTGGTGTTTCAGAGTTTAAGGCAGTGTAGTGGTGTTCGGTCAGTATAGGGCGTAGTGCTGGGGTGGTGTTTCAGGGTTTAGGGTAGTCCATAGGTGTTCTGGCAGTGTAGGGGGTCGTGCTGGGGCTGGGGTTTTAGGGTTTAGGAGAGTGCAGTGGTGTTCGGGCAGTGTAGAGTGTCATGCTGGGGGTAGTGTTTTAGGGTTTAGGGATGTGCAGTGGTGTTCTGGCAGTGTAGGGGGTCGTGCTGGGGGTAGTGTTCTAGGGTTTAGGGCAGAGAAGTGGTGTACGGGCAGAGTAGGGGGTCATGCTGTTGGTGGCGTTTAGTGCAGCGCAGTGGTGTTCGGGCAGAGTAGGGGGTCAAGCTGGTGGTGGTGTTTCAGGGTTTCGGGTAGTGCAGTGGTGTTCGGGCAGTGTAGTGGGTCATGCTGTGGGTAGTGTTTCATGGTTTAGGGCGGTGCAGTGTTTTTCGGGCAGTGTAGGAGTTGTTCAGGGGGTGGTGTTTCAGGGTTTAGGACAGTGCAGTGGTGTTCTCGCAGTGTAGGTGGTCTTGCTAGGTGGGGTTTTCAGGGTTTATTGCAGTGGTGTTCGGGCAGTTTAGGGGGTCAAGCTGGTGGTGGTGTTTCAGGGTTTCGGACAGTGCAGTGGTGCTCGGGCAGGGTAGGGGTCTTGCTGGAGGTGGTGTTCCAGGGTTTAGGGCAGTGGTGTTCGGGCAGTGTAGGGTTGTCTTGCTGGGGCTGGATTTTCAGGGTTTAGAGCAGTGCAGTGGTGTTCAGGCAGTGTAGGGGTTTTGCTGGAGGTGGTGTTCCAGGGTTTAGGGCAGTGGTGTTCAGGCAGTGTAGGGTTGTCTTGCTGGGGCTGGATTTTCAGGGTTTAGAGCAGTGCAGTGGTGTTCGGGCATTGTAGGGGGTCTTACTGGGCATGGTGTTTCAGCTTTTACGGCTGTGCAGTGGTGCTTGGGCAGTATAGGGGGTCGGGCTGTGGGTAGTGTTTCAGGTTTTAGGGCAGTGAAGTGGTGTTCGGGCAGTGCAGGCATCGTGCTGGGGCTGGTGTTTAAGGGTATAGGGCAGTGCAGTGGTGGTTGGGCATTGTATTGGGTCATGCTGAGGCTGGTGTTTTATGGTTTAGGGCAGTGCAGTTGTGATCGGGCAAGGTAGGGGAAGTGCTGGGGCTAGTGTTTTAGAGTTTAGATCAGTGCAGTGGGGTTCAGGCAGTGTAGAGGGTGGTGCTGGGGGTAGTTTTTTAGGGTTTTGGGCAGTGCAGTGGTGTTCGGGCAGTGTAGGGGGAGATGCTGGGGGTAGTGTTTTAGGGTTGAGGGCAGAGCAGTGGTGTTCGGGCAGTATCGGGTCGTGCTGTGGGTTGTGTTTTAGGGTGTAGGCTAGTGCTGTGCTGCTCAGGCAGTGTAGGGGGTCATGCTTGGGGTAGTGTTCCAGGGTTTAGGGCAGTGCAGTGGTGTTCGGGCAGTGTAGGGGGACATGCTGGGGGTAGTGTTTTAGGGTTTAGGGCAGAGCAGTGGTGTTCAGGCAGAGTAGGGTGTTGTGCTGTGGTGGTTTTTAGAGAAGTGCAGTGGTGTTTGGACAGTGTAGGGGGTCGTGCTGGTGGTGGTGTTTCAGGGTTTAGGGCAGTGCAGTGGTGTTCGGGCATTGGAGGTGGACATGCTGGGGGTAGTGTTTTAGGGTTTAGGGCAGAACAGTTGTGTTCGGGCAGTGTAGGGGGTCGTGCTGGGGGTAGTGTTCTAGGGTTTAGGGCAGAGCAGTGGTGTTCGGGCAGATTAGGGGGTCGTGCTGGTGGTGGCGTTTAGTGCAGTGCAGTGGTGTTCGGGCAGAGTAGGGGGTCAAGCTGGGGGTGGTGTTTCAGGGTTTCGGGCAGTGTAGTGGTGTTCAGGCAGTGTAGGGGGTCATTCTGGGGGTGGTGTTTCAGGGTTTAGGGCAGTGCAGTGGTGTTCGGGAAGTGTAGGGGTCGTTCAGGGGGTGGTGTTTCAGGGTTTAGGACAGTGCAGTGGTGTTCTGGCAGTGTAGGGGGTCTTGCTGGGGGTGGTTTTCAGGGTTTAGGGCAGTGGTGTTCGGGCGGTGTAGGGGGTCTTGCTGGGGCTGGTGTTTCAGGGTTTAGGGCAGTGCAGTGGTGTTGGGGCAGTGTAGAGGGTCGTGCTGGGAGTGGTGTTTCAGGGTTTAGGGCAGTGCTGTGGTGTTCCGGCAGTGTAGGGGTCTTGCTGGGGGGTGTGTTCCAGCGTTTAGGGCAGTGGTGTTCGGGCAGTGTAGGGTTGTCTTGGTGGGGCTGGATTTTCAGGATTTAGAGCAGTGCAGTGGTGTTCGGGCAGTGTAGGGGTCTTGCTGGAGGTGGTGTTCCAGGGTTTAGGGCAGTGGTGTTCAGGCAGTGTAGGGTTGTCTTGCTGGGGCTGGATTTTCAGGGTTTAGAGCAGTGCAGTGGTGTTCGGGCAGTGTAGGGGGTCTTGCTGGGGGTGGTGTTTCAGGGTTTAGGGCTGTGCAGTGGTGCTTGGGCAGAATAGGCGGGCATGCTGTGGGTAGTGTTTCAGGGTTTAGGGCAGTGCAGTGGTGTTCGGGCAGTGTAAGTGTTCGTACTGGGTTGTGGTGTTTCAAGGTTTAGGGCAGTGCAGTGGTATTTGGGCAGTGTAGGTGGTCGTGCTGGGGATGGTGTTTCAGGGTTTAGGGCAGTGCTGTTGTGTTCTTTTAGTGTAGGGGGTCATGCTGGGGCTGGTGTTTCAAGGTATATGGCAGTGCAGTGGTGGTTGGGCAGTGTTTTGGGTCGTGCTGAGGATGGTTGTTTTGGGGTTTAGGGCAGTGCAGTTGTGGTCAGGCAGTGTAAGGGTTCGCACTGGGAGTGGTGTTTCAAGGTGTATGGCAGTGTAGTGGTTTTTGGGCAGTGTAGGGATCGTTCAGGGGTGATGTTTCGGTGTTTAGGGCAGTGCAGTGGTGTTCTGGCAGTGTAGGGGGTTTTGCTGGTGGTGGTGTTTCAGGGTTTAGGGCAGTAGTGTTCGGGCAGTGTAGGGGTTGTGCTGGGGGTGGTGTTTTAGGGTTTAGGGCATAGCAGTGGTGTTGCGGCAGTGTAGGGGGTCATGCTGGGGGTGGTGTTTTAGAGTTTAAGGCAGAGCAGTGGTGTTCGGGCAGAGTAGGGGGTCATGCTGGGGGTGGCGTTCAGGGTTTAGGGCAGTAGAGTGGTGTTTGGGCAGTGTAAGGTTTTGTACTGGGGGTGTTTCAAGGTTTAGGGCAGTGCAGTGGTGTTCAGGCAGTGAAGGAGGTCTTTCTGGGGGTGGTTTTTCAGAGTTTAAGGCAGTGCAGTGGTGTTCGGGCAGTGTAGGGGTAGTGCTGGGGATGGTGTTTCAGGGTTTAGGCCAGTGCAGTGGTGTTCGGGCAGTGTAGGGGGTCGTGCTGGGGCTGGTGTTTCAGGGTTTAGGTCAGTGCAGTGGTGTTCAGGCAGTGTAGGGGGTCGTGCTGGGACTGGTGTTTCAGGGTTTAGGGCAGCGCAGTGGTGTTCGGGCAGTATAGGGGGTCATGCTGGGGCTGGTGTTTCAGGGGATAGTGCAGTGCAGTCGTGGTTGGGCAGTGTATTGGGTCGTGCTGAGGATGGTGTTTTAGAGTTTAGATCAGTGCAGTGGTGTTCAGGCAGTGTAGAGGGTGGTGCTGGGGGTAGTTTTTTAGGGTTTTGGGCATTGCAGTGGTGTTCGGGCAGAGAAGGGGGAGATGCTGGGGGTAGTGTTTTAGGGTTGAGGGCAGAGCAGTGGTGTTTGGGCATAGTAGGGGGTTTTGCTGGGGTGGTATTTAGAGAAGTGCAGTGGTGTTTGGGCAGTGTAGGAAGCCGTGCTGGGGGTGGTGTTTAAGGGTTTAGGGCAGTCCAGTGGTGTTCGGGCAGTGTAGGGGGACATGCTGGGGGTAGTGTTTTAGGATTTAGGGCAGAACAGTGGTGTTCGGGCAGTGTAGGGGTCATACTGGGGGTAGTTTTTTAGGGTTTAGGGCAGTGCAGTGGTGTTTGGGCAGTTTAGGGGGTCGTGCTGGGGCTAGTGTTTCACGGTTTAGGACAGTGCAGTGGTGTTCTGGCAGTGTAGGGGGTCGTGCTGGGGATAGTTTTTTTAGGGCAGTGCAGTGGTGTTCAGGCAGTGTAGGGGGTCGTGCTGGGGCTGGTGTGTTAGGGTTTAAGGCAGTGCATTGGTGTTCGGGCAGTGTAGGGGGTCATGCTGGGGCTGGTGTTCCAGGGTTTATGGCAGTGCAGTGGTGTTTGGGCAGTGTAGGGGTCATTCAGGGGGTGGTGTTTCAGGGTTTAGGGCAGTGCAGTGGTGTTCTGGCAGTGTAGGGGGTTTTGCTGTTGGTAGTGTTTCAGGGTTTAGGGCAGTGGTGTTCGGGCAGTGTAGGGGTTGTGCTGGGGTGGTGTTTTAGAGTTTAGGGCAGGACAGTGGTGTTGCGGCAGTGTAGGGGGTCATGCTGGGGGTGGTGTTTTAGAGTTTAAGGCAGAGCAGTGGTGTTGGGGCAGAGTAAGGGATCATGCTGGGGGTGGCGTTCAGGGTTTAGGGCAGTACAGTGGCGTTTGGGCAGTGTAAGGGGTCATACTGGGGGGGTGTTTCAAGGTTTAGGGCAGTGCAGTGGTGTTCGGGCAGTGTAGGGGGCAGTGCTGGGAGTAGTGTTTCAGGGTTTAGGGTAGTGCAGTGGTGTTCTTGCAGTGTAGGGGGTCGTGCTCGGGCTGGGGTTTCAGGGTTAAGGCCAGTGCAGTGGTGTTCGGGCAGTGTAGGGGGTCGTGCTGGGGTAGTGTTTTAGGGTTTAGGGCTGTGCAGTGGTGATCTGGCAGTGTAGGGGGTCGTGCTGGGGTAGTGTTCTAGTATTTAGGGCAGAGCAGTGGTGTACGGGCAGAGTAGGAAGTCGTGCTGGTGGTGGCGTTTAGTGCAGTGCAGTGGTGTTCGGGCAGTGTAGGGGGTCAAGCTGGTGGTGGTGTTTCAGGGTTTAGGGCAGTGGTGTTCGGGCAGTGTAGGGTTGTCTTGCTGGGGCTGTTTTTTCAGGGTTTAGAACAGTGCAGTGGTGTTCGGGCAGTGTAGGGGTCTTGCTGGGGCTGGATTTTCAGGGTTTAGAGCAGTGCAGTGGTGTTTCGGCAGTGTAGGGGGTCATGCTGTGGGTAGTGTTTCAGGGTTTAGGGCAGTGCAGTGGTGTTCAGGCAGTGTAAGGTGTTAGACGGCGACCTCAGAGGAGCCCGGAGAGGGGTCCTGACTACCCTGAGACCCACCCTCGAAGTATCGTAGCCGGGCACTGGCGGGAGACTCCCCAGGGGGAGGAATCTAGGATCGTACTTCTGGCACCACACGACACAGAGTGACCACACCGTGTGTTCTTAGAAATCAATCTTTATCAAGTAGGTTATCACTGCAAATATGTACAAGGAGAGCACGGGCTCAATGAGTCTCGGAAGGGGTAGGGGGTAGCGGGACAGTCTCTGGCAAGGGTTCAAGGCAGGGACGTATCCGGCGCACAGCTCACAATCCTCGAGCTGGGGGATACGTTGTTGTAGTCGGGGTCCGGCGGGACCGTGAGAGTCTGTCGGAGCCGCGAGTCTCTCAGCGGGCTCAGGTACAGGTTCGGAGGTCTTACGATCTTCAAGGAGCCGCGAGTCACTCAGCAGGCTCAGGTACAGGTTCGGAGGTCTTACGATCTTCAAGGAGCCGCGAGTCACTCAGCAGGCTCAGGTACAAGTTCGGAGGTCTTACGATCTTCGGGGAGCCGCGAGTCACTCAGCAGGGCTCAGGAGGGTCCAAGTTCCAGGAGCCGCGACCACGTCGGCAGGCTCTCGTTGTTCCAGCGTCGAATCTACCGGACAGACCCAGAGCACCCCTTGTTATAGGTCGACCCCTCTTTGATGTCCGGAGTCTGTGCAGGCAGGGGTCTTGTCACCTGGGGGTCGCTTGTCGGGATTTCCTGTCATTGTCTTTTGATCCTTTCAGGGCCGGGTCGGGAGGAGTCCTAGACACCCAGCAGGCATGGAGCCAGCCCTCAGGGAGGCCGGAGGGCCGATCGAAACCCATCGTCCCAGAGGAGTTCAGAGGTGCGATAGAAACTGCTCCTCCCTCTCTCATCCCCTGGAAGCGTGATGTCCTCCAGCCGGAGTGGCGCCTCTAGGACCGGGTCGCGCTGGGGGCCGGGCGGCCATCTTGGTGCATGAAGTGGGCACGCGGGCCAGGGGTGGCCGAAAGGAGAGAGGCCATGGACGGGGATGTCCGGGTCGGGTGCGTGTGTCCTGGTGGGGAGGGTCGGCTGGGCCGTGTGCTTGGGGCTGCAGGTACCAGGTTTCGGTGGTGCGGGGGCACGTAGGGCCATACTACGAGGCCGGGTCCAACACGCGTCCCCCCCAGCTGAAAGCCGGAGAGAACTGCCCATCATCTTGGGGGGTTCTCTTCGCTGAGGCGGAAGAACCGGGAGAGGCCGTCAGCGTTGGCGTGGTCCGTACCAGGGCGATGTTCTACGGTGAAATCCATCCCCTGGAGGGAGATTGACCACCGCAGTAGCTTGGGGTTTTCTCCTCGCATCTGCATGAGCCATCGCAAGGGCCGATGGTCAGTTTGGACTCTGAAATGGGTGCCGAACAGGTAGGGTCATAGTTTTTTGAGTGCCCAGACCACGGCAAAGGCTTCGCGCTCTATGGTGCTCCATCTCTGTTCTCGGGGCAACAGCCGCCGACTGAGGAAGGCAACGGGCTGGTCTAGGCCTTGGTCATTCACTTGGGACAGGACGGCCCCAATGCCATGCTCGGAGGCATCAGTCTGGACTATAAACTCCTTGGAGTAGTCGGGAGCCTGGAGGACGGGGGCAGTACACATGGCTTTCTTTAGGGCATCGAAAGCTTCCTGGCAGGCAGCCGTCCACTGCACTTTCTTTGGCTGTTTTTTAGACGTGAGTTCTGTGAGGGGGCCGACAAGGCTGCCATACCCCTGAATGAATCTTCGGTAGTAGCCAGTGAGTCCCAGAAAGGCTCGGACCTCCGTTTGGGTGATGGGTGGTTCCCAGGCCAGGATGGCGTCGATCTTTGGCTGTAGAGGGGCGACCTGGCCGCTCCCGACCTGGTGCCCCAGGTAGACTACGGAGCCTTGCCCGATCTGGCACTTGCTGGCTTTTACTGTGAGGCCTGCCTGGCGCAGGGCAGTTAGCACCCTCCGGAGGTGCTGGAGGTGCTCACTCCATTCTGAACTGAAAACAGCGATGTCGTCCAGATATGCCGCGCTGAACTGCTCTAGCCCGGCCAGGACTCTACTCACCAGTCGCTGGAAAGTGGCCGGGGCATTTTTCATTCCGAAGGGCATTACGCGGAAGCGGTAGTGCCCATCGGGGGTGGAGAAAGCGGACCGCTCCTTGGCCCCCTCGGTGAGCGCAATCTGCCAGTATCCGCAGGTGAGGTCGAATGTGCTGAGGAACCGGGCTGCCCCTAGTCGGTCAATGAGTTCGTCGGCTCGTGGAATGGGGTGGGCATCGGCTCGGGTAACGTCATTGAGCCCCCGGTAGTCCACGCAGAATCGGAGCTCAGGGGCGACACCGGGGGCCGCTGCCTTCGGGACCAGGACCACGGGGCTGGCCCAGGGACTGTCAGATGGCTCGATCACCCCCAGGGTCAACATCTTCGAGACTTCCGCTTGAATGCAGGACCGGACCCGATTAAAACTCGGTAGGCTCGGTGTTTCACCGGCGGGCTGTACCCGGTGTCCACGTCATGAACACACCAGTTGGTGACCCGGGGGTCAGGGAGAAGAGGTCGGAAAATTGTCTTAGGAGCTGGCGGCAGTCCGCTTGTTGCTGGGCAGTGAGGGCTGGGGAGAGGTTCACTCCTTCCACGGAGCCATCCTGCTCCTTGACACACAGGAGGTCCGGGAGGGGATCAGACTCATCTTCGGCCCCGTCATCGGTGGCCAGCAGGAGGCTCAGTTCTGTCCGCACGAAGTGAGGCTTGAGGCGGTTCACGTGAAGGACCTGGAGGGGATCCCGAGGCGACTGGACGTCCACCAAGTATGTGACTTGACTCTTCCGCTCAACCACTTTGTAGGGCCCAGTCCACCTGTCCTGGAGGGCGCCAGGCTTCACGGGGGCCATGACCCACACCTGCTGGCCTTGCTGGAACTCGACCAGAGTGGCATTCTGGTCGTACCAGCGCTTCATCTCTTCTTGGCTTGCCTCCAGGTTGGCCTCGGCCAGTTCTCGGAACTTCCTGGTCTGGTTCCGGAGGGCCAGGACGTACTGGAACACATCTCGGGGGTGGTCTGGGGTGCTGCCTCCCACCCTTCCTTAACCAAACTGAGGGGACCTCGGACGGGGTGTCCATAGAGTAATTCAAACGGGCTGAACCCTAAGGACTTCTGGGGGACTTCCCGGTAAGCGAACAAGGGGAGCAGGACGTCCCACTTACGCCGGAGGGGCTCTTTTAGGCCAGCGATCATCCCTTTCAAAGTCCTATTAAACCTTTCTACTAGGCCGTTCCCTTGGGGATGGTACGGGGTGGTGAACTTATAGGACACCCCACATTGTTGCCACAGGGACGTCATATATTTCGAGATAAAATTAGTGCCGCGATCGCTCACGACCTCGCGGGGAAAACCCACCCTGGAAAAGATCCCCATCAGGGCCCGGCCCACCACGGGGGCCGTGATGGTGCGTAGGGGAATAGCCTCAGGATAGCGGGTGGCGTGATCCACTAGGACCAAGATGAAACGGTGACCTTGGGAGGTGGGGGGGTCCAGTGGTCCCACGATGTCGATTCCGACTCGTTCGAAAGGGGTACTGACGACCGGGAAGGGTTGGAGGGGAGCCTTGCGCTTCCCCCCACTCTTCCCACTAGCCTGGCACGTGGGGCAGGACTTGCAGTGGGCTTCTACCGCTGCTCTCATTCTAGGCCAGTAAAAATGGGTCACGAGACGGCTGTAGGTCTTGTCCTGACCCAGGTGGCCGGCGAGGGGGACGTCGTGGGCTAAGCCCAGGAGGAAGTCTCGGAAGCGGAGGGGTACCACCAGTACCCGTCCGGATCCCAGCTCCACCGACTTCTGCTCACTGTACAAGATGGTATTTTCCCAATAGATTCGGTGCGTCCCGGTCTGGTCACCTGCGGCTTGGCCCTCGGCCTGGCGCCGCAGCCCGACCAGGGAAGGACAAGTGGCTTGCTCCCGGCAGAATTCTTCCCGGGTGGGCGGGCCCGCCCTCGTGGCGCCACTGGGCCAATTCGGGTAGATCTTCCAACTCGGGGACCGGGGCGGGGTCAGATGGTGCGGGTTCGTCGCTGGCGACGGACCCTTTTGATGGGGGGACGGGAGGACCCTCGGCGGGGACTGTTCTGGTCTCTTCGATCGGGGAGCTTTCGACTTCTCTCCGGGGAGTGAGTCGGGCTGACATAGATCGGGTGGTGGCACACACCCCCTCGGGGAGTCCCATCATTCCTAGGTGGGCCTTGCGCTCGACGTGCTTCCAGGGAGAACTCTCCAGGTCGTTCCCTAAGAGGCAGTCGACCGGCTGGGAGGTTCTTACGGCAACCTTGAGTTTACCTATCACCCCTCCCCACTCAAACGGCACCAGGGCTACCTGACACATACTTTCTCTATTGTCTGCGGAAATTACGGGGCAAAAGACGTTGGGGAGGATCTGCTCCTCGGGGACTAGGTGCCTGAGGACACCGGTGATACTGGCCCTGGTGTCCCGCAGGGCCTCTACTTGGTGGCCATTGATCTTGACGAGCTGCCCGTATTTCTTTGTGTTGGAGGGTAGGAGGCTACCAGGGATCATCTCCCTATCTCCCAGGGATACTAGGGCCATCGCTGCGGGTTCCCACTCCTCGGTTTCCTCAACCTCCTCCCCCAGGGCTACGTTGGCTATCTGTCTCGCAGGGGTGGTAGGGGAGACTTGGGTGGCCATGGGGCACTCTGGGTCATTGGCGTAGTGCCCAGGTTTCTGGCAACGGAAACACGTGACGGTCACCCGGTGTCCCCGTCTCCCAGGGGGCCCTGTCACTGGTGGGGGGGGCGCTGGGAAAGGTGGAGGTTGTGTTTTCGGGGGGCTAGGCTGGGACTCTCTCGGCCCTCCCTGGTTCCCTCCCCCTCTCTGGCGGGGTGGTCCCTGACTGGCTCGGGGGTACTCTCCTACCATGCCCCGGGAGACCCAGGTGTTGGTCCAGCGGTCGGCCTCCACAGCCAGCTTCCTGGGATCTGTAAGCTTGCTGTCAAGCAGATGCTGACGTAGTTCTATGAAGCAGTTCGCAGCCAGGTGTTCCCACAACATGAGGTCGGTGAGTTCGGCCAGGGTGGTGACTTTGCTGCCCTTGATCCACCCATCGAAGGCCCGACTGAAAAAGTTTACATACTCCACCCAGGTGGTGCCCGGGATCTTCCTGCAGTCCCGGAATCGCTGACGGTACATTTCTGGGGTGAGGCCGTATCTTGTGAGTAGAGCCTCTTTCATGTGGCTGTAGGAGGTCTGCAGGGAGAGGGGTAGGTCGAGCAGGGTGTCCCTTCCTTCGCTCAGAAACCGCCCCCACAACCCCGCCCCCCAGTCCTTCTGCGGGACCCGATGGGAGGTCATGGTGACCTCGTAGGCCCTGAACCATTGTTGAATGTCATCGTTTTTATAATATTCTTTGACCACGTCCTTGGGGATTAGGACCTTCTGTTCCGCTGGGGAGGCCGTCTCTCGGTTTCCCGGGGGCCTCCCTTCCTCGTTTCTGGCCTTGAGCTCGAGTTCCTTCAAGCTGCGTTCGTGCTCCAGTTGGAGCTTCCTTCCTTCATGCTCTCGTTGGAGCTTCTTTTCTTCCAGTTCGCCTTGTACACGCATTTGCTCTACTGCTAGCTTTTTTTCCGCTAACTTCAATTCGCCTTCGATTTTGAGTTTGGCTAACTCGAGTTCATGATTGCGACTTCTCTCTCTGTCTGCGAGTTCTTCCGGGGATAGGCCCCCGTCTGGTGCGATGCCTCGCACCTGATTGCTGCTGCTTTCACTTTGGGGGGGTTCGGCTTCGTCGGGGCGCTCCCCCGTGCCTTCCGGGCGGGAGGCCCCGGTATCCACCAAAGTTTTCAGTGCTTTCTGCAAATCTTCTTTAGTGTTGAGACCGGTGGTAGCGATTTTAAGTTCTTTGCAAAATTGCTTTAGCTCTTTGTGTGTATATTCTTCTAGATGCTCCACCTGGAACACCCTGTTGGCGTTGGTTTCTGCGGGGCTCATGGCGCTTCCTTCTGCCATCTTTGTCGGTAGTGCGTCCGTCGTTCACGGTACGATCTCTAGGTGATGGGCCCGAATCCCGTCGCTTGCCACCAATGTTAGACGGCGACCTCAGAGGAGCCCGGAGAGGGGTCCTGACTACCCTGAGACCCACCCTCGAAGTATCGTAGCCGGGCACTGGCGGGAGACTCCCCAGGGGGAGGAATCTCGTATCTAGGATCGTACTTCTGGCACCACACGACACAGAGTGACCACACCGTGTGTTCTTAGAAATCAATCTTTATCAAGTAGGTTATCACTGCAAATATGTACAAGGAGAGCACGGGCTCAATGAGTCTCGGAAGGGGTAGGGGTAGCGGGACAGTCTCTGGCAAGGGTTCAAGGCAGGGACGTATCCGGCGCACAGCTCACAATCCTCGAGCTGGGGGATACGTTGTTGTAGTCGGGGTCCGGCGGGACCGTGAGAGTCTGTCGGAGCCGCGAGTCTCTCAGCGGGCTCAGGTACAGGTTCGGAGGTCTTACGATCTTCAAGGAGCCGCGAGTCACTCAGCAGGCTCAGGTACAGGTTCGGAGGTCTTACGATCTTCAAGGAGCCGCGAGTCACTCAGCAGGCTCAGGTACAAGTTCGGAGGTCTTACGATCTTCAGGGAGCCGCGAGTCACTCAGCAGGCTCAGGTACAAGTTCGGAGGTCTTACGATCTTCGGGGAGCCGCGAGTCACTCAGCAGGGCTCAGGAGGGTCCAAGTTCCAGGAGCCGCGACCACGTCGGCAGGCTCTCGTTGTTCCAGCGTCGAATCTACCGGACAGACCCAGAGCACCCCTTGTTATAGGTCGACCCCTCTTTGATGTCCGGAGTCTGTGCAGGCAGGGGTCTTGTCACCTGGGGGTCGCTTGTCGGGATTTCCTGTCATTGTCTTTTGATCCTTTCAGGGCCGGGTCGGGAGGAGTCCTAGACACCCAGCAGGCATGGAGCCAGCCCTCAGGGAGGCCGGAGGGCCGATCGAAACCCATCGTCCCAGAGGAGTTCAGAGGTGCGATAGAAACTGCTCCTCCCTCTCTCATCCCCTGGAAGCGTGATGTCCTCCAGCCGGAGTGGCGCCTCTAGGCCCAGGTCGCGCTGGGGGCCGGGCGGCCATCTTGGTGCATGAAGTGGGCACGCGGGCCCGGGGTGGCCGAAAGGAGAGAGGCCATGGACGGGGATGTCCGGGTCGGGTGCGTGTGTCCTGGTGGGGAGGGTCGGCTGGGCCGTGTGCTTGGGGCTGCAGGTACCAGGTTTCGGTGGTGCGGGGGCACGTAGGGCCATACTACGAGGCCGGGTCCAACATAAGGGTTTATACTGGGAGTTGTGTTTCAAGGTTTAGGGCAGTGTAGTGGTAATCGGGCAGTGTTGGGGGTCATGCTGGGGAGGGTGTTAAATGGTTTAGGGCATTGCTGTGGTGTTCTTGCAGTGTAGGGGGTCATGCTGGGGCTGGTGTTTCAGGGTATAGGGCAGTGCAGTGGTGGTTGGGCAGTGTATTGGGTCATACTGAGGATGGTGTTTTGGGGTTTAGGGCAGTGCAGTTGTGGTAAGGCAGTGTAAGGGTTGGTACTGGGAGTGGTGTTTCAAGGTTTATGGCAGTGCTGTGGTTTTCGGGCAGTGTATGCGTCGTACAGGGGTGGTGTTTCAGGGTTTAGGGCAGTGGTGATCGGGCAGTGTAGGGGTTTTGCTGGGGGTAGTGTTTTAGGGTTTAGGTCAGAACAGTGGTGTTGCAGCAGTGTAGGGGGTCATGCTGGGGTGGTGTTTTAGAGTTTAAGGCAGAGCAGTGGTGTTCTGGCAGAGTAGGGGCTCATGCTGGGGGTGGGGTTCAGGGTTTAGGGCAGTACAGTGGTGTTTGGGCAGTGTAAGGGGTCGTACCGGGGGGGTGTTTCAAGGTTTAGGGCAGTGCAGTGGTGTTCAGGCAGTGTAGGAGGTCTTGCTGGGGGTGGTGTTTCAGAGTTTAAGGCAGTGCACTGGAGTTCGGGCAGTGTAGGGGTAGTGCTGGGGGTGGTGTTTCAGAGTTTAGGGTAGTGCCGTGGTGTTCTGGCAGTGTAGGGGGTCGTGCTTGGGCTGGTGTTTCAGGGTTTAGGCCAGTGCAGTGGTGATCGGGCAGTGTAGGGGGTCGCGCTGGGACTGGTGTTTCAGGGTTCAGGGCAGTGCAGTGGTGTTCGGGCAGTGTAGGGGTCGTGCTGGGGTTGGTGTTTCAGGGTATAGTGCAGTGCAGTGGTGGTTGGGCAGTGTATTGGGTAGTGCTGAGGATGGTGTTTTGGGGTTTAGTGCAGTGCAGTTGTGGTCAGGCAGTGTAGGGGAAGTGCTAGGGCCAGTGTTTTAGAGTTTAGATCAGTGCAGTGGTGTTCGGGCAGTGTAGAGGGTGGTGCTGGGGTTAGTTTTTAAGGGGTTTGGGCAGTGTGGTGGTGTTCGGGCAGTGTAGGGGGACATGCTGGGGGTAGTGTTTTAGGGTTGAGGGCAGAGCAGTGGTATTCGGGCAGTATAGGGGCCGTGCTGTGGGTTGTGTTTTAGGGTGCAGGGCAGTGCTGTGGTTTTTGGGCAGTGCAGGGGTTCGTGCTTAGGGTAGTGTTCCAGGGTTTAGGGCAGTTCAGTGGTGTTCGGGCAGTGTATTGGGTCATGCTGAGGATGGTGTTTTGGGGTTTAGGGCAGTGCAGTTGTGGTCAGGCAGTGTAAGGGTTGGTACTGGGAGTGGTGTTTCAAGGTTTATGGCAGTGCTGTGGTTTTCGGGCAGTGTATGCATCGTACAGGGGTGGTGTTTCAGGGTTTAGGGCAGTGCAGTGGTGTTCTGGCAGTGTAGGGGGTTTTGCTGGTGGTGGTGTTTCAGGATTTAGGGCAGTGGTGTACGGGCAGTGTAGGGGTTTTGCTGGGGGTAGTGTTTTAGGGTTTAGGTCAGAACAGTGGTGTTGCAGCAGTGTAGGGGGTCATGCTGGGGTGGTGTTTTAGAGTTTAAGGCAGAGCAGTGGTGTTCGGGCAGAGTAGGGGCTCATGCTGGGGGTGGGGTTCAGGGTTTAGGGCAGTACAGTGGTGTTTGAGCAGTGTAAGGGGTCGTACCGGGGGGGGGTGTTTCAAGGTTTAGGGGAGTGCAGTGGTGTTCAGGCAGTGTAGGAGGTCTTGCTGGGGGTGGTGTTTCAGAGTTTAAGGCAGTGCAGTGGTGTTCGGGCAGTGTAGGGGTAGTGCTGGGGGTGGTGTTTCAGAGTTTAGGGTAGTGCTGTGGTGTTCTGGCAGTGTAGGGGGTCGTGCTGGGGCTGGTGTTTCAGGGTTTAGGCCAGTGCAGTGGTGATCGGGCAGTGTAGGGGGTCGCGCTGGGACTGGTGTTTCAGGGTTCAGGGCAGTGCAGTGGTGTTCGGGCAGTGTAGGGGTCGTGCTGGGGTTGGTGTTTCAGGGTATAGTGCAGTGCAGTGGTGGTTGGGCAGTGTATTGGGTAGTGCTGAGGATGGTGTTTTGGGGTTTAGTGCAGTGCAGTTGTGGTCAGGCAGTGTAGGGGAAGTGCTAGGGCCAGTGTTTTAGAGTTTAGATCAGTGCAGTGGTGTTCGGGCAGTGTAGAGGGTGGTGCTGGGGTTAGTTTTTAAGGGGTTTGGGCAGTGTAGTGGTGTTCGGGCAGTGTAGGGGGACATGCTGGGGGTAGTGTTTTAGGGTTGAGGGCAGAGCAGTGGTATTCGGGCAGTCTAGGGGCCGTGCTGTGGGTTGTGTTTTAGGGTACAGGGCAGTGCTGTGGTTTTTGGGCAGTGCAGGGGTTCGTGCTTAGGGTAGTGTTCCAGGGTTTAGGGCAGTTCAGTGGTGTTCGGGCAGTGTTGGGGGACATGCTGGGGGTAGTGTTTTAGGGTTTAGGACAGAGCAGTGGTGTTTGGGCAGAGTAGGGGGTTGTGCTGGGGGTGGTGTTTAGAGAAGTGCAGTGGTGTTTGGGCAGTGTAGGGGGTCATGCTGGGGGTGGTGTTTAGGGTTTAGGGCAGTCCAGTGGTGTTCTGGCATTGTAGGGGGACATGCTGGGGACAGTGTTTTAGGGTTTAGGGTAGTGCAATGGTGTTCGGGCAGTGTAGGGGGTCATGCTGGGGGTGCTGTTTCAGGGTTTAGGGCAGTGCTGTGGTGGTCTTGCAGTGTAGGTGGTCATGCTGGAGCTGGTGTTTCAGGGTATAGGGCAGTGCAGTGGTGGTTGGGCAGTGTATTGGGTCGTGCTGAGGATGGTTTTTTGGGGTTAGGGCAGTGCAGTTGTGGTCTGGCAGTGTAAGGGTTCGTACTGGGAGTGGTGTTTCAAGGTTTATGGCAGTGTAGTGGTTTTCGGGCAGTGTAGGGGTCATTCAGGGGTGGTGTTTCAGGGTTTAGGGCAGTGCAGTGGTGTTCTAGCAGTGTAGGGGTTTTTGCTGGTGGTGGTGTTTCAGGGTTTAGGGCAGTGGTGTTTGGGCAGTGTAGGGGTTGTGCTGGAGGTGGTGTTTTAGGGTTTAGGGCAGAGCAGTGGTGTTGCGGCAGTGTAGGGGGTCATGCTGGGGGTGGTGTTTTAGAGTTTAAGGCAGAGCAGTGGTGTTCGGGCAGAGTAGGGGGTCATGCTGGGGGTGGCGTTCAGGGTGTAGGGCAGTAGAGTGGTGTTTGGGCAGTGTAAGGGGTCGTACAGGGGGTGTTTCAAGGTTTAGGGCAGTGCAGTGGTGTTCAGGCAGTGTAGGAGGTCTTGCTGGGGGTAGTGTTTCAGGGTTTAGGCCAGTGCAGTGGTGTTGGGGCAGTGTAGGGGTCGTGCTCGGGCTAGTGTTTCAGGGTTTAGGGCAGTGCAGTGGTGTTTGGGTAATGTAGGGGGTCGTGCTGGGACTGGTGTTTCAGGGTTTAGGGCAGTGCTGTGGTGTTCGGGCAGTGTAGGGGGTCGTGCTGGGGCTGGTGTTTCAGGGTATAGTGCAGTGCAGTGGTGGTTGGGCAATGTATTAGGTCGTGCTGAGGATGGTGTTTTGGGGTTTAGGGCAGTGCAGTGGTGTTCGGGCAGTGTAGGGGGAGATTCTGGGGGTAGTGTTTTAGGGTTGAGGGCAGAGCAGTTGTGTTCGGGCAGTATAGGGGTCGTGCTGTGGGTTGTGTTTTAGGGTGTAGCGCAGTGCTGTGGTGTTCGGGCAGTGTAGGGGGGTCGTGCTTAGGGTAGTGTTCCAGGGTTTAGGGCCATGCAGTGGTGTTCGGGCAGTGTACGGGGACATGCTGAGGGTTGTGTTTTAGGGTTTAGGGCAGAGCAGTGGTGTTCGGGCAGTGTAAGGGTCATACTTCGGGGTAGTTTTTTAGGATTTATGGCAGTGCAGTGGTGTTCTGGCAGTGTAGGGGGTCGTGCTGGGGCTAGTGTTTAATGGTTTAGGGCAGTGCAGTGGTGTTGGGGCAGTGTAGGGGGTCATGCTGTGGCTGGTGCTTTAGGGTTTAGGACAGTGCAGTGGTGTTCTGGCAGTGTTGGTCGTGCTGGGGACAGTTTTTTAGGGTTTAGGGCAGGACAGTGATGTTCAGGCAGTGTAGGGGGTTGTGCTGTGGGTTGTGTTTTAGGGTGTAGGGCATTGCTGTGGTGTTCGGGCAGTGTAGGGGGGTCGTGTTTAGGGTCGTGTTCCAGGGTTTAGGGCAGTGCAGTGGTGTTCGGGCAGTGTAGGGGACATGCTGGGGGTAGTGTTTTAGGGTGTAGGGCAGAGCAGTGGTGTTTGTGCAGAGTAGGGGTTTGTGCTGGGGTGGTGTTTAGAGAAGTGCTGTGGTGTTTGGGTAGTGTAGGGGGTCGAGCTGGGGGTGGTGTTTCAGGGTTTAGGGCAGGCCAGTGGTGTTCGCGCAGTGTAGGGGGATATGCTGGAGGTAGTGCTTTAGCATTTAGGGCAGAGCAGTGGTGTTCGGGCAGTGTAGGGGCCATGCTGGGGGTCGTTTTTTAGGGTTTAGGGCAGTGCAGTGGTGTTCGGGCAGTGTAGGGGGTCGTACTGGGGGTGCTGTTTCAGGGTTTGGGCAGTGCTGTGGTGTTCATGCAGTGTAGGGGGTCATGCTGGGGCTGGTGTTTCAGGGTATAGGGCAGTGCAGTGGTGGTTGGGCAGTGTATTGGGTCGTGCTGAGGATGATGTTTCGGGGTTTAGGGCAGTGCAGTTGTGGTCAGGCAGTGTAATGGTTCGTACTGGGAGTGGTGTTTCAAGGTTTATGGCGGTGTAGTGGTTTTCGGGCAGTGTAGGGGTCGTTCAGGGGTGGTGTTTCAGGGTTTAGGGCAGTGCAGTGGTGTTCTGGCAGTGTAGGGCGTTTTGCTGGTGGTGGTGTTTCAGGATTTAGGGCAGTGGTTTTTGGGAAGTTTAGGGGTCATTCAGGGGTGGTGTTTTAGGGTTTAGGGCAGAGAACTGGTGTTGCGGCAGTGTAGGGGGTCATGCTGGGGGTGGTGTTTTAGAGTTTAAGGCAGAGCAGTGGTGTTCGGGCAGAGTAGGGGGTCATGCTGGGGGTGGCGTTCAGGGTTTAGGGCAGTACAGTGGTGTTCAGGCAGTGTAGGAGGTCTTGCTGGGGGTAGTGTTACAGAGTTTAAGGCAGTACAGTGGTGATCGGGCAGTGTAGGAGGTAGTGCTGGGGATGGTGTTTCAGGGTTTATGGCAGTGCAGTGGTGTTCGGGCAGTATAGGGTTCATTCTGGGGGTGGTGTTTCAGGGTTTAGGGCAGTGCAGTGGTTTTCTGGCAGTGTAGGGGGTTTTGCTGGTGGTGGTGTTTCAGGGTTTAGGGCAGTGGTGTTCGGGCAGTGTAGGGGTTGTGCTGGGGGTGGTGTTTTAGGGTTTAAGGCAGTGCAGTGGTGTTCGGGCAGTGTAGGGGGTAGTGCTGGGGGTGGTGTTTCAGGGTTTAGGGTAGTGCAGTGATGTTCGGGCAGTGTAGGGGGTCGTGCTGGGGGTGGCATTTCAGGGTTTAGGTCAGTGCAGTTGTGTTCGAGCAGTGTAGGGGGTCGTGCTGGGACTGGTGTTTCAGGGTTTAGGACAGTGCTGTGGTGTTCGGGCAGTGTAGAGGGTCGTGCTGGGGCTGGTGTTTCAGGGTATAGGGCAGTACAGTGGTGGTCGGGCAGTGAAGGGGGTCGTGCTGGGGCTGGTGTTTTGGGGTTTAGGGCAGTGCAGTTGTGGTCGGAAAGACAAGGGGGGTTGTGCTGGGGCTGGTGTTTTAGGGTTTAGGGCAGGGCAGTGCAGTGGTGTTTGGGCAGTGTAGGGGGAGATGCTGGGGGTAATGTTTTAGAGTTTAGGGCAGAGCAGTGGTGTTCGGGCAGTATAGGGGTCGTCCTGTGGGTTGTGTTTTAGGTTGTAGGGCAGTGCAGTGGTGTTCGGGCAATCTAGGGGGTTGTGCTGGGGGTAGTGTTTCAGGGTTTAGGGCAGTGCAGATGTGTTCGGGCAGTGTAGGGGGACATGCTTGGGGTAGTGTTTTAGGGTTTAGGGAAGAGCAGTGGTGTTCGAGCAGAGTAGGTGGTTGTGCTGGGGGTGGTGTTTAGAGCAGTGCATTGGTGTTTGGGCAGTGTAGGGGGTTGTTAGAATCCAGGTTCTCTGGTTTGCACAGGTAGGTACTTGTGTCAAGCAGGGAACCTTTCCTCTAGTCAGGGGAAGGGGTTACACTCCAACAATAACCCCTGCTCACCCTCTAGGTAGCTTGGCGCGAGCAGATAAGGCCTATCTCAGAGCGTTTAGGTTAAGCATTTGTGAACAGACACACAGTAACTCAGTGACAACCCCACAAATGGACTCCACACCGGGATATATAAAAAAAATAGTACTTTATATATGTAGATTAGACTTAACAAAAGACCAGATAACGTTTTAACGGCCCACAATACTTATTAGAAAAAGAGTTCTTGGGTTTAGCGTAGTTTTAAAGTTCTGTGCGCTTCGTTCCTTTCCGTACGCTTCGTACGCGGTCAAAACTGCTTGGGAACGGGTCTCACACGCACTGCAGGCGCTTCGGAATGAAGCGTACACCCTACGGTGTGAACAGGCACAGTACCTTTATCTTTTGGTGAGTTTGTCACGGGTGCTGCGCTGACATCAGGCGCGATGTACGGTGCGCTGTCTTCCTAGTGCGGTGCATACTACGGTACGTTGGACCTTGGGTTTGCAGGGCTCCAATGGACGGTGCGTAGGTACGGTGCTTCCAATGTTCGTCGCGGCGTTCGCGCCGTACCGTGAAATCGGCAATATTGATTTGAAGTGCTGGACACAAGCTAACAGTACGCTCCGCTCAGGGGAGACGTACGCGACTACCGTACGCACCGCAGCCTTCCCAAAGCAGGGGAAAGGAGCGTATGCTGGGCAGTACAGTTCATAGGGGATGGAAGCAAGTACGGTTCGCAGTCCTTCCGTTACAGTGCGAGCTACGGCTCGTAGGGGCCTGTTAGTCGCGTTGCTCAGGCCGGACGATACCTTCCTTTGTGGTGCGAGCTACGGCTCGTAGGGGGGCCTTAGTCACTTTGTTCGGGCCGGACAGCTGGGTGCAGGCTTCGAGTGGGGTTACGTTTCGATCGTCGAGGCGAACAGCAGTTCGCTTCAGGATTACGGGAAAAATGGTACGTTTTCCGGTGCGCTCTCACGGTGGTGAAGTCTACTGGTCCTGGGACTTCGTTCCGGGGGCAAGCTCGCTCACAAGCCCTTGGAGATTGTTGGACTTGGCCCTTCTGACAGGTTCACCCCTAAACTTTTTGCGATTATCTTAGCTTTTTCCCTATGGAGTGTTAGTGGTTTTAGGCCTCTAGGCACTTTAACACTGTGTCCCAGTGTAAAGTGAGTGCGCTCTGTGTTACATTGACTGAGACTGACCTGCCCTCCCATAGGAATACATGGGGAATGTGTGTGTCCATGGTAGTTCCTGATGCGTGGGGAGTGCAGGGTCGAGTTTGGTATGTGCGAACTCGTGAGAGTGAATGCTGCGCGATGATGTGTGTGGCGTTACTGTGTCTAGTGTAGAAGTGCCACTTCTAGACGCTGGCATAAATGTGAAGTGACTGTCTGGCTTGTGATTGGCTGGTGTGTCTGGCTCCAGGAGTCAGGATGGGTCTGCCCCGGTGGTGAATGGAGAGAGCTGCATGTTGATGGCAGGGAGGAGTACACCTGGGACCTGAATAGGGCTGGGATTTCCCCACACAATGCTGGCTCCACCCCCTGTGGTGCGTCTGATGTCCCTGGCCTGTCCTGTGAATAGGGAGAGGGGCTAAGCAAAACAAAGTGCTCAGGAACCAGTTGCATCTGGTCCACCCCTTCCCTGCACCTTTGGAGACAAAGGATTCTGTGTATAAAAGAGGGGCTGTGACCCCATGAAAATGTTCTTGTTCTTGGACTCGAATCTGCCAGGGGCGTGTTGCTGCTGGGGCCCAGGGGAAGGCTTGCCTCCCTGGGCCCTGCCCAGCCCCTGGATGCCTGATGGACTTCAAGGACTTTACTTCTAGCGCCTGGGGAGCGCTTTATTGCTTCTTCTTGCTTGGATCCTGACAGGAGGGGGCTTGCTGCTGGTGGGGCCCAGGAGGGAACGCCATGGGGGCTGCCTCCCTGCCGGAGGGCACTGTGTGCTGGCCCCTGGGCCCTACATTGCCCCCTGGATGCTGCCAAGACATTATCCAGCCCTTTTGCGCCCTGAGTGCGTGGTGCTTTTCTCCAGGAGAGGGAGAGCCTGGGGGCTGAGCAGCGCGGCGCTGCAGCCCTGGCTGAGGGGATACCCCTCGTAGGGGTTCCCTCCTCCTTGTGAGCTTTGGCGGGTGCCCACCCCGCTGGTGTTTACTTTCTTTATGTTGGCGGGTGCCCACCCCGCTTTATATTCATGATTTTAGGCGGGTGCCCACCCTGCGTTCAATCGCGGATTAAGAGGGAGCCTACCACTCGCTATACTGGAAACCGCCACTGCTACCCTGCCGCGGCCGCCCGGAAGTCAGGCGAGTCGGCGTGTGACGTGGGCGGGGCCGCGGCAGGACCGGAAGCTGTGCGCGTCGGTGCGGGGCTCCCGTGAGCCGATGGGAGCCCCGAAGCTTATGACACGAGGGAGGACGGGAGCCCACCCCGCCTCCCAGAGCAGGAGAGAGGAGCCCCAGGTCCCAGGAGGGGGCCCGGGTGAAGAAAAAGCCGCCCGGAGGTGGAAGATGGCGCCTGCCTGTGCGGGGCTCCCAGGGGTGAGGGAGAGCCCAGCAGGCGCCACGAGAAGAGGTTGGAGGCAGAGGGGGGCTCAAGGCACATTGCTGGTGCCTGCCCCCCCCCCCGCGTATGGAGAGAAGTGCTGCCGGTCCCAGCGAAGCCCAGAGAAGACCGGAGCAGCACAGCATGGAGAGCCCGGTGAGTAGGGTTTCCTCCGTTTCGGATGCCGATCGAGGCACCACCTAGAGGGTTAGTTCCTGAGCGGCCCGCTTGGCAGAGGGCCGCTCCAAAATTGGCCATGTGTGTTTTTAGAGCCCTTGGGGCCCCAACGTGAGGGCACAGAGATGGCCAAGCCCCATAGCCGCATTTCTCCCAGCTGCCCCGCTCGCAGAGGGCAGCTGCACCTTGAGGGCTGCTTTGTTTGAAGCGCCAGTGTGCCCCAGCGGGGGCATGATTTCCTTAGAGCCCACGTGGCTCCAACATGGGGCCCAGTGATTTTCAGAGCCGATGGCGCTCCTACGTGGGCAATACTTATTTACAGGGCCAGAGGAGCCCGTGGGGCTCCACAGTACTGGGGGACATGATGTGTTTAGAGCCAAAGTGGCTCCAGCGTTTTGGCATATCCTGTCAAGGACCATTTGAGAGCCCATGCCTCATTTGACTTCCCCAGCTGCGCAGCACTTAGTGCCAGCTGCAGCGTTTAGGCCCTGTTCGTGTCCCCAGCTGCCCAGCAAGTAGTGGGCAGCTGCTAGGTTTAGGTTCTGGCGCAACCTGGACCCTAATCTGATTAAGGTGTTATTGGGATTTATATACTAATGCGTTGGGTGCAGTGCTTAATTTGTGCCGGTGCTTTCCGGTGCTTAGCACCGGCACCTTTTTATCAGCACCGGGTCTACAACTTACATCAACTGCATGACTGCACTGCAGTCTATACATCATGCGTCAAAGAGTAAATGAAATATAATTGCCTTAAGGAAGTGTTGTTCACTTCACACTCGTAAAGACTGTCTCCGGAGTCCCTCGGTGAAGAAGAGTGCTGCTGTGCTGTGCTGCACTGTGCTGAGAGAGCGAGCCAGGTCAGCCCAATAATAAATTAATCTCCACAAGCCGTTAGCTCTGCCTACTGTCCTTAAACACTGGAGTGGCTGGCAGTGCATTCATGTGGCCTGCACGTGCTGCTCTCGCAGGCTTAGAGTCTGCTGGCTGAGCTAGTAGCGGTTGCTGATGGCAGGCTTCTACAACAATGTTTCAATTTGGGAGATTGATTTCCCCGCTTTGCGCTCTCAGACCTGACTTCACGGCGTGGTAGTGCCCATTGCGTGATACAGGCTGGCGCCACGGGGACTGACGTCATGTCCTGCTAGTGCTCACCTTCCGCTGCTGGATTTTGTTGGAGTAGGCTGATAGTGCCTCTCATTTTGCAGTAATTTCGAATCCTACACAGCGCGGCTGTCTGCTCGCACCGGCCGTCACGTTGCGCAGGTGCAGTATGTTTAAAATCATGATTGACCCTGGCGCCACAAATTCAGTATTTGCTGAGGGTCAGAGAGATGAAGTGAAGTTGCAGCGGCCGCCAGGACTCTGTCACTGCCTGGATTCACCAATGAGCTGCGTGGGAAACCCGAATTCTCGTGAGCCGCGGTCTTGCCTGACCCTGCCCTTGTATGTTCTACGTTGAAGTAAGTGAGTCCCCAGTCAGTACTTTATGGCTGCAGGGCAGCCTGTAGTGTGTGGTGTTAAATAATTCCTTTAAAGGCCGCGCGCCTGCAGGCAGCTGTCTGCAGTCAGTGGGTGCCGGGTGTGTTACAGTACTGTAGTTCAGAAGCCCTGGCATAGCTGCAGGTGAGGTTGCCACTGCCAGCCGCGGGCAGTGAGCAGATGTGACTGTGTACAGCACCGGGGCATTTTGTGCCACATAGTGTAACATCAAACGACATCTTAGCACAGTCTGATTAATGTGATGCAGCAAAATACTGTAAGGAATATGTTCTGTGTTCTGCCTCGTTCGTCACTGTGCTGCCACCATTTCTGGCTGTGAAACTACATACAGTGCGACTGAACGGCATATTAGACAAACTATCTAGGCATCTAAGCCTGTACGCCAGAAAATAACCCTATCTTTCAAATGCTAACTATTTCTCTGTGAAAGACACACATATACCGACGTACCATGGTGCACTGCAAACATGCTTCACTTGCGACTTGCTTTCAGTTTTGTTAAGGCCTCAGACCTCGTTGCGCCAGTGCGTGTGCACACGTTTTCAAGCACTTAAAGTTTGCCGAGTGCAGCCTGGGCCCAACACGTGCTGAGCAGATTTTATCTCTGTAATGTTAATCGTAGCACTAGCCCCCAGACATCATGGTTTCACCACCCCTACAGCTCTCTGTTGTGGCTGGCGGGAGATGATGCATTTGCGCTCCTGTCAGCTCAGGTGAGACAGAGCTGCACTCACAAGAGGGACACTCATGACCTGCAGCCCTACTGGAATTTCGGCAGACGCTTCATGTCTGGTATAGGCACTACCACTGGTCCGTGCAGGCTGAGCAGAAGCAGGATGTTATAATTTAAAAATTCCTACCACCACCAAGAATTGCTTCTGCTGCCGACCGAATTCATAATTCAAAGACCTCCATGACATCCTGAACAGTGCTCCTCTCTCCTGGTCGTGGGGATTCTTTGGTGGCTATGCCAGTCATGGTGAGACTGAGAGTGGGCACCATGTGTCTAAACGCAGGGCACAGCTCTGAAAGCGTGCCACACCATGACCTCTCACCCTCACTACAAGCTGCAGATGGGCTAGTCTTCTATTGTCACAACACTATCAGTCAGAACACGGGTCTGCAGTGAGTGACCCTACAGACACCAGCTACAGTGACCAGGCTGAGCAGCAGGAATTATTTACCCAACACTCAGTGACTCTGTAGGTAAGTGAAAGATAAAGTGATGATTTATCTTGTTCCTGCTGCAGAGAGATAAGAGTTGTCTCGTGCAACTTTTGACTCTGCAGTAGCACAGAAAGAGAGTTAACATGCCTGCTGCAAAGAACGTCTGTTCTGCACATCACAGAACAGTATTTTTATGTGGGTAGCTCAGGGAGTTACTACTTTTGTCACATAGATTGTTTTGTTACTTGCAATTCATAAATTTCAATCCTAATCTACAGTAACCTTAAAACTGTTATCAAAGACTTCAGCTGCATGTAAAGTGCTATGCCAGAGATGGCCACCATAATGCCAAGGCAACACAATAGGCCAATAATGGGTACCACTGCGTGAATGCCACCTTTGTGTCAGGTCTAGACACCATTAATACTATGGATGCTCAAAATATATTAAAAACGGTAATCACCATACGTTCAAGGATGCCCTCAGTTTGTCAATGGTGGCCACCATTATACAACATGTGGCTACCTCAATTTGGCAATGATGCTAATATCCGAAAACTGGCCACCACCGTGTCATGCCACCATTATGCCAGGGCTAGGCATTATAATGCATGTGAGTATTGTCCTTTCCCTAAATCTGCACATAGAGCACTGGAATGTTTCACATGTCCCTTTTCAATGCACTAGTCGTATTAGCTAATTTATTCCAAAATTGTGCTTTAAATGCACTTTTAATGTAATCTTTTTCAAAATGTTCACAGAGCAGGTGAACCTCCTATCAAAACTTTACTTGGAGCAAGGCTCCCTTGCTGAAAATCAGATCGGTTATTACATCTGCCTTTCATCAGTGCCAGTTGAGGATGTGGGCGGAGCCAATAGAGAGTGGGTGGAACCAGTGGAGGAAGTGGGTGGAGCCAGGTGAAAGTGGGTGTGGCCTCCGACAAATATTTGAGCACCTGCACTTCATATTTTACAAATTAAGCACTGGTTGGGTGTTAGGAAATGTACTGTGTGTAGCATGTTTTGCGCACCCTGTGTTTTATACCTCTAGATAGGATTTCTGCATAGGAGGTTGTTTTACCTGTTTAGGTTGATGTTAGGGAGATTATACTTCCCTGTGTGATGTACGCCCCGAGTGTAGTTATACTTAGGAGGTTAGGTCTAATGTGTTAGACTAATGAGAAATTGCATAATGTATTTATGCCCCTGTGATGGATGCAGGATAAGTTTTATACCTGATTCTATTGTGATGATGCTGAGCTCATTATTGCGCCAGTAGTTACTGGTTGTGCTCTACAGTGATAATTTGTGTTACAGTTGGTGTATGTTCTACATTTACAATTGGTGATTTGTGCTAATTCTGACAGTGGTCCATGTGGCCCTGTCTTGTGTAAATAGTCCCATGTAAAATTCTGCCCAGAGCCAGCTGGCACTGTGTAAATTATGTGATTATCATCTAATGTGTTTGGTATAATACAAAGGCTATTTTTATATATAACCTTGTGTGGAGTTTCTTTTGTGGTGGGCCTTGGGTGTTGTTGCTGGGTGCGCGCGCAAACGCTTTACACATTGCCTCCTGGATAAGCCTGACTGCTCGTGCCAAGCTACCAAGGGGGTGAGCAGGGGTTATCTTTGGCGTGTAACTCCCCAGCCCTGACTAGAGTGGTGGTTTCTGCCTGGCTTTGGCGCAAGCCCTAGCCAAGCAGAAATCCCATTTCTAACAGAGATCTTCAGCACAAGTCAAATAAAAGTTTCTTTGGTCTTTTCTTCCTCATCTTCAGCAGCAAGGCAACCACTGCAGGCCAATTCCCCAGGTCAGGGACAGTACTCCTCCATGCAGCTTTCCCAGTTCCTTCTCGTCGGACAGAGGTTTCTTCTTGGCAGGACAGGATCTAATTTCTTAGGAGCAGGGCTCCTACATTTATACTACATTTCTTTTGTTCTCGCAGGCCAGGGGGGCCCTTGCCTAGTTCGGTCCGGTTTCTGAGCACTTTGTTGACATGATGCAGGCTTCTTCTTTCAGTGTGCAAGGCAGAGTCATCAGACGCTCCACAGGGGGTGGATCCAGCACTGTGGTGGCAGAGCACAGCCCTATTCAGAGTCCAGGTGTACTCCATCCACCCATCTATATGTCAATCTCTCTATTCACCACTAGGCTACCTAGCCCTGCCCCTCTGGGATTTCCCAGCCCTGTCACTCACACAAGCCAGACAGCAGATACAGATCAGTGCAGAGGCGGGCTGAAATGCTTAGGCAAGCAAATGCCAACTTTCTAAAAGTGGCATTTGCAAACGCAGAATATTAAAATAAACCTTGCTAAAAGATGTATATTATTATTCTGAGTTCAGGCATACTAAACTCGATTTTCTACCATGTTCCCTGGGCCTGTTAGGATCATAGGATGTAACAATCTTAACAGCCCATTCTGGCCTATGAGAACAGGTAGCCTTACAATAGTGAAAAACAAAAATGGCTGTAATTCACTATTAGGACATGCCACGCACATCAGGGCTTGTCCTACCTTATGCTACAATGCACCCTGCCATTGGGACTACCATAGGGGTGACTCACATGAGTAAAGGGAAGGTTTAGAGCATGGGTACTCACAAACTTTCTCTCGGGGGCCAAATTTACAGTGTGGTTTGTGGCCAAGGGCTGCACCGGTGGGGGTGGGGTCAGAGGGGGAGGGGCGGGGCTAAAGCAAAAAAAAATTGTGACCATGATGTTGAACACAGGTCCCTGCAGCAGACGGCTTCGTCCACTGAGCCACGAGACCCGGCATACACAGATCTCTCTCTCTCTCTCCCTCTCCCCCTCCCTCTCTCTCCCTCCCCCTCCCTCCCTCCCGCCCCCTCCCTTCCCCTGTCTCTCTTCCCTGTCTCTCTCCCCCTGTCTCTCTCCCCATCTCTCCCCCTGTCTCTCCCCCTGTCTCTCTCCCCCTGTCTCTCTCCCTCCGTCACCCTCCCTCTTCGCCTCCCTCCGTCGCCCTCCTCCCTCTGTCGCCCTCCTCCCTCTGTCGCCCTCCTCCCTCTGTCGCCCTCCCTCTGTCGCCCTCCCTCTGTCTCCCTCCCTCTGTCTCCCTCCCTCTGTCTCCCTCCCTCCGTCTCCCTCCCTCCGTCTCCCTCTGTCTCTCTCCCTGTCTCTCTCCCTCCCTCTCCCTCCGTACATCTCCCTCCCTCCGTCTCCCTCCCTCCATCTCCCTCCCTCTGTCAACCTCCGTCTCCCTCCTTCCCTCCCTGTCTCCCTCCGTCTCCCTCCCTCTCCCTCTGTCTCCCTTTGTCTCCCTCCGTCTCCCTCCCTCCCTGTCTCCCTCCGTCTCCCTCCCTCCCTCTCTCTCCCTCCCTCCCTCTCTCTCCCTCCCTCTCCCTCCCTCCTTCCCTCTCCCTCCTTCCATCCCCCTCCATCTCCCCCCTCCATCTCCCTCCCTCCGTCTCCCTCCCTCCTTCCATCCCCCTCCATCTCCCCCCTCCGTCTCCCTCCCTCCGTCTCCCTCCCTCCCTCTCCCTCCCTCCCTCTGTCTCCCTCCATCTCCCTCCCTCTCCCTCCCTCCGTCTCCCTCCCTCTCCCTCTGTCTCTCTCCCTCTGTCTCCCTCTCCCTCCCCTCATCTCCCTCCCTCTCCCTCCCTCCCTCCATCTGTCTCCCTCCATCTCCCTCCCGCTGTCTCCCTCCCTCCGTCTCTCTCCCTCTCCCTCTGTCTCTCTCTCTCCCTCCCTCTCCCTCTGTATGTCTCCCTCCCTCCGTCTCGCTCCCTCCGTCTCCCTCCCTCTGTCTCCCTCCCTCTGTCTCTCTCCCTCTCCCTCTGTCTCTCTCCCTCTCTCTCCCTCCCTCTCCCTCCGTATGTCTCCCTCCCTCCGCCTCGCTCCCTCCGCCTCGCTCCCTCCGCCTCGCTCCCTCCGTCTTCCTCCCTCTGTCTCCCTCCATGTCTCTCTCCCTCCCTGTCTCTCTCCCACCCTGTCTCTCTCCCACCCTGTCTCTCTCCCTCCCTGTCTCTCTCCCTCCCTGTCTCCCTCCCTCCATCTCCCTCCGTCTGTCTCCCTCCCTCCCTGTCTCCCTCCGTCTCCCTCCCTCCCTCTCTCTCCCTCCCTCCCCCTCCTTCCGTCCCCCTCCATCTCCCTCCCTCTATCTCTCCCTGTCTCTCTCCCTGTCTCTCTCCCTCCCTCTGTCTCCCTCCCTCTACCTCTGTCTCCCTCTCTCCATCTCTCCATCACCCTCTGTCATCTCACCCGTGTGTGTGTCAGCCCTCAGCTGGGGCTGAGACAGCTTCCCTGCGCGCACACACAGCCGCCCTAAGACAGCTTCCCAGCACTCACACACAGCCGCACCCGAGTACTTCACAGGTCTTTAAAAGACCATTTACATGTTAATAAAGCTTGGTTGTATTTCACCTCTTCCCCCCTGCATCTCCACTTTGACAATCACTGGAATCCCCCGGCCCCCACAGAGCAGAGTCTCAGAGTCCGGGCTGCTGCAACCGGCAGTGTTTACACTATTTAATTTTTCTTTAAACACATGTAGGATGTCGGCAAGGGCCGCGGGCCGCCGAGGAAGGCTTGCCGGGCCGGCGGCGGCCCGCGGGCCGTACTATGAGTAACCCTGGTTTAGAGACTGGCAATTGTGTGCACTTGCCAAGTCAGCATGACAGTACCAGACTGCACGCAGGTTCTGCAATGGCAGACCTAGACACATTTTACCCGGCCGCTTCTGTGGGTGGCACAACCAGTGCTGCAAGCCCACCAGCGGCATTGGCATTTACACACCCTGGCACTCCTGGTGCACTTTACTGGGGTCTGACAGTAAACCAAATAAGCCAATCATGGAGTCCAACCAACATAGCAATTTACAATGGGGAGAGCATACGCACTTTAGCACTGATCAGCAGTGGTAAAGTGCCCAGAGTCATAAAACAGCCAACAACAGGTCAGAAAAAATGCAAGAGGAAGGCAAAAAGTTTAGGGATGACCCTGCAAAAAGGGCCAAGTCAAACAGGGGTCGTGCTTGGGGTGGTGTTTCAGGGTTTAGGGCAGTGCAGTGGTGTTCGTGCAATGTAGGGGGACATGCTGGGGGAAGAGTTTTAGGGTTTAGGGCAGAGCAGTAGTGTTCGGGCAGTGTAGGGGTCGTACTGGGGGTAGAGTTTTAGGGTTTAGGGTAGAGGAGTGTTCGGGCAGTGTAGGGGGTCGTGCTGAGGCTGGTGCTTTAGGGTTTAGGGCAGTGCAGTGGTGTTCGGGCAGTTTAGGGGGACCTGCTGGGGTGGTGTTTTAGGGTTTAGGGCAGAGCAGTGGTGTTCTGGCAGAGTAGGTGGTTGTGCTGGGGGTGGTGTTTAGAGCAGTGCAGTGGTGTTTGGGCAGTGTAGGGGGTCGTCCTGCGGGTAGTGTTTCAGGGTTTAGGGCAGTGCAGTGGTGTTCGGGCAATGTAGGGGGACATGCTGGGGTAGTGTTTAAGGGTTTAGAGCAGTGCAGTGGTGTTCAGGCAGTGTTGGTGGGTTGTGCTGGGGGTGGTGTTTCAGGGTTTAGGGCAGTGCAGTGGAGTTTGGGCAGTGTAGGTGGTCATGCTGTGGGTGGTGTTTCAGGGTTTAGGACAGTGCAGTAGTGTTCGGGCAGTATAGGGGGTCGTGCTGGGGGTGGTGTTTTAGGGTTTAGGGCAGTGCAGTGGTGTTTGTGCAGTGTTGGGGCATGCTGGGGCTGGTGTTTCAGGGTTTAGGGCAGTGCAGTGGTGTTCGGGCAGTGTAGGGGGTTGTGCTGAGTTTTGGTGTTTCACGGTTTAGGGCAGTGCAGTGGTGTTCGGGCAGTGTAGGGGGTCGGGCTGGTCCTGGTGTTTCGGGGTTTAGGTCTGTGCACTGGAGTTCGGACAGTGTAGGGGGTTGTGCTGGGACTGGTGTTTCGGGTTTTAGGGCAGTGCAGTGGTGTTTGGGCAGTGTAGGGGGACATGCTGGTGGTAGCGTTTTAGGGTTTAGGGCAGAGTAGTGGTGTTCAGGCAGTGTAGGGGTCGTCCTGGGGGTAGTGTTTTAGGGTTTAGGGCAGTGCAGTGATGTTCGGGCAGTGTAGAGGGTTGTGCTGGGGCTAGTGTTTCAGGGATTAGGGCAGTGCAGTGGTGTTCGGGCAGTGTAGGGGGTCATGCTGGGACTGGTGTTTTAGGGTTAAGGGCAGTTCAGTGGTGTTTGGGCAGTGTAGGGTGTTATGCTGGGGCTGGTGTTTTGGGTTTTAGATCAGTGCAGTGGTGTTCGGGCAGTGTAGGGGGTCATGCTGGGGGTAGGGCTTTAGGGTTTAGGGCAGTGCAGTGGTGTTCGGGCAGTGTAGGGGGTCGTGCTGGGGATAGTGTTTTAGGGTTTAGGGCAGGGCAGTGATGTTCGGGCAGTGCAGGAGGTCGTGCTGGGGCTGCTGTTTTATTGCTTAGGGCAGTGCATTGGTGTTCGGGAAGTGTAGGGGTCGTACTGGGGCTAATGTTTTAGGGTTTAGATTATTGCTGTGGTGTTCGGGCAGAGTAGGGGGTCATGTTGGGGGTGGTATTTCAGGGTTTAGGTCAGTGCAGTGGTGTTCGGGCAGTGTTGGGGGTCGTGCTGGGACTGGTGTTTCAAGGTTTAGGTCAGTGCAGTATTGTTCGGGCAGTGTAGGGGGTTGTGCTGGGACTGGTGATTCAGGGTTTAGGGCAGTGCAGTGGTGTTTGGGCAGTGTAGGGGGTTGTGCTGGGGCTGGTGTTTCAGGGTATAGGGCAGTGCAGTGGTGGTTGGGCAGTGTAGGGGGTCGTGCTGGTGCTGGTGTTTTGAGGTTTAGGGCAGTGCAGTTTTGGCCGGGCAGAGTAGGGGGTCGTGCTGGGGCTGGTGTTTTAGGGTTTAGGGCAGAGCTGTGTTGTTCGGACAGTGAAGGGGATGTGCTGCGGCTAGAGTTTTAGAGTTTAGATCAGTGCAGTGGTGTTCGGGCAGTGTAGAGGATTGTGCTAGGGGTCGTTTTTTAGGGTTTTGGGCAGTGCAGTGGTGTTCGGGCCGTGTATGGGGAGATGCAGGGGGTAGTGTTTTAGGGTTTAGGGCAGAGCAGTGGTGTTCGGGCAGTATAGGGGTCGTGCTGTGGGTTGTGTTTTAGGTTGTAGGTCAGCGCAGTGGTGTTCGTGCAGTGTAGGGGGTCTTGCTGGGGGTAGTGTTTCAGGGTTTAGGGCAGTGCAGTGGTGTTCGGGCAGTATAGGGGGACATGCTGGGGGTAGTGCTTTAGGGTTTAGGGCAGATCAGTGGTGTTCGGGCAGAGTAGGGGGTTGTGCTGAGGGTGGTGTTTAGAGCAGTGCTGTGGTGTTTGGGCAGTATAGGGGGTCATGTTGGGGGTGGTGTTTCAGGGATTAGGGCAGTGCAGTCGTGTTTGGGCAGTGTAGGGGTCATACTGGGGGTAGTATTTTATGGTTTAGGGCAGTGCAGTGGTGTTCAGGTAGTGTAGGGGGTCTTGCTGGGGCTGGTGCTTTAGGGGTTAGGGCAGTGCAGTGGTGTTTGTGCAGTATAGGGGGACATGCAGGGTTTAGTGTTTTAGGGTTTAGGGCAGAGTAGCCATTTTCGGGTAGTGTAGCAGTCGTGCTGGGGGTAGTGTTTTAGGGTTTAGGACTGTGCAGTGGTGTTCGGGCAGTGTAGCAGTCGTGCTGGGGGTAGTGTTTTAGGGTTTAGGACTGTGCAGTGGTGTTCGGGCAGTGTAGGGGGTCTTGCTGGAGGTGGTGTTTCAGGGTTTAGGGCAGTGGTGTTCGGGCAGTGTAGGGGGTCTTGCTGGGGCTGGTGTTTCAGGGTTTAGGGCAGTGCAGTGGTGTTCGGGCAGTGTAGGTTGTCTTACTGGGGGTGGTGTTTCAGGGTTTAGGGCAGTGCAGTGGTGTTCGGCCAGTATAGGGGGTTGTGCTGGGGGTGGTGCTTCAGGGTTTAAGGCAGAGCAGTGGTGTCCGGGCATTGTAAGGGGTCATACTGGGGGTGGTGTTTCAAGGTTTAGGGCAGTGCATTGGTGTTCCGGCAGTGTAGGGGGTCGTGCATGGGTTGGTGTTTTAGGGTTTAAGGCAGTGCAGTGGTGTTCGGGCAGTGTAGGGATAATACTGGGGGTGGTGTTTTAGGGTTTAGGGTAGTGCAGTGGTGTTTGGGTAGTGAAGGGGGTCGTGCTGGTGGTGGTTAATTAGGGTTTAGCGTAGTGCATTGGTATTTGGGTATTGTAGGAGTTGTGCTGAGGTGGTGTTTTAGGGTTTAGGGCAGTGCAGTGGTGTTTGGGTAGTGTAGGGGATCGTGCTGGTGGTAGTGTTTTAGGGTTTAGGGTAGAGTAGTGGTGTTCGGGCAGTGTAGGGAGTCTTGCTGGGGGTGGTGTTCCAGGGTTTAGGGCAGTGCAGTGGCGTTTGGGCAGTGTAGGGAAACGTGCAGGTGGTGGTGTTTCATGGTTTAGGGCAGTGCAGTGGTGTTCGGGCATTGTAGGGGGTCTTGCTGGAGGTGGTGTTTCAGGGTTTAGGGCAGTGGTGTTCGGGCAGTGTACGGGGTCGTGCTGGGGGTGGTGTTTCAGAATTTTAGGCATTCCAGTGGTGTTCTGGCAGTGTAGTGGGTCATGCTAGGGTGGTGTTTTGGGGTTTAAGGCAGTGCAGTGGTGTTCGGGCAGTGTAGGGGGGTCATGCTGGGAGTGGTGTTTCAGGGTTTAGGGCAGTGCAGTGGTGTTCAGGCATTGTAGGGGGTTGTGCTGGGGGTGGTGTTTCAGGATTCAGGGCAGTGCAGTGGTGTTCGGGCAGTGTAGGGGGTCGTGCTGGGGGTGGTGTTTCAGGATTTAGGGCAGTGAATTGGTGTTGGGCAGTGTAGGGGTTGTGCTGGGGTGGTGTTTTAGGGTAAAGGGCAGAGCAGTGGTGTTGCTGCAGTGTAGGGGTTTATGCTGGGGGTGGTGTTTTAGAGTTTAAGGCAAAGCAGTGGTGTTGGGGCAGAGTAGGGGTCATGCTGGGGGTGTCATTCAGGGTGTATGACAGTGCAGTGGTGTTCGGGCAGCATAGGGGGTCGTGCTGGGGGGGGTGTTTCAGGGTTTAGGACAGTGCAGTGGTGTTCGGGCTGCCTAGGGGGTCATGCTGGGGTGGTGTTTCAGGGTTTAAGGCAGTGCAGTGGTGTTCGGGCAGTGTAGGGGGTCATGCTGCAGGTTGTGTTTCAGGGTTTAGGGTAGAGCAGCTGTGTTCTAGCAGTGTAGCGGTCATGCTGGGGCTGGTGGTTCAGGGTTTAGGGCAGTGAAATGGTGTTCGGGCAGTGTAGGGGTCATGCTGGGGCTGGTGTATCAGGGTTTAGGTCAGTGCAGTGGTGTTTGGGCAGTGTAGGTGGTCGTGCTGGGGCTGGTGTTTCAGGGTATAGGGCAGTGCAGTGGTGGTCGTGCAGTGTAGGGGGTCGAGCTGGGGCTGGTGTTTTCGGGTTTAGGGCAGTGCAGTTGTGGTCGGGCAGAGTAGGGGGTCATGCTGGGGCTGGTGTTTTGGGGTTTAGGGCAGTGCAGTTGTGGTCAGGCAGAGTAGGGGGTCATGCTGGGGCTGGTGTTTTAGAGTTTATATCAGTGCAGTGGTGTTCGGGCAGTGTAGAGGGTGGTGCTGGGAATAGTTTGTTAGGGTTTTGGGCAGTGCAGTGGTGTTCAGGCAGTGTAGGGGGAGATGCTAGGTTAGTGTTTTATTGTTTAGGGCAGAGTAGTGGTGTTTGGGCAGGATAGGGGTTGTGCTGTGGGTTGTGTTTTAGGTTGTAGGGCAGTGCAGTGGTGTTCGGGCTGTATAGGGGTTCGTGCTTGGGGTAGTGTTTCAGGGTTTAGGGCAGTGCAGTGGTGTTCAGGCAGTATAGGGGGACGTGCTGGGGGTAGTGTTTTAGGGTTTAAGGCAGGGCAGTGGTGTTTGGACAGAGTAGGGGGTCGAGCTGGGGGTGGAGTTTCAGGCTTTAGGGCAGTGTAGTGGTGTATGGGCAATGTAGGGGAACATGCTTGGGGTAGTGTTTTAGGGTTTAGGGCAGAGCATTCATGTTCGGGCAGTGTAGGGGGTCGTGCCGGGGCTGGTGATTTAGGGTTTATGGCAGTGCAGTGGTGTTCGGGCAGTGAAGGGGTCGTACTGGGGTAGTGTTTTAGGGTTTAGAGCAGTGCAGTGGTGTTCGGGCAGTGTTGGGGGTATTGCTGTGACGGATGCTCTAGGGTTTTGGGCAGTGCATTGGTGTTCGAGCAGTGTAGGGCGTCGTGCTGGGGATAGTGTTTTAGGGTTTAGGGCAGTGCAGTGATGTTCAGGCAGTGTAGAGGGTCATGCTGGGGCTAGTGTTTTAGGGTTTAGGACAGTCCTTTGGTGTTCAGGAAGTGTAGGGGTCATACTGGGGCTAATGTTTTAGGGTTTAGATCAGTGCAATGGTGTTCGGGCAGTGTAGCGGGTCATGCTCGTGGTAGTGTTTTAGGGTTTTGGGCAGTGCAGTGGTTTTCGTGCAGTGTAGGGGGACGTGCTGAGGGTAGTGTTTTAGGGTTTAGGGCAGAGTAGTGATTTTCGGGCAGTGTAGCGGTCGTGCTGGGGGTAGTGTTTTAGGGTTTTGTGCAGTGCAGTGGTGTTCAGGCAGTGTAGCGGAACGTGCTGGGGAAGTGTTTTAGGGTTTAGGGCAGAGCAGTGGTGTTCTGGCAGTGTAGGGGTCGTGCTGGGGGTAGTGTTTTAGGGTTTAGGGCAGTGCAGTGGTGTTCGGGCAGTGTAGGGGGTCATGCTGGGGCTGGTGTTTCAGGCTTTAGGGCAGTGCAGTGGTGTTCGGGCAGTGTAGGAGGTCCTGCTGGGGCTGGTTTTTCAGGGTCTAGGGTAGTGCAGTGGTGTTCGTGCAGTGTAGGAGGTCATGCTTGGGTTGGGGTTTCAGGATTTAGGGCAGTGTAGGGGGTTTTGCTGGGGCTGGTGTTTCAGGGTTTAAGGCAGTGCAATGGTGTTCGGGCACTGTAGGGGGTCGTGCTGGGGCTAGTGTTTCAGGGTTTATGGCTGTGCAGTGGTGTTCGGGCTGTTTAGGGGTCGTGCTGGGGCTGGTGTTTCAGGGTTTAGGGCAGTGCAGTAGTGTTCGGGCAGTGTAGGGGGTCTTGCCTGGGGTGGTGTTTCAGGGTTTTGGGAAGTGCAGTGGTGTTCGGGCAGTATAGGGGGTCGTGCTGGGGGTGGTGTTTTAGGGTTTTGTGCAGTGCAGTGGTATTCAGGCAGTGTAGCGGAACGTGCTGGGGTAGTGTTTTAGGGTTTAGGGCAGAGCAGTGGTGTTCTGGCAGTGTAGGGGTCGTGCTGGGGGTAGTGTTTTAGGGTTTAGGGCAGTACAGTGGTGTTCGGGCAGTGTAGGAGGTCCTGCTGGGGCTGGTGTTTCAGGGTCTAGGGTAGTGCAGTGGTGTTCGTGCAGTGTAGGGGGTCATGCTTGGGTTGGGGTTTCAGGGTTTAGGGCAGTGTAGGGGGTTTTGCTGGGGCTGGTGTTTCAGGGTTTAAGGCAGTGCAATGGTGTTCGGGCAGTGTAGGGGGTCGTGCTGAGGGTTGTGTTTCAGGGTTTGTGGCTGTGCAGTGGTGTTCGGGCTGTTTAGCGGTCGTGCTGGGGCTGGTGTTTCAGGGTTTAGGGCAGTGCAGTAGTGTTCGGGCAGTGTAGGGGGTCGTGCTGGGGGTGGTGTTTCAGGGTTTTGGGAAGTGCAGTGGTGTTCGGGCAGTATAGGGGGTCATGCTGGGGGTGGTGTTTCAAGATTTAGGGTAGTGCAGTGGTTTACGGGCAATATAGGGGGTCGTGCTGGGGCTGGTGTTTCAGGGTTTATGGCAGAGCAGTGGTGTTTGGTTAGTGTAGGGGGTCTTGCTGTGGGTGTTGTGTAGGGTTTTGTGCAGTACAGTGGTGTTCGGGCAGTGTAGGGGTAGTGCTGGGGGTGGGTTTTCAAGGTTTAGGGCAGTGCAGTGGTGTTCAGGCAGTGTAGGGGGTCGTGCTGGGAGTGGTGTTTCAGGGTTTAGGGCAGTGCAGTGGTGTTCGGGCTGCCTAGGGGGTCATGCTGGGGTAGTGTTTCAGGGTTTAAGGCAGTGCAGTGGTGTTCAGGCAGTGTAGGGGGTCATGCTGGGGGTTGTGTTTCAGGGTTTAGGGTAGAGCAGCTGTGTTCTAGCAGTGTAGGGGTTGTGCTGGGGCTGGTGTTTCAGGGTTTAGGGCAGTGAAATGGTGTTTGGGCAGTGTAGGGGGTCATGCTGGGGCTGGTGTATCCGGGTTTAGGGCAGTGCAGTTGTGGTTGGGCACAGTAGGGGGTCATGCTGGGGCTGATGTTTTTGGGTTTAGGGCAGTGCAGTTGTGGTCGGGCAGAGTAGGGGGTCATGCTGGGGCTGGTGTTTTAGGGTTTAGGGCAGAGCAGTGGCGTTCGGGCAGTGTAGGGGACGTGCTGGGGCTAGTGTTTTAGAGTTTATATCAGTGCAGTGGTGTTTAGGCAGTGTAGAGGGTGGTGCTGGGAATAGTTTGTTAGGGTTTTGGGCAGTGCAGTGGTGTTCAGGCAGTGTAGGGGGAGATGCTGGGGGTAGTGTTTTATTGTTTAGGGGAGAGTAGTGGGGTTCGGGCAGTATAGGGGTCGTGCTGTGGGTTGTGTTTTAGGTTGTAGGGCAGTGCAGTGGTGTTCGGGCTGTGTAGGGGGTCTTGCTAGGGGTAGTGTTTCAGGGTTTAGGGCAGTGCAGTGGTATTCAGGCAGTGTAGGGGGTTGTGCTGGGGCTCGTGTTTCAGGGTTTAGGACCTTGTAGTGGTGTTCGGGCAGTGTAGGTTCGTGCTGGGGCTGGTGATGCAGGGTTTAGGGCTGTGGTGTTTGGGCAGTGTAGGGGGTCATCCTGGGGTTAGTGTTTTAGGGTTTAGGGCAGAGCAGTGGTATTCAGGCAGTGTAGGGGTCATGCTGGGGGTAAATTGTTAGGGTTTATGGCAGTGCAGTGGTGTTCGGGTAGTGTAGGTGGTGTGCTGGGGGTAGTGTTTTAGGGTTTAGGGCAGAGCAGTGGTGTTCGGGCAGAGTAGGGGGTCGTGGTGGGGTGGTGCTTAGGGTTTAGGGCAGTGCAGTGGTGTTTGGGCAGTGTAGGGGGTCGTGCTGGGTGTGGTTTTTCAGGGTTTAGGGCAGTGCAGTGGTGTTCGGGCAGTGTAGGGGGTCATGGAGGAGGTTGTGTTTCAGGTTTAAAGCAGTGCAGTGGTGTTCGGGCAGTGTAGGGGGTCATGCAGGGGGTGGTGTTTCAGGGTTTAAAGCAATGCAGTGGTGTTCGGGCAGTGCAGGGGGTCATGCTGGGGGTGGTGTGTCAGGGTTTAGGGCAGTGCAGTGTTGTTCAGGCATTGTAGTGGGTCTTGCTGGGGCATGTGTTTCAGGGTTTAGGGCAGTGCAGTGGTGTTCGGCTAGAATTGGGGTTGTGCTGGGGCTGATGTTTCAGGGTTTAGGGCAGTGCAGTGCTGTTCGGGCAGTGTAGGGGTCGTGCTGGGGCTAGTGTTTTAGGGTTTAGGGTAGTGCAGTGGTGTTTGGGCAGTGATGGGGGTCGTGCTGGGGGTAGTGTGTTAGGGTTTTGGGTAATGCAGTGGTGTTTGGGCAGTGTAGGTGGCGTGCTGGGGGTGATGGTTAGGGTTTAGGGCACTGCAGTGGTGTTTGGGCAGTGTAGTGGGTCGTGCAGGGGGTGGTGTTTCAGGGTTTAAAGCAGGCAGTGGTGTTCGGGCAGTGTAGGGGGTCGTGCAGGGGGTGGTGTTTCAGGGTTTAAAGCAGTGCAGTGGTGCTTGGGCAGTGTAGGGTGTCATGCTGGGGCTGGTGCTTCAGGGTTTAGGGCAGTGCAGTGCAGTGGTGTTCAGTTAGTGTAGGGGTTTGTGCTGTGGGTGTTGTTTAGGGTTTTGTGCAGTGCAGTGGTGATCGGGCAGTGTCGGGGTCATGCTGGGGGTTGGGTTTCAAGGTTTAGGGCAGTGCAATGGTGTTCGGGCACTGTAGGGGTTCTTGCTGGGGTAGTGTTTTACGGTTTAGGGCAGTGCAGTGTTATTCGGGCAGTGTAGGGGGTTGTGCCTGGGCTCGTGTTTCAGGGTTTAGGACAGTGTAGTGGTGTTCGGGCAGTGTAGGGGGTTGTGCTGGGGCTGGTGATGCAGGGTTTAGGGCAGTGCAGTGGTGTTCGGGCAGTGTAGGGGTCGTACTGGGGTTAGTGTTTTAGGGTTTAGGGCAGAGCAGTGGTGTTCAGGCTGTGTAGGGGTCATGCTGGGGGTAGTTTTTTAGGGTTTAGGGCAATGCTGTGGTGTTCGGGCAGTGTAGGTGGCATGCTGGGGTAGTGTTTTAGGGTTTAGGGCAGAGAAGTGGTGTTCGGGCAGAGTAGGGGGTTGTGGTGGGGTGGTGTTTAGGGTTTAGGCCAGTGCAGTGGTGTTCGGGCAGTTTAGGGGGTCATGCAGGGGGTGGTGTTAAAGGGTTTAAAGCAGTGCAGTGGTGTTTTGGCAGTGTAGGGGGTGGTGTTTCAGGGTTTAAAGCATTGCAGTGGTGTTCGGGCAGTGTAGGGGGTCATGCTGGTGGTGGTGTTTCAGGATTTGGGGCAGTGCAGTGTTGTTCTGGCATTTTAGTGGGTCGTGCTGGGGCTGGTGTTTCAGGGTTTAGGGCAGTGCAGTGGTGTTCGGCTAGTATTGGGGGTCGTGCTGGGGCTGATGTTTCAGGGTTTAGGGCAGTGCAGTGGTGTTTGGGCAGTGTAGGGGGTTGTGCTGGGGCTGGTGTTTTATGGTTTAAGGCAGTGCAGTGGTGTTCGAGCACTGTAGGGGGTCGTCCTGGGGCTGGAGTTTTAGGGTTTAGGGCAGTGCAGTGCTGTTCGGGCAGTGTAGGGGTCATGCTGGGGGTAGTGTTTTAGGGTTTTGGGCAATGCAGTGATGTTCAGGCAGTGTAGGGGGACATGCTGGGTGTACTGTTTTAGGGTTTAGGCCAGAGCCATGGTGCTCGCGCAGAGTAGGGGTTCGTGCTGGGGTGGTGTTTAGGGTTTAGGGCAGTGCAGTGGTGTTCGGACACTGTAGGGGGTCGTGCTGGGGCTGATGTTTCAGGGTTTAGGGCAGTGCAGTGGTGTTTGGGCAGTGTAGGGGGTTGTGCTGGGACTGGTGTTTTATGGTTTAAGGCAGTGCAGTGGTGTTCGAGCACTGTAGGGGGTCGTGCTGGGGCTGGAGTTTTAGGGTTTAGGGCAGTGCAGTGCTGTTCGGGCAGTGTAGGGGTCATGCTGGGGGTAGTGTTTTAGGATTTTGGGCAATGCAGTGATGTTCAGGCAGTGTAGGGGGACGTGCTGGGTGTACTGTTTTAGGGTTTAGGCCAGAGCCATGGTGCTCGGGCAGAGTAGGGGTTCGTGCTGGGGTGGTGTTTAGGGTTTAGGGCAGTGCAGTGGTGTTCGGACACTGTAGGGGGTCTTGCTGGGGGTGGTGTTTAGGGTTTAGGGCAGTGCAGTGGTTTTCGGCTAGTGTAGGGGGTCATGCGGGGGGTGGTGTTTCAGGGTTTAGGGCAGTGCAGTGTTGTTCGGTCAGTGTAGGGTGCCTTGCTGGGGGGTGGTGTTTCAGGGTTTAGGGTAGTGGTGTTCGTGCAGTGTAGGGGGTCCTGCTGGGGCTGGTGTTTCAGTGTTTATGGCAGTGCAGTGGTGTTCGAACAGTGTAGGAGGTCGTGCTGGGGCTAGTGTTTCAGGTTTTAGGGCAGTGCAGTGCTGTTCGTGCAGTATAGGGGGTCGTGTTGGGGTAGTGTTTTAGGGTTTATGACATTGTAGTGGTGTTTGTGTAGTGATCAGTGTATGCGCTGCATCGCTAGGCAAGACCCAAAAAGCATTGCACCAAGATGGCTGCCAACACTTCCTAGATTGAAGTGTTGGCAGCCAATTAGAGCCAAGCTTGCGCTTGTGTAGTTAGGTCCGGCCCAGATATATAAAGATATTTTTCCTTTCATATCTCAAAAACTACTGAACGGATTTACACCATTTAAAAAAATGGTCGCTTTATGAACCAAGCACTACCTTTTTGCCAAATTTGGTGTACTTCCGTTCATGAGTTTCAGCTGTAACCGTGTCTAAAGTTTCCTATTGAAAATTGATTTTTTGACATCTATTTTTTTAATTTCTCAGGAATTACTGAACGGATTTACACCATTTAAGAAAAGGTCTCTTTCTGAACCAAGGGCTACCTTTTTGCCAAATTTGGTGTAATTCCGTTCGGCAGTTTGGGCTCGAGTCGTGTCTAAAGTTTCCTATGGGAAATAACCATAGAGAAAACACGTTTTGGGACCCCCAGTTTTTCTCAGCCCCCACTTGGCGAATCACCCCGAAATCTTTAGGATAGGAGCTGACCGGAGCGGGCCACAAGTTTCGAAAATTTCACGAAGATTCGTCAACTCGTGCCAAATTTATTGGGAAAAGAAAAAATGCTTTTCCTATGGAAGCTAGGTCCTAACTATAACTATCTGCTGGCAACCTCCAGGAGATAATATATATATATATATTCACTGAAAAAACCATAGGTTTCAGGCACGTCCCCTTGAATCCTGAGGGCCCCTAGGGTCCAACTAGCCCACTAGGTACCTCCAGTAAGTGCCACAGTGCTGCGTTGCAGAGAGATGTAAAAAGTGGCACGGCCTGGACCACCTCTCTGCAACGCAGCTCAGTGGCGCTTACTGGAAGCACCTGGTGGGCTAGTTATCCCCCAGGGTCCCTCAGGATTGAAGGGGAATTATTTCCCCAACTTAAAATGCGCCATAGGGCGTGTTTGCACACATCACCTCAGGCCCCGTCCCCTCCCTTCCCCACTGTGTAAACACGCCCTGTGGTTGTTTTTTAAGTTGGGAGATTAAGTCCCCTTGAATTCTGAGGGTCCCTAGGGGCAAGATAGCCCACTAGGTACGCCCAGTAAGCGCCATTGCAGAGAGGTGTAAAAAGGGGCTCGGCCTCCACCACCTTTCTGCAACGCAAAGCAGTGGAGCTTACTGGAAGCACCTGGTGGGCTAGTTGGCCCCCAGGGTCCCTCAGGATTGAAAGGGAATTATTTCCCCAACTTAAAATGAGCCACAGGGCGTGTTTGCACACGTCACCTCAGGCCCCATCCCCTCCCTTCACCACTGTGTAAACGCACCCTGTGGCCGTTCTAAGTTGAGAGATTGAGTCCCCTTGAATCCTAAGGGCCAAATTTATTCAACAGAAAAAATTAGGGTGCAGGCCCTGGGGGATGGTGTCCCCAGGTCCAATACATTTAAAAAAGGAGGGGGGCCACACAGCCCTCCTTCTTAAAAAAATAAAATAAATGAAAGACCGGCATCGCGCCGGAGGCCACGCCCACTCCTTGCAGCACTCTGCAAACACGCCCCCTGGCCAGTTGTAAGTTGGGGAATTAATTCCCCTTCAATACTGAGGGTCCCTGAGGGTCAAACTAGCCCACTAGGTACCTCCAGTAAGCGCCACAGAACTGCGTTGCATAGAGGTGTAAAAAAGGGCATGGCCTCACAACGCCTGTCTGCAACACAGCTCCCTGGCGCATACTGGAGATACCTGTTGGGCATATTACAATCTGGGATCCATATCTTTGTCACAGTGCATATGCAACGTTACACTTCCCACCACATATTTTATATTACAACTTTAGAGACTAGTTAGGTTACACAACAATGCCCTGTGCATATTACACTCCAAGGCACATATCGCATAGCACGAGCTAGTGCCTGTGCTATCTCGCGCTCTCAAATGAATCTGTCATTGCGCACAATGTATTGCATATTATATTTCATGCCCCGTTTCATCTTATACCACACTTTTTGGTGCATAGTTTATACCATATACTATATCTAGTTTTCATTTTCAATCGTGCTCTCAGGACTATGTTCTATATAACACTGCGTCCACCTACCCTTTTCACAGGCATTACATTTTGCGATGGGGGTGGAGTCACAGTCACAAACGTCCTCTTCTTCCTGAATAAAAGTGAGATTATGCTGCATACTTGTTCATATTTTAAGTAGTTCGCACAGACACACATTTTAAAAACAATAAAGTTCCTAATACCCACCTTCTCTGAAAAGTTAGCTTGCTGCCCCATCCACCTCCTCCCTATCCTCTGTTGTCTGAATCTATGGACTAGCCTCCTCCCGTCTGCCATGCATGGTCTGATGTGCTGCCACTGCCCTCCATTTAGCATGATGTACCAGTCCACTCCTTCTGCCCTCTATTGCCCAATTCTATGGCCCATTATTGACCTCCTGCTTAGCCTCTGTGCTTAGCTTGCTGCCCCTTTTCTCCTTCCCCCTGCCCTCCGATGTCTTTGTGCATGCCCCTGCTCCATCCTTTTTGCCCTCCATGTTCCATGGACCTGCCACTCCTATTTACACTGAGTGTTCTGTTGTTCTGCCACTCCCCTCCCACCTGCCTAGCATTGTCAGATGACTGTGACCTGTCACTGCCACCTCCACCCTGCCTGTACACATGCCATGCCCCTATCCCCTTCCTCCTGTCCTCCATGGTCCATTTTACTGCCACACCCTTCTGACCTCCCTGGTCTGTTGTGCTGCAACTGCTCCTCCTGCCTGCCCGTGCGGTCTGTTGTGAGGCCCCTTCCCCTGAACTCTCTTGTCTGTGCCCAGGTCCTGACCCTCCCTTCTATCCTCCATGGTCCTTTGTGCATGTCCCTGCACCCTCCTTCTTGCCCATCATAGCCAGTGTGCTGCCACTAACCCTCCCGCTTGCCATGCATGGTCTTCTGTGCTGCCATGGCCCCTCTCACCTTCCCTGTGTGGTCAGCTAGCTGCCCCTGACCCCCTCCCACCTTCCCTCCATGGTCGGTGTGTATGAAATCATAGTCTCACTGTTGCTCTCCATGGTGTGTCTTGTTTCTAGTGCCCATCCTGCCTGACCTCCATGGTCATCTTACTGCTCCTGACCTGCCCCCTTGCCCCCAGCCCTCTGTTTCCTTGTGCAGACCCCTATTCCCTCCCTCCTGGCTTGGCTGTTCCATTGTAATGCCCCTGATCCATCCCTCCTGCCCTTTATGGTCTGTTATGCTGTAGCTTTCTCTCCTGTCTGTCCATTATGGTCAGCTAGCTACCATTGCCTCTTTCCCCTCTGTTCTCTGTTGTCCATGTGCATGGTCCGGTCCCCTCCCTATTGCTTTCTATGGATTGTTGTGCTGCACTCCCGTCCCGCATGCCTTGTGTGGTGTATTGTGCTGCTGCAAACCCTGATGCCTGCCCTGTATGGTCAGTTTGGTGCACCTCTCAATGTCCCTCCTGTCCTCTGTTATCCAAGTCCATGTCCCTACCCCAATTCCTCCTGCCTACCATGATCCAATGTACCATACTTGCAAACATTTTGAACTAGGTAAGAGGGAGATTTTGAAAAAAAACTGGGGTATTGATTTTTCCCTTACATTGAAAAAGAGGAGATTGTAGACAGGAGACAGATCAAATAAAACCCATTTGAGCTTAAAAACATTGGACGTTTCCTGGCTGAAACAGGTCTGTTGGCATGTATGGTTATACTACCACTGCCTCTTCCTTCTGCCCACAGTGGTCTATTTATATTGCCACAACCTCTCTTGCCAGTCCTGTATTGTTAATTTGTTACCCCTGCCCCCCTTTCCACTGCCCTCCATAGTCTGTTGTGTTGCCACTGCCCTTCCTGCCTGTCCAATGTGGTCAAATTGTTGCCTCTGCACTCTCCTACCTGCCTTCAATTTTCAGAGTCCGTGCCCCTGGCCTCTGCCTCTCAACAGTATCCCAATGAACAACTAGATTGCTAACATTCTATATTTATTACAAAAGTGTTGAACTCCTGACGTCATCTTGATGTAATCAAAACTGTAATACCTAGAGCATTTCCTTTAGAAATTACATATATGAGAGGGTCTTATTTGCATCAAAATTATGGTTAGTGCTCTAAAACACTAAAATGAGGACATATTTTCTGAGTTTTCAAATAGCGACAAAGAACTTTTAAATTATTTGTAATCTTTATGTTTTTTTATCTAGTTGACCACTTGATTAAATGTTGCACCTAGGGGAGAGGATGTGGTGTTACTTCCAGAGCTGCAGACTTTGCAACTGGGGAACCAGGTTGGAGTTTCTGCTTCAGCTCAACATTCTGTGATTCTGGTCAAATCACTTAATCTCCCCATGTCTACAACCAAAATGAATTTGATCTTGTGTGATGTAACCAATGCTCATGTAAAGCACTCCGATACCTGACAAGTCTGCACTATATAAAACTTTGAATTTGATCTTGTGTGATGTAACCAATGCTCATGTAAAGCACTCCGATACCTGACAAGTCTGCACTATATAAAACTGCAAGTACACAAAAAATAAGTGTTTTGCACACTTCTGTCATTGGGCTACATGTGGGCTACATCTGGGTGATATTTGTGCTGCATTTGGGCTCTTTTGTCTCTGGTGGCCATCTTGGGAGATTTATTTGTTATTAAGTTTCCTAATTTCCTCATTTACTAAAGTCTCCTCAGTAGGAAATGCTTTCAGTTTTTTACTTTGATTCCATCAAGCAGGTATTCAGATATGTCACACATTTGCCATAAATTCTGAATGTTAGCACTCTAGTTGCTCATTAGATCACTGTAGTAAAGCTACTGCTCACCACGGAAGTCTGGTGCTGGTGTTAAAAGTGCACGTTTCAGGGTGCATATCAGATTTTTTTAACGAAATAGAAGAAGATTTGAGAAGTCACTCAAAATGTGCCCTAATTTTTCTTTCTTCAGCACTAATCATAGTTTCTATGGCAAAATGAACCCCCTCATTGTGGTCCTTTTTAAATGAAATGTTTTAAGTGTTACCAGTTTATTCCAATCAAGATGGCTTCAGGTGTGCCATACTTTTGTCATAAGTAAGACAGTAAGCGCTCTAGTTGTTCTTAAGAACACTCTGGGACATCCTGTCATTGGGCTATACTTGGCCTACATCTGGGTGATATTTGGGCTACATTTGGGCTCTTTTGTCTCTGGTGGCCATCTTGGGAGATGTATTTGTTATGAAGTTTCCTAATTTCCTCATTTACTGCACTCTCCTCAGTAGGAAATACTTTCAGTTTTTTACTTTGGTTCCATCAAGAAGGCATTCAGATGTGTCACACATTTGCCATAAATTCTGAATGTTAGCACTCTAGTTGCTCATTAGATCACTGTAGTAAAGCTACTGCTCACCAGGGAAGTCTGTTGTTGGTATTCAAAGTGCATGTTTCAGTCTGCATGTCAGAATTTTTTTATGAAATAGAAGAGGATTTGAGAAGTCAAAATGTGCCCTAATTTTTCTTTCTGCAGCACTAATCATACTTTCTATGGCAAAATGATCCCCATCATTTTGTTCCTTTGTAAATTAAATGTTTTAAGAGTTACCACTTTATTCCAATCAAGATGGCTTCAGGTGTGCAATACGTTTGTCATAAGTAGGACTGTTAGCGCTCTAGTTGTGCTTTAGAACACTCTGGGAAGCTGCAGTAGAACACAAAGGAATCAACTGACAGTCTCTGCCCTTGTTGGATGTACATGTTTTACTGAGAATGTCAGACTTCATTCTCACATGACTGAGAAAGATAATGTGAATTTACAGAAAACATGCTCTCAGCTTAGCTTATAGATCACCTTCCAAACCTCTGTGGGAAAAGCATGAGAAAATAGTTTTCTCTCAAACATGATTCATGATATCACAGCAAAAGGCTTTTTCACATGGTAAAATCACCATAGAACACACCACAATTCCTAAAATGAGTATGGTACCATCAACAAATGATATATAATGTAACTAAAGTCTTAAAACCTTCTATTAACTGCAATGCTTTTTAATGAGGTGCTATCATGTTTATTGGTCCCAAGATGGCTGCCAACATTTCTTGGATGAAGTACTGACAGCCAATCAAATCTCACGATGAGATGTGTGGTTAGGCTCTGCCCAGATATATCTATCTTTTTAACTCTAATTTTCTCAGGAACTACTGAACAGATTTACACTATTTAAGCAAAAGGCATGAGTCTGAACTGAGGACTACCTCTTTGCCAAATTTGGTGTAATTCCGTTCAGCAGTTCGGGCTGTAGCTGCGTCAACAGGTCCTATGGGAAAATGCATGTGGAAAACGCGTTTTGGGACCCCCCTTTTTATCAGCCCCTGCTTGACGAATCACCATGGAATTTTCAGGATAGGAGCGGACCGGAGATGGCCAAAAGTTTGGAAAATTTCACGAAGATTCATCAATCGGCGCCAACGTTATTCCAAATAGAATGTTGCGGATTTCCTATGGAAAATAGGTCCTAACAATAACTACCCACTGGCGACTGCCAGTAGGTAATATATATATATATACCCAATTGATATGGAGCCTTGAGTGATTGATGCAGACAGTGATGCCTAGCGGAAAGAAATCTACACACAAGACGTGTGGCTCACCAAGTCTGGTGTTCTAGTGTTGATGTTTAATAGCGGCCTGCCAGGGTCGCGGTGAGCCCCCCACGTATGGAGTGGTGTCCAGCGGGTTACTATACCGAATTGATATGGAAACTTGTGCTTTCTGCGAACAGAGGAAGAAATACAGCACTGTCACATCCGTTAACTGACAGAGAAACCTACCAAGGTGACTGAAATTTTAAACATGAATGTGGCAACCGCTATGATATAAACTTACCTGATGAAAGAACTCGGAGTACCAAGATGCACTTGGCAGACACGCCCACTTGGAGAGACTAGAAAATTGTGACTCCGAGCCTTTGCGGAAGTATGCTGCTCCATGTTTCATCCCACACCTGTGATCAAGAGCGCGGGACGCTCGAAACGCGTAAGGACTTTGAATTGGGCAGATGAATTTCAAAGCAGTGATTGATGCAGACAGTGCTGCCTAGCGGAAGAAATCTACACACAAGACGTGTGGCTCACCAAGTCTGGTGTTCTAGTGTTGATGTTTAATAGCGGCCTGCCAGGGTCGCGGTGAGCCCCCCCACGTATGGAGTGGTGTCCAGCGGGTTACTATACCCAATTGATATGGAACATTGTGCTTTCTGCGAACAGAGGAAGAAATACAGCACTGTCACATCCGTTAACTGACAGAGAAACCTACCAAGGTGACTGAATTTTTAAACATGAATGCGGCAACCGCTATGATATAAACTTATCTGATGAAAGAACTCGGAGTACCAAGATGCACTTTGCAGAAACGCCCACTTGGAGAGACTAGAAAATTGTGACTCCGAGCCTTTGCGGAAGTATACTCCTCCATGTTTCATCCCACACCTCTGATCAAGAGCGCGGGACTCTCGAAACGCGTAAGGACTTCGAATTGGGCAGATGAATTTCAAAGCAGTGATTGATGCAGACAGTGCTGCCTAGCGGAAAGAAATCTACACACAAGACGTGTGGCTCACCAAGTCTGGTGTTCTAGTGTTGATGTTTAATAGCGGCCTGCCAGGGTCGCGGTGAGCCCCCCCACGTATGCAGTGGTGTCCATCGGGTTACTATACCCAATTGATATGGAACCTTGTGCTTTCTGTGAACAGAGGAAGAAATACAGCACTGCCACATCCGTTAACTGACAGAGAAACCTACCAAGGTGACTGAAATTTTAAACATGAATGTGGCAACCGCTATGATATAAACTTACCTGATGAAAGAAGTCGGAGTACCAAGATGCACTTGGCAGACACGCCCACTTGGAGAGACTAGAAAATTGTGACTCCGAGCCTTTGCGGAAGTATGCTGCTCCATGTTTCATCCCACACCTGTGATCAAGAGCGCGGGACGCTCGAAACGCGTAAGGACTTTGAATTGGGCAGATGAATTTCAAAGCAGTGATTGATGCAGACAGTGCTGCCTAGCGGAAAGAAATCTACACACAAGACGTGTGGCTCACCAAGTCTGGTGTTCTAGTGTTGATGTTTAATAGCGGCCTGCCAGGGTCGCGGTGAGCCCCCCCACGTAAGGAGTGGTGTCCAGCGGGTTACTATACCCAATTGATATGGAACATTGTGCTTTCTGCGAACAGAGGAAGAAATACAGCACTGTCACATCCGTTAACTGACAGAGAAACCTACCAAGGTGACTGAATTTTTAAACATGAATGCGGCAACCGCTATGATATAAACTTATCTGATGAAAGAACTCGGAGTACCAAGATGCACTTTGCAGACACGCCCACTTGGAGAGACTAGAAAATTGTGACTCCGAGCCTTTGCGGAAGTATACTGCTCCATGTTTCATCCCACACCTGTGATCAAGAGCGCGGGACTCTCGAAACGCGTAAGGACTTCGAATTGGGCAGATGAATTTCAAAGCAGTGATTGATGCAGACAGTGCTGCCTAGCGGAAAGAAATCTACACACAAGACGTGTGGCTCACCAAGTCTGGTGTTCTAGTGTTGATGTTTAATAGCGGCCTGCCAGGGTCGCTGTGAGCCCCCCACGTATGGAGTGGTGTCCAGCGGGTTACTATACCCAATTGATATGGAACATTGTGCTTTCTGCGAACAGAGGAAGAAATACAGCACTGTCACATCCGTTAACTGACAGAGAAACCTACCAAGGTGACTGAATTTTTAAACATGAATGCGGCAACCGCTATGATATAAACTTATCTGATGAAAGAACTCGGAGTACCAAGATGCACTTTGCAGACACGCCCACTTGGAGAGACTAGAAAATTGTGACTCCGAGCCTTTGCGGAAGTATACTGCTCCATGTTTCATCCCACACCTCTGATCAAGAGCGCGGGACTCTCGAAACGCGTAAGGACTTCGAATTGGGCAGATGAATTTCAAAGCAGTGATTGATGCAGACAGTGCTGCCTAGCGGAAAGAAATCTACACACAAGACGTGTGGCTCACCAAGTCTGGTGTTCTAGTGTTGATGTTTAATAGCGGCCTGCCAGGGTCGCGGTGAGCCCCCCCACGTATGCAGTGGTGTGCAGCGGGTTACTATACCCAATTGATATGGAACCTTGTGCTTTCTGTGAACAGAGGAAGAAATACAGCACTGCCACATCCGTTAACTGACAGAGAAACCTACCAAGGTGACTGAAATTTTAAACATGAATGTGGCAACCGCTATGATATAAACTTACCTGATGAAAGAACTCGGAGTACCAAGATGCACTTGGCAGACACGCCCACTTGGAGAGACTAGAAAATTGTGACTCCGAGCCTTTGCGGAAGTATGCTGCTCCATGTTTCATCCCACACCTGTGATCAAGAGCGCGGGACGCTCGAAACGCGTAAGGACTTTGAATTGGGCAGATGAATTTCAAAGCAGTGATTGATGCAGACAGTGCTGCCTAGCGGAAAGAAATCTACACACAAGACATGTGGCTCACCAAGTCTGGTGTTCTAGAGTTGATGTTTAATAGCGGCCTGCAAGGGTCGCGGTGAGCCCCCCCACGTATGGAGTGGTGTCCAGCGGGTTACTATACCCAATTGATATGGAACATTGTGCTTTCTGCGAACAGAGGAAGAAATACAGCACTGTCACATCCGTTAACTGACAGAGAAACCTACCAAGGTGACTGAATTTTTAAACATGAATGCGGCAACCGCTATGATATAAACTTATCTGATGAAAGAACTCGGAGTACCAAGATGCACTTTGCAGACACGCCCACTTGGAGAGACTAGAAAATTGTGACTCCGAGCCTTTGCGGAAGTATACTGCTCCATGTTTCATCCCACACCTGTGATCAAGAGCGCGGGACTCTCGAAACGCGTAAGGACTTCGAATTGGGCAGATGAATTTCAAAGCAGTGATTGATGCAGACAGTGCTGCCTAGCGGAAAGAAATCTACACACAAGACGTGTGGCTCACCAAGTCTGGTGTTCTAGTGTTGATGTTTAATAGCGGCCTGCCAGGGTCGTGGTGAGCCCCCCCATGTATGCAGTGGTGTCCAGCGGGTTACTATACCCAATTGATATGGAACCTTGTGCTTTCTGTGAACAGTGGAAGAAATACAGCACTGCCACATCCGTTAACTGACAGAGAAACCTACCAAGGTGACTGAATTTCTAAACATGAATGTGGCAACCGCTATGATATAAACTTACCTGATGAAAGAACTCGGTGTACCAAGATGCACTTGGCAGACACGCCCACTTGGAGAGACTAGAAAATTGTGACTCCTAGCCTTTGCGGAAGTATGCTGCTCCATGTTTCATCCCACACCTGTGATCAAGAGCGCGGGACGCTCGAAACGCGTATGGACTTCCAATTGGGCAGATGAATTTCAAAGTAGTGATTGATGCAGACAGTGCTTCCTAGCGGAAAGAAATCTACACACAAGACGTGTGGCTCACCAAGTCTGGTGTTCTAGTGTTGATGTTTAATAGCGGCCTGCCAGGGTCGCGGTGAGCCCCCCCACGTATGCAGTGGTGTCCAGCAGGTTACTATACCCAATATATATGGAGCCTTGTGCTTTCTGCGAACAGAGGAAGAAATACAGCACTGTCACATCCGTTAACTGACAGAGAAACCTACCAAGGTGACTGAATTTTTAAACATGAATATGGCAACCGCTATGATATAAACTTACCTGATGAAAGAACTCGGAGTACCAAGATGCACTTGGCAGACACGCCCACTTGGAGAGACTAGAAAATTGTGACTCCGAGCCTTTGCGGAAGTATGCTGCTCCATGTTTCATCCCACACCTGTGATCAAGAGCGCGGGACGCTCGAAACGCGTAAGGACTTAGAATTGGGCAGATGAATTTCAAAGCAGTGATTGATGCAGACAGTGCTGCCTAGCGGAAAGAAATCTACACACAAGACGTGTGGCTCACCAAGTCTGGTGTTCTAGTGTTGATGTTTAATAGCGGCCTGCCAGGGTCGCGGTGAGCCCCCCCACGTATGCAGTGGTGTCCATCGGGTTACTATACCCAATTGATATGGAACCTTGTGCTTTCTGTGAACAGAGGAAGAAATACAGCACTGCCACATCCGTTAACTGACAGAGAAACCTACCAAGGTGACTGAAATTTTAAACATGAATGTGGCAACCGCTATGATATAAACTTACCTGATGAAAGAAGTCGGAGTACCAAGATGCACTTGGCAGACACGCCCACTTGGAGAGACTATAAAATTGTGACTCCGAGCCTTTGCGGAAGTATGCTGCTCCATGTTTCATCCCACACCTGTGATCAAGAGCGCGGGACGCTCGAAACGCGTAAGGACTTCGAATTGGGCAGATGAATTTCAAAGCAGTGATTGATGCAGACAGTGCTGCCTAGCGGAAAGAAATCTACACACAAGACGTGTGGCTCACCAAGTCTGATGTTCTAGTGTTGATATATATATATATATATATATATATATATATATATATATATATTACCTACTGGCGGTCGCCAGTAGGTAGTTATAGTTAGGACCACGTTTCCATAGGAAATCCGCAACATTCTATTTTGAATAACTTTGGCGCCGGTTGACGAATCCTCGCGAATTTTTCAAAATAGGTGGGGCGCTACGCTCCGCTCCTACCCTGAAAGTCTCGGGGGGATTCGTCAAGCGGGGGCTGAGATAAAAGGGGGGTCCCAAAACGCGTTTTTCCCATGCATTTTTCCATAGGACCTTTAGACACAGCTACAGCCCGAACGGCTGAACAGAATTACTTGAAATTTGGCAGAGAGGTAGTCCTCAGGTCAAGGAAGTGCCTTTTGTAGGTTTGGTGTAAATCTGTTCAGGAGATCCTGAGAAAATAGCATTTAAAAGCATATATATATGTGGGCGGAGCCTAACCACACATCTCATCCTGAGATCTGATTGGCTGTCAGCACTTCATCCAAGAAGTGTTGGCAGCCATCTTGGGACCAATATACATGATAGCACCTCATTAAAAAGCATTGCAGTTAATAGAAGGTTTTAAGACTTTAGTTACATTATAAATCATTTGTTGATGGTACCATACTCATTTTAGGAATTGTGGTATGTTCTAAGGTGATTTCACAATGTGAAAAAGCCTTCTGCTGGGATATCATGATTGAGAGAAAAATATTTTCTCATGCTTTTACCACAGAGGTTTGGAAGGTGATCTATAGGCTAAACTGAGAGCTTATTTTCTGTAAATTCACATTATCTTTCTCAGTCATGTGAGAATGAAGTCTGACATTCTCAGTAAAACATGTACATCCAACAAGGGCAGAGACTGTCAGTTGATTCCTTTGTGTTCTACTGCAGCTTCCCAGAGTGTTCCAAAGAACTACTAGAGCGCTAACAGTCCTACTTATGATAAACGTATGGCACACCTGAAGCCATCTTGCTTGGATTAAAGTGGTAACTCTTAAAACATTTAATTTAAAAAGGAACAAAATGAGGGGGTTCATTTTTCAATAAAAAGTATGATTAGTGCTGCAGAAAGAAAAATTAGGGCACATTTTGAGTGACTTCTCAAATCCTCTTCTATTTCATTAAAAAATTCTGACATGCAGACTGAAACATGCACTTTCAATACCAGCAGCAGTTTTCCCTGGTGAGCAGTAGCTTTACTACAGTGATCTAATGAGCAACTAGAGTGCTAACATTCTGAATTTATGGCAAATGTGTGACACATCTGAATGCCTTCTTGATGGAATCAAAATAAAAAACTGAAAGTATTTCCTACTGAGGAGACTGCAGTAAATGAGGAAATTAGGAAACTTCATAACAAATAAGTCTCCCAAGATGGCCACCAGAGACAAAAGAGCCCAAATGTAGCCCAAATATCACCCAGATGTAGCCCAAGTATAGCCCAATGACAGAATGTCCCAGAATGTTCTTAAAAACAACTAGAGCGCTTACTGTCTTCATTATGACAAAAGTATGGCACACCTGAAGCCATCTTGATTGGAATAAACTGGTAACACTTAAAACATTTAATTTAAAAAGGAACACAATGAGGAGGTTCATTTTGCCATAGAAATTATGATTAATGCTGAAGAAAGAAAATGAGGGCACATTTTGAGTGACTTCTCAAATCCTCTTCTATTTCATTAAAAAAATTCTGACATGCAGACTGAAACATGCACTTTTAATACCAGGAGCAGACTTCCATGGTGCAGTAGTTTTACTACAATGATCTAATGAGCAACTAGAGTGCTAACATTCAGAATTTATGGCAAATGTGTGACATATCTGAATACCTTCATGATGGAATCAAAGTAAAAAACTGAAAGCATTTCCTACTGAGGAGACTGCAGTACATGAGGAAATTAGGAAACTTCATAACAAATAAATCTCCCAAGATGGCCACCGGAGACAAAAGAGCCCAAATGTAGCCCAAAATCACCCAGATGTAGCCCAAATATAGCCCAATGACAGAAGTGTGCAAAACACTTATTATTTTGTGTTTTTGCAGTGTTATATAGTGCAGACTTGTCAGGTATTGGAGTGCTTTACATGAGCATTGGTTACATCACACAAGAACACATTCATTTTGGTTGTAGACATGGGGAGACTAAGTGATTTGACCAGAATCACAGAATGTCGAGATGAAGCAGAAACTTCAACCTGGTTCCCCAGTTGCAAAGTCTGCAGTTCTGGAAGTAACACCACATCATCTCCCCTAAGTGCAACATTTAATCAAGTGGTCAACTGGATAAAAAAACATAAAGATAACAAATAATTTAAAAGTGCTTTGTCGCTATTTGAAAACTCAGAAAATATGTCCTTATTTTAGCCTTTTAGAGCACTAACCATAATTTTGATGCCAATAAGACCCTCTCATATATGTAATTTCTAAAGGAAATGCTCTAGGTATTACAGTTTTGATTACATCAAGATGATGTCAGGCGTTCCACACTTTTGTAATAAATATAGAATGTTAGCAATCTAGTTGTTCATTAGGATACTGTTGAGAGGCAGAGGCCAGGGGCACGGACTCTGAAAATTGAAGGCAGGTAGGAGGGTGCAAAGGCAACAATTTAACCACACTGAGCAGGCAGGAAGGGCCGTGGAAGCACAACAGACTATGGAGGGCAGTGGAAAGGGGGGCAGGGGCAACAAACCAACAATACAGGACTTGCAAGAGAGGCTGTTGGAGGCAAGATCTATTACGGGTCAAGGAAGCTAGGGGCGGTCCCCAGATCCCCGGGAGCCACCACAGAACTGAGCAGGAGAGTGAGTCAGGGACAAAAGGGGCACCTTAATTTGAGCCGGGGTGCCTAGGAACGCTTGCTCCAAAAATAAAGAAAACAGACATATGAGACATGGAATTGGAGGCAGAATACAATGGCAGTTTAATGAGAAGATGCAACTTCATAGAAACCGCAGAATAGAGACATAAAGTACAAAATACAGAATCCAGATAATCATACAGCTGTCATGATATTCTCTGTATCTCAATTAATGTACTGACAGAGAGAGAGAGAAAACACATCTATAAATGCATCATGAGAAACAAGTTACACCAAGGAAAATGTTACCTAGGAACACTCACGTTTACTCTTAGAGCAAGCATTCCTGCAATTACAATACAAAATCTTTTAAATGCAAAAGTAAAGAGAACAATGGTTAAACATAACATGACATTTCATATAGGTAAAATAGAATAAGATACTTCAAGCAAAGCAGAGCAAGACATTTTAAGCAAAGGAAGACAAGAGCTCCCAGCTCTTGGGGAAAACCTGCACTGCCTGTTAACCTACATACAGACGGCCAGGTAGTCCGTCGATATCTGTGGGTGCTCCCTTTTTATATCATTTTGTGGGCTCCTTTGCACGCTACATCTACCTACGTATGCTACCCAAAAGCTTCGTCTGCAGATTTTACCAGACATTTCGTCATTTACCCACTTAATGCTGACAATGGACTGGGTGAAAAGGTCAGTCTCTCAGGCCAATCGCTTATCGTAAGTTCCATAGAGCAAGCAGAAAATAATGGGTATTGTACGGGAATTCAATATATTCATGTATAAAATCTCCTCAGTTCTCCTAACTTGACGCTCTGCGGTTGCCACTTCCTTAAAAGCGGGAAACCTGCCCAGGAAGCAAGTACCAGTCCAGGATGCAGCCTACTGTATGTCGACAGCTTCAGGGGGATGTTGAACTTTGATACCGAGCACGGAGCACTCGGGTAGGGTGGGGGCTACTGGTTTGGAGCAGAAGGCCTCGCAGACCTGCCTTCAGACTGCTATACACTAAAATTGCAGAGCTAAGGTCTATTTAACAAAGAGGCCTACATATTGAACAGAAGGGCCTACACAGGGGTTTTATACTGGCTGAGTGGTAAGGATGTCTCAGGATAATTATATAGCAACACAGGACCCGCTGGTCAATTTAATACGGCCTACAAATGCAGCTGGCAGGGCAAGGACAAGGGTCTCATACTTCAGGTGTGGACAGAACGGGCCAGGGGCCCCCTGTGATACAAAATCTACCCTCCTTCAAGCCTGTGGCAATGTAATAGACCATTGTGGGCAGAAGGAAGAGGCAATGGTAGTACAACCATACATGCCAACAGACCCGATTCAGCCAGGAAACGTCCAATGTTTTTAAGCTCAAATGGGCTTTATTTGATCTGTCTCCTGTCTACAATATCCTCTTTTTCAATGTAACTCAAAGGGGAAAATCAATACCCCAGTTTTTTTTCAAAATCTCCCTCTTACCAAGTTCAAAATGTTCGCAAGTATGGTACATTGGATCATGGAAGGAAATGGGATAGGGACATGGACTTGGATAACAGAGGACAGGAGGGACATGGAGAGGTGCACCAAACTGACCCTGCAGGGCAGGCATCAGGGTTTGCAGCAGCACAATACACCACACGGGAGTGCAGCACAACAATCCATAGAAAGCAAGAGGGAGGGGACAGGACCATGCACATGGACAACAGAGAACAGAGGGGCAAGAGGCAATGGTAGCTAGCTGACCATAATGGACAGACAGGAGAGAAAGCTGCAGCATAACAGACCATGAAGGGCAGGAGGGACGGATCAGGGGCATTACAATGGAACAGACAAGCCAGGAGGGAGGGAGTAGGGCTGGGGGCAAGGGGGCAGGGCAGGAGCAGCAAGATAGCCATGGAGGTCAGGCAGGATGGGCACTAGAAGCAAGACACACCATGAAGAGCAACAGTGAGACTGTGATGGCATACACACAGACCATGGAGGGAAGGTGGGAGGGGGTCAGGGGCAGCTAACTGACCACACAGGGAAGGTGGGAGGGGCCATGGCAGCACAGAAGACCATGCATGGCAAGTGGGAGGGTTAGTGGCAGCACAATGGCTATGATGGGCAAGAAGGAGGGTGGAGGGGCATGCACAAAGGACGATGGAGGATAGAAGGGAGGGTCAGGACCTGTGCACAGACAAGAAAGTTCAGGGGAAGGGACCTCACAACAGACCACACGGGGCAGGCAGGAGGAGCAGCTGCAGCACAACAGACCAGGGAGGGCAGAAGGGTGTGGCAGTACAATGGACCATGTAGGACAGGAGGAAGAGGATAGGGGCATGGCATGTGGACAGGCAGGGTGGAGGTGACAGGGACAGGTTACAGTCATCTGACAATGCTAGGCAGGTGGGAGGGGAGTGGCAGCTCAACAGAACACTCAGAGTAGATAGGAGTGGCAGGTCCATGGGACATGGTGGGCAAAAAGGATGGAGCAGGGGCATGCACAAAGACATCGGAGGGCAGGGGGAAGGAGAATAGGGGCAGCAAGCTAAGCACAGAGTTTAAGCAGGAGGTCAATGATGGGGCATAGAATTGGGCAATGGAGGGCAGGAGGAGTGGACTTGTGCATCATACTGAGGGCAGTGGCAGCACATCAGACCATGCATGGCAGGAGGGAAGAGGCTAGTCCATGGATTCACACAACAGAGGATAGGGAGGAAGGGGATGGGGCAGCAAGCTAACTGTTCAGAGAAGGCGGGTATTAGGAACTTTATTGTTTTTAAAACATTGTGTCTGTGCGAACTACTTAAAATATGAACAAGTATGCAGCATAATCTCACTTTTATTCAGGAAGAAGAGGACGTTTGTGACTGTGACTCCGGGCTCACTTGGCAGAAACACCCCCTGACCCTCCACCCCCTATCGCAAAATGTAATGCCCGTGAAAAGGGTAGGTGAACACAGTGTTATATAGAACATAGTCCTGAGAGCACGATTGAAAATGAAAACTAGATATAGTGTATGGTATAAACTATGCACCAAAAAGTGTGATATAAGATGAACCGGGCGTGAAATATAATATGCAATACATTGTGCGCAATGACAGATTCATTGGAGAGCGCGAGATAGCACAGGCACTAGCGCGTGCTATGCGATATGCGCCTTGGAGTGTAATAGGCACAGGGCAGTGTTGTGTAACCTAACTAGTCTCTAAAGTTGTAATATAAAATATGTGCTGGGGAGTGTAAGGTTGCATATGCACTGTGACAAAGATATGGATCCCAGATTGTAATATGTATGGCATAGCACTGTGCGTTATAACATAGGCATCGAGAAAGGCACGTTAGATGGGGCAATATAACCCGTGCGAAGACAAGTGTGGCATGACATATTCACGGGGTGGTGTTACAGTGCACATGGGCTAGAGAGTGTCATAGCATATGCACTAGCTAGTGGAATACAACACAGAGGTGTGTGGCACACGGCAGGCAATGGTGGGTGTAACACAGCATTGGGCTCTGTCAGGAGCGCGCTGTGACTCTCAAGTGATGTTCGTCCCCTTTCCAGAGAGTAAAATAAAAAGTATTACACATCCGGCAGTGGATGTGTGTTTTATTAACCGTGAGGGGGGTTTCTTGCATAGTTTTGGTCGAATTTTTGTCGAATCCCCTTTGAATGGCTTGGTGTGCATGTGTATTAAATGTGCCCGTCAATAGCTACCCAAGTTTGTATAAATAAACGACAAGGGTGTCTACCGGGATTAGGCACGGTAGGGCATCAGACATGTCAGAGCTTCACTAGTGGTGTAAATACATTCCACGTGGATTCATTGCATGCATAGTCGCCTTTTAATGAATATCACGCAAATCGTCATGGTGATAGGTACGTACGGTTTGTCCAGCATGTCCTAGGTGTGTCTATAAATATATATTTTTTAAAAATAATAAAAAACAGTGGCCGGCCCTGGGGATTGGGGTCAAAAAAATATAATTAGGAGACTGGCCCTGGGGGATGGGGTCATCAGGGCCAATAAATTAGAATAAGAAGGGGAACCAAACAGCCCCCCTTCTTAAAAAACTAAAATAAATAAAAGACTGGCATCGTGCCGGAGGCCATGCCCCCTCCGTGCAGCACTCTGCAAACGCGCCCCCAACAGGTATCTCCAGTATGCCCCAGGGAGCTGCGCTGCAGCCAGGTGTTCTGAGGCCAAGCCCCTTTTTACACCTCTCTGCAACGCAGCTCTGTGGCGCTTACTGGAGGTACCTAGTGGTCTAGTTTGACCCTAGGGACCCTTAGGATTCAAGGGGACTTAATCTCTCAACTTAGAACAGCCACAGGGCGCGTTTACACAGTGGTGAAGGGAGGGGACGGGGCCTGAGGTGACGTGTGCAAACACGCACTATGGCACGTTTTAAATTGAGGATATAATTTCCCTTCAATACTGAGGGCCCCTGGGGGCTAACTAGCCCACCAAGTGCTTCCAGTAAGCGCCACTGAGCTGCATTGCAGAGAGGTGGTCCAGGCCGTGCCACTTTTTACACCTCTCTGCAACGCAGCTCTGTGGCACTTACTGGAGGTACCTAGTGGGCTAGTTGGACCCCAGGGACCCTCAGGATTCAAATGAACTTAATCTCCCAACTAAAAATGGACACAGGGCGTGTTTACACAGTGGTGAAGGGAGGGGACGGGGCCTGAGTTAACGTGTGCAAAAACGCCCTGTGGCCTGTTTTAAGAGGTAGTTTTAATCCCCATGCCCTCTTATATACTAGGGGCTTACAGAGGAGGTCATGCTAATCACAGGGGGAACCCAACGCATAATGTTCCCTAGTGTATGTAGGTGTTTTCACTGTATTCTAAGTGTCTTTTAACATAGCACTGGCTCTAGGACTGGTTAGTCAGGCTCAGTTACCACCAGTATCCGTCTGAAAAAGTTGAGGGTACAGGATGATTTTGCAACAAGGCTTCTTTCTGCTCTTCTTTTTGTTCTTTCTGCACGTTATCCTTCTTCCTGCACTTATCTTCGTATTTGAGGACTTCTGTTGCTTCTTTCTGCACTTCTTTTGTTTCTTTCTGTGCATTTTTTCTTCTTTCTTCACATGTCCTATCTCTGTAGGCATAGTTAGAAATTAGCATTTAAAAAACCTTTGAAATTCACAGAAAAAACCATAGGTTTCAGGCACGTTATAGTTAGGAATTAGCATTTAAAAAACCTCAGAAATTCACTGAAAAAACCATAGGTTTCAGGGGTGTTATAGTTAGCTGGACTTTTCACTTGTACAAAACCATTGAAATTCCCCCGTTATAGTTAGTTCAGCTAACTATAACTCGGGCGCCCGCAATGCACTGCTGATGACGTCACATATTACATCACTCATGACATGGTCAGTGACATCACTCATGACATCACTGATGACATCTCAAATGACATCACTGATGACATCACTGATGACATCATCCTTGTGATAGAGCGGCAGACCTCCTCTCACCCTAATATAACCTTTGATACACACATTCAAAAATAGAGACTAAAATTTTCAAAACAATGGACATACCAATACCAGTTACAACAACCTCTTCAGTAATTCTAAGATCCACATACACATCCACTCATTCACCAACAGTCCTATACAGTCACTCATACATGTACTCACTCATCATATGTACTCATACACCTATACATCCTGTTACACAATGCCACTCATCCATAGAGTTACTCACACACATAGTCACTCATGCTAGTAAAGAATCAAACATACATTTACTTTCATATACAGTTATACACACACCACCATACTTACTTCTACGGAAACTTACACATACTTAGTCTTTTAAACAATCACTTATAGAAACACATACTTATTCATACAGGAACTCTTTCAATCTCTCACTCTCACATATACTCACATATATACACCAATAGTCACATATACTAGTTTAAAACATATGTAGTTACTCATAAATACACTATTGAGACAGTCATTCACTCACTAACACACCCATACACACACTCATCCACCCATACAGTCCTGCACACATGCTGTGTTCAACACATACAAACAGTGAGTCACTCATTCATGCACCTATGCACTACGTAATACCCCCCACCGAACCATGCAGACACTCAGACTGATACTCAAAAAACCAACGAATAACCTATATAGACACCCATGTAGCTACTCACCAACCCATGCAGCCACTTATACACAAAGTGAGAGACTGATACAGATATTTACATATTTAAACATTACTCACTAAGCCATGTATTCACTATGATACACTTAATCAGTCAGTTACACAATCAATTTTTCAAAAACAAATCATCCATTTAGACACTTATATACCCATTTATTCTTCCATCGACCTTGAGATATACATATATAAAACATATTTAATTTTCAGAAAAACACACATTCACTGGATGATGTCATCAGTGATGTCATCAGTGATGTCATTTGAGATGTCATCAGTGATGTCATGAGTGATGTCACTGACCATGTCATGAGTGATGTAATATGTGACGTCATCAGCAGTGCATTGCGGGCGCCCGAGTTATAGTTAGCTGAACTAACTATAACGGGGGAATTTCAATGGTTTTGTACAAGTGAAAAGTCCAGCTAACTATAACACCCCTGAAACCTATGGTTTTTTCAGTGAATATAGATATATATATATATATATTAAACACAAACACATCTGAGAACAGCATAGATTCACAAATTCAATAATACACAGATGATTGATCTTCTTATTTGTTCATCTTATGATGTTTTTATTCTTGTTTCTTTTGAAGTCAGGTTAACACAAGATATCACAATAGTGCCTTGTTTCTTTTGAAGTCAGGTTAACAAAAGATATCACAATAGTGCCAACACGTGTTTCGCGCCCACTGCGCTTCTTCAGGGCTGTCATATAAACAAAATAACAAACTTAGAATTCATGTATTCAAACTTATTTCTTGACATATATATATATACTTATTATTTTTTAATCTTATTTTGAGTTCATATGCTCTAAACAATTCATTCTCAAACAAATCATAATTGACATTGGGTACATGAGAAAAGATAAAGAAGAAGAAAAAGAAAAAGGTAAAAAGGAAGAAGAAAAAGAAGATAAAGAAAAAGAAAAAGAAAGAGAAAACGGGGCTGACACATTTATACTACCTTGAATCACTAGTTTACAAATCTATGCATCTTAATGTTTTGATATCAATATACATTAGTAGTTTATTTAATAATTCATTTAGGACTGGAGCAAAGTTTACCTCATCTTCCATAGTTAATCTATTTTCTAAAAAGCTCGAAACAATCTTCCGAAACGATATAGGCTCCCTTATTTTTGAAGCAGTTCCTAAAATGACATTAATTTATTTTTCAATTTTTGACCCTGTTAGTTGAGCTGGATATCTAACCAAAGCTTTAATCTTCTAACTTTATTAGCACCAATATACCTTAGATAATAATCTCACCTTATTGTTGAATCTATTCCACACTGAAAACTTGTCATTAAAATGTTTTATTGATGATTTGGCTAGTGTTCCATGATACATGATAAATATACAAATATATAAATTTATATATATATATATATATATATATATATATATATATATATATATATATATATATATATATATCAGTTATCCGATTATTTCTCCTCCAAAATAATCAAGCAGCACACCAAAGGATTCTTAACAAACGGGTTTCCTTTATTCCAACGAGACACTTGTCAACGCGTTTCGATAGCTTCACGCTACCTTGCTCACGACATTGCTCTTTCGTTTACAATTGGTTTAAAAACATTTAAACAGCAAAAAGGGACTAATCCAATTGGCATATACTTTCACCTTTGTTTCATTTACCTTCAAGGGCGGCGCCATTTTGGAGTGGCTTTGTTATTGTGTTTTGTTTCATGCTAGTGCTAGAAAACAATCATTTACTACACAATTAAAACCTTTTCTTTTCTATTTTCTCAAACTTTCCCTTGAGAGTAATTAAAACTTGATTACTGATATTATAAAGTGCAAGTGCATTATTTACAATAATCAAGGGCTAGTTAAAAATAAAACTTTTTGATAAGGCGAGATTCATGATTCATTTCTGTAACAGTCTACATTTTGATCACGTAACCATTTCTTTTATGTTTCTTTTGGTTACAAAGTGCAAGTGCTTATGTAAACCAACATCCATTAATCATTACAAAGTGCAAGTGCTTATGTAAACAATCTCTGAATTCATAAAGTACTCTAACAGTCTACGTTTTAGTCACGTAACCGTTTCTTTTGTATTCCTTTTGGTTACAAAGTGCAAGTGCTTATGTAAACCAACATCCATTAATCATTACAAAGTGCAAGTGCTTATGTAAACAATCTCTGAATTCATAAAATGTTAAATGCTTCAAATAAACCTATACAATACAGGAAGTTATTTTTCAGTACTACAAAACCAAGTTCTTATTTCTAAGTACTTATAATGTACATGAACGCCTTACTTCTCTAGAAAAAGTTTGAAAATTATATATCTATATACTTATTTTACTCCTTTACTTAAGTCCCTCAGTTAGCTTACTTTAAAAATGTTTTTAAGAAAAAGGCGGATAAAATCTTTTCTTTATTTTATCTTTCCTTTTCTTATTACTCTCAAAAATTAAAAACGAAACTTGTGTTAACGGCACTTTCTTCATTAGGCAATGACTGACCTCTATTCACAGTTAATATCAATTCATTATTCATTTATCATTTTTCTTCTTTCAGAGACAGGTGAACAGATCCTCATCCACATTAAGTCCATAGGGCTCTTTACAATCAAATTCCAGTATATAGTAGGTCTCTAATTTTCTAAGTTCCTTCTCCCTATCTCCTCCTCTTTTCTTCTTAGGGATTTCTGCTATACAACTGTACTTCAGTCCCTCAGGATTACTTTGATGATATCTCTCGAAGTGTCTAGCAATAGGATATGTTCTATCTTTGTTCACTATAGCTCTTCTATGCTGGAGGACACGTTTAAAAAACGGTAAAGTGGTGCTCCCTATATAAATCTTCTTGCAGGGACATTGTAGTTGATACACTACAAAACTAGATCTACAGGTTAAATGCCCTTTGATTTTGATGATTTTATCAAAACTAGTTTTAAATTGCGTGCAATTTACTCCGTGTTGACACGCCTTACATTTAAAGCATTTAAAAATCCCACTTTGCTTAACCAGCTTATTTGTCCCTGTTTCTTTTGTTCTGTAAATTCACTGCTAACTATTCTGTCCTTTAGTGACTTAGATTTACGAAATGTAATATCCGGATGTTTTTTTGCATTGGGCCTAGTACGGAGTCACATTTAATCAAATGCCAATGTTTTCTCAGGATTTTCCGAACCTCTACATATATATATATAGCGCAATTCTGATTGGTTGTTAGATGTTGGTAAACATTCGAATCGGTCGAAACCAGGAAGTGTCGGCCGCCATTTTGTCTCTCGTAGTCTGAGGGGGTGAAAAACAAAGGTGGAGAACGTGAAAAGGGGGCAGGGTGGACAGTTCCTGACCCCTAGCCTTTGTCAGGGGGTCACCGAAGGTCCCCCTAGGGTGAAATAACATTTTTTTTTTTTTTAAATTTCGCGGGGAGCGCGCACGGTGCGCGCACGCCGGACGGTGCGCGCACGGTGTAAACCCTAAAAAAATAAATAAATTATAAATACATAACTTAGCATTTAAAAAAACGTACAAATTCACTTAAAAAACCATAGGTTTCACACACGTTATAGTTAGGAATTAGCATTTAAAAAACCTTGCAAATTCACTTAAAAAACCATAGGTTTCACACATGTTATAGTTAGCTGGACATTTCACTCGTAAAAAACCAATGAAATTCCCCCCGTTATAGTTAGTGCAGGCAACTATAACTCACGCGACCGCAATCCTCTGCTGATGACGTCAGATATTACATCACTGATGACATATGTGTCTTTCTGAAAAATAAATATTTGTAATATATGTATAGCTAAAGAATAATGGAAGAAGACATGGGTAAATAAGTGTCTAAATACAGTGATGTAATATCTGACGTCATCAGCAGAGGATTGCGGTCGCGTGAGTTATAGTTGCCTGCACTAACTATAACGGGGGAATTTCATTGGTTTTTTACGAGTGAAATGTCCAGCTAACTATAACATGTGTGAAACCTATGGTTTTTTAAGTGAATATATATATATATATATATATATATATATATATATATATATATATATATATATATATATATATATATATATATATATATATTGGCAACTGGCAGTTGCCAGTAGGTAGATAAAGTTAGGACCTCGATTCTATTAAAAAAGCTTTTTTTGTTTTGCCAATATCTTTGGCACCAATTGACGAAACTTCACCAAATTTTCAAAACTAATGGGGCGCTCCGGTCAGCTCCTGTCTTGGAAGTTCCAGGGTGATCTGTCAAGTGGGAGCCAAGAAAAAGGGGTGTCCCAAAACATGTTTTACCAATGTTAATTTCCAGAGGAACTTTAGACATGACTACAGCATGAACTGCAGAATGGAATTACACCAAATTTGCCAAAAAGGTAGGTCTTGGTCCAGAAAGCAACCTTTCTTTTGAATGGTGTAAATCCATTTTGTAGTTCCTGAGAAATTAAAAAAAAAAAAATATTGATATTGTTATTGTTAATTGTGACTTGTAGAGCGCTTAATGCAAGCAGGTCTCCAAGCGCTGTGAGGAGAAAGCTACAGTGCCGTCAGGTGAATATGGCCCCTGACTGGGTGGTGTTAGGCCCAGGCTTCAGTGAAGAGGAGGGTCTTCAAATTCTTCCTAAATGGTAGGAGGGCCGTCTCGGATCGAAGATGGAATGGAAGCCTATTCCATAGTTGTGGGATGAGGAGTGGATGTACGTTGTGTGTAGTGGAATTATGTGGTAAGTTGTGCAGTGAAATTATGTGGATAAAAAGTATGTGGTATTTATCTTATAGGAATTATGTAGAGTGGGATTATGTGTTATGGAAAGTAATTATGTGGTATGGTAGTCTGTGTTGTGGAGTGCTAATGTCAGGTTTAGTCTTCCTCGTTTCCATAGATGCTCAACTACGAACTCAATGAGACAAAAAAAGAAAGAATCACTGAGGAGCACTTCTGGACCTAGTTAGAGTTATGAGCAGCACCACTGGAATTATGCGACTGTTTGGCTGCACCAACTTTTGCACAAATATACATTTTCCGCATTAGCCACATATTTCATCATCTGCTCCCTAATCTGTAGATTTGAACAAAAGCCTTATTTCTAGTTCAAACAGCTCAAACGTTACCAAATATGCAGCAACAAGTGTTACAGCGTGTTGGAAGGCCCTTTGCAACCCTAGAATGGTCACCTATTACTTATTGCTTAATGTGGGTGTTAAATTGGTACTAATGGTGTGCAAGCCACTCGTGCTTCATTCTGTGGCTCTCTCTGCATTTCTATTGCTTCTTTCTGCACATTTCTTTCTTTTTCTACACTTCTCTTGCTTCTTTCTGCAAATCTCTTCTGCGTTCTGCATCTCTCTTGCCTCTTTCTGCATGTCTGTTGCCTATTTCTGTACCTAATTTACTTCTTTCTGTACCCTCTTGCCTCTTTCTGAACCCTTTGTCCCTCTTTCAGCACCTCTCTTGCCTTTTTCTGTACCCTTCTTATGTCTTTCTGCACCTTTTTGTTGCCTCTTTCTGCACCTCTGTTCCTTCTTTCTGCACTTCTTTTGTTTCTTTCTGCACCTGACTTGCTTCTTTCTGTACCCCTCTTGCCTTCTCTCCACCCCTCTTCCCTCTTTCTGCACTTCTTATGCTTCGTTCTGCACTTATCTTGCTTCTCTCTGCACCTCACGTGCCTCTTTCTGCACCCCTATTGCCTCTTTCTACACCTCTCTTGTCTCAGTCTGCCCACCTGTTTCCACTTCCTGTTCCCCATTTGCCTGTTTCTGCAACTCTCTTGCATCTTTCTGCACCTCACTTGCCTTTTTTTGCACCTCTGTTGGTTCTTTAGCACTGCTCTTGCTTCTCTCTGCACCTCTCTTGCAAATTTATGCACCCCTCTTGCCTCTTTCTGTACCCCTTTTACCTGTTTCCACCTCTCTTGCCTCTGTCTGCACCTCTGTTCCCTCTTTCTGTACCTCTCTTCCCTCTTTGTGCAACTCTCTTTTCTCTTTCTCTACCTCTTTTTCCTCTTTCTGCACTTCTCTTGCTCTTTCTGCACCTTTCATACCTCTTTCAGCACCTCTGTCACTTTTTTATGCCCTTCTCTTCCTTCTTTCTGTACCCCTCCTGCCTCTTTCTGTACCTCTCTTGCCTCTTTGTGCACCCCTCCTACCTTTTTCTGCACACCTCTTGCCTCTTTTTGCATCTCTGTTGGTTCTTTCTGCACTGCTCGTGCTTCTTTCTGCACATCACTTGTCTCTTTCTGCACTTCTCCTGCTTCTTTCTACACCGCTGTTGCTTCTTTCAACACTTCTCTTGCCTCTTTCTGCACCCTTCGTGCCTCTTTCAGCACCTCTGTTGCTTCTTTCTGCACTTCTCTTCCTTTTGTCTGCACCCCTTGTGCATCTTTAGCACATCTTTTGCTTTTTTCTGCAGTCCTCTTCCTTCTTTCTGCACCCCTCAGGCCTCCTTCTGCACCTCTGTTGCCTCTTTCTGCACCTCTCTTGCAAATTTATGCACCTCTCATGCCTCTGTCTGCACCTCTGTTCCCTCTTTCTGTACCTCTCTTCCCTCTTTGTGCAACTCTCTTGTCTCTTTCTCTACTTCTTTTGCCTCTTTCTGCACTTCTCTTGCTCTTTCTGCACCTTTCATGCCTCTTTCAGCACCTCTATCACTTTTTTATGCCCTTCTCTTCCTTCTTTACGTACCCCTCCTGCCTCTTTCTGTACATCTCTTGCCTCTTTGTGCACCTCTCCTACGTCTTGCTGCACTCCTCTGGCACCTTTTTGCAACTCTGTTGGTTCTTTCTGCATCCCTCTTCCCTCTTTCTGTACCCCTCTTCCCTCTTTCTGTACCACTCTTGCCTCTTTCTGTACCTCTGCTGCATCTTTCTGCACTTCTCTTGCCTCTTTCTGCACCCTTCGTGCCTCTTTCAGCACCTCTGTTGCTTCTTTCTGCACTTCTCTTCCTTTTGTCTGCACCCCTTGTGCATCTTTAGCACCTCTTTTGCTTTTTTCTGCAGTCCTTTTCCTTCTTTCTGCACCCCTGATGCCTCCTTCCTCACCTCTGTTGCCTCTTTCTGCACCTCACTTGCCACTTTCTGCACTTCTCTTGCTTCTTTCTAAACCCCTGTTGCTTCTTTCAGCAATTCTCTTGCCTTCTGATGCACTTCTATTGCTTGATTCTGTACCTCTCTTGCGTCTTTCTGCACCTCAGTTGCCTCTTTCTGCACTTCACTTGCTACTTTCTGCACCTCTCTTGCCTCTATCGGCACCTCTGTTGCTTCTTTCTGCATTTCTCTCAGTTCTTTCTGCACTTCTCTTGCTTTTTTCTGCACCTCTCTTGCCTCTTTCAGCACCTCTGTTTGCTTTTTTTATGCAGATCTCTTGCCTCTTTCTGCACCTCACTTGCCTTTTTCAGCACCTCTGTTGCTTTTTCTGCAAATCTCTTGCCTCTTTCTGCACCCCTCTTTTTTCTTTCAGTACCTCTCTTGCCTCTTTCTGCACCCCTGTTCCCTGTTTCTGCACCTTTCATGCTTCTTTCTGCACCTCTCTTGCATCTTTCTGCACCTCTGTTGCTTTTTTGTGTACATCTCTAGCTTTTTTCTGCACCTTTATTTGTCTTTCTGGACTTCTGTTGCCTCTTTGTGCATTTCCCTTGCTTCTTTCTGCACCTTCAACGTGTTTCTGCACATGTCCTAACTCTGTAGGTTGTCTCCAGTAAGTAGTTGTAGTTAGGACCTCGTTCCTATTCCAAAAGCGTTTTTGTTTCCCCAAGAACTTTGGCGCCGTATGACGAATCTTAGCGAAATTTTCAAAACTTATGGGGCACTCCGGTCAGCTCCTGTCTTGAACATTTCAGGATGATTCGACAAGTGGGGGCCGAGAAAAAAGGGGGTCCCAAAATGCATTTTCCCCATGTTTAATTTCTATAGGAAACTTTAGACAAAGCTACAGCCCGAACTGCTGAACGGAATTACACCAAATTTGGCAAAAAGGTAGGACTTGGTTCAGAAAGAGCCCTTTTTTTAAATGGTGTAAATCCGTTAAGTACTTCCTGAGAAATTAGAAAAAGAAAAAGTTTCAATATCTGTGGGGGTGGAGGGTTCGCAAACCCTCCCGGGTATGAGCTTCACTCTGATTGGCTGCCAACACTCCAAACCAGGAAGTGTTGGCGGCCATCTTGTGACTCGTTGGAACCGAGTCACAAGAAAACAGTGAAACAAAGTGAAAAATGAAGAAACGGGGGCAGAGTAGAAACACCCTGACCCCCTACGCCTTTCAAAAACAGCATAATTCATGCTGAATGTGCAAATCCCATCAAAAATTTTAAAAAATGCTTTTAGATTTTGAAGCTCACAGACTCAAACCCCTGCACTCAGACCTGAATCTTTCTGTTGTTGTTAAATTAATACTGTCTACACTTCTTCCTGAGTCCCTTGTGAAACTCAGCGTGGGGAGCTCCTAAGAGCTGGCATGGTTAAGAAGGGGGCAGTGGGAGAGATCGGTAAGGCCCTGCCACAGAGTGTAAAACAATCAAGAAAGTTCAAACCGGCTGTGGCCCCATCAGAACCAGGGTATGCTGTTGGGCAGGTAGCCGGCAGCCTGCGAGGAGCGGCAGAATGAAACAGCCCGGCCAGTTAGCATCGCTCTTTAGCTCTATTGTTGCAAACCTCTTTACTCCCATCTATGTGCCGGTGCCGCCCGCTCCAAGAAGGGAGCCGAAATCTGCGACCACCCCACATAGTAGGCCAGGAGGGGACATCCAGACTCTGGCGCCTAAAAAACCTAAAGTCCTTCCTGCCACGGAGCTGCCGGTGTCTGCCAGAGAGGGCCCCTTGGAAGAGACTGATCTCCAGGAGGAGCAGCGGGAACAGCAAATCCACCAAAAGTGTAAGAAGCGGTGGTTGCAATGGGCCGGAGAGCCAGAAGACGAGGTTACGGGTCCCATGAGGCAACAGCACACCAGGAACAAGGCAGAGGAGCGGACCAAAGACAAGCTCACGGTCTTTGTAGGCAATCTGCTGGTCTCCTTTACTAAGCAGGCACTGCAAGCTCTCTTTAAAGGTTTTGGGGCCATTGAGTCTGTCCGCTTCCACTCAGTGGCCCGTACAGAGCCCACCCTCAACCGCAAAGTGGCTGCCATTCAGCCCCAGGTGCACCCCAAGGGTAAGAGCATCCACGCCTATGCTGTTTTCAAGGAGGATGCAGCAGCCAGTTTGGCCCTAGCCTGCAATGGGGCCCAGGTGGAGGGTGGCTTCAGCATCCGAGCCTCTGGTAGCCACAGTCATGACAACCGGCACTCAGCCTTTGTGGGCAACGTACCCTCCGATGTGGAGGACAAGGGTCTGCATGACCATTTTGCTGAGTGCGGGGAGGAAGCGGCTGTGTGGATCATTTGCGACATGGAGACTGGAGTGGGCAAGGACTTTGGATATGTCCTTTTTGAGGAGGCAGATGGCGCCCAACTGGCGCTAATGGTGGACAGTTCAGTGCTGATGGGCAGGAAAGTGCCAGTGAAGTGGTGCGTTCAGAAGGACGGGGCACCTTGTACTGGACCGCAGAATTTCACTGGTGCCAAACACAAGTTCAATTCATCTACAAAAGACGTAAAAAACATCTTGCATTTAAACATGCAAAGAAAGTGGTGAGCAGTAAATCCAAAACTGTCGGGCACCAACATGTTTCTAAGACGAAATCATAGCTTTATTCGCTGCGCTGTTTTAGTCTGATAATCTAACTACTATTGTAGAGCTTGTCAGTTACACTCATTGCCGGTACTAGATAAATAATAATAATATTCTGGTATTTGGAAAGCACAAAGGGGTCTCAAGGCGCTGGGGGCCGTCGGGAAGATAAAGCAAGCTATTTCCCAGACTCACATGGTGCTGGGCTGAGCTGCTGCTGGGGATCATCGAACCGTGATCCCTGGCCACTGTGCCTCACCACTCCCTGCTGCAGCAAGGTTGTTACAACAACGTCCAATTTTGTGCAGGTTGCAACCTGGTGCATTACATTTAGGTCGCTGTAGCAGGTGCTTTAACCCGTAGGGCTGCTTGATTTGGATCCTGTAGCTGTGACCGACGGACTATGCAAGTCTGTGTTTTATTCCATTCTGGAAGCGGTGGCTCACCAATTACCCGGGACTCCGCAGCAGCAGCCTTGACCCGCTGAGCTGTCCATGCAGCCTGTCTCAGATATCCCATGGGAATCTTAACCCGGGTACTGAAGGGTCTTACATCCCTGAGTTAGTTGTAATTCAATCATCTGTGCCACGCTGCCTGCTGGTAATTGGAAATGTTGTTGTGATCTGTAATTGCCACACTTGGGATGTCAATAGATCAGTTGCCGGGTAACCTGAGCCCGCGCACCTGCCCACCCATTAAAGACTGAGTGAAGTACTGGGAATTTTAAGCCCAGCGGTGCAGGGGAGCAAACCCTATGACTTTGGGTTCTTCCTGTTTCAGACCTACAGAAACACAGAGTCTTCTGGGTGAAGTCAAAGATCAGTTTATTGGCTGCAGACCAATTACAGGTATCCTAGAAGTACAACAGCGTGTATGTTCTCAGGAGACTGCTAAAAGTCACAGAAACGGGCTTCTCCTTAAATACAAAGGGGCAGATTTATGAAGAGTGACGCATCGCTGCCGCACCGCAGCGATGCGTCAAAAAACTTGCGGCACCACTGCGACAACGCAAGTCAAAACACATGCGCCATATCAACAAGGCGTCGGAGCGTGGCGCAACGTGGTAACCTGCGTCAGATAAAATGACGCAGGTGTCGCAAAGGTGCCGCAAGTCAATCCGACGCAACCACGTGAAAAGTCACGCAAGGATGCCTTACGACACGCAACGCCATTCTGAAGAGACTGCGTGGACGCACACTGCGTGAAGCGAGAATGATCGACCCGGAAAGCGACGCAAATCTGCTGAAACACATAACTCAGAACAGAGGAGCCAAAAATGGAAGCTGAAGGTGACACCAGCACCCAGGACCCACACGCAAACCCTGGCAGCAGAAGTCCTGATGGCCAGGCTGAACCAGTGGCCAAACGCAAGCGGAAGTCAAACTTCAGCCATGAAGAGAACGAAATCCTGGTGACGGAGGTCACCAACCACCAGCACCAGCTGTTTGTCAACTCCAAGCTGCCCATTTCAAAAAAAGAGTCAATCTGGCAGCGAATAGTCACAAAAATCAACTGTGTGGGACAGGCGAAGCGGACCGTGCTGGACTGCAAAAAAAGGTGGCATGATTACAAGCGGCGCACCAAAGAAAAACTTGCTGCAAACCGCAAGGCCGCACTACAAACCGGAGGAGGCAGCCCAGCACATCAGGAGTCACTTGATGACTTGGAGGAGCGGGTGGCACGAGTCATCCCAGAGGAGATAGTGAGTGGAATCTCTGGACAGGACAGTGCCGCAAGAGAAACAGAACAGCAGACAACTGGTAAGTAACAAAAAATTCACAATAGTAATGAAGGGGTCATGTTGGGCATAGCAGATAGAAATTTCACCGTGCCGTAGTCTGACGTCTGCATATTGTTGACCACATATTACTCCACAAGTACAAACCTCCACAATGTCAGTCCCACACATATGTCAATCACACATTTCTAATGTCAGAAATGCACCACCATGTCCATATCTGATTGAGCACACATACTGGACATCATTTATGTAGGGACTTGCACCACCGGCATCTCACCTTTATGAATATCCAAAGTGAAGATCTTGCAGTGCAAGGAGTACATAAAAGATGTGCACAAGGTCATGCATATGCATACTTGCGTTATGTAGCCAATAAGGTGCAACATGTGCTACATCTTGCCTGTATGGCCTTGAGGTGTGCCAGGAGGTGTGGGCAGGTTTTGAACTGTGGGTGGAGGACGTGTGCAGCGGGGTCATACAGTGAAAGTGTAGGCGTAGTGCTGTGGCCCAGGGAGTCCATGATAACCGAATAGATGGCCACAACACCTTTGGGATGTGTATCAATGATGGTGGTGCTGTATGCTGGGCATGTTGAACAAGTGACACACACAATAAGGGTTGGTCCACGTCAATATGGTGGTGTGGCTGAAGTTCAATACGTCTACTGTGGAGGAGATGTGCCTGTCAACGTCTTGAGCAATGTTGCTTGGTGTTGGCAATAGCTCTCTCAGTCTGATGCCAGATATTTCACCAAGTAGCCAATGGTGTCCTGGTCACGGGTGTTGTGCATGTGGAACCAGAGTCCCTGAAGTAGGAAAGTGTGGGGGGGAGCCTGGTGTGCAAGGACGTCTACAATGGCATTGTTGAAAGGGTGCACATGTCCCGGGTGGCCTGCAAATGAAGGGGGCAAAGTGAATGTTGCCTTGCCGGGTCTGGCCGTGTTAACGTGATTAGCACCATGGTTAATGCTGGGTCATTTAAGTGCATGTCCATTGTAAGTGTTCACCTTCCTTGTAGGATATGGCAATGCCTCATCCTTGATGGATGTGGTGGACCCTGTGGGAATGAAGTAGCTGTCAATTATGTTGATGGTGATTACAGGTCCACAATGAACGTTGGTGTATGTGTATGTGAAGCAGGTGACATATGAAGAGTCAACAGCAAGGTTGGGTGACATCTCTGTAGTGGGCATGTGTACTGGCAGCAGTGTTTTGAGGATGTATGTGATCTGGTTGTGTGTAGTGGTGTTTTGCTGGGTGGCACACGGCACTGGTGTCCTGATGTGTAACAAGGTCCGTCCTGAGATTACACTTGTGCAGGGGCCAAGATAAGCATATTGTAATGCAAGATGGCAGGGGTGGTTGCGTACAGGGTGGATGTCGAGGTGGGTGGCCATGTTCCAGCAGAGGAGTGTAGATGAGGAATTGTCCGAGCTGGTGTGTGTGGTCCTGGGCCAAATGACTGCATATGATTTTAGCCATAGCTACCCTCCCTCATGCTAGATGTACATTACAACACAGTCATCACATTTCAATGTCAATTCCAAGTAACCACAGCCTTGCATTTGCCTTCACATGACATGTGAAATCAGTGCATTGTGATGCAACAAATGGGAGTTCCATCCATCAAAGCATATGTAAATATTTCCTTCCTGACATAGCAATGTAAGCATAGTATTCTTGAGAAAGAATTATCAATATTGTGATTCATGTTGAGAGAAAAAAGGGACAATAGTCGCTTCTCTATGTGGTCACAAGCTAAACAGGATGCCGTCACTGGCCAGTAAAATTGTAAATCGTGTGTTTTCTGGGGTCAAACATTGCTATCTGTGCGTCGAGTGTGGGGTCCAATTGAAAATAGGGGGCTATGGTGGACAGAAAATAGACATAGGGTGCCACTTGGGGGCAAGAAATTAATTGTTACACATTGTATTATTTGTGGCGACAAATATACCACAGGCCGACATATGGGGGCAATTCATGACAAAATTGTGTCTGTCGGGGGCAATCCATAACAATAGTGTATTGTATGCACCAAATGTGCTATCTACTGTTAGTGGGGTGGGTCTGAGATGGATCACAGTTAGCTTGCGTCATGTGTAACAAGTGTCCCTTTGAGGGTTGCAATCACTTCAGTAGATACAGTAATTCACAACGCTATCCTAGCCAGCTCCCACCACACTGTTGTAACATGAGACCCATTGGTATGCATCATAACTATAAGAAATTGAATAGTATGCCATGCAACAAAAGACATCTTGTGTAAGTTCATAACAGGTCTGCATGATGCACAGGGCTGCACAGCATCTGGCACTGACAAATTATGTAGGGGGCACTGGACAGCTGTCTAGAGAACGAATGCAGAAAATACACTGGAGGGGGCATGGATGTGGGGGTGGTTGTAAATGTGTGCCTTACATCACATCACAAATGAAAATGTGTGACAAGGCCTGGCCATGTGTAAACTGTGCACCTGGGACTATGAGTCTGCCTCAAGGGACAGGAACCAGCCTTGCTCCCTCACCTAAGTCAATCACAGGGCTGCAATGTGGTCTTGTGATTGCTCATGCGCGCAGGGACAGTGCGTTCTGACAGGGGCTTGATGGGTGGCCATGTACTCAATGTAAGCTTTAATGCTGTCTGCATTGTGAACATGGAAGTGCACATGAATGTCTGTGCCAGACTGAGAGGACAAATGACCAGACATTGTGCACTTCATTAGGCATACTACTGAGTCATGGGCCGAAATCTGACTCAAGCAGACCCAATCTCCCTCACACACAGAAAGGAAATGTAGCAACAGTACATAGATATTTGACCATCATGGTAGTTGCTTCACTGTTTAGCACCACTCAAAATCATGGACCAAAATCTCAATATCCATAAAGGATATTCCCCCATTGGGTGTCCTGCACCCACAGGCATTACCCCTGCTCACTACCATGTCATGGCCATCCTACACTACACATCACACCTTGCACTCACTTGGACATCCACACAGTGGTGATACCTGATGCACATTGATAATGTCGGTTAATCAGACAGCAGGATCCTCTGCTAGGTGGACTTACCCAGGCCTGGGTTGAGCATGTCCTGCAAAGACAGCTGGCCAAGGACACAATGACGGGGATGCTACATGCATCCCTCATGTTTGTAACTTGAGTGCCAATGATTCATACGTGAGATTCAGCTCAGGGTCAAAACCCTCCACAGCGTCGGGCCATCGACCCATCCTGTGGCCTAGGGTGCAGATATGCGTTGAACACCATTGCCAATATACCTTGTGTAGCTCAGTGCACTGTTGGGCCATGGTATGCAATGTCTCACACCATCGGTAGTTACCCCTGAGAACAGGTAACATTCACAAATGCATGGGGTTACAGGGTGTCTTCACACACAAGTCTGAAGCATGCCACCATGCAACCATGCTGGCTCCAACAACAGGTACAGGTGACCACCAATGCCTCAATTACCAACAACAGAGCCCACCAAATAGACAGCACCTCCGTAGCCCAGGTTGACTCTCTAATAGCAGGCCAGCAATGGCACCATGAGCCATGAAGCCATTGTTGCCTACATGGGTTTGTATGCCATTGTGTAGTACGATTGCCCAATTAGATGTGATGCACAATGGTCGTGCCCATCCAACTGCATGTACTCAGTGGTGTATCCTCATACTTAAGCAGTTTCCCTTGCTTCCTGGATTTGCAAGGCATTTGGCGGGGTGTGTGAGAGTAGGATCTGGTTCACATGGGTACCCCCACTTTTTGCTGGTGTCACACTGTCTCCCCAACCTTAGTCTGGCTGTGTCCCTGATAATCAGGACCAATGCCTAGCTGCGTCCTCTCGCCCCCACGATATGCAATACTATGTACCTAGGGCATAGGTACCTCACAGGCATACCAAGGTCTGAAGCATGTATGATCCCACCCCTGGGAACCATTGACAAATGGCCACACATGTAGGCTACTCCAGTCTGGCTAAGGGTGTGCTTGCACCTCTCACTGTGGTATAGTCTACCTATATAACTACTATTTGACTGACGCATATAAACCTATACGCCACTCCTATGGCAGGACTTGACAATCCTGAAGGTAGAGTGCGTGGTGTAATGTGAGAGGGTGCCCAAGCGTGAGATGAGCCTTCATGCAGCTTGTGGGAATACATCCGTACGGCTGTCATGTGATACAGCCATACCATATACACTTAAGTGCATTATTACCTTGTGGTAAATGCCAACTTTGGAATGTGTGCCTCAAAACATGTTGGGTGTTGTCAACCGCATTGGAATTCTTCTCCCCCTCAAGTACTGTCGGTGGGGGTAGCATTCCACCATTCGAGAGGGAGAGACATGGTCACACTGGGTAAACCTGGTCGGACCTCCCTGAGCCCTGGCATCATAAAAAGTAATTCCCAGACACAGACACGGGTCTGCCCTACTCCTGCTGACCAAAAGTCCTGCAGGGGATGGCTGGACAATAGCTTCATTTTGAGGGGAGGAGTGTCCACATCGCCAGACAGGCAGGTGTGTATTGTATCTGAGCGGGACCACTCTCGGGTGCATTGAAGTCCTGGTGTGGGTGCACGTTTGCTGACCATGTGCATAGGCCACTTTTGAACGCTTGCAGGGTTTAACTCCCCCTGCACTTGCATGAAACAGGACAAAGGAAATGGTTGTAACCACCCCTCACTCAAACACCACATATAGGTGGGTCATTACAGTAAGTCCATCCCCTAAAACCACTATAAGTATAGGAATCCTGTCCCTAGGACTTGAGATTACCCTTGATGAAAATAGGTTCCATATATCTCCTGTACCTTGGAATTTCTATCACAACTAGAATTCAGAATAAAGACCCCTTGTGGTCAAGGAGTGACTCCCCAGCTCGTCTGCCACCCCAAAAACAAATTAACTGTCTGCTTTGCTGAAGCTCCTGCCAGATGCAAAAGTCAGTGCATCACCAGAGGTGGAATTCCAGACTTCCCCAAGGCTACCCTGAGTCCACAGCAAAGCTGAGGCCCGTGGGTGATGTGAAGCAGTGACCCCTGGACCCCGTCATCTTTTGCAGCAACAGCAACTTCCTGATCCTCCTCGAAGATGTGGTTTGGGCTCCCACTAGCCCCAGCCGTGAGCACCACCTGCAACAAAAGTTGCTGGCCTCCACTGCACGAGGGACCCGTGTGCCAGCTGAAAGTGCGCCTGCTCCATGCACCTTTGCAAACACTAGCCTGTTGGTCAGCAGGTGGCCACAAAGGCAAATCCTCTTCTACTTGGCCTTTCCTGGTTGCCCCAGATGTGCCCTGACTTACCCTTGCTGGGTGAGTCCCTCAGATCTTGCAGGTCTGCACTGCAGTCCCTCCTCTAAATTCCATTGACTTGCCGGTGACAAGGCTTGTTGGGTTCTCACTCGCCACAAAAAATGCAGCAACCAACAGACTTCGGGGCACATCTCGAATTGCGCACGTGGACTCCTTCAATGCCTCAAGGACATCGCGGATGAAGAGTCAAGACACACATCAACTCACATGAAGCACAACACATAAGTGGTCAGTGTTCCATCTTGTCCTAGGTCACGGGCAAGTGACCAAAACTCTGTCCACTATGCTTTCTGGTTCCTTACATCATAGAACCAGGTTTGGATCTCGCAAGACATGTCTCCTCTTCACGGCAGATGAAGTACTTAGCAGCCTCACATTGAAATGGATGCAACAAGCCAACACCAAAAGACACCTGTGCACCCTGATTCCCTGGGTGGGCAAACTAAAGTACCCTGGTGGCCATGTGTGTGCGAGTCCCAGAATATCTGAACTCAAAAAGGCTTTGTTCCGGACTTGACCAGAATACCCCCTAATCTTCAAATTTACAAACACGACATTGCACATTGAAGATTATGTGAACCTGTGGTTGTGGTCTCACACTGCATATAGTCCCCATGTGTCCCATATGTCACTCTGTTGGGTGGTCCCTTGGGCTCCCAGAGATCATACAGGTTGTGTCTAGTGCAGGTGTGTTTGAAATATCAATGTATTGGTATATGTATTGGAACTCCCCTAGGGCCAAAACGTGTAATACTGATATCGCTGGTGATTGTTATCCTGTAACTTAAGTATTTTCAACTCTAGGCCCATAAATAGACTAGAGGGGTGTGCGTAAACCTAAAGACATATATTAGAAACATATACCTGGTGCGTTATTCCTCCCATGTGGAAATTCCAGACATCATACACTGGTTAAAAATTCCTGCTTCACAGTCCTTCTAAAATTCCCATTAAGTCTTCTCTCCATACCTACCACTAGGATAGCTTTCAACAAAGGCTGTCTTCATACTATCATCAGAAGGTGTCTTTCGGAATGGTACAAGCTGCACAGTTCAACTAGTGGACAGCATATATCAGGCCACCGTCTCACCGGGGAACCTTGCAGATTTGATGCCCTGTGAGGTACTGGGCACAGGCTAATACATGTAGCATTATAACCAATGTGAGCTTAATATCCCACATTGTAGGTTGACTCACAGGCCAAGTTACACACAGTTGATGCAAGATTAATTCTCGCTGAATATATTTATCATTTGCCTATAATCTTTTTACTACTACACTCATTGCTTGCCAATGGTGTGATTAGTAATGATATCGTTGCAGTATTCCTGGCAGTCTTTATTGAGGACAACAGCAAATCTTGCCACGTCACACTGTATTGTTAGAGCTGGAGGAACAGTGTGTCCTTAGTGGGTGATAGGCTGACACAAACACAACTCATGCTAACTAGTGTGTGTCGTAGATGGCACACATGGTCCGTAATGTAACAGGAATGTGCAGGGACACATCTCATTTGTTTGTGTTTTGAAAGGAGGACAACACACTTGAATCACATACAAATTTACACTTGCAGTGTTGGCGTGAAATGTCAGCTACCACTAATAGTAAGATTACAATTGTGGTGTAAGTACACAGGTCAGCATCAATGCATATCGATCAACAGCCAGACTAATGTAATGATAAGTGGTGCTTAGTCCATTCAAGTGGCTCTGAGTATGAAGAATATGTGTGCCTAAGGACAGAGATCGCTAGAATGTGCCACAAAGATCACCTTGGAAAAGACACATGTGATGCCTCACACAAAACAGCTAGACAATACAACATGCAAACACCACTAACAGATTTGCATCTTACTTTTACAGATAATGCTGCTTCCACATCACAACAGGTGGATGACAGCAATCTGTTGGACGACATTGAAGACAACCCTCTCTCCATAGACAATGGCACACTTGAGGAGCCCATTGAAACTCTGCGCTCACCTACACCACCTCCAGAGCCTGACAACCGTGGGCTTGCTGATCAAGTGGAAAACCCAGCCCCACCAGATCCTGCACCCACAAACATAAGCACAGAGTGGGAGGACACCCAGCGTGAATTTCAACAAACTGCTGTCTCTCTACAGCGTGACCTCCTCAATGAGGTACACGTTGGTGTGTTGAGCATGGGTGGCACACTGCAAGCAATCCTACAAAGCCTAAATCCAGAGTTGGTGAACATCAGCCCTGAGCAAGGCAGCTCAAACCAAACACCGGGGATGGCAAACATTTCGAACATTATGAGCCAGAGGCATGTGCAAATAACAACACAAAGTGCCACCAGGGATGTAGCCCAGCACCTCCAAAGTATTGATAACCAAATGAGAGAGATGCACCAACGTCAGGAAAAATACATGTCAACACTCACAGCATTTCATGCAGAGTTGCTGACGGTGATTAAAAATCAGCAACTGATGCTGAATGCTCTAACGGTGAGATTTATGTCACCTGAACATGTGTTCCCACACACATCCACTGCCACAGCTGGTGGTAGCAGTGGGACAACATGCCCAGCACTAAACCCAGAAACCAACACACACACTGAAGACTCCGAGGATGAATTTGCAACACATGTACAGAGGAAGACATCCCAATAAATTACTGTAACTCACAGTTGTCGGATGACAACCACCAATCATTCACTGCTATGAGAACAATGTCTGCCACACAAGAGTCTCCAGATAAATATAACAACTGTGTCATACTACATGTTTTTGTATTACAAAATATGAATTAAGAAACATTGTGACTATAACAATGTATGAAAATAAAACCAACTTCAAAAATAAGATATCTTGTTCACAACACCCTCAAACATGTCAACTACTGTTGTTTCCACACTTGATTGTCAAGGACAATGGGCCCTTGTGTCCGGTTGGTACCACTCAACATTACCAGTGTGTTTAATGTATGATTGCTAATCCAGACACACGTGGAATAGTGCATAAGTACAAGCTAAAGGTTTGTAAGCATGAGTAATTAGATGGGAAAAGACATGCTGTCACATGTAGCAATTATTGAATGTCACTCATCAATGTGCTGCACCGCATCACCACAGTCCCCTCCCTAACACAGAAACCCCACACATAGTCAAAGTACCATCTGCATACCTGTGCTCTCCCCTGTGCTGGTGCTGAGCCCTCTACCATGTTCCGGTGTATGCACCCTAGCAGCATGCCTGCGTCATGGTGGGTGAATATTTTGGGCACGAATGTACACCTCTACACACACAAATTATCCCTGAAGGCTTACATCTGAAATGACTGCATGCTGTACACTGCAGCAAAAATTCAACATCACAAAAACTTGGATTCTGTCAAAGCATGGTCATCAATGTGCCACTAACTGCCACACCTAGTGAGGCATAGCATGCGGATGCATTAGCAGGAATAGGAATCCTTGGAACGCTTGAATGCTGTCTCCTTACACTGTTTAGAGTTGTGAACACCAACAGTAACCCACATGGTACACAACTTTCACAAATACAGCTTATCTACAAAAGTATGGATAGTAAACTGCAGGATTGGATGAGGTACGTATTTTGACCCAGGTCCCATGTGATCTTTGTGCTGCTTTCGACAGGGTGTCCAAACAGATCTCACTGCTAAGGTTCGAGTAGGCAGACAAAGTGGCCATTGCAATGGACTGGTTCACCTTTGGAGAGGAGCTTCCATGTTAAGAATCCCCCTATCATCTCCATGCCTCACACTAATGAAGAGGGTGTGCCACAGGGGTCAGCTCTGACCCCAACACATCTTGATGCAGTTCTCCAACTGTCACCTGCGCTGTCCATGTGGTGAGAGTTCACAGTAGTGGCACATGCCGATGATATGCACTTGCAAGTTACACTTTGCAATAACTGTGTGCTGGATGTACCCAATTTCGTGAGTAAATCAGCAGATGTTGCAGGGTGGATGACTGCAAAGTGCCTCTAGCTCCATGCCAGCAAGTCAGAGGTGTTGCTGGTGATGAAAGATCATAAGCTGTGGAGTGAATGCTGGTGGCCTTCTAAATTTGTGTGTGCACTCACACATAAGCAGGTGCTGAAAGACATGTGTGTCAGTGGAGACTCTGCTGGCATCCTCCAGGCTTAGACTAACAAAGTGGCAGGAATGTGCCTTGGTATATTAAGGGGGTTCAGACTGCTGTTGGTAGTCATTGTTGTCAAGCCATACATCACTCAGGTTATTGTCCATGAATATATTTTCCAACAAAACATATTACTGCACCTTTCTGTAGCTGGGGACCAACAATTCTGAGATTGTGAGACTGGCCAGGGTCACAAACACAGCTGCCAGGACTCAAATAGATCCCTATAGAACCAGCTCCAATGTCAGCCCCAGTTCTTGCCATCATTGGCTTGCGTCAGCCAGAGTAGTGAGTACAAGGCTCTCAGATTTGCGTATAACATATTCAAATCATCCCCTCCTGGCATCTTGCCCCACATGCTGTCACAATACACCACCACTTGCAAAATCAGAGCAAAAGGTCAACAGCTAGTGGTTGTCGCATGGGTAAGGAGGGTGTGAGCTTTAGTGTGCAACTCCTTCACAATAGCAGCTCAAGTCTTGAACTTATTCACTACACACATTAACATCATGGAGTATACTCTGGGCTGTTGTGAGGTTTTCAAGATTCACCTCTTCACTTACATCCGGGACTCCTACTGTCACCGGCCACCTGTTTTGATTCCTACAAGTGCGGGGAGGGACCTTTGCTGGGGAAGGTGTGTGCAACATGAGACGTCTACACAGTACAAAACTTAAGCAAGTCTCCACACAGTGGATGGTTGAATCTCTGTCAAAATGGGGCTGAGAAAAGCCCTGCCAGTGTGTCACAAAAACACACTTCCTGGCTGCAAACTATGATTTCGAGACAGCACATCATCATTGATGACGTTGTGTCTAACAATATTGTTGTCCTGCCCCAACTAAATGGCCAGAAATTTTTACCACGTTACTTCATACAACATCCATAAGTCGTAAATACGTCTGTATACAGACAGTGGGCCCGATTCACAGAACTAACTTAAGACAAAATCCTAAACTTACTACTTATGGTATTCACAGAAGTTAGGATTTTGTCCTAAGTTTGACTTAAGACAAACTTAAGACAGACTTAAGACAAACTTAAGACAAACTTAAGACAGACTTAAGACAGACTTAAGACAGACTTAAGACAGACTTAAGACAGACTTAAGACAAACTTAAGACAAAATCCTAACTTAAGTCTGTCTTAAGTCTGTCTTAAGTCTGTCTTAAGTTTGTCTTAAGTCTGTCTTAAGTCTGTCTTAAGTCTGTCTTAAATCTGTCTTAAGTTTGTCTTAAGTTTGTCTTAAGACAAACTTAAGACAAAATCCTAACTTCTGTGAATACCAAAAGTAGTAAGTTTAGGATTTTGTCTTAAGTTAGTTCTGTGAATCGGGCCCAGAGTGTTGTACAGTCATATGAGCTAGCCACTTGTAACACAATGACCACTTACACATGAACATGGTGTAGCTATTACAACACGGAGGGATCAGATGTGTGGTGAGTACATTCAGTACATCTGTGTAAGATAAAAGCTGTATTTCACATACATATGTCAACATGGTACCCAGCAGAGACAGAATATTGCTAAATTTTCATGCAGAGGTTGGCAGAAAACTCATGATTAGAATCCAAAACGTATGTATGTGTCAGACCAATATTGGCTACCAACAAAAGCAAAGCACAGGTGTCCCATGAACATGTACATCTAGTCAGACATGTAGCACAAACCGACCTGAATGTACTAATATGATGCACTCAAACAGGAACCGGTGGTCACAGTCCATGTGCCCACCAACTCACACATACCACATATGAAATGCGGAATGACATAGAATATAGTCCAATGTATGTTAAGAAAGGTTTATAAAATAAGAATGGTGATCAAGATTTACATTACATAACACACTAACTTATCTAAACAACTAATCTAAAAAGCAAAACCTATCTAAACTAACTAATCTTACACTAACGAACTTAACTCTATTAACCTAAGCTAAACTATGATCACGCAGACAAGTAGACATCATCCCCCCACCCCCCCTTAAGACATCAATGCACAAGAGACATACACATACTTAAACTACACATTTACTAACTATAACACCATACTAAAACAAATATATATATTTTTTTCAATTTTTTTTTTTTTTTTCCATAAACATTAACACACATAACATTACCCCCCACCCCTAAAAGTATTTAAAAAACCCCTATGATAAAAACCTTAAAACTACATCTACATCTAAAAACCTATCTCAACTAACTATGCCTACATATACTACAAAATCTACAATCACTAACAAAATGATACTTACAAAATAATAATATTAACAAACACAATAACTGTAAACCATATTTCTGTTAGCCCCTAGATTTGGCTAATCAAATATTCCAGTCTCTGGTGGACCGTGTCCAATTTCTCCTCCAACTTCTCGATTTTCCTGTCCATGGAATCAAGTCTGGACATCAGGGTGTCCATTGCCTGCTCCGGTATGGCCTGTGGAGCAGACGATCCAGAGGCTGCTCCACTGGGGACAACAGCGGCTGATGAGGTCGATGGGGCCACGGGAGGGGAAGGATGCTGTTGTGGCTGCATGTAATCCCTTGAGGCGGGGTCGGTGGTCCACGTGTCGGTAGCCCGCTGCTTCTCATACTGGCGGGAGGTCCAGCGGAAGCCCTTTGCCACGGAGAGGATGTGTAGATATCGGGCCTTCCTTATGCGGAAAGCCCGCTCATCCTCTGCATTCATGTTATCTGTATGAAAAGGTGGACATGTGTCAGTTCACCAGAACATGCCGGACATTAAATCATAGGAAATGCATGCTGTCAGGTGTAATGTAAAACACATTTGGGCAAATCATCTTTTCCATTTGTTGCCCACACACACCAATACATAAGTACTGATTTAGCTCGGCACATACTGTGCAGTCAACTGAATGTCATGGTTGCATGGTAATCCTTGGCACACTTGACATAGTAACTAATTAATGATGAGCCATATGAATGTAAGAACCAGTCAACAGGCATCACGACATGTGATCATTTCCCCACAAAAATGACATCTGGCTCGTCTTGTATCAGTCATGGAGTCATGTGGACATGAATCTGCAATGGACGCTAGGTTCTGACAGTGTCACAGTTTGTCATGGAAGAAGAACTCCTTCCCTTGCATATTTACCACTAGCCCGTTCATTTCACACTCCAACAGAGGAATGCACTGAAGTGGCAATTGCATATTGGAACACAGAGATGTGCTTGCTGTCTACACACCAAGGAGACTCATAATTCATAACAATACTAAAATTGGATGGCATGCAGCATGCCATGTAGTACTAGCAGGGTGCAAATAACGTCAGCTTGGCGTTCACAGCATACATGCTACAAGCACTTACATGTAGCCCATGGTTTTTGTGGGTATTGTCCAATCTCCAAAACACAGTAACAAATCTACCATATCTTGCAGCAACTCAGTCATCATGACAAAGGATCAAGGATGCGTCACAGCATCATGACATAAGTCTTATGTTGTCATGAATGTGAATACAACACTATCAGACAGGATGTGCCACACTTGTGTGTTGAAATACGTTCGTAGTGTCACCTACCCTGTGCACTAAAGCACGTCACAGCAATGTCAACATCATCCCTTATCTGTTCCATGGGAAAAAAGGGACAATCAAGTACTACATTTCCAAGGGTCACATCAGAAGGACACATGACTAGCTATTGAAGTGTGTGGACTGCAGAAATGCTCACCTGCAGTCCATGCATTAACTGCTAATGCAACCATGCTGGGCCGGGTCATCCAGGCCATCGGCCATCTCATTGATTGTGCCATACACATCCAATCATCTGTGGGACACACATTGTAAGTCCTGTACCAACATTAATTGTGAAAGTGGGTCTGTGATACGTCTAGACATGAGATGAGGCTGTCAGCAAAATAATCAAATAGGAGGCTGATTCCTGTCCCACAAACAAATGGCTGTGGACTACAAATTTCTAAAAGCCACCCTAGGCTTGAAATATTCCGTGTGGAATTCCATGAGGACGAACCACGCATGGGCTCCCATCTGTTGTGTTACACGTAGGAAAAGTCAATGCATGGACACTACACCCTGGAAACTGATTGGATTGAATAAGCATTTTCACAACATTATGGAAGACATGCATACTTGACACATAGCTTTGCTCTTATTCTGTGCATATGGTACATAGTGTCATCTATACTCCGTTGTAGGAATATTGCATACCTATCCAAGGTGGGTGGGTCCACGAGCACAATGGAACCACATGAGAAATGTGATGACCGACAGATTGAATGCCAACTACATGACTCACAGACATATTGATGTGCAGCTTGCAAGGCATATCCACAGGAATTTTCCATACATTACAAATTGACCTTTTCATTGACCCAGCACAAGGCGAAACGCATTCAAATACAGCATATGCTATACACAGTACGCAAACACCCCATCCAACTCGTGGACACAATCCATACATCTTCCACGGATGTTGCCTTCCTGGGGGAGACATGTCTGAAGGCCTCCTCCATGCCCGACGTTGCCATAGCCATTCTGGATGGCTACAAGAACACTGGCAGGGACCGCAACAATGGAGTAGGAGGTGGACTTGGCATTGTCATGGTCAACCACAAAACCCTCTGGGCCTCACACATCAATGACCACACCCTCAGCACCGCCAAACTCATGCACTTGAAGAGCCACACATACCACAACCCCATTCTCAGAGGAACCCTCGTCTACAGAACCCCTGGACCCTGGCCTCAATTCTGTGACACCATTGCCAATTGGTTCTGCACGCATGACTACATCCTCCTGGTACACCTGAACCTCCACCTCAAGAACCACAAACACAACAACTCCTCCACCCTGGTAGTCAACCTCGGACTCAGTCAGCTCGTCAAAACGCACACCCACTCCGCCAGACGCACGCTTGACCAAGATCCTCGGCTACCTCCCATGTCCCTTTCAGCCACACCACCAAACTGGACTGGCCATTGGTGCATCCACTACACCTTCAAGACAAATCACCACACCCCAACACATTCAACACATCACATGCAGCAGCCAGATCAAAGACAACAATGAACTGCTTGACAACACCCTTGCCCAGAGCCCACACGCCAACCCAAACTACACTGACTGCGCCACATGCAAATGCAGGCAATTGATCAATGACTGCCACAACACTGTCACCCCGATCACAGAACCCTCCAACAGACACATTGACAAGAAGGCTGCCTGGTTCACTGTGGACATACGGCCCTCCATACACACATGCCAGAAAGTACATAAAACATTGCACCCCAAACAGACACCAGACAGTATGTGGCCCACAAGAACGGCATCCTCAGACACCATCACCTCATCTGAACTGCTACAAGGGCCACCACCAAGGACTGCATAGACAACAGCGCCCCCAATAACAATGAGATATTCAACATCATTAAGGTACCCTCCAACCCTGGCTCCAAGACCAATGACATCCCACAACTGCAAGACCTGTGATACACCCTTGCCACACTCTTCCATTGCAATATTGCAGACATCCACAACAGCTACCACAACCCGTACACCTTGACAGGCACCAACACCTCAGACACCCCGGCCACCATCCACACTGACCCCCCTGCTCACCTGGAGCAATGTGAAGGACAACATCAAAATGAGGTACACCATCCACTCCATCTCACCATCTGACACATTTGCGCACCACATGTGCAGCAAAGCTAGCCCCACCATCGCAACCCATCTGCTCAAGGCCATCAACATCTCCTTCGAGAGTGCGAGCTTCCCAGCAAATTTTGATGCACGCCGAGATCAACGCCTCACTCCAGGAATCCAAGGTGGATGCAAGAGGCCTCAAGAACTTCCAGACAATTTCCCTGCTCCCATTCCTGCTAAAGGGCATGCACAAGATTGCAAACAAACAACTGACCGGCTACCTCGAGGAGTACACCATCCTGGACCTGTCACACTCCGACATCTGCAGGAATCCCAGTATTGACAATGGCCTCATTGCCGACACCAATGGCATCTGGCCCCTGATGTACAATGATGAAAGGGCGCCACACATCCGCCATGACCTCTCAGCCGCCTTCAACAATGTCTGTCAACGCACCCTACGCACATGCCTCAAACACGCAGGAATCCAAAGCAAGGCTCTGGAGTGGACCACCTCCTTCCTCTCTGGCAGCAGCCAGAGCCTCCGCCTACCCTCATTCTGCTCCTAAGCCTCAAAGATCATCAGCAGCAGGACACAAAGATCATCCCTCTGCACAACATTGTTCATCATCTCCATGGGCACGCTTGCACACGTTGCACAACTGCACCACCTCCACATCATCTCCTACGCTGACAACACACAGCTGATCCTTTCCCTCACCAAGGACAACCTCAACACCAAAACCAACATCCACAAAGGAATGACTGCCGTTGACGAGTGGATGACGAACAAATGACTGAAGCCAAACTCACCCAAGACGGGGGTCCTCTTCTTTGGATCCACCCCCTCAGCCAGGGACAACTCCTGGTGGACAACTACACTGAGAGCAGCACCGGCAGACACCAACCATGCAAGCAACCTGGGGGTCAACCTCGAATCAACACTCACCATGACCAGGCAGGTCAACGTCGTCTCATCCGCCAGCTACAACACCTTCCGCATGCTCAGCAAGATGTACAAGTGGATCCCCACTGCAACCAGTAGAAGCTTCACCCTTGGCCTCGTCTGCATCAGGCTGCACCATTGACATGCAGACAATGTGGGAGCCACTGCCAAACTCCGTAAACGTCCGCAACACATACAGAACGCTTCTGCACACCTTGTGCACAACTTCTCTTGCCACAGCCACATCACACCCCATCTGGGATCCCTGCATTGGCTCACCGTCAACAAGAGGATCGCCTGCAAGCTTCTCACCCATGCACACAGAGCACTCCCCCACACCGGTCAAACATACCTCAACAGGATAATCACCGTCTACTACCAGAATTGCCAGTGCCCTTTCAGTGACCTTGCCCTTGCCACTGTCCCCCACATCCAAAGACCTACCAGCGGCAGGAGTTTGTACTGCCAACATGCCGCAAAGACCTGGAACACCCTCCTACAGCTGAGCCTGGTCCTCCTTGCCTTCATGAGGGCACTCAGGAACAGGCTGTTCGAACAATAGCAGCACACCTCCCCCCGCGCATAGAGACCCTCACGTGTGAGTAGAGCAATTTACAAAAGTAATGATTGATTGATTGATTAATAAGTCTGACTGCCATTCCTATGGCTCATCCATATACAAATGTTTTGGGGCTAGGGATGTTGATGGTAATTGCACTGACAATGTTTCCATAGCATGATACATTGGCTAATTAATGCAAGGATGACATTAAACTGTCACTACAATATACTTGAACTTCTCCAAATTGTTCACGGACGTGAAGGATCAAATGTCATTTTTTGGGATGAGCGCACACTTATATGACACATGAATCATTGATTTGCGGTACGCGTGCACTGTTGCTAATGTACCAGCAGGCCATATATGTAGTAAGTATGGAGTGGCCGAGACCGTGAAGGTTGACTAGGAGTGCAACCTGATGATAGGATGTGTGAATTGTATCCTTGGACCTATTTGGTTACGTGTGCGTATTTTCAGAATCATGGCTGGCGTCGCAAATGTTGAAAGGAAGGAGATGATATCAAAGAATCGAGGTGAACATAGCAAAACTTCTTGCCACGTAGTGTGTTCAAGAATATGAACTTTGGACATTTGTCCATGTATGTGTTAGCATAAGATGGTGCACCCAGGAAACCCATGGAAGTTGTGTTTAACTGTATGTACAGATTCTCATTCCAGTTACAATTGCTATTGTGTACACAGATTTTAAATTGTCGTGGAATTCAACATTTAGATGCATTCAAATGTGCAATTCAAATTGTAAGACCATTCCATGCTTCAACTCCATTGCCATGTGGTATGTATGTCAAAATTGCCACACATCAATGGTGCCCAAAATTAAACTTCAACTAAATTCATCATTGACTGTCTTCAGGCTTCATGAGACATCCATTATATCATCTACATAAATTGTCACACTCTTGTTATTGTTCTTGTGCAACTCATTTTGATCACTCAGAAGTTCTGGTGTGCTACAGCTTGCTTCCATAGCGTCATGTCCATTTCCATAGTGCTTGGAACTATTGGAATGTAGATTGTAATCCTCGTGATAGTCATGGGTTTTTGTCTATTTCATTTGTTACATTCACCAGTGGTGAGGGGAGCACGGTGTATTCACATGCTATACTAGTGTTCATCTACATATCTGAACACAGGTGTGCTACCTTTTTATTCGTTATTCTTTTCTCAACACAGTATACCCCTGATGAAGGGACACAGCCTCACAAATTTGCATTGGGTGTCACAGTGATCTCTTTTCTCACATGAAATATGAAATGTGGATCAGCTTGGCTTGTTCATGGTAACAATCGTACAGCACGACCTTGCATGCATACTGAACATAATCTGTTGTCTATCTGGCCTTGCTAATTTTTGTAATAAAAAATATTTTTAACATGTAGGCGCATTCCTTTTCTGTGCAGGTCTGAGTCCTAGTCACCTTTCATGCTCTAGGGCAATCAGTGCACTGACGTGAAGAGCCATGTGACAAGCATGGACACTGAGCATGGCCACTTATTGGCTGGTTGTTCTCTGTGTCACCACATTGAATCAATATTGAGAGGCATGTCAAGCCATGTACATCCATAGACCAGCTGACTCTGACCTTGCACCCCCACTGCAACCCTGAAATCACGCCCTGTACAACAATTGGTGAATGCTACATCCCCAACATGTAGTGAGCACTGTGCCCAGCATGCACTCCTCTCCATCTGGCAGGGTTCAGATGCTGTTTTATCAACTTGGCTTCGGCTACTCCAGTCCCAGTGGCAATGGCCACTCCATTTTGCCTTGTGGATAGTGGCAAGGAGTGTCGGACAGTGTTGTGGCTTCTGATCTGTCCACACATGTCCACACGTAGTACAACGGTCACAACATGTTACATCATGTTGTTTGGAATTTGGATGCAAAAGATAAGTTCTGACTGCAGCAGGAAGTTGTGAATGTACCATAGTTGCACTCATACACAGTTTTGCTTCCATCCTCGCACTTGATACACATCAAATTATATGAACATGGATACTCACTGGTGGCATTTGGGTCTTCAAAGCTGTCGACCTCCCCCTGTGTATATGGCCGTGGGCCACCTACAAGAAGAGTAACAGAAGTACAAATTGGTATAGAATCACATCATATGTACATGCAAATTTAGACCAAAACATTATTTAGCGTGACACATGCATGGAAATAACAGGACGTGTCACTCCTTTTACATTGAGTGCAGCCATATTTTTCCTAACACACATGGACAGTGGAAACACTGGATTGCTTCCACATCAATGTTCACTGAGTGTGGAACACACATGTGTGCCATCCCTGTGATTTCGCACATGCATCAACAGATTCAACACACATGCCCTTATGCAGACACTGTTGCTGACTGCTGTAAGGATTGCTGTTTTAAAAACGTGTTTATGCACATGCACATGTGTAAGCATTTATTAGCCACAGACACTGACAACGCTTCTTCGACTCTCAACATTCCCACAGCATGTAAAGCTCTATCATGTTCACTGATTGCACACTGATATGATCTTGCAGATGACTGTTGCATAGTGGCTCACACATGACTAGGGTTACATTTGGCTGCCTGCTTTACACTCCGTTCGGGATGCTGATTCACCTGAAGTGCATCCACCCTGACGTATACAGCATTCAAGGTGTACATCCATGATACATTCAAGCGAACATGTAGTTTGATGCATGTACACACTGCAGATGCACAGTATCGGACCATCAGCCAAAGCCATCTTTACCCAGCAACAAGCCCAAACTCAATCATTGGACATGCATATACACAATCCATCAGCTCAAACTTGGATCACTTTGTATGGACTGTACCAGTGGCAAATCTACACGCTACGCAAATTACACAGCCAGCAACACCCATGGACATTAATCCAGACTACAATGCACCCTGGCGTACACCACCAAGTACACGCACACTACGTACACACAAAACTACACCAACTCTGGATCATGACATGCATCGCCATCAAAGTATCCACCCTTTGAAGACTAGCCATGGAGATCTGTATCATCCGCAAAAAGACTAGCAACAGATGGAGCGTTACTCACAGGAATCATGGTAAACGCTACCTTTCCATCCCAAGTTAGCAGATGACTCACCAATCAATCATCCCATTTCATGATTAGTCTACAACAACTGTCTGGTGTGTGCACATGCCATTGCACTCAATAGGTACATCTACATCACAAAGTGAAGCACAAGCCATTGCACGCTCAACATCAAACGACTAAGTGCACAGATCCAGGTCAGAACAAGGACAACACCCCTGTGGGAACCTCGTCCAAATACCTACATGCCCCTGAGGTGTGTACACAACCCACATCACATACATCATTGCCCAACATGCATTCGCATACATGTTCCACAGACTTGTGACATAGCTCAACTCACATCTTGACTACAGACGTGCCAACAGGTTAGCAAAATGCATTGACAAGCTTGTAGACATCACACAGTAGCAACTGGCCACAAGGCACAGCCACAAGGACGGTGGCAACATCAACACATCCACCACACCAAGACCTCATACCCCCATGGCCTGACCGTTCTGACGTACACCTCCTGTCAACCATACAGCTGCATCCATATGAAACAATTAGCACCCCACACAGAAATTACAGATTCTTGACAAGTAACAACTCTAATGAGCCACAAACCAAAATGCCAACAACACCTTGCACTACACAAGCTTGGTTCTAAATGGACCACACAGATGGTTATCGTAATGTCTAGATGATTTTGCTACAGTCTCCAACACAGACACACAGCAGCACAGGAAGTCAACACGGATCGCATACAGACCACATCATTAGTGAGACACATGCAGACACCATTTTGCAACGATGAAGGACGGGGACGCTAAGACACCATAAATCCCCTTGATAAGGATCCAAAGCAAGGACACCATCTCAACAATCCACACACACATCAAGATTTTACAAGGGCAAATGACTCACCCAATCAATCCTCAGCAACTCCAGAAATGCTACACTAAGAATCCACTTCACGAGTTACATTGGCAGAGTTAGCATTGTGCATACGGACATGTCCCCCTCACAGGATCACTACAACAAGCGCTGCTCATATTTCCACACAGATGTCATGTGCCTCCAGGATCATTGACATTTTCAGACACAGGTCAATGTAAACATATATCTTCATGCAAAACCTGCTACCCCTCCATCTCATCTTTGACAACATTGAGCACCACAGACAGCGCATCTACCATGATACTCATCCTTTGATGATCACAAATGTACCCCTGTCACCAACCTCTCCTACCAATCTGGCACACACGTCACTCCAGCATTCAGCGTTTACAATGAAGCTGGGTGTGTAATAGTGAGCTTATGCACCTTAAGTGGACTAGCGCATGCTTACGACCCACATGCAATGAGCTGACAACAAACATCCTGCGCAGACCACACCGTGCACCTCTCCTTTTCAAATGTATGTAACAGACTCTGCAACTGCAGCTGGATTGCGACCCTCACATGTGAGTAGGCTAATCCTGATGATGATGCCTGCTTGATTCATCTATTGATGCCGCATGCTTACATACGCAACCAGAGTCATGTATATCGTGACATATGCACAGGGTATGGACTGAAATACAAGATAGTGCAGGAATGATGCAACCCCAGACCTTTGTCTGCACCACATTGTTTGAAATTCCAAGCAATGGAATACAACATTGACATTTTAAATATTCCTTGTTCCAACAGTACTTCACTATATTCTACATCCTGGTGGTGCTGATTCATGCTTAACATTGACAATGAACTGCAAATCCAGCAAGCGTGTTTTACCATGCACTTGTGAATATGCAAAATTTGCACTCATTTTTTAAAAGGC